>NC_090924.1:1228775555-1229400555 GCF_040938575.1 Ambystoma mexicanum
TCCAACTCCCTTATCTCCCCCTCTAGCCTCTTCTACACATTCCTCCTCTCCTTTCATTTCTCCTTTGTGGCCCATATTAAGTGATACTTAATGTGTAGTTTGAATCTATCCCATCTCTCCCTCAGGTCCCCGCTCACTCCCCGGCTCCAAAAAGTGGGGTATCTCATTTTCTGTTTGTTGCCTAAACTCACGGTCTCCAAGAATGTATTCTTCCAATCTCCAACCTCCATTCCCTTGGCTCACACACCTCTAGTTGCCATGATATAATCTATTTGTGAGTATGTCTTGTGGGCATGTGAGTGAAATCAGTAATCCTTCTCTTGTGGGTGGTACGTCCTCCACACATCATTCACCCCCTCTTATTGAAATCTTTTGTTTGGGCATTGTTCTAGTTGCGTGACCCCTCAGGTCACCTGCTTGTCCCAGACCGGGTTCGCAACTAAGTTAAAATCCCCTGCGACAATTATTTTGCCCTCCCCAAACTCACTAAGGACCCCTAGTACCTTGTCAAAAAAACCTTTCTGCCCCTGATTGGGGGCATACGCTCATACCAGTGTGTACATCAGGCATCCTATTGCCCCCTTGATGAACACATACCTGCCCTCCGAGACCTGCTTTTCCTTAACCCTTTCCATTTGCACCGTTCTATGTAAAAGTATCGCCACCCCAATGAAATTGCAGTGGGTAGTTCCTACTCCTGAGGCGTAACTCATCTCCCTTGGCAAGGTGTGTTTCCTGCTGACAGTCTATTACTGGCTCCTCCTTGTATATCTCTATCAGAATCCCTCTTGTTAGGGCTGTTCAGACCCCTTACATTCCATGAGATTAGCATATACATCCCCCTCGTTACTATGTTCCCATTGTTGCCTTGGCATGTTAAGGATTCCAATCGTGCGTCATACACCGGACCATGACCCTTGCCCTTAGCCTAAGATGTAGCGCACAATTAGAATGCTTTTTCTTTATTTTCTATGAATTCGGATTGAGCTGGCACCCAACCCGTCTCACACCCCCTTTTACAAATACCCAGGGTCACAATGGACCATGAACCAGGCCGGTGGGTGGTAATACAATATTTATTTATTTTAAATTCAAAGGAAATCATACACATTTTTATATTGGGAAGCAATCATCAATGCGGTGATAATGACAATGCAAACAAATGAAATACACTTGGTTGATCTTCTACTAGAACATATCCAAAGCACAGATGAGTATGGGCAATTATACCGTTCGGGTAGATTGCACCTGAGTTGAGATGAGATTTCCCCCTGTAATATTCCCTCAAACCCCATTTAATTGAATGTTGAGTGGATAGAAAGGAGCAGCAAGGGCTCAGGGAGATTAGGCAGCACAATCCGACCTTCCCTCACGAAATAAGAGGCAAAAACCCTTTGCAATTGCATAAAATGACACTCAGAATTGGTAAATAATTAATTTAAATGTGAGGTTGAATAAATGAGGTAAATATCATTTATCACAGTATCAGGGATGTAATAACACTAGCAACTACAATGCAAGGTATAAACCAAGGACATACAGTTCCAAAAAGCAACTTGAAAGTAAAAACACAGTGCAGCCAAATTCACACGTTGAAAAGTTGCATTTTCCACCTTTGCAGTTGTAAATGTCAATTTTATTTTTTTACAAAAATGGGTGAAATAGACAGAATCGGAATGCTGTTTTGAGGCTGGGTGATATATGCCCATCACAGGGATAAAATAGAAGTGAAATAGTGACTCTAGCTGAATAACTGGATGAGGTTTCATTGTGGAAGGAAAAGCAGTTAACAAAGAAAATTGCTTTGGAAAGAAAGAAAGGACAAGTTTTACGTAAACTAGATTATCAAGACTATATTGTTAAAGAAAGACACGGTATGCTCCAAGGATAATTTGCAAAGTTAACCTTTTCACCCCGTGTTCAGCTCTATGTGGGAATTGATTAAATTATTCAAAATATGACTAAGGATCTATGCAAGACAGAGATGAGTAGAAGAATGGCGCTAACACTTGGAGACCAAGGACAAGAGGCACAGAGAATTCTGACAGTTTTAAACAGGTTACCAGGGTATGGATAGGATTACTTAGAGAGAAAGACAAAGACAAAGTTTCAAGATGGGGTATGCTATGTGTTGCTATGGGATAGGGAAATACTCACAATCCACACTTGAGTTTGGGATTTGGGACAGCCAACCGCGTTCTGGACTCCAAGGCTCTGGTCACAGCACAGTGGGCTCTCCTAACAGCAAACAACTGGGCATGTCTGGTCACTGGATAGCAAGGGTGCAGCTGTCATGCAGGTAGTGGGGCAAAAACCAGTCTGGTCACAGGATACTCCCAAACGAGTACCACAGCATTCCCCCCTCCCTAGTTATTGGGTGGGGTTTTTGGATCAATGGTTCTGCCTGTATAGGGTCAGCTGTGCTCTGGCCTGGCAGTAGAATCTGGAATCTTGAGTGAAGGTGGAATATCTGGATACACAGGCGCTGGAAAATTCAGAAGAGATTGGGCCTCATTACAACTCAGGCGTTAAGGGTTAACGCCGTCGTTAACCCTTAACGCCTGATTCCAATTTTAACGGCTGCTCCTAGCAGCCGTTAAAATCCATGGCGCTAACCCCCCTTGGTGCTAATTACGCCACCGTAATTTACGGTGGCGTAATTAGTGCCTTCCCCACTCCCATTATGCCCTATGGGGCAAAAATGGGAATGGGGAAGGGTAAAATGGGAAATGGGGATTTACCGCCCCACTCACCTTGGAATGGGGCGGTAAATACGCCATCCACCATGGTGTAAACATAGTTTACACCATGGTGGTAAAGTTGGCGTACTTACCGCCTGTGTCGTAATAACCCCCATTGTCCTGTGTCTGTGAGCTTCCCCCTTTATATAAGGCGGGTGACATCACAGGATTTATTGTTGGGCAGGACTAAGCTAGACCTACCCCTAAGAACCGGATAGGTAAGCCTATGTTGGTCACCTCCTACAGGCGAGGACTCAGTTTATGGAGTTGTGTTTTATGAAGTACAAAGCCATCCCACAGTCATTTTTGCACAAAATAAATTATGACATAAATCGTTCCTTTTTACAGTTATGACACTTTTGCAAATTACATAGACAAATTGCATATTTCATACAGAGCATAGTATTCTAACAACCAGGTCTGTACGACATTGTTTTGCCCTTCTAATAATTTTAATGGGAACCGCTTCACCCCAAATTCCACAATTTTAGATATGTGTACATATTATCATAGGGCATATTTCCATTAATTTTTAACGTTCCACGATATGTACTTTTCCCATGATTCACATTTTCCTGGCGTTTACGTCCCATAAATGCTATGGACAGCCACAATATCTTGTTTTAAAGCCACAAAAATTACATTTACAGCCTGATTCATGGAATTATTTGCGCAAAAAACGCAGATTTGCGCACCTTTCTGCCCGAAAATCCCTGTGTGAAGTATGGGGATTTTCGGGCAGAAAGGCGCGCAAATCTGTGTTTTTCACGCAAATAATTCCATGAATCAGGCTGTAAACTGTACAACTTTAACATTACTGCGTTGTCCGGTCATAGAAATAACAGTCTTAAAGTTTATTCATTAAAATAGTCTCTTGAGCTACAGGGGCTGGCCTTTGTCCTCCAAATATGGTCATTTCTGCCCAGGCAACCACCAAATGTCAGTTTAGCCCAGGTTTGCCATGGAGATTGTCTTTGGAGCTCCTTGGTTTGAGTGGATGGGAGATGTCACTTCCAAAAGTAACATGTAGGTGTCCCATAATCTATTGTGTCAAGCTGGAGCCGAGCCACCAAGTCTGATGAACATGTTACATTCTCCCCTTGGTCCATTCAGAGCTTCTAGATGCTGGTCTCATTGGGGGGATGCAATGTCCTTTGAAAGCTGGGCAGGAAAAACCTGTTCTGTTGCTTCCAGTACAGCCAATGCATTTATTTATTTATTTATTTGTTTGTTTATTCGTTTACTTATTTAGTTTTCTTGAGCCTAAAAGGCAAGGCTGTTGGAATAAAACATTATATTAGATTTTAACCGAACCCCCCTTACATTTCAAGGCAAGGACAGGGCCTTATTCAACATTACACTTTTTAAACAGATATTTTTCTTGTTTGCAAAAGCACATTTTGACACGTGGTGAATTCTGCTGAGATGTCCCTTTCAAATTCGGGTTTCTCTTCCATCTGGATTCCAAACATTGTTTGCAGCCCTAGTCAGTTTATCTTACCAGCAAACTGTTCAAGTCGCAGGCCCACTGTAATTGTCATAATTCACAGAGAGCTAGGGTTTCTTTTGAATAGTTTATTTTGACATGTTGTAGCATAAAAGTCAAGCTTTTTTCCATACGGCTGAGAGTAAAGTTTCTGGTGATTTCCCAGATCGTGCCTGCCACAGCCTGTCATTCAGTGATAATGCTTCCTTTTGCTAAAGCACAACTTGAATATGGCTGGGCATAGTTGGGTCTTACTGGATCAGAACTGTATATGTTGAATTGATGAAAAGAGCATCAGGGCACCATCATTTTAAATGCAGAGTATTTCCCTTTTTCATGGGGAAACTTTGAGCTTGCAGCAAAGCAGCGCTGTTTTTCAATTCTCTTCTTTGGTGCGCTTGAGAAAACACCCTGGCAGCCTTTCTCAGTGTGTTCCCTGTTTCATTTTGTCCCATGGGTGCTTGGCAAGACAGTGCAACCATCATTTTGTAGCTGCAAAATGCAATTTTAAGGCAAGGCAATAGTGCTCAACAGTGCCAGCACAGCCATTTTGCTGGTAACTGCTGAAGTGCAGATTCGTGATGGAGGGGAATTCTGCTCAGCGGGTAAATGTACCACAAAAGCACAATGACTCTGGAGTCAAGGCCAGTACCACAGGCGCGGGAGCTTCCCTCACTCCTGCTTATCGGCATAGGCTGGCCCTGTGTCCCGTTGACATCTGCTGCAGGACACTTGTGCTATTGTTTGCAGTCTTAGGCTCTCTTCCAGGAATGTTCCGCAGGCCTGGGATGAAAAGGGCAAGGTTACTTCTCTCCTCGCCACCCTCTCGATTCCTGCCGCATTTCTCCTTCGTTTGAACTGCCGAGTGGTAGCCGTATCGTTGTGCTGTCTGCAGTTCTCGCCTCTCTTGCCTTGCTCATAATGTGCATTTTGAGTGCACCTTATATCCCTATGGGTAAAGGAAAAGGCTGTCAGGTGTGTGTGATTAAGGGTAATTTCGTGATTTGCCTGATGCTGGGGTTGGAATTTGTCAAGTGAACAGCTCTGGTATTAGTCCATTGTCCGTTGTGACATGACAGAATGTTCGTTTCAGAAAAGGGGAGAGGTAGAATTTCCAGTGTCTTGCCGGGGCAAAAGTGAAAGAGTTGCTTTATGGAATAAAAGTCTTTGTATTTGGGTTTCTGTGGATCTCGGAAGGGAAGTTACATTTGAACAAGAGCTAAGAAATTGACATTCAGAGGAACTGGATTCACAGGGTTTGTGAAATGACCCCAGGGGACTCTATGACTGGTAGTGTGTTGTCAGGGCCGATGGAGTGTTCGTAAAAGAATAATCAAGAAGTTGGAAAGCAGGGTTTCTTGGAGATGTGATTTTCTATTTTAATATGGTTTGGGCTCCTAGAGGATTTCCCGGATAGGGAGGTTGGTAAATTCTGATATCAGAACCTTTATGGTTAAAAGAGGAACAGATGGAGTGTATCCCACAAAGTTCTCTGAGACCTCACCCTCCTCGTCTTCTTCATCTGTGACAAACTGCGTCTCACCTGGGGCATTCCCCTGAGCACAACCCTGGGGGCCCCTACCCAAGTGTACTTCCCCCACTAGTCCACCACCAGGAACAGGATCCAACAGTGATGGCCATGTCCTGGACACCTAAATCAGGTTTCTCACACTCCTCACATGCACCATCGAGTCAGAGCACTTCCACGTTGGGCCACAAACAGAGCATTTATTTCTGAAGTCAGAGTGCATGCACTTCAGCTTCAGAACAAAATGTTTTAATTTCAGAAATAAATAATTTCTTTCTGAAGTCAGAGTGCATGCTCATTCCACCAATTCCAGTGAACACTACTCTATCTAGGCTGGCACTGGCCTCCTATTCTGACCTTCTCTGATAGCCTTCTGTGAAGGTGCTCTCCCCCCAGTAATCCAGGAAAAATACAAAAGTAATGAAAAAAGGAGTGCACACCTTACAAGAAAGTAGGTTTTACTTGGAAATCCGTCCGTGATACAGACATCTCCATAGAACTGAACTGAAAGCATCTCAACAGGCCTATTCTAGGCTGCACTTTTTACAGATGCAAACCACAAAATTAGCATGATTTAAATACATCAAGTCCCTAAAGAACACTATGCCAAATGTGCTAGGGTGATTCCCTTATAGTGACCTTTAAAAATACTGCCCCTCAATCATTATCTTATTTCATATTCAGCACAAAGTTCAGCATTTACATTGATTGGCGTTTGCGCAGTTACAATTGATAAAAATGCTTTATCCTTTTTGGACAATAGCTTTGAAGATAGTTCAGGCTGCACATCCCACAGATATTGACCAATAAAAAGAGTGGAAATCAGCAAGGTCAGATTTTGTTGCATCACATGGAACAGCACAATAATCGGGCCTTTTGGCTCAGCCCTCCTGTACCTGCACCCTCTGCAAACGCCCACCTCGATAAACATTGCCAACTTTAGACACAACATCATTTCTTTCATTTATTCAAATTATTAGGAATAGTGAGCTATTGGGCCTCATTACGACCCAGGCGGTAAGGGGTTAACAGCGCCGTAAAAGGTTGCGGCGCTCTTAACCCCTTACCACCTAATTACGAGGTCCCCTTGCGGGTCCCTACCTTAACGGCTGGTCTTGACCAGCCGTTAAGGATTGGACCCGCAAAGGGACCTTGGAGGTAATTACAGTACCGAAATTTGCGGTACCGTAATTACTGCCTTCCCCATTCCCATTGAGCCCTATGGGGGCAAAAATGGAAATGGGGTAGGGCCAATGGTGAATGGGGAATTACCGCCCGCCAAGCTTGGAATCCGGCGGTAATTCCGCCATCCACTATGGCGCAATTGTTAAAATACCGGCGTCAACCATGGCACTTACAAGCGCCATGGCTAACGCCTTTTGTCGTAATGACCCCCATTGTTTATTTATTTGCTTATCATCCGGTATTGCACCTGCTGTGTCGAGCTTGGTTTCGGCCCCTGAGTATGTATTCCCTTGTAGAAGTAAACTGGCCTCCTCTTCCATCCTGACTGTGGCTGCATGGAGCTCTTCACCTAGCAACAGACATATTATTCCATTAAATGATGCTAACTGAGAACTTCGGTCTAGCCCAATAAAAAGGTTCAACCTTTAACAATACTATTTTAAGATGACAAACCTCTTGCTCATTACAACAACTAACAACTTTACCTAATAAATCTCAATCTACGAAACCAAAAAATAAATGCAAAAAATAAATGTAATTTACACAGCTCTATCTAATAACACATAAGTGATGACCGAAATAAACTGCAATGACATAAATGCTTTGCTACACGTGTGTGTTGATGTGAAAACTCCATAAAATATAAATGCGCCAAAAATACGTTGTGAGGATCCTAGGTGCAAAAGAGTGCGACAGAGATTAGTATGATAAAAATAAGTGCGGAAAAACTATGTGTACCATAATTACAGTGTTGTACTAAAAGAAATCACACATGACAGTTAAAAACATGTGGCAGCCACATCATTGCCAGGGGCCTTATATCTGGCTAAAAGAGTTTTCTTAACTTATACTTGTGCATGTGTTTAGAGCACTGGATCTACACCTGTACACTTCCCCCTTCAGTTAATTTATTAACCAGTAACCCCCCTTCATTCCTTCTATTGCAGTCACCCTTTGGAACCCAGGCCTTACAAACACCACGTACGCTTTCTCCATTTGCTGCATACTCCTCAGGTGTACAGGTTATAAAAAATAAAATGGCCATCCCCATAACAATCTACCCAATGTTCAGTATAGTTTTCAGGATTAGGAGGTGGACTGAAGAGTGTTCCTGGAGGACCAATTGTGTTATGTACTTCAACCATACCATGTACCATGTGGCACTTCCAGGTATCTGTGTGTGGATGTTTCTAGTGAGAGGTGTGACACTGTCATTACATGTCTTTGAAAGTGCTAACAAAATAGATTTTGCTTCAACCTTAGCCCATTTACAATACCCAAATGCTAATTGGCATACACAGAGTGCCAGGGGCACACATACGAGGAAGGGGCAAAAACATTCATGATGTTGCTCAACCACACTGGCATTCAAGATAAAATGGTAGAATGCCAGTCTTCTTCAACCACCCTGCTTGTTTCTTTTTCCATGGTGGTGTGGCAGGTGTGCAGTGCATGTATAGCTTACGTCAATCTACCATCCTCAGCATTGTTTGAAGGTTGAAGGTGTAGCAAATACTTCCGATATTGGCACACACTCCTCCCTCCATGGCTGTCAACAAGTCATTTTCTGGGAGGAATGGGAGGAGCTGCCCTGAGCTCCTCCCATTTGGAATTTAGACCCCTCTCTGTACCGTTTGCAAGTTGCAATATATCCCAGCGGGTAATATGCAGCCATTTTTAATTGGCTGCCGTTTGGATTCCTGGTGCAACAAGAGACGCAAAGAACATCACAGTCTTGGAACACAAAAGAAACTCAGTAGCTATTTCATTGAACTGATCTGCTAAATCTTGAGACACAAAATAATTATTGCGGTGACGTTTTTTGTAAGTTCAAGGAACACTTATCCCTCCTGCAAGACAGAACTGTGCCAATAAGGTACCCCAGACATCCACAAAGTGGCACAACTTCAGAGTTTGGTACTATAAGTGCAGGTGAGTGTAGGATGACAAGGGAGCAGGTGCTTGCCCAAGGTGGTGTGTAGCTGGTTATACGCCTGGGTGCAGCAGGCTCAATACTGGTCCATCAAAACTGCTGTCTCCCCTCAGGGATCCATTGTTCTTGTGCATCCTTTGTTATAACCCATGGTTGTGCTGCCCCCTGATCTGCAACATAAAAAAAGGTTGTGAAAGTGATCAAATCGTGATGGGTAGATTTGTTTATCATCAATCCAGGTCAATGTCTGCACTTGACTTTCCCAAATGCCCGATCATGTTCTGTTCATGTGTATGACCACCTCTTCAGCAAATACCACCAATCCATCTACTCTGCACCCTATCAACCCTTCCACCCACTCCTTCTGGTAGAAAAGACCTCCTTCTATATTTAAACATGGTCTTGTCCTGCACCGAGGCAACTGATGTCCTGTACTATTTTTGCAAGACTGTGTGTGTTGTGTGGTAAAGGATAGCTCTCCTCTCCTCAGTCCCTGTGTTTCATAATGTAGCACAGTGAAGTGAGGGTCCCTGGAATGCCCCCCCCCATGAACATGACAGCCCAACGAGTCAAAAACACACAAAGCCACACACTATTCGGACAGCCCCAAGGAGGGCCAAGGACATTCATGTATTCAGAAATATATTGTCTTAGATAGGCATTCAAATCTTTATCCAGTCAATGTCTTATGGATGCAGGTGCCTCAACACTGGGCATGGACCCAAATGCCTTGATGAATGATGTTGACTAATGCTGAGAAACCAATCTGCTGACATCATTAGTGACACCACGACATAGACACGTTAGTCACAAAGCACACTTACAGCCATGCACACCGTTACACAAGCTTACACATGAACCCATGAAGAACATGCTTACACAGTTCTATAGATAGAGAACAGATACATATACATACTGTCAAGGCTTTTATTATTTTGCTCATTAACCAAGTGCAGAAACGCTGAATGCAAGGCAACAAAGAGATGCGGAGCAAGTTTGCAGATGGTTATGGCAACTAACCCCATGGAACTACAGGATCACATAAGGAGCCTGAAAGGACCAAATACAACTCACCTATGGGAATCATAGCACGATATAGAGAAGTAGAAATCATAGTATAAGTATAATGAGGATCACATGAGGCTACAAGCCACAGGACGAGGGAAGGGGGAAAGCAGAAGCAGGCTACACAGAACAGCAGGCCAGGGCTCGCAGCCAAGGTCAGAGACAAGCAACACATTCCCAATCTAAAATGACAAAGGGCCGTCTGCAGAAAAACAGAATGAATCCTCATAAATTGCAGAGTAAAATAGCTTGATTTCATGGTCATCAACCACGTGATGCAGCTGAGCTAGACAATGGTCATTCACCCGCGGTGTGAAGACGAGTGGTTCTCAGCAACAAAGACATGAAGTGAAACATGAACTTATTAACAACGTTGCAAAGTTGAAGCCAATCTCACATGCAAAAGTGGTATTTCTAACAGTTACATTGGGAACACATAGTCATTGTCACCACCTTGAAGAGGTGCGCATAGTGCTGAGAAAAGAGCTGGTTCCCAGGCCTGGGGAGACCAGTACCAGAAATCAAGGGAAGGAAATCCTGGAATGGATAGCAAGGGCCAATGGTAATCCTGCACCCTGCAACAATGTATTCAATTTTTTCTTAGGGAGGGGGCAGATCAGCAACCTGAAATGCATAGGCCAATCAACTAAAATCTTTAGGTGTTATTCATAAGGGATACCACTCCGATCACCCAACCAGAAAGAGTTATAGGATTTTCGGGGAAGGGCCCATATTGTGATGCAAGGGGACAACAAAACAGCCCAACACAGGCTTGTGAGTGGTTATTCTGGGGATTTTCAAATGTCATGTATGATTCCTGTCAGTTTGTGTAATAAACAATAGTTCTAACTTGCCCTTGGCTGAGTCCTCTGTTTGTTACTGGGGAGGATTGCTGGGCCTTGGGAGCTGAACTGGTATGCTCGTAGTAATAGCCCAGACCTCTGGCATACCATAGCCATAACAAGATGTGTTGTCTGCTCCTATTCTGCCACTTCCTTTATCTTGATATAGTTATCTTCATAAACAACATTGTCCTCGCAATTGTAACCCATTGTCACTTGGACCTTGTGTCCCTGGAACAAGCCCATAACTTTGCACAATGCCAGATAAACCAAACAGTGTGCTGTCTGTACCGGCACATCCTATTTGATTAACATGGTGGGTGTGCCAGTCGCATGCAGTATTAACGAGCAGTCATAGCACATGTCATTTGCCCTTTCTCTTCCCACTGTATGCATGTGAGTATGCCAAATATATTGTCGGTATGATGCACACCACGAGTGCTGTTCAAGAATGAATCTGAATTTAATACATCCCTCCTAGTTCTGGTCACAGACAAGTTAATGTTCTCAACATTAGGGAAAGGTTTGGCCAACCCCCTTTCTAAGTTAAACCAAAAGAAATAAGTACAGAGAAAAAAGGAAAGAACAAAGAAACATAATATATATAACATTATTCCTCCTGATCTCTTCGGCTGTGAAGTGAGAAAAAGACAAACATATGTTAGAAAAGTTATTGTACATTGGATGATACTTCCTTTGGGTCTCCCCCCTTTTCTTCTCCTTGAAGGGGGCTGGTGCCCTTGTCTCTCTTGACATAGGACAGGCTGTACCATTGTTGGCAACTGGCAACATTGATTGCAGTTGGCGCGGCATAAATCAACGTGAAAGGACAAAGGAAGCTAGGCTCGCTTCACTGCCCGGTGAAATCTTTACAAACACTTGATCCCCGGATACAGGTGCAGCAGTGATTCTTCTACTTGTGGCATCTGCTCTTCTGCGGCTAGCCAACTTCTACTGGGGCGCACCTGTTTGAATATGCACTTGAGAGCATTGATACCGCTGAAATAGATCTCCAAATATGTCAGCAGTACTGTGAGTATTCCAAGTGGCTCGGGGAGGAGTAAGCACTGCTTTCAACCTCCTACCTGTAACTATTCTGTGCAAGGTTAGATGGTGATCTGAACCAGGCTTGTTGCTCAAAGCGAAGAGTGCTATGTGCAAGCAGTGCTGCCAACTCTTGTGAAGTGTTTTAGAGAACTTTGCACAGCGTTATTTTAGTAAACCATTGGGGCATACCACAATAACGTTGGCTTGGGTTGGTAAACTGAACATAATTTGTGTCTTATACCTAATAAGGATGCTACTTCTTTAAAGAGGTATCCTACCCAAAGGGGGAGCTTTGGCACTGGTGGGAACTAAAGAGCACAAAATAGTCAAAACAGGGAAGATTGTTCCCAACAGGTCCATTCACAAACCTAATTATTCTTAAAGCAATTGATCTGTAGAGTAAATGAAGCAAACTGCATTTGTAGGCTTAGTCAAATCAATTGATACCACATAAATTGGCAGAATCGTACATTTGATTTATTATTTTTGAACAAATGAATAATCCAATTTATTAGAGACATACATCACAAATACAAATCACTAATGCAAAATGAACAAAAAGAATCAGAAACAGAAAGCATAAACAAAAATAAGTTTTTCTTTTACTGTTCCTGTCGCCACTCCACCGAAACGTCTATAAAAGCATCTATAAACATTTGGAAACACAATAGTTGTATTTAAGGCGCAATTGAGATGATCACTAGGATGTAGACCTGGGCTGTGTCTGTTGGCCTTCAACAGTTTGATCTTCCCTTATCCTCACTATTCCTTAGACTAGGACAAGAAGGGGGGGTTGGATTTCTATAAGGGGATTATCTGGACAGGAACAGTACAAGAATAAATCATTTTTGTTTATGCTTTCTGTTTCTGGATATTGTTTTCATGTATATTTGATATATTTGCACTATGTTGCTTCCATGATTTTTCGCTAGTTTTTTATTTTTGTGTTAGTGATTTGTATTAGTGATGTATGTCTCTAATAAATTAGATTATTAATTTGTTCAAAAATATTAAACTACATTTATGATTCAGCCAATGCATGTGGTTTCAATTGATTTGACTAAGCCTACAAATGTATCATGCTTCATTTACAGTACAGATACATTACTTTAAGAATACTCAGGTTAATAAATGGGCCTGTTGGGAACGATCTTCCCTGTTTTGACTATTTCTTTAAAGAGGTCATTGAAAAAATGTGGGCAATTATCGGACCTCAACACCTGGCGCATGTGAAATGTAGCTGCTCATTAGGTGTATTTATAGGCACAGGGAACTACTTCAAGTGAACAGGAGAATGGACACACCACAATAAGTAAGCTTATCAATATTATCTATGTGGAGGTGCCAGAGATGCCCGGTAGGGTGGGCAATGTTGCCTTGGTAGTTTTCAATGTATGACCTGAGGTATAACACTGACGTGTGACACAATTGGTAATAAACTCTGCTACATGTTGCTGTAAGTTTGGAAAAAAAACATTGTTCATTGAGATCTGCTGCAATGGTCTCTTGAATGTGTGTGCTGACTAATGCAATTGTTGAAGGGCAATTTTAAATAACTTCTGGGGCATAACAGGCTTTCCCAAAATGTTCGGTTGCCACATTAAATTGTCCAGGGATATAGAACACACCCTCTTTGTCCTTAAGACTTAATGGCCCTCATTACAACCCAGGCGTTAAGGGGTTAATTGCGCCGTAAAAGGTGGTGGCGCCGTTAAACCCTTAACACCTGATTACGAGGTCCCTTTGCGGGTTGGAGACTTTAACGCCTGCTTTTTGCAGGCGTTAAAAACCAACCCGCAAAGGGACCTCCTTGGTGCTAAGTACGGTGCCGCAATTTGCGACACCGTACTTAGCGCCTTCCCCATTCCCATTGAGCCCTATGGGGCAAAAATTGGAATGGGGAAGGGCCATGGCAGCATGGGGAATTACCGCCCCGCCAACCTCGGAATGGGGCGGTAATTCCCCATTCCACCATGGCAGAGTCGGTAAGTTACCGGCATGGACCATGGTGCTGTTAGCACCATGGTCCAATGCCAGGGTCGTAATGAGGGCCAATCTTGCTGGGAGACACATCCTTGTAGCTCTATAGTATGGGCCACGGGCAGTGAATTATGTTGTTAAGTAAATTGTACTTGCTGGCGTGGGATGTTTGTCAATGTAGAAATTATCTCTGTAATGTGGGGTAAAAATGCTGCTTCTTTTGCAGCTGCACCTGCTATATCATTGCACTGAGATATTAAGTCTGCACCTTTAGTATGGGCTGCACATTTCACAACTGTTAATGCAGAAGGAAGGGGCAGTACCTTTATGAGTCTGGACTCTAAATCTGAATGTTCCACTTGTGTGTTGTCAGAGTTTTGAAACTCTCTCCTCTTCCATCTTGATAATCCTGAGTGCACGATTGAGGTGACATATGCAGAATCTGAATAAATGGTGGCACAGCACCCTTTGGATATTTCTATTGCTAGTATTAATGCCAAAAGTTCTACTGCAGTTTAGGGGTAATCTCCTTTTTGATAAGTCTGATGAACATGTTACATTCTCCCCTTGGTCCATTCAGAGCTTCCAGATGCTGGTCTCCTTGGGGGGATGCAATGTCCTTTGAAAGCTGGGCAGGAAAAACCTGTTCTGTTGCTTCCAGTACAGCCAATGCATTTATTTATTTATTTATTTATTTGTTTGTTTATTCATTTACTTATTTAGTTTTCTTGAGCCCAAAAGGCAAGGTTCTTGGAATAAAACATTATATTAGATTTTAACCGAACCCCACTTACATTTCAAGGCAAGGACAGGGCCTTATTCAACATTTACATTTTTAAAACAGATATTTTTCTTGCTTGCAAAAGCACATTTTGACACGTGGTGAATTCTGCTGAGATGTCCCTTTCAAATTCGGTTTTCTCTTCCATCTGGATTCCAAACATTGTTTGCAGCCCTAGTCAGTTTATCTTACACAGCAAACTGTTCAAGTCGCAGGTCCACTGTAATTGTCATATGCACTATATGAACTAGGGTTTCTTTTGAAGAGTTTATTTAGACATTTTGTAGCATAAAAGTCAAGCTTTTTTCCATACGGCTGAGAGTAAAGTTTCTGGTGATTTCCCAGATCTTGACTGCCACAGCCTGTCATTCAGTGATAATGCTTCCTTTTGCTAAAGCACAACTTGAATATGGCTGGGCATAGTTTGGTCTTACTGGATCAGAACTGTATATGTTGAATTGATGAAAAGAGCATCAGGGCACCATCATTTAAATGCAGAGTATTTCCCTTTTTCATGGGGAAACTTTGGGCTTGCAGCAAAGCAGCGCTTCTTTTCAATTCTCTTCTTTGGTGCGCTTGAGAAAACACACTGGCAGCCTTTCTCAGTGTGTTCCCTGTTTGATTTTGTCCCATGGGTGCTTGGCAAGACTGTGCAACCATCATTTTGTAGCTGCAAAATGCAATTTTAAGGCAAGGCAATAGTGCTCCACAGTGCCAGCACAGCCATTTTGCTGGTAACTGCTGAAGTGCAGATTGGTGATGGAGGGGAATTCTGCTCAGCGGGTAAATGTACCCCAAAGACACAATGACTCTGGAGTCAAGGCCAGTACAACAGGCGCGGGAGCTTCCCTCACTCCTGCTTATCGCCATAGGCTGGCCCTGTGTCCCGTTGACATCTGCTGCAGGACACTTGTGCTATTGTTTGCAGTCTTAGGCTCTCTTCCAGGAATGTTCCGCAGGCCTGGGATGAAAAGGGCAAGGATACTTCTCTCCTCGCCAACCCCTTGATTCCTGCCGCATTTCTCCTTCATTTGAACTGCTGAGTGGTAGCCGTATCGTTGTGCTGTCTGCTGTTCTCGGCTCTCTCGCCTTGCTCATAATGTGCATTTTGAGTGCACCTTATATCTCTATGGGTAAAGGAAAAGGCTGTCAGGTGTGTGTGATTAAGGGTCATTTCCTGATTTGCCTGATGCTGGGGTTGGAATTTGTCAAGTGAACAGCTCTGGTATTAGTCCATTGTCCGTTGTGACATGACAGAATGTTCGTGTCAGAAAAGGGGAGAGGTAGAATTTCCATTGTCTTGCCGGGGCAAAAGTGAAAGAGGTGTTATATGGAATAAAAGTCTTTGTATTTGGGTTTCTGTGGATCTCGGAAGGGTAGGTTACATTTTAACAAGAGCTAAGAAATTGACATTCAGAGGAACTGGATCATCAGGGTTTGGGAAATGACCCCAGGGGATTCTATGACTGGTAGTGTGTTGTCAGGGCCGATGGAGTGTTCGTAAAAGAATAATCAAGAAGTTCAAAAGCAGGGTTTCTTGGAGATGTGATTTTCTATTTTAATATGGTTTGGGCTCCTAGAGGATTTCCCGGATGGGGAGGTTGGTAAATTCTGATATCAGAGCCTTTATGGTTAAAAGAGGAACAGATGTAGTGTATTCCACAAAGGTCTCTGAGACCTCACACTCCTCGTCTTCTTCATCTGTGACAAACTGCGTCTCACCTGGGGCATTCCCCTGAGCACAACCCTGGGGGCCACTACCCAAGAGTACTTCCCCCACTAGTCCACCACCAGGAACAGGATCCAACACTGATGGCCATGTCCTGGACACCTAAATAAGGGATCCCAAGGTTTTACAGGGAGAATACCCTCAGGTTTCTCACACTCCTCACATGCACCATCGAGTCAGAGCACTTCCACGTTGGGCCACAAACAGAGCATTTATTTCTGAAGTCAGAGTGCATGCACTTCAGCTTCAGAACAAAATGTTTTAATTTCAGAAATAAATAATTTCTTTCTGAAGTCAGAGTGCATGCTCATTCCACCAATTCCAGTGAACACTACTCTATCGAGGCTGGCACTGGCCTCCTATACTGACCTTCTCTGATAGCCTTCTGTGAAGGTGCTCTCCCCCCAGTAATCCAGGAAAAATACAAAAGTAATGAAAAATGGAGTGCACACCTTACAAGAAAGTAGGTTTTACTTGGAAATCCGTCCGTGATACAGACATCTCCATAGAACTGAACTGAAAGCATCTCAACAGGCCTATTTTAGGCTGCACTTTTTACAGATGCAAACCACAAAATTAGCATGATTTAAATACATCAAGTCCCTAAAGAACACTATGCCAAATGTGCTAGGGTGATTCCCTTATAGTGACCTTTAAAAATACTGCCCCTCAATCATTATCTAATTTAATATTCAGCACAAAGTTCAGCATTTACATTGATTGGCGTTTACCCAGTTACAATTGATAAAAATGCTTTATCCTTTTTGGACAATAGCTTTGAAGATAGTTCAGGCTGCACATCCCACAGATATTAACCAATTAAAAGAGTGGAAATCAGCAAGGTCAGATTTTGTTGCATCCCATGGAAAAGCACAATAATCGGGCCTTTTGGCTCAGCCTCTCCTGTACCTGCACCCTCTGCAAAAGCCCACCTCGATAAACATTGCCAACTTTAGACACAACATCATTTCTTTCATTTATTCAAATTATTAGGAATGGTGAGCTATTGGGCCTCATTACGATCCAGGCGGTAAGGGGTTAATGGCGCCGTAAAAGGTTGCGGCGCTCTTAACCCCTTACTGCCTAATTACGAGGTCCCCTTGCGGGTCCCTACCTTAACGGCTGGTCTTGACCAGCCGTTAAGAATTGGACCCGCAAAGGGACCTTGGAGGTAATTACAGTACCGCAATTTGCAGTACCGTAATTACTGCCTTCCCCATTCCCATTGAGCCCTGTGGGGGCAAAAATGGAAATGGGGTAGGGCCAATGGTGAATGGGGAATTACCGCCCGCCAACCTTGGAATGGGGCGGTAATTCCGCTATCCACTATGGCGCAATCGTTAAAATACAGACGTCAACCATGGCACTTACAAGCGCCATGGCTAACGCCTTTTGTCGTAATGACCCCCATTGTGTATTTATTTGCTTATCATCCGGTATTGCACCTGCTGTCTCGAGCTTGGTTTCGGCCCCTGAGTATGTACTCCCTTGTAGAAGTAAACTGGCCTCCTCTTCCATCCTGACTGTGGCTGCATGGAGCTCTTCACCTAGCAACAGAAATATTATTCCATTAAATGATGCTAACTGAGAACTTCGGTCTAGCCCAATAAAAAGGTTCAACCTTTAACAATACTATTTTAAGATGACAAACCTCTTGCTCATTACAACAACTAACAACTTTACCTAATAAAGCTCAATCTACGAAACCAAAAATTAAATGCAAAAAATAAATGTAATTTACACAGCTCTATCTAATAACACATAAGTGGTGACCGAAATAAACTGCAATGAAATAAATGCTTTGCTACACGTGTGTGTTGATGTGAAAACTCAATAAAATATAAATGCGCCAAAAATACGTTGTGAGGATCCTAGGTGCAAAAGAGTGCAACCGAGCTTAGTATGATAAAACTAAGTGCGGAAAAACTATGTGTACCATAATTACAGTGTTGTACTAAAAGAAATCACACATGACAGTTAAAAACATGTGGCAGCCACATCATTGCCAGGGGCCTTATGTCATGATGCCCGCTCCCGGGGAGCTGGTTCAAGCCCTGCGTCCCCGAAAGCGGACATCCAGTCCTGAAGGAAAGACCCAGCAACCCCATATAGGGGCCCTTTGGACAGTGTCCTGGTGCCTATGGCGCCAGGCTCATAAAAGACATCAGTCTTGGCGTCATAGGCACCAGGCTCATTATGGAAGTGCTGGGGTGCACTTACCTGATGCAGACCATGCTACAGGATCCTGGCCTCCTTGAGGCCTGAAAGGAACTACTTTACCTGTGGGACTAATTTACCATCCGGGCGTGGTCGGGGAAGGATACATACCTGATTGGAGGAAGGATACATACCTGGAACTTCTTCCAAGGCTATTTAAACCCCACCCGAACAGCCACACGTGCTTCGCGTTGTTCTGCATCTAGCAGCTGGACGCTCACCGTGTCTGCTCCTGCATCCTGACTTCTGCCACGCCCACCTGCATCCTGGATCACCTGCAAAGGAAGAGAAGAAGAGAACAGAAGAAGGAAAAGTCCTTACCTGCTAAATCCGCATCCCGGAGACATCTCGCCGACAATCCTGAAAAGGAAGACTTTTATTTAAAAGCTCATCGCGTCGATCGCTGCAGCGCCGCATTCCACTCACCTTTACAGGACGCCTCCATGTTCAGCAGCAATCATCCGGATTCGCAGTCACGCCCCAGCGCCTAGGGAGAAAAAGACCAGAACAAAAGGTGAGAGAGAGAAGGGAATAAGGAAAGCTAAATCTCCATGTTAAGACTTACCTGTTGATTCAGTCCCTCTTCATTTCGGGTCCGCGCCGCATCCTGGCATTTCCGGACCCCGGCCCCTAAGGGGAAAAAGAGACATCAGTATTAATGAGCGAATGAAAAGACATTACCAAAAAACGCTCATTAAAGACTTACCTGATTTCTACAAGGATTTCACCTCTCATCTCGGGTCGGTGCCTGTTCCCCGGCATTCCGTACCCCGGCCCCTATGGGGAAAAAGACACTAGCATTAGTACATTAATGCATGGACACAAGGGGAACCTCTTATCAAAAAACTTACCTGGAAGCCAAGCAAGTTTGGTTCTCACCACTCCGAAAATCCAGTGAAGTAACTGGATACCAACGCGCCCCTGCATCAGAAGCAGGATGGAGAGCTCGTCCTTCCTGACCCTAAGGTGAGACGCAACGAGGAATCACAGAAGGGTTTCGAGGAGGGTGAGAGGGGAAAGTGGGAGGCTGATTGCATTACCCCGCAGACAGTTAATCCCCTATTTTCGCCTACAGAAGGATACTTCTGCGAGCCAGACAAGACAGATTTGGGGGCCCGGTCCAGTCCGTCTTCCGAACCCTGCGCATCACCTTAGAAGAGGTCACAGCAGCGCGAACCAGGCCAGCGCCTCCGTGGGAGTCAGGTGAGCGTTACAGAACGCGAAGCCTTCCTACAAATTCCCACCCAGGCGCTATGGAAAGTTCTGAGACTGATCAGTTGGCCCAATTACTGGGGGAATTACAGGCCGAAGTACATGCCGCTCGTCAAGAGACTAATGCCCTCAGGAGGGAATTAATAATATCAAAGGAAAGAACTGATGACCTGGCCAGACAGCTTTTGCAAAGTCAAGCTGGGCAAACTCATCTACCCGGTTCCGGAGGGAACCCCGCTCCTGTGGTTTCCAGTAACCCTGTGCAGATTAATCTACCTGGAAACTGGCCCCAACCGAACGCTTTGCTGGGGACCCCAAACGATTCGCCGTATTCATGAATCAGTGTCGTTTGCACTTCCTATGCAGACCTGAGGCCTTCCCTAATGATCAGACCAAGGTAGCCTTTGTCTTGTCATATCTCAGCGGCTGCGCTGCCGATTGGTCAGTTCCACTGGTTACTCAAGATGACCCGATTCTTTGTAATTTTCAAAGGTTTCAAGCAAGCATGCAAAGGTTATTTGCTCGACACTCTCGGGGCAGGCTCTGGATGACGAACTTCTATCCCTGCGACAGGGCAATCAGGACCTCCTATCCTATATTGCAACCTTTAATAGACTAATTGTGGAAACGGGATGGCCAGAGGATAAAAGAGTCACGTTGTTTTATCGAGGCCTACGCGGAGAACTTAAAGATGTCTTGGCCCAAGTTGTAAATCCGCCCCAAGAATGCACAGAGTATATAGACTTAGTGGTCCAATTGGATCACAGACTTCAAAACAGAAAAGCAGATCGGTCCAGGTTTGAGACCCGGGTGTTGGTCAAGACCCATGCTAATCCCACGGGAGTTGATGTCTCTGAGCCTATGCAAATTGGAGGGGTTAAAGGACCCTTAACTCAAAAGGAACGTGAAAGGAGGCGGCAGTTAAAATTATGTCTTTATTGTGGGAATTCAGGACATGTTCTACGAGATTGCACGGCAAAACCGCCCCGAAAGGCGGTAGGAGCCGCTGATAAAAACCATGAAGACTCTGTTTCGGGAAACGACTCCGCCCGACAAGTGTAGGGGTCCGCTTGCCGAGCTTGAAAACTAACTCTCAGACCTCGCATTTCATTGTGCCAATGGTACTCGTAGATCCAGAACAGCCTAAGCGGTTGCATGCAATAAAGGCATACATCGATAGTGGGGCTATTGGAAACTATGTGGATCGTGAATTGGTCTCTAGGATTAACCTCCCTCTCCGTCCTAAAACCAGCAAAGATGTCATCACCACAGTCGATGGAACTGAAATTGCCTCTGGACCGGTAACACATTCCACTTCTGAGGTGACTCTGATTGGTCCCGACGGCCATCGGGAGGGTGTTGTGTTTGATGTAATCAAGGCTCCACAGTTTCAGGTTATTCTTGGAATCCCTTGGTTAGAGACACATAATCCTCGAATTGATTGGCGAGCTAAGAGAATAACCTTCCCGGATTGTACACAAACCTGCTACCCAGGAAACCTGAAGATTAATCTAGCATCTGTAACGTCTGCCGGCCATCGGGAGGGTGTTGTGTTTGATGTAATCAAGGCTCCACAGTTTCAAGTTATTCTTGGAATCCCTTGGTTAGAGACACATAATCCTCGAATTGATTGGCGAGCTAAGAGAATAACCTTCCCGGATTGTACACAAACCTGCTACCCAGGAAACCTGAAGATTAATCTAGCATCTGTAACGTCTGCCTCCATGCAACTACCTCCGGAATACCAAGACTTTCAGGACGTCTTCCAAAAGGAACAGGCCAACACGTTACCTCCATCACAATCTGGTGCCCGGTGCACAACCCCCTTGTGGCAGGATTTATGCCCTTACCGAACCTGAAAATCTGCATTTGAGACAATATTTGGATCAATAACTAGCTAATGGTTTTATTCGCCCGTCAAAGTCCCCGGCATCCTCAGCTTTGTTCTTTGTGCCCAACAAAGAAGACGACCTTAGAACTTGTATCGATTACCGCGCATTGAACCAGATAACGGTTAAAAACCGTTATCCTCTGCCTCTGATCCCTGAACTCCTTGACATGGTGAAGTACGCTTGCATATAGATCTCCGGGGGGCTTATCATCTGGTACGAGTTAAAGAAGGCGACAAATAGAAAACTGCCTTGCGTACTAAATACGGATTATTCGAGTACCAGGTGATGCCTTTCGGGTTGTGTAACGCGCCGGCTGCCTTCCAATACTTCATGAATGATGTCCTTCGGGAACTCATCGATGTTTGTGTTGTCGTATATATATCGATGACATTCTGGTGTACTCCTCTTCGGAATCTGATGACAGAAAACACGTCAGGGCAGTACTTGAAAAACTGCGCCAACACAAACTATTTGCTAAATTGGAGAAATGTGTTTTCCATACCACAGAAGTCGAGTTTCTAGGTTTCATCCTGACACCCAAAGGAGTCCGAATGGACTCAAGAAAAGTGGATGCCATCCTCAAATAGCCATCACCTAGCTCTGTAAAAGGGGTTCAAAGCATGCTCGGCTTTGCCAATTTCTATCGCAGGTTTATCCCGGAATTTTCACGCGTGGTACAACCCATTACTGCACTCTTGAGGAAAAATAAACGTTTTGAATGGTATGAAGAAGCCGAGCAGGCCTTTCAGGATTTAAAAGCTAAGTTTACCTCTGCACCTATATTAAAACACCCGCGTCCAGATCTCCCTTATGTCGTCGAGACTGACGCATCCAGCCTAGCCATGGGAGCAGTCCTGTCCCAAAGAGATCCCGAAACCAACCAACTGCATCCCGTAGCATTTTGGTCCAGAAAATTCTCGGCACTTGAGGTTAATAATGCAATCACGGACAAAGAACTGTTAGCCATTAAGTCCGCTTTTAAAGCCTGGCGGCATTATCTGCTTGGCACTCGACATACCATCACAGTGATCACTGATCACCGGAATTTACAGTATTTGAAAACTGCCAAGGCTCAGTCATCACGGCAGCTCCGATGGGCTTTGTTTTTCGCTGAATTTGATTTTGTGATTACCTATCGACCTGGCTGCAAGAATGGCAAAGCAGACGCCTTATCCCGAATTGGAATGGGAGAATCTGATACAAACTCAGAACCAGTACCAATAATTCCCGAACAGAGGATTCTAGGCATGACTTTGTTACATTCTAGGCATGACTTTGTTACAGACGCTTGAAGACATTCAAGCCAGAGTGAAACAACTCCTGGACCCCACAACCTTACAGGATTGTATACAAAAGGGATCAGACTTTACCATAGATAATGGTTTACCTTATTTCCAAGGACGCTTATTCCTGCCACATAAGGAATTACACAAACTAGTTATTTCCGGTTATCATGATGCATTAATAGAGGGACACCCCGGTATTGCCAAGACAGAGGAAAAGGTGAAACAGCAATTTTGGTGGCCCTCTTGGCGAAAAGATGTTAAGGGGCCGATTCATGGAACAAACGTGCGCCGAAAATCTTGGCGCAAGCAGGTGCAAGCAGGCGCAAGCAGGCGCAAGCGCAAAAAAAAAGGCGCACGCGCACGTGTGCGATTCATGGAAGTCCCTGCACGTGTTTACCTCGGGATGTGCGCCAAACCTGTGCATGGTGCACAAGTCACTGCAACATCCCGAAAGGCGTGCGCGACGCGCACACTGAAAGCGCACAACCTCGGCGCATACACCAGAAAGTGGGCGGAACACCGGGTGTAACGCGCGGAATGGGGAACAACGTGCGAAAATAAGGGCGTAACTGGGGATGTACTGCAGGGAAGCAGACGGAACGCCCACACACACCCGAACCACACGTATACATGGAATCGAATAGGGCAAAGCCACGCACAGCCAAAGACACGCACAAGCCGAAACACGTCTGCCACACAAAGGCAGGCGGTAGTGTCCCTGCGCATTACAAAAGTGGCAACATACAGCAATTGGGCCTGTGCGAGCGGGGCACGTGTATATCGGGGGTGCGCGGGAAGTTACACACGCGATTGAGCGGGGCACATGTATATCGGGGGTGCGCGGGAAGTTATACACACGATTGAGCGGGGCACGTGTATATCGGGGGTGCGCGGGAAGTTACACACGCGATTGAGCGGGGCACGTGTATATCGGTGGTGCACGGGAAGTTACACACGCGATTGAGCGGGGTACGTGTATTTCGGGTGTGCGCGGGAAGTTACACATGTGATTGAGCGGGGTACGTGTATTTCGGGGGTGAGCGTGAACTTTTTCACGCGATCGGGCCTGGGGGAGCGGGCTACATGTATTCCAGGGGTTCGCGTGATGTTTTTCTTGCGATCGGGTCTGGGGGAGCGGGCTACGTGTATTCCAGGGGTTTGCGTGAAGTTTTTCACGCGATCGGGCCTGGGGGAGCGGGCTACGTGTATTTCAGGGGTTTGCGTGAACTTTTTCACGCGAACGGGCTTGGGGGAGCGGGCTACGTGTATATCAGGGGTTTGCGTGAAGTTTTTCACGCGATCGGGCCTGGGGGAGCGGGCTACGTGTATATCAGGGGTTCGCGTGAAGTTTTTCACGCGATCGGGCCTGGGGGAGCGGGCTACGTGTATTCCAGGGGTTCGCGTTAACTTTTTCACGCGATCGGGCCTGGGGGAGCGAGCTACGTGTATTCCAGGGGTTCGCGTGAAATTTTTCACGCGATCGGGCCTGGGGGAGCGGGCTACGTGTATTCCAGGGGTTCGCGTGAACTTTTTCACGCGATCGGGCCTGGGGGAGCGGGCTACGTGTATTCCAGGGGTTCGCTTGAAGTTATTCACGCGATCGGGTCTGGGGGAGCGGGCTACGTGTACATCAGGGGTTCGCGTGAAGTTATTCACGCGATCGGGCCTGGGGGAGCGGGCTATGTGTATTTCAGGGGTTCGCTTCACGCGATCGGGCCTGGGGGGGAGCGGGGTACCCTCACTGTCTGCCTTGCGTGTAGAAGAACGCGTAGCCAACACCCGCTGTGAAGTAATAGCGTGTGAACCCCAATGGATGGAAAACACACGCACCGCACGAAAAGCACGTACAGAGCAGTTTAAAGGCACACGGGATCTCCAAGCCCTGCCAGGGCAACGCCCATGCGTGAAACGTCACAGATGTGCTTACGCTGTAAGGGCCTTTGGTCCAATGAAATCCCATACGCGTGCTGACGCGCTTACGCGCTAAGGGCCTTTCCTCGAATTTCACGCTAACGTGCAAGATTTTCACGTGCCAAATCACTGCGTATTAAGCTGGCCACGCGAAACACACGGAAGACCACGTTCCTGCCCAGAAGGCCGAATTACTGCCCCCCAGTGCCCCGAGCAGCCTCCCACGTGCCATCTGCTGCTGCCTGCCTGCCTGCTGCCACCGTGCCCTGCCATTTGGTGCCTGCACATCAGCCATCTGCAGGGGTCCAGTTGCTGTGTCCACCCCTGCTGGAACAGAAGACTCCCGACTCGGATAACATCGCTCCACAGCCCAGCCCCAGGACCCATTTGCCCACCCACTCCTGCCCCTGGGGTTGCCATGTCAAGCACATCAACATCTGGCACCAGTGGCAACCCCCGGCCAGAGGGGCAGAGGGGCACCAGCTTCACTGCCACCGAAGTTGGTGTCCTGGTGGAGCAAGTCCTGGGGCAGTATGATGCCCTCTTCGGATCGTCCCGCGCCAACAAGGAAGGACGGGAGAGGATCTGGGCCGACTGTGTGGTTGCCATCAACGCGGAGGGGGTGGAAACCCGCACCATCCAGAAGGTCAAGAAGCGCTGGGAGGACTTGAGGTCCAGGACCCTCATAAAGGCCCGGCGCCTCGTGGAGGGGGGCCGGGGCCGCATGAGTTCCATCCAGATGAGGGTCCTGGAACGCATACACCCAGCGCTCCACGCCCAGGTCCTTGAGAGGGAGACCCGTCTGGAGTTGAGCGGTAAGTGGCCAAGCATTGCTGTGTGAGACAGGGCATGTTGCAGTGTGCTGGTTGTCTGATACTTGCCTGTATGTGTGACATAGGCCATGTACGCATGTATGTGTGCAGGGACATCATGGTAATGCATGTGCGACCAGTACTGTGTGAACCGCACGGTTGTTGCATGTGTTTAAATGCGACATGGGGAGCCCTATGCAGATTGTACACATGAGAGCATGGCAGTCTCTGTTCCTGGACATGGGTGGGGGTGAGGGATGGGTGCTGATGCCAGGTACATATATGGTATGCATGTCTGTGTGCCTGACCTGCATGTCTGTGACTTGTGAATGCCATGGATGCATGACACATGTCTGTGACAATGAACAGATTCACTGATGCAGCCTAGTCATCCTTGTATCCACTGTGATTGGGGTGTACGGGGCCAGATGGATGTGACTGAGGTGAAGTGTGTGCATGACCCATGATGCAGGTGAGTTCCATTACATTGTATGTTTGGAGAGTCCATTGGACATGAATGGAAATGTCCATGGCATGCACCATGACTGTCACTGTGTGTGTTTTGCCTGGACTGACACATGTGTTGTGGAGGGATATGATGGAAGTGTACTTTGACAGTGGCACTCATCTGCTATTGCTTCCTGTCTAGGGGACCATTGTACAGTACCCTGATGCTTGTGTTCTATGTCTCCCTCTACGTAGCGGCTAGTGAAGAAGAGGGCGGAGACGGCGCTGTGGAGCAAGGCGGCGGGGATGCCCCCACGGCTGCAGCGGAAGGGGTGGGTGAGACCCACAGGGGCCTGCTACGGCAGAAGATGGTGAGGAGCCATCCAGGTTGGTGGTTTCCACAGAGGAGGAGGAGGCCGCCACTGAGGCGCACATGGGGCCTGGTCGGGGCATCCCTGCTGGTGCAAGTGGTGCAGTCCAGGGGCAGGGGCAGGAGGCAGCACAGGTCACCGTGGAGGGGCCTGTGCATGTCGCTGTCCCTAACCCTGTGGGTGCACCACCATGCACCAGCAGGGATGCCCCGTCCCAGGCCCGTCCGCAGGTAGAGGGGATGTCCATGTCATCTGACTCCCCTCCACCTGCGGACGAGGGGACCCCTGGCCATATGGAGAAGGTCCTGATTGGGGTCGCGATGCGCACGGATGTGATTCGTGATGCCGTGCGTGCTTCCCAGGAGGAGCACGCACGCCATCACGAAGAGCACTGTGCCGATGTGGCCCAATTGGGATCGTCCATGTTCGGGGGTTTCCTGCATGTGTCGGCCAATCTGGCGGCCCTCTCCTCCTCTGTGGAGACTATACGCCAATCGTTCTCCTTGCAGTCTTCCGGCCCAGATGCCACCAGGGCCCCCTGTGGACCTGCCCTGACCAATGCAGCCAGCTCGGTGGAGATCCCATCCCTGCCACCGTCAGGAGTCAGAGGTCCAGCAGGGGTGGTCCAGCAGGGGTGGACACCACAGCAACTGTACCCCAGCAGATGGAGGATGTGCCGGCATCATCAGGCAGGGCATGTGCACGACGGCGTCGGTGTATTCCATCAGCCTGGATGCCGTCGTGCTGGCAGAGGCAGTGGCGTCGGAGGCAGCAGCGGAGTCAACGTGGGAGGCATCATGGCTCGGGGCCATCAACATCGGAAGGGCAGGCAACGGCCTGAGGGCAGGAGGACCCAGGACGGGAAGTGTCTTCCGTGTGGCAGCGGTTGGGCCAGCAGATAGGTGCGGAGCGGCGGCGGGCGGAAGAGGCGCGGCTCACAATGGTCAGGGCGGAGAACTCCATGCGGAGGGCCCTGAGGCGGGCCGAGTGCATCGAGGCAATCCGCAGGGGGTTGGAGGAGGAGATGGTGTCGTCCCTGCGGACCCTCGGGGCCATGGAACAGGACCGCCTCAGGGACATCGAACAGGAGTTCGATGATGCCCTGGCCCGGAACACCACGGAGTGAGCCGCTGGACTTGCCCGCCGCCTTTGTATATAGTTATATAGTTAGTGTTAGGTTTCCTTTATTCTTTTTTTTATTTGGTTGCGATTGGACAATGCGCAACATTTTTGTATGTAGTTCAGTTATTAGTTAGTTGTCATAGTTAGGTTTCATTTGGTTGGGGTCATGGACCCGGGATTATCTTGTAAATAGTTCTTCAATGGATTTTTTTATTTTTTGGATTTTTTTCATCGCCATGGAGCAATGGTTTTTGTTTATCATTTACACTTGGATTACTTTTCTGACTGTGACTTTGGACACCATTTATTTTGATTGTGCTGTGTGTTTTTGATTATTTTTCATGGACATTTATCTTCTTTTGGTTGTTTTGCTTTGTGGTTTTTCTCATTTCATTTCCATTCAAGTTGATTTTAAATACATTTTTATTTTCATCCTTCAATGTGTCGTATCATCTCATTGCTTTCATGCATGTCATGTTGGGTGTTTTAACATTCACTTGCAGCCATTGTGTGTGACAGACATGTGTTCATTTGCATTATTTACATTGGGTGTATAACATGTAATTGCCTTTGATATGTGGGTGGATGTGATAGTTGGTTGGGCCTTTTGGCAGGGGAGGATGGCCATTACGGACATGATTGGGGATTGGTGGGACCCAGGTGCAGGGGGTCATGGATGGGACATGGGCGAGGGCCTGGCGGAGGGTGCCCCATGACTGCTGGGGGGTGGGGGTGGTGGGGAACATGAGTTGGACATGGGTGGGGGCCTGCTGGCAGGTGTCAGGCCTCCTCAGGGGATACTTTGACTGATTAACATGTCATTTGATAAATCAATGTATTTATGTATTTTATTTGTATTGCTCATTGACAGGGCCTGTAGGCATAACAGCACGAGGACCCACATATATTAAGCAGAGTGGGACATGCAAGCAGGGCAGGATGGGCGGGAAGAGGAACGTCTTAAGGGTTCACCATAGTGTTGATGTAAAGTGCTTTTGTAAACAAATCACACATTTCAGTTGTCTGATTTGTTTTGTAAATAAACGAGCTTGGCTCCGTGTTGACAAGCGAGCTGCACACATATCCGCGATGGTATCCTGTGCATGCCAGTAGAAGAGAGCCGTAAGGAAACCTTGTCTCAAAACATTGTTTGTAAACATTTCATGGGCAATACAAAATACCACGAGAAATCACTGTTGTGCACACAGCTGAAAAATCAACCAGGGAGCAGTAGGAGATGCAAAGAATGTCGATCTTGGCTGCTAAGAACAGAACTTTATGGATGCCTGCTCCTGTGTTAAAATCATAGCCACAAATGTTTACCAACACTAATGATTGTGTGTAACAAATGTCAACCTGGGGATTTGATTGGATTTGATTTGAAACGTATATTGTGCTCATCCTCACAGAGCCAAGCAAAGCACTGCATCTTGGCAGATGGTCAATTCCAGAGGCAACAACTTAAAAAAATACAAAGGCAGAAATGATTGAAACAAATGAGTGAGAGTGGATGTTTTCAGAGTTCAGTCGGCACCGCATTCCAGAGACAGTGACCCTTGATGGATGGATATTTTGTGTAATGCCAAATCCCACCCAGGTTCCGTAGTCATTAGGCAAGGTGCACAGGGTGACTGGTAGTCATGGTTGAATGTGTATGTTCTGTAATGACTGCATCACAATATCCGCAGTTAGTAGGCAGAGTGCACTGGGTGCCTGTGGCAGCGGTGGTTGGATGCACATGTATAATGGTCGCCTTGCAGTATCTGTGGTTAGTAGTCAGAGTGTACCGGTTGCCTCTGGCACTTATGATTGGATGGATTGGTTGCATAATGTCTGCACTAACATATGTGGGTTGTATACTAATTGAAACCCCCCACAACCTCCCACCCCCCCACCCAATCCAAAATCCCCTGCAGCCCCCCAACCAATCCCTTTATATTATTTATAATCCAAAACCAACCCAATACATATATAAAATAACTAAAATAATATAAAGGTCACTTTTGCAGAAGGTCAATTAGGACAGCCTGAAACCTCCTCGAGCTTGCAATTATTGGTATTTCTTAGAGGCTTCTCTCGTAGCAAACGTGCAGTACCTTCCTTCTTATCAGGAAGCATTAGGGAATTGGAATCGCTTCTCAATGAGGAATTCAATGCCTGACTCTCTTCCTTTTTGCATGGTTGACTGTGTTGAATTTGGTCCTCCAACTTCTGGAAGAAAAACCTTTGTTTTGATGCCAGAAAGGCTTGGGTAAGTGCAGGAGTTTTCCAAATGGATTTAATAGAGGACTGATTAACTTTCTTGTTTGCTTGCTCGCTTTGTGGTTTACCAAACCTGTATATAGTTGGTGCAGATTTTAAACTAGTAGAAGGAGACTCCAGCCTCGAGCTGAATTATGGGTCTCCTCCTGGTCTACTTGCTCTGCTTATCTTCTATAAGGGCAGGCCAAACAACTTTGCCCCTTTTTTACGAAATTCGGGACTCGTAACTTCCTAGTTAGACCCCTCCTGCACTGCTCCTGTTATAATACAGTGTGAAGGCGAACTGTCTGTTTGTAGGGGTTCTACAGCCTCAGCGCACACAAATGTAAATGAAATTTCACCTTCGAGCTGTATCGTTTCCCCTAAAGGTGCTTCCCGTTTAGACAACATTGAGTCAATTACTTGTGCCCCTTCTGCTCGTATGCGAGAGATAAAAAGCTGGGTGCAGACTACTGTAGCTACTGAGCCTCTAATCCTGATTTATGGGCTATTTGCTACTGTATGGGTGGTGACAGTGGACAGCAGGGTTCACGGCCCTTGTGTACCTTATGTGGTTGGGATTAATGTAGCAAGCTCCAGCAGCCTCGCAACCGTGTGTGGCTCACCCAGCTCTCCCCGTTTCCCCATTAAATAATCACTCACTTAGTTACTTGAGCTTAGCCCGAGACTGATGATAGGCCTTTCAATCTGAATTCAGCAGAGAAGGTTACCACTCTCTTGCCCCCTGAGGCAGACTCAACCAACCTTGGACTCGGACAGGACTCAGACTCGGATTCAGACTGCAGCTCATGGCTCGCTGAGCGTGCCTCGGGTTGCACAGGGTTGCCGACCTCCATGAACTTCCGCAGCAAACAACGTCCACAGCAATGATTGACAATGCACAACCGGCCACACACTCTCCTCCTTCAGCTTAGAGGAAAGGACACAGAATCTGGAATCTGATGATCATGTTCACGTCAAGCTGCACTGTACTCGTCCACTCATTCACAGTAGCTTCCAACATGCACAATTCTGCAATTCTCGCTATTCACACTTTGATCAGGCTCCGATGGAGGGGTGCACATCACTTGATGGTCAAGAATATTTACTTGTTCAAGAAATTTATTGTGGTAACAATGTACCTGATAATCAATCAACTCCTAAATTTCACAATGATGATGTAGCACGTGACGTGTTTGGGGAAATGTGTTTTAGATAATGTGTGACCAATAGGGTAATGAACTATAGGGGATGATTAGAATTGTATATAGGTGTTAGTGTGGGATCATGTTTTAATCTTTATCATGCATAGTTTTGTTAATTTGCAGTGTTCTGGTATAAGAGTTGTAACTCCTTTGAATGGGGCGAGCTCCGTGTTAGTTTGGTTCTACAGGACCATCTGATAGTTTTCTCATGGATGTATTGTTTAGTCTATCACATGTATTGCATTTAGAGGAATTGTGCAGTCTAGTCAAGCCAAAGGGAAGCTCCCTTTCTGGCCAGCTCCCAGTTCCTGTCTGCCCCTGTTCACCAATGGATGTGATAAGATGTCCTGGAATGTCCCAAATTACACAGAGGTTCTCAAGCCAGTTCAAACCAGACTCAATAACGGAAATAGACAAAGTGCAAGGCAAGATCCAGCTTTATTACCATCACAATTAAGCAGGGACAGCATACACCCATTGAATTCCTGGATCTCTCGCTCCTTACATAAAAAAGCAATAGTTTATATATTGCACATTTGTCATAACTAAGATCATACTGTACTCTAAGTTACCAAAAAACTACGAAGAGTGGGGATTGGCTAATAGTGGTGAATATGTATACATTCTAAAAGGGTTACATTTCTAATTGGGTAATGCTTGTCTGATGGCTCCTCCTGCGACCACCTTTAATCTGTTAAAGGTAAAAAGACATCATCCCTGCAATATGTAATTGGCTGGCACCTTACTTCATGGCTGCATAACATTGGGGCTTTTCATTGGCTAGCATTGTACTAACCAACCATGGACAACTGTCAGGTCATCAAGACAAGAGCCAGACAGGAGTAGGGGGGATTGAGTTCCATGGACTGCTTTCCTTTCATTAAAGAAGATACCATCCCTCATGTCTAGGCCATGAGCCAGGGTGATCTCTTTGTATGTGGCTATGTGTGGTGCCTTGCATTGGAGTGTAGGTGTAAGGAGTAAGGCAGGTGTCCTATCTTTGTTCATTGCTAATAAATAGACAGTGTTCTTCAATTATGGGTTACATGTGATGGGACCAACTATGCAATTATTTCACCTTGCATGTATTGGGATTTTAGCTAATATTGATGTGAGTGCTATGTTTTCTCTTGCCACTGGGGACACTCGTGAGTTATTCTTCCTGAAGTCTTTTGGCTTATAGTTGTCCTGCACCTGGCTTACAAAGGCTGGTTGTACTCGTATAAGAATTTAATTAATCTGGGAGTATCCTTCTTGCATCCTGGGAATTGCTATCTCGTGCTTTCACTGCAGCATTACTTACCCTCCCTTAATTCGCAGTAACCTTGACTGTGGATGCCAGCTATTGCCTGATCTCTGGATGGACCTGTATTTCTGTGCTTTCAGCATTGTGTGTTCTCCTGAAGCCTTAAGGCATTTCGTTTAATTAGAATCATCTTGTTGCTTCCATTTTGGAAAAGATGGCTGCCCATTTCTTTTGCGTTTCTATGTTAGTGAGCTATATTTGCATGTCGTTCATGATGCATGCAGCGTATACTTTGACTATGTTAGTATTCTTTATTTCTTAAGGATGCTAAGTGAATATTCTTCATGTATAAATGCATATATTATCTAATGTACGCATTCTTTTTGTTGAGCGCACATTTGTTTTGTGTCTAATGCATGCACATATATTGTCACAATGTTAGTTTGGTTACTCGTGCCGTCTTCAGCTTAGATAGTCTCCATTTCCTTCTGTACCTGACTGGGATAAGGGTGGTACAGTTACCTTAGTGAGTAGCGTTTCGCATCTTTACAACATTGGGCCAGGAGATGAGCAGAAGTTATGGATGATGTATTCATCTGCCTCCCAACAGATGCCTTACAGAACACCCTACAGCTATGACCCAGGTAAGGTGGTACAGGCAGAGAACACAGACATTACTGTGCTCCAGTAAAACCCTACCACTCCAAGATGTCTATCATTTGCACATAACTTGGAATAGATTTGACATTGCAGAGTTTCTAGTCAGCCACTGGGTTGAACTTAAAGGAATTTGAGGGTACTAAGGTATTGCACTTGAAGGAATCTAGGGGGTGGTCAATGTATTGCACTTGGATGAGTTTCAGCAGCATGGTGCTGCACATGGAGGAACTGTGAAGGTAGCCATGTGACTATAGTTTGTGGCCACACTTTTAGATCTGTGTGAGTGTAGACTGTAGCCAATGTTTAAATCTAGGTGAATAGGGACTGTAGCTAATCTTTTTAAATCTAAGTGTTTTTAGACTGTAGACCATGTTTTAAACCTAGGTGAATGTATCCTGCAGACAGTGTTGAACTTGGGGGAATGTATACTGTGGCAGAATGTTTTGAATCTAGGTGAATGTAGAAGATAGCCAATAGGCCTCATTAGGAGGTCAGCGGTAACCTGCTGGTGCGACCGGCGGGTTGCTTCTGACCCCATGACAATGGATCCGCCGCATGGCTTCCCAGTGCCACCTGGACATTACAAGTACCAGCGGAGCAGGAAGTCAGGCGGCAGATCTTGTAAGTCACCATTCCCATGGAGTCCTATAGGACTCCATGGGAATGTGGTCTCAGAAGCACCAGCACCGTTGTTGATGATGCCAGTGCTTCCATGGCAACTCTGCCTGCCAGGGGCCGCTGCATCCAGCAGGGGCAGGACTGCCCTGCGCAACCGGCTGGCAGGCAGACTCGTAGTGTGGTGGTCCAGAAACAAGTGTGCCAGTAAGCTTAACAGCACCCTTGTTCTCAGACCGCCACACTTGTAATGAGGCCTAATGTTTCTGAATCCAGGTGAAAGTAGTTTTTAGCCAATCTTTAAATCTAGGTTTTAAATCTAGGTGAACGTTTAATATAGGCAACTAGAATATGCAAATGTTCGGAATTGAGGCATTTGTTGAGTTTAGCCAATATAGTTAAACCGAGCTTTTGTCGCAGGCACGGCCACACTCCCACACTAATTCACCCCATACACCAGACTAATACAAAGCACATCTCTGCCATCGAAATTCAGCTAGTTCTATGACTACATTTGGCCTAGGTGTACACATAATAAGTCTCTACAACTTGCTCACTCGCCTGACACCCTCTCAGGATCCTTCCACATTCCGGTCCATCATGGGTAGCCTACTCGGGCTTGGCCATCCCACCAATCTCCCTACTTCGGCAAAGTGCACACATGCATTATAATCCTTCTGACAGTTTCTCACAGCTTGGAAATCGGTCGCCGAGGGCATTCTAACCACAGACGTGTTGAGGCCATACTAATGGGATAAAGGAAAGGCACTATATAATGACAAACTACTACTACTACTACTACATTTAATGCAACTTTGTTTCCGTGCAAACGCTACATTGATTATTTGGCCTATTTGGGATTGCGTTTATCTTTTGGGTTTTGGGTCATTCACCTTACACAAAGTAAAAAATTGTAAACAGCAGTGTGATCTGGGGACCTCATATTATTTTCACTGACATGTTTTTTGTTGTCTGAATTTGAGTAGTTATTTTCATTACTGTTAAGGAATTACAAGTAAGGTGCCTCCGATTCTAGGTTAGGTAGTATATTTCGGATTAGACAAAACAAAATCGAGAGTTTTTATCCATTAGCTGTATTTGATAGTGCACCTTTAAAGTTGCTCAATTCAAGATCAGTTTAGCATTGTTGTGGACAACATTGCGGGATGAGGACTTTCTTGTAAAATGCCATTTGAAAGAGTAAACTCATAACTGTCTGATTAATAGAACTCTCAATTTAGGAGTCTACTGGGTACCTGACATCCTCCCAATAAGCCAATAATTGCACCAATAACATGTCAGGCCTCCTCAGGGGATACTTTGACTGATTAACATGTCATTTGATAAATCAATGTATTTATGTATTTTATTTGTATTGCTCATTGACAGGGCCTGTAGGCATAACAGCACGAGGACCCACATATATTAAGCAGAGTGGGACGTGCAAGCAGGGCAGGATGGGCGGGAAGAGGAACGTCTTAAGGGTTCACCATAGTGTTGATGTAAAGTGCCTTTGTAAACAAATCACACATTTCAGTTGTCTGATTTGTTTTGTAAATAAACGAGCTTGGCTCCGTGTTGACAAGCGAGCTGCACACATATCCGCGATGGTATCCTGTGCACGCCAGTAGAAGAGAGCCGTAAGGAAACCTTGTCTCAAAACATTGTTCGTAAACATTTCATGGGCAATACAAAATACCACGAGAAATCACTGTTGTGCACACAGCTGAAAAATCAACCAGGGAGCAGTAGGAGATGCAAAGAATGTCGATCTTGGCTGCTAAGAACAGAACTTTATGGAGGCCTGCTCCTGTGTTAAAATCATAGCCACAAATGTTTACCAACACTAATGATTGTGTGTAACAAATGTCAACCTGGGGATTTGATTGGATTTGATTTGAAACGTATATTGTGCTCATCCTCACAGAGCCAAGCAAAGCACTGCATCTTGGCAGATGGTCAATTCCAGAGGCAACAACTTAGAAAAATACAAAGGCAGAAATGATTGAAACAAATGAGTGAGAGTGGATGTTTTCAGAGTTCAGTCAACACCGCATTCCAGAGACAGTGACCCTTGATGGATGGATATTTTGTGTAATGCCAAATCCCACCCAGGTTCCGTAGTCATTAGGCAAGGTGCACAGGGTGACTGGTAGTCATGGTTGAATGTGTATGTTCTGTAATGACTGCATCACAATATCCGCAGTTAGTAGGCAGAGTGCACTGGGTGCCTGTGGCAGCGGTGGTTGGATGCACATGTATAATGGTCGCCTTGCAGTATCCGTGGTTAGTAGTCAGAGTGCACCGGTTGCCTCTGGCACTTATGATTGGATGGATTTGTTGCATAATGTCTGCACTAAAATATGTCGGTTGTATACTAATTGAAACCCCCCACAACCCCCCACCCCCCCACCCAATCCAAAATCCCCTGCAGCCCCCCACCCAATCCCTTTATATTATTTATAATCCAAAACCAACCCAATACATATATAAAATAACTAAAATAATATAAAGGTCACTTTTGCAGAAGGTCTATTAGGACCACTATAATTAGGTCAATTGTGCAAAAGGTCAATTGTAAAAGGTCAATTTGGGTAATACCAATATGTGCAGCCTCTGCCTCTAGACAGAGTGCACTGGGTGCCTCTGGCAGCAAAGGTCGGATGCACATGTTCAATGGTCACATCACAGTATCCACGGTAAGCAGTGAGAGTGCATCAGTTATCTCTGGGAGTGATGAATGGGTGCATATGTTGCGTAATTTTTGGATCGGAATATCTGCAGGGACTAGCAGAATGCAGATGGTGACTGGCAGTGATGCCACCGGAGCCTCTAACAATCTACCTTCTTCCCTGTTTCACACGATTTCCATTTGCTACAGATCAGGATGTTTCACTCATAGCTTCGGCAGCGTTTGTATAGGTAGCTAGATGTATAGCCTTGAAGAGATTTATATGGCCCATAGGGCAATTATAAGCATACCATGAAATGCCTTATTTGGCATATTTTTAGTTTGGGCTATTATGTGTCACTTTCAACTCCTATAAGCTGAAACAGCGAGAAATGGCACATGAGGAGGCATCAACACCGTTTGGTATTTGCCCACCTATTGACTGCCCATGGTAATCCCTATTGCCATTCCCTGCCCAGTTCCTGCCCCTCCCTGCCAACAAAACACCTTGTTATGAGAACTCTTTGAGCTCACTTTAATTAAGGCACTTGTCAGGTACAGCCATAGTGGTATTAACTGGCAATTGATGGTAGCAGCCGCTAAATTGTGTGTGTACATCGCTATCTAATAGCAGAACATGTTAAATGGCTAATACTTATGCACAAGCCAAAACTGTTGGCTTTGCCAATGCTTGATTTTAACAGGACTTCAGTGAATGACACACATAGTGCTTTACAGTCAAACTTGCCACTCATAGCTCCTGCCAGTGTTTTTTCAAGTCAGTCTTCTGAGAGAAAATGAATACTGGTGGAATAAAAATGTCTTACCATGTCTGCCTTAAGCCACTCCATTTATAAGCACCATGCGTGTCATTGCTTATTAGCATGGGGCAATATTATCATGGGGCAGGGTCGGACTGGGACAAGAAATAGGCCCGGGCACCTAAATAAAAAGTGCCCAACCCTCGTCTCAAAAAGAGGAGCCCTGAAACCATCATCCGTGAATCTGGTCAATTCATGACTTTGCATGCACCAGTAAGATAACCAAATGGGCGACTAAACCTGCTGCAAAAATCTGTGGAGGCCAGCTATGGTATCAGGTGTGACCTACGGTACAGAGGTATCTCACATCCTGTAAGCTGGACTCGAGTACCTGGCACACACTGCCAACATCTACCCCTCTTCCTTGGTGCCACCTGGTACCTGTGGGATGTATTGACCCACTTTTGCTTTGCTATGCTGCATCACTCTGTTATAGTGGTGCCAGAAACAGCAAAATGGCCGCAAAACCCTAGTGCGTGCCAAAACCCCGGAACAACGTGATTTTCAATGCACAAAAAGATGGCTGCCCAATCTGCTACGCATGTTGTCAGTGGTGGAACAGAGCTCTCACTACTGAAATGTGTCACTGGGCTCCACACCAATTGAAAGTGGAGTGCAGAAGGAAAAAGAAGTGCTTTGCTAAATGAAACTCCAAATATTGCTTTAAATCACTGTTTCTTTGCTGCTGAAACTTCAGAATGCCGGTACAGAACACCTTCCAAATATTCAAAATTCTCGCTGGGTGCTACAATTCACTTAGTTTAAGGAATCACTGTGAACTTACAAGGTCCTGAAAGGCTAACAGCATAAAGAGATCTCCACAGCAAAAGTGGCCTGCCTGTGGACCTGTGCAGCAGAGAGCTACTTGAAGGGGCCTTCTTGATTAAACTTTAACATGTTATAAACTGAAAGTCAAATGTTTGAGGTCTGTTACTGATAGTAACCCATATTGTAGTTGTTTTTGACCCCATAGGTTTAAAATCTTGAATGAGAATTCTATCTGTTATTTGATACAAGTTTGTTTTGTGCTACAGAAAAGCCAAAATAATTTAACAATTAAATTAAACCTGGCTGAGCTGCAAGAACTGTAAAGGCAGGTTTCTCCCAGAGAGAGGGCCTTCCTCTCAGCTGAAACTCATGGGGAGGTGCTAATTGCTGGTTAGCCCAGGACTAAACAATGGACATCCTCCGATCCAGGAAACTGGAAGTGAGAAGGGGGTCGTAAATGGCCTCCAGAAGGAAGAAGCCAGGAGGAGCATGCTCCTTGACTGCAGGGAGATAAAAAGAGGCAGACCCAAGCAACCATCTGTTGCTGGACATGACCATAGAACACTTTTTAAAAGACTTATAACTTGCTAGTCAAAATGGTGAAAACTACAAAAATGACAGAGTTGTTCATTTAATTTCCGGCTGTACGGGTGAAGAGGCACCAGAACTGTGTGACATGTTCTGGACAGCAATGGCAAGATATGTGATTTTACGCAAAATGTATTACTGTTAGAATTGTGAAAATGTACACGCATATCCCTATGTTAAAAACGCACATTTGTGGGAATTTGCTTAAAAATTGGACATTGGGTTTATATTGAAAAGGGCAAAATTCTGTAGAAAGCGGAGACAAGATCCCACAGCTACGGCGGTTTTGGGGAATAGCTGCTATGTAAAATATGCAATCTGTGTATGTGATCTTTATAGAGGTTACACATGTGTAAATATCTATTTTGCCAAAATTAGACTTTGTGTTCCAGTGGCTAGGGGTGGATTCTCAGCATCATAAAATTACACCATAAAGATGACACTCAGTTTCTCTCCTCCTATCAAGGCAGAGAGTAGACTCTGACCCAATCACCTTTCACAGGGGCAAGTTTAGCTAAGTCGGCCCCTACACCCCATTGTGATTTCATTTTAAGGCATAAATAGAGACAGCAGAGAGCACATAGGGACACACAGATCCACTCACTCTCCTGATGCTGGCGGAGCACCCTGCTTCTGAAATCTTTTTTTTTTTAATTAAGTTTATTGAATTTTATAGAAAACATACAAGCAACAAACTTATCAGCATTGTAATCGTAGAACTCATTGCATAGAATCCACACCCCATAACCACCCCCAACCATCACCGAATCTAAAAGGCAAAACAGGCCAACTTATTATCACATGTCATCCAAAAACCCACCCCACATATCATCAAACAATTTCAATTTTTTGTTCCTGCGAAGGATAACCTTCTCAATTCTGGCCACTTGCCTCAAGTCCTCCACCCATTCTGAACAGGTTGGCCTCTCATCACATTTCCATTTTCTCAAAACAATTTTTTTCGCAGAATTTGTAGCCCTAAAAAAACAGCATTTCTGTCGATAAGTGAGATCTTCCACTTTATCATCCTCACCCAAGATGATAGTGTTATAATCAAAATCCTCTTGCAGTAATAGAACCTCATTAATCTTCTCACTCCTCCAAAATGTCCTCAGTTCATAACAGTCCCAGATCAAGGAAGACGCTGCGCGTGTTTCCCGCTGTCCGTGCACCCAATCCAGCCATGGCACACGCAGGCATACACGGCGTGCACTACGCGCACAGCAAAAGTGCACATAGCGCGGCGCCCACAACCAAAGTGGGTGGAACAGTGGGCGTAACACGCGGAATGGGGAACAATGCGTGAAAAAGAAGGCGGAACTGGGGAAGTACTGCAGGGAACTACACGGAACGCCCACACGCACGCGAACAACCCGTATTCATGGATCCGAATACGGGAAACCCGCGCACGGCAAAAGACGCGCACAGGCATCAACGCGTCCGCCACACGAAGGCAGGCAGAAGCGTCCCCGCACACATTATAAAAGTGCGCGCAAACAACAAACGCGTAAATACAGCTACGATGAATGCCCCATTTGTCGCAGCACTGATCGTGGGACACCGCAGGAGGAGGAGAATAGCCGGGGTACGCATTTACGCACCGCGGACAAGCCTTTTTGGGATGCCTGGCGACCAGGTCTATGGCAGGTATAGGTTTCCACCCCATATCATCCTAGACCTGGTCAGGGAGTGGGAAGATGTCCTTAAATCCCCCACCCTTTGCTCCCAAGCATTGAGCCCCTTGGAGAAGCTGCTCAATGTCCTGCATTCTTTGGCAACTGGGTCATTTCAGCGGACTACTGCCATAGTGGGGGGGTCTCTCAGGCCATGCAGTCACGCTGCCTACACCAGGTACTGGCAATCATGACAGCGCGCCCCTCAGTCCGCAGGCACATATACATGCCCAGAACACCCGCAGAAAGGCAGACCGTTGTCCTGGATTTTTTCAGGGTGGCACACTTCCCCAAAGAGCTCGGTGCCATAGATTGCACCCATGTGGCCCTACGTCCTTCTAGGGCCACTGAGCACATCTACCGAAACCGCAAGCACTGGCATTCCATCAATGTACAGGTGGTATGCGATGCAAAGGGAATCATCACCTCTGTCTATGCAAACTACCCTGGCTCCACCCATGACAGTTTCATATACAGAATGTCCACCCTGAGCCGGGCCCTGAAAGCTGGGCAGCATGGCGACACATGGCTCCTAGGTCAGTACAAATGCCCTTGCACATGCATGCAAGTCACACACAGACAAATACCCAAACCCTAATAATCTCAACTATTATCACCTCCCCAGGGGACAACGCCTACCCTCTGAGCAACCACATGATGACGCCAATCCGGAACCCCACCACACCACCCCAGGTAAGATACAACGCCACCATATTGCAACCAGGGCCATAGTGGAGCGCACATTCGTAGTGCTCAAGTCACGTTTCCGCTCCCTTGACCGCTCTGGTGGGCAACTACTCTATGCACCACCAGTAGTGTGCAGGATCATTGTGGCAGCATGTGTCCTGCACAATGTTGCAACACGGCAGGGCATCCCGGTGGACATGGTGGTGCCCCCACATCTCCAACCACAGGCACAGGCACTGCCCATGGGAGGGGACAGGGCACGTGGCGAGGAAGCCCGGACCCAGCTTGTGGCCACATTTTTCACCTAAACTCCCATCTCTGCGGAGTGCACACAGGCCTGGCACATACCAGGTGACAATCGATGATGACAAAGAGACAGTCAACTGTCACAACCCTACCACCCTGAGATAGTTGCCATGGAAGTGCCACATCGTCTGCATCCCTAGCTACTTAAACACAAGCTATCCCGTGTGACCAAAAGGCACACATATGACATATGACATGATATGGCCTATACACAAGTATTTCAAGGTGCAATGAGGCAGGGAGGGGGGAACAAGGGAAGACAGACAACGGTACTACTAGGCCAGGTGTCATTTAGATTGTGCAAGTGCAGGGGTAGCGGGAAGGGAAAAGTGCAAGGGGAAGGGGAGGGGGGGGAGTGCAGTACAGGGGAAGTAGACCAAAAAACAAATACATAGGTTGGCTGGTGGCAACTGCAAAGGTAAGTGCAGACAAGTGCTGGGAAGGGTGGGCTGTAGGGATAGAGAGACAGTACCGCAGTGCAGGGGTTGCCAGGGAGGCAGTGCAAGTGGAGAGTGGCTGGGCCAGGGACTGAGGTCAGTGAGAGTGGCCCAGTTGCAGCTCCAGTGCAGTTCCAGTGAAGAATTCCGCAAGGGAGAGGCAGAGAGAAAGCAGAAGCAAAGAGGAAGGTCTTGAGGTGCTTCCAGAACTGGAGATGGTTCCCCTCAAGTTCAAGTGAGGCAGGAAGGCTGTTCCAGAGGGAGGGCCCTGCCGCGGAGAGAGATCTACCCCAGCTAGTTGCTCTGAGAAGCGGATGACCCTGACATGCAAGGTGTGCATCACACACCCCTGCAAAACAGGCCATGGCCATCACTGTCATGTCACTCAAACCCTCCCAAACCACAAGATGACATGGCAAGCAATACCCATACACCAACACAATAACGATAAGGTACACATTGCCATGTCCTAAATCTACAGTGGCATCAGACAATGATGCCTGACCCGGAATCAGATGAAATGACAGACCAACAAAATCTCCCACCCAAAATAAGTCATTTCCAAATGCATTACAAGAGTTGTAGACGTAACATAACAATGAATGCTTGTCTACATGCACATTGTGCATTGCAAAATCAACACTGCAGCTCATGTGTGCTGTGTCCTACTCCTGCAACACACTGCTCAGCGCACAGCACAGTGAACAGCCATTGTGTGTGATGCACACCCTGAGCATCACATCCAAGTGACAGACCACATCAAACAGCAAATTAGGCATGTACAGGATCCATAATCGGTCACAGAACATGTGCTGCAGGGACACAGTGGGCACCAGAAGGCAAACAGTGTACACGTGGATATGCAAGGGTGAGAGTACATGTAGTGCATCAGAGTGCAAGTGTGTGGTTCTGCAAGGACATGCACTCCACATATGCATGTGCACTCAAGTGACCATTAGTGTTCTCTACACATCACATGTGAACATTCACCATGTGTACACCCCAGCATGTCAAACCACAACTATCCCCTCGCACCTGAAAGGTAAACACATCACATGAACAGGCATTGATCAGCAGAACACAACATGTACATAGGATACCACCATTAAAATGTCAGAGTTCCCATCACACTGCAGGGCAAGGCAACTATCAACAACAACCCCCCCTCCCTCACAAATGACCATGACCCATTGAACAACTGCACCTGGGTCATGGAGCCTTCAAACCTCAATTCCACCTGGCCACAGGATCACCTTTACCCTTCGTCACCATCTCCCACCTTGTGTGTAAAAAGGTGCCTGCACCCTCATAATCCACACTCATATCCAAAATCACAAATTCCAAGCCAGAAAAACGAACCAGAACACCCTCCAGTAGATGACTTGACGTAGCAGTACCTCACAAAGGCCAAGTACTACCACAATGATGCAACAACCAAGGTAGCACAGTAAAACAATGTCACAACAGGATATGAAACATGTGTGGTACATGACATAGGATGATGCACCATGAACGGATGTGTACTGTCACAGGTCCCCTGTACAGGCGCGGGAGTGTCACGAAACAACCACCCCCACCATGTCCCGGGTGCCTGCAAGGTCAAACTCACACAGGCCCCTGAGACCCTGGTGGGGAAGAAGGTTCAGGGATATGCAGTCGGGACAGGTGTTGACACACTGGATGACTGGAATGAGTGGCAGGAGAGGGGAGGAGGAATGACACATGAAACTAGGGAATGCACAAAAATGTACTACCTGCATGAACACATACACAATCCAAACAAACTTGGACATCATTGTCATGGCCTTCTGTAGTCCAGGCTTAGGAGTGGTACGAACCAACCACCCCCTCTAGGGTTTTGGCGCCTGCAAGTTCGGGGCTTACACAGGCATCCGCAACCCCAGCGGGGAAAGAGGGTCAGGGAACGTTGCTTGGATAGGTACAGGAAGCAGGAACACCGGGTAGAGGGTACAGGGTTAAAAATTGCATAGGATTACGGGTGATTAGGGGGAAAAACATACCAAATTGAACCACACATGCATCCATGCATTAGTACAATCCCCAGCAAGCCTATGCAGAGCAGTTTGAAAGAAAAACAACAAGACACTTAGCTCTGGTTTTGAGTGCTGGCCTCCTGCCTGCGCACTCTCAGGTCCGGTTACAGGAGCACTGCAATGCTGCAAAGAGAGCCACAGTCAACAACCTGTACGTGCCAATTACACAAAAACACAACACCAAACATGCCCCATAGCAACAAACTACTCTACAAACAGACAATCTGGTGTAGTTGCTTCGTACCCATATATAACATCACCCCTGTGACGGGTCATACACAGTCAATGCAGTAAGTCAGCCGCCGGTGGGTGCGTGGCAAATGGAACACCAATGTGTCACAATTCACACAACATGCAATGTTCCCTGGGTAAGCAGACAGACCCATATAGCAAGCCATGACTTCTGAGCAAGTTGCATACCACCATGACCAAAACAAAGTTGGCAGTGCATTTATCATAAAGTATGTCCCTGTGAGCTGCCCCTTTCCATGTCTCGGAAGGCTACATGGTTGATACAAGTGCCTCAATGGACCTTGGTGTACCGGAGGGTATGTGCCACTGCCCCTGCATGTGTCTCAGACAACCTTACAATCAACAGCCATCAGTCCACCAACACATCTGAGCTGCATTGTGTGCTTCAACACCAATATTCGTCTAAGCTCACCCTCAGTGCTGTGACTAAGCCTGCATGTGCAACTCGCCTGGTGCAAGCTTTGCTGTGTCGTGGCACCCTGTGCTGCTCACCTTGCCTGGAGTTCCTTGGAACATGTCAGCAGTTCTAGGATGTGGGTCTGCAATCCCTGTGCCTCTGCTTGTGCACACATGTGCATGTGGGCACCAACAAACGTGTCCAGAATTCCGTCGTCCAATGGGCCATGTCTGCTGGCAAAGGTGCTCTGGAGGCTCATCCCCCTGCAGAAAGGGCACGAAACACATGATTAATGCTTCAAAGTCATCTGTGTGTGTCTCATCAGGCATCTCATTACTTGACCATGTCAGAGAGTCACATCACAAATCACACCATCAGTCCATCTTTCACATCCAAAGTGTGGAACACTATCTACAGCATGAATTGCAACAAGCACGTGTACAGTAAAGGTATGAAACATACTACACAATGCATAGCAATTAATGTACACATTAATCATGACACACCCCATCTTGCAAAAGCTGAACAGTGGACAATAACACCAAAATCATCCCCACTAGGGGTGTCAACACAAGTCACACAGCACCAGACATGCCACAGATATGACAGTCCAAAGCCCTTGTGTAAAATTCTGTAACACCGAACCATACTTGCGAGCCCATGGATAAGGAAGGCAGGAGTGGCATATGTGAGTCAAGGACCCCAAGCAGCAAACACATACACAATACAAGCCTGAAGGGCCCAGCTGGAACAGGCAGTGGATGCCTTCAAAAGCCACAAAGCACCGCACCGTCACATGAAAGCACAATAGACTAGCAATTTTAAACTAAATCAACTATTAACTAATTACACTAACAATGGAAAACTTACATTACCTAATTAAACTAACTATCAAACAGAAACTTAACTAACTAAACTAAAAGAAAAATCAAAAATGGCCACATACGACCCGGGGGGAGGGGAGGCACCCAGGAGGGGGGAGGTACAGGGTGCTGCTCAACATCCACATGTGATGATGCTGAACCAAAAAAAAACCTCCATGGGCTCAACGCCTGCACAGCCCGACCTATGTGGGAGATAGATGGTCGTCCGAGTCTGGCTCATCCTGGAAAGGAGGACGTGGCACAGTAGCCTGGCCACGCCTAGCCGCAGCTTGCCCCTCGTCGGCAGCAAGTCTGCCGGATGGGTGAGTCTGTTTCTGTGTGGCGATGTGACGTAGGTCTGCATGCAGAACCTCACGTGATACACGTGCTTCCTCTTGCAAGGTAGCACATGTAACACGGAGTTCCTCCTGCAAGGCCTGGCTGGACAACTGCTGCACCTCCCGGCAAGCCTGTAACTCAGCCGAGATGGTACGCTCAAGCTGTGCAAACCTCTCCTCTGCCTGCTGCCTCTGGGACATCATAAGGACACCCAGAGTGGATCTGAGGGAAGCATACTCCTCCCTCAGGGCATCCATGTGCGCTTCTGCATGAGCAGCAATTGCTTGACGCAGAGACGACATTTCAGCCTGGCGTGCCCTGTCTGAGGCCGCCATGCCCAGCCTGAGCGAGCGGGCCGTGGACCGTGCCGCCTGCTGCCGGAGAAGCACCTGCGACCGCGTTGCCGGGCTTGACCCCTGCGGGACCCAGGGACCGGGGGTCCTCGCTGTGTTGGCACCGCCCGCGGCTGCACGACTACATGCCCCCGTCGATGTGATGTCTCAGGCACATCAGTGACTGGTGTGGAGGGTGACCCTGCGTCCCGATCCACCATGGGCGGAGGAACCAAGACTGTCTGATCCCTCAGTGCAGGGGTCGCAGACAGAGGAGTGTCCACATCAGAATCACTCACCCCTGACACATGGACTTGATGCTCATCCAACTCAACATGGACGTCAGAGTCGTCATCAAGGCTGGACTCATAGGCAGCCAGAGACAAGATGGACTGCAGCACTTGGGGGTTTTCGTGGCCTACCACCCCACGACCCCCACTAGTGCCGGGTTGATGTGGTGGTAACAACCCTGTGTCTGGCATGACAACACCATCCTCCGCCTCCATTGCGTCACCACCTGAAAAATAGAGAGAAAAAAGGTCACTACACATGTCAGAAGAACACAAAACACACACACACACCGACAGCAAACGCATCCGGCAGACATGTGACACACAACATATAACCTGGCATGCATGCTGGGTCAACTTTGAATAGCTTCTGTGATCAGACCTGTTGAAAGGTGGCAGTTTCCATGGAAGTGGGAAAATGTGTACGCCACTCACTACCTACATGTACAAGGACTCCATGGTGTGTGCCAGGAAATGTGAAGGCAGTGCAATGTCAAATTCAGACATCACGTGCATTGTGCATTCAATGTGTACCATATCTAGAAGCCAAGCAACCCTCCTCCCCAGTACCAAAGCAGGGATGCCTAGCATGGTATCAAAAGGCTGACCATACACCTGTGTATTGACAGGCAGTGTTGACTGGCATCAACAGCTTAATGTGATTCAAGTGACAACACTGCAAATGATGCTGGGACTATAGGCAGGACACATGATGAAAACTCTGGAGGCCGCCCACGTGTGAAGAAGACACAACAAGAGTTGGAAAGAGTCATTGGCCATTGAACAGGCTGAGGCCTGTGAGCCACACAGATTGTCAGAGCCTAAACATGTGTGCAACGCAGGACTGAGCCACAGTTGACATGGGAAGGCTGATGAGATGGCAGGCAATGTATGTAACCAAGGACTTGTATTACAGTGATCATCCTGTCAAGGACACATAGGGGCATACGTGCAATGCACATGGAGCATGAATGGGCACTCATGTCCCTGCGGGACATCTGACCCATGCACAGTACAAGTGAGATACCCTGCATTGAGTACTAAGGCTGTACCACACGGCATATGTCTGGCAGATTCTACGCTGGAAGTTAGCATCTACACAGGACACATGAACAAGAAAGTACACATTGGCAAGATTGAAGCAGACCAGTGCAAAGGTGGAACTGGGGTGCAGAGTGGCGGAGGGGGGACAAGGGAGCATGCCTACATGGAGTCCTGCATGCAGGCAGAGGAGACATGCATGACGGAAGAATTGCATTACTTACACATCAGAACCATGTACACGTCACATGTAGCGGCAATCATGCAAAACACATCCCACAAGTGAAACACACACGTCCTCAACAAACACGCATCAACAATCACTGGACTGCGCATCAAAGTCCAGCATCTCTCCCACTCCTTCGACCAATTCAGGTGGTATGAACTCCGCAACGAGAGCCTCATGCGGAGTGAGCTCTTCCTCCTCTGGTGCAGGCCCACCGCCAGTCACCAGAGTCAAGTTGTAATTAGAGGCACGCTTAGCCTTAGTGCTGTGCTTGATGTCATTCCAACGCTTTTTGCACTCTTGCGCCGTGCGCACCTCATGGCCGAATGAACTGACATGTTCCACAACATGCTTCCAGCGGGTGTCATGTTGGGCAGCCGTAGTCTGACTATTGGCACCCACTAGCATGTCACGGCTGTGGCCCCACAAGTAGTCCACGAGGAAGTCCAGTTCCTGCTTACAGAAAGGCTTCTTCCTCGATGTGCAGGAGGTCGTGGCTATGTGTGGGGTCCCAGCCTGTGCTGCATGTGCAACCTTCCTCCTGTTGGACTGTGGCGCAGACCCTGGCTGGCTAATGCCGCCCTGACCAGTATGGCCAGTGGGTTCGGTGGATTGAGCCAAGGGAGTGGCAGGTGGAGGGATGACCAAAGGCCTGACTTGTGTCAGTGGCAGCTGGGTGCCCACTAATGGACCCTGCGCAGCAACATCAGCTGTGGCAGGGTCATTGACCGCAACGGTCCTGGTTGGCAGACTCACAACCGGGGTGCTGTTGGGTGCATCTGCCCCTGCACTTGCCAACACCCGGCTGTTCGGGGCAGCAGATGACATGACTGCCCCAGGGACACGTGTCTTGGTCTGAGCAGCCCGGCCTGCCCCTATGGTCCCCCCCCTGGCCTGTTGGAGATCTACCAAGGGCTCTTCAAGTGCCAACGCAGCCTGCGCTGGCAGACCCTGAGCCTGGGTGGCGGTGTCCACAGCTGCACCTGCAGCTACCACTACCCTTGGGCCCGTGGCAGTCGATGGATCGGGCTGCCGGGTCAAATGGGTGCCAGTGCCAGATGCAGGAGCTGCCTCCCTTGGAACCACAGGGGGTGGTGGCATGACTGTACCGACACATGGCACAACATTGTGCTCAAGTGGTGCACCCCTGACTCTTCCCTCTCTGTGGCTGCCCTGTACACCCTGGAGTCCCCCTACTCCCTGGTCACCACGGCCACGTCCCCCACCACGCCCGCCACGAGGAGGACGCCCAGCTGAGGCGCCCCTCACCTTTGGTGGCCTCCCAACCATGGCACTGATGTAGTAGTGCTGGCACAGATGGAGTGGTGCCAATGGGAGGTGTACACCACAATTGACCTGGGCAATTGGTGTGAAGGGGGTGGGAAGCAAAATGTTAACAGGCCCCCTGCACCTGCAAGGCTGTATGTGACCCCGGTGATATGGTGACGGGTCACGCAATGCTCAAGCACCCCAAAACTGCAGTAAAACCGTGCACGCAACCCTGCAGCCTACGTGCATGGATTCAACCTCCCGCAGTACGCGGTGGCACCCAGTAACATGAATAACGCGTAAGCGTGGGACACGCAGACTACTATGACATCGAAAATGGGTGCGATACACAGGGGCACCCGCAGTGGGAAAAACAGCGCGTGCGACTCACCGTCTGACTAGCGCGATTCAGAAAAACATGCATAGCCAATACCTCCGCCAAAAGAAGAGATATGTCCTTGATAGCTGTGAAGTTGTGATGGCGCGCGAAACAACAGGAAGCAGCAACACACGTCGGTCTCCACGAAAGGCACGTACAGTGAACTGCTGGGCCCGCTCACCTTTAACCCGTGCTGAGGGAAACGCACGCGTGCGTCACGTCACTTACGCGCATGGGCCCTTTCCTCATATTACACGCGGATGTGCAGTTTTACACGCGCGCTGAAATGCCCATGCACGCCTGTGCACGTCACGTCACAGGGGCGCTTGCGCTTCAGGGGCCTTCTGTCCAATGAAATTGCGTATGCGTGCAGACGCGCTAACGCGCTAAGGGCCTTTCCTCGAATTGCACGCTGACGTGCCGAATTTTCACGTGCCAAATCACTCCGTATCAAGCTGGCCACGCGTAAGCACACGGAAGACCATGCTCCTGCCCAGAAGGCCGAACTACTGCCCCCCAGAGCCCCGAGCACACTCCCACCTGCCATCTGCTGCTGCCTGACTGCCTGCTGCCCACGTGCCCTGCCATTTGCTGCCTGCACATCAGCCAGGGGTGCTGTTGCTGTGACCACCCCTGCTGGAATCGAAGACTCCCGACTGGGATTCCATCGCTCCACAGCCCAGCCCCAGGACCCAGTTGCCCACCCACTCCTGCCTCTGGGTTTGTCATGTCGGGGAAAACACCATCTAAGACCACTGACAACCCCCGGCCAGAGAGGCAGAGGGGCACCAGCTTCAGTGCCACCGAAGTTGGTGTCCTGGTGGAGCAAGTCCTGGGGCAGTATGATGCCCTCTTCGGAAGTTCCCGCGCTGACAATGAAGGACGGACTCGGATCTGGACGGACATCGTGACTGCCATCAACATGGAGGGGGTGGCAGTCCGCGACTTCCAACATGTCAAGAAGCGCTGGGAGGACTTCAGGTCCAGGACCCTGAGCAAGGCCCGGCGCCTCTTGAAGGCAGCGGATGCCAACGGGCGCCGGGGCCACTTGTCGGAAGAACAGATGCGGGTCCTGGAACGCATATCCCCAGCGCTCCACGTCCAGGTCCTTGAGAGGCAGACCCGTCTGGAGTCGAGCGGTAAGTGTACATGCATCCTGATTGTGAGCTGTGCGTGTGGTGATTTTTCAGTAGTGTGCAGGTTGCACATCTGTTTGTATGGGTCCGAGTATGGGTGGGGGTGTACAGGGCAGTGGGGCTAACACATGCGAGGGCTGGAATGTGTGAGACATGGATGGTGCTTGTGTGTGTAGGCTTGCATGCCAAATGCAGTTGTGTGGGCACACATGTTTGGATGAATGTGTATGTAAGTAGACATGTCCGTGATGTCACGCATGTATGTTGTTTTCAGCTGCATGTATCAGCACTGTGTACATGTGCATCTGTGTGTATTTGACAAGGGTGCAACAGTGATGCAACATGGATGCATGTAACAACCGGATGTGGAAGCCTGATTGGCAGATGTGACATGGATGTCCATCTGAACACTGCGACACTTAGCAGAGGTGTACACATGCATGCAAGTGTTGTGGTGTGTGTACATGTGTGGTGCACTTCCTGTGTTGCATGTGATGTCTGGCTCACCTTTGCCTGCTCATGCTGTTGTATGGGTATGAATGGTGCTGGCAGTTGCGATATGGCTGTGGTATGGCTCATGTGTGCGAGTTGAAATGACATGTGTGTTGGGGATTGTGATGGCATGTCTGAGGTTTGCCAATGACACTCATGTACAACTGTCATGTGTGTATGTGTCCATTGTACAGTGCCCTGATGCCTGTGTTTTATTTCTCCCTGTCTGCAGCATCAACTGATGAAGAGGGCGGAGAAGGTGCTGTGGAGCACAGCGACAGGGATCCCACCGCCAGCCAGAGATGCAAGGCCCGACTCCCCTCCCATGTTGTCATCTCGTCGGGGAGTGAGGAGTCCGGTGCCGCGTCCCAGGCCGCAGCTGCCGGGGGGAGGTCCAAGAGGCGGAGGTTGGAGTTGGACTCCTCGGCAGCAGAAGGGGTAGCTGGGACCCCACAGGGCCCAACGGGGGAAGATGGCACGGAGCCATCCAGGTTGGTGGGGGGTTTGGTGGAGGAGGAGGCCGTGCAAGCAACAGAGACGGGTCTGGAGATGGGGATCCCACTGGTGCTAGTGTTGCAGTGCAGGACCAGGGACAGGAGGCAGCACAGGCCGCCGCGGAGGTGCCTGTGTGCAATCCTGTCCCTGATCCTGTCCCTGCATCATCTTGCACCAGCAGGGATGCCTACGTCCAGACCTGTTTTCAGGCAGGGGATGAGCAAACAACAACTGGCCTTCCTCTGCCTGCGGACATGGCTATCTGGGTCTGGGTTGAGCCTGTCCTGACTGGTGTGGCGTTGCGTCAACGGGCCATGCGAGGTGACCTGCAGTCTTTTCATGAGGAGACTGCACGTCATCTCGAATGGCTCGTTGACCACGTCAGCCTGCTGGGACAGGTCACCCAGGCCGGATTCCTCCGTATGATGGGGCTTGCTACGACCCCCTCCTCAACTGAACCCCCTACGTGCCAGTCGTCCTCCGTGCCATCTTCCCACCCATCAGTCACCTGGGTGCCCTGTGGAGCTGACTCTGACGGTGCGGCCAGGCTGGTGGAGGAGGCATCCCTGCCACAGTCAGGAGTCGGATGTCCAGCAGGGGTGGCCACATCAACGACTGCACCCCAGCCGGCGGAGGATGTGCAGGCAGCAGGAGGCAGTGCACGGGCAGAGGCACAGCAGCAGCAGCAACGTGGTGGGAGCCATGAAGGCTCGGGGCCTTCAACATCGGAGGGGCAGGCATCGGCCAGAGGACAGGAGGACCAAGGACAGAGAGTGTCTTCCGTGTGGCAGCGGTTGGGCCACCCCATAGATGCGGAGCGGCAGCAGGCGGAAGAGGCACGGCTCACAATGGTCAGGGCGGAGAACTCCATGCGGAGGGCCCTGAGGCGGGCCAAGTGCCTCGAGGCAATCCGCAGGGGTTTGGAGGTGGACACGTCGATGGCCCTGCGGACCCTCAGGGCCATGGAGGAGGACCGCCTACGGGACATTGAGCAGGAGTTCGATGATGCCCTGGCCCGGGACATCCAAAAGTGAGCCGTCAAACTAGCCCGCTGCCCTTGTACATAGTTATGTAGGTAGTGTTAGGTTTCCTTTTTTTTGGATTTATTTTGGACCTTTTGGACATTGGCCACATTTTTGTATATAGTTTATTTTATTAGTTAGTGTAGTTAGATAGGTTTCATTTCTTTTGTTGGGATAATGGACCCTGGCTTGTTCGTATGTACATAGTTCACTGTTGGATTGTATTTTTCTTTCACATTTTAACCATGGAGCAATGGCTTTCAATTTAATTTCCCATTGGATTTTGTTTTGTGGACAGTGACTTTGGACACCATTACTTTGGATTATGATTTTTGGTTTTGCTTTTTTTCACGGACATGCTTCTTTTCATTTTTGTACATTCCCATTTCTGTTTCTTTATTTTTGATTCTATTTATGTTTCCTTTAATACATATTTTTTTATCGAACTTCAATGTGTAGTATCTCATTGGTTTCATGCATGTCATGATATGGGTTTTGAGATTCACTGACACCCATTGGGTGTATGTGAGGGAAATGTGTTTGTTTCGGAACTTGCAATTGGTGTTCTGTCATGTAATTGCCAATTATGAGTGGGTGGATGCAATACTCGGGTGGGTGTTTTGCATTTGGAGGCTGACCATAGGGACCAGGGATCTAGATTGTGATGACATGTTGGCTGGGGAACATGAGTTGGACATGGGTGGGGGCCTGCTGGCAGGTGCCCCACAGTGCTGGTGGGTGGGGGGGTGGGGAACATGAGTTGGACATGGGTGGGGGCCTGCTGGAAGGTGCCCCACAGTGCTGGGGGGTGGGGGTGGTGGGGAACATGAGTTGGACATGGGTGGGGGCCTGCTGGCAGGTGCCCCACAGTGCTGGGGGGTGGGGTGGGTGGGAGACATGAGTTGCACATGGGTGGGGGCCTGCTGGCAGGTGCCTCACAGTGCTGGGGGGTGGGGGTGGTGGGGAACATGAGTTGGACATGGATGGGGGCCTGCTGACAGGTGCCCCACAGTGCTGGGGGTGGGGGGGGTGGGAGACATGGGTGGGGGCCTGGTGGAGGGTGCCCCTGGTGGCTGGGGGGTGGGGGTGGTGGGAGACATGAGTTGCACATGGGTGGGGGCTGCTGGCAGGTGCCCCACAGTGCTGGGGGGTGGGGGAGGGGTGGGAGACATGGGTGGGGGCCTGGTGGAGGGTGCCCCTGGTGGCTGAGGGTGGGGGTGGTGGGAGACATGAGTTGCACAAGGGTGGGGGCCTGCTGGCAGGTGCCCCACAGTGCTGGGGGGTGGGAGACATGGGTGGGGGCCTGGTGGAGGGTGCCCCTGGTGGCTGGGGGGTGGGGGTGGTGGGATACATGGGTGGGGGCCTGGTGGAGGGTGCCCCTGCACTGCTGGGGGGTGGTGGGAGACATGGGTGGGGGCCTGGTGGAGGGTGCCCCTGGTGGCTGGGGGTGCAGGGGGACATGCGTTGGTGGGCAGTAGTGCAAGTTGACATGTGGGTTGTCTGGGGGGCATGGCCATGGTGGATGGGTGCCTGCAGGACATGTGCAGGGTAGGCCCCAGTGCAATTCACGTGTGGTGCTCCCCGCGCACCCCTGTAATACATGTAGCCTGATGGAATCGCATGTGGAACTTCCCGCGCACCCCTGAAATACACGTACCCTGTTCGCACGGGCCCAATTGCGTGTGGAAATTCCCGCGCACCCCTGAAATACACGTACCCTGATGGAATCGCATGTGGAACTTCCCGCGCACCCCTGGAATACACGTACCCTGCTGAAATTGCGTGTGAAACTTGCCCCACACCCTGAAATACACGTACCCTGCTAATATCGCGTGTGGCACTTCCCGCACACCCCTGAGATACGCGTACCCTGCTCGCACGGGCCCAATCCCGTGTGGAAATTTCCGTGCACCCCTGAAATACACGTACCCTGCTGAAATCGCATGTGAAACTTGCCCCGCACCCCGAAATACACGTACCCTGCTGAAATCGCGTGTGGCACTTCTCGCGCACCCCTGAGATACGCGTACCCTGCTCGCACGGGCCCAATCGCGTGTGGAAATTCCTGCGCACCCCTGAAATGCACGTACCCTGCTGAAATCGCGTGTGGAACTTCCCCCGCACCCTGAAATACACTTACCCTGCTGAAATCGCGTGTGTCACTTCCCGCACACCCCTGAGATACACGTACCCTGCCTGCACGGACCCAATCGCGTGTGGAAATTCCCGCGCACCCCTGAAATGCACGTACCCTGCTGAAATCGCATGTGAAACTTGCCCCGCACCCCGAAATACACGTACCCTGCTGAAATCGTGTGTGGCACTTCCCGCGCACCCCTGGAATACACATACCCTGCTGAAATCACATGTGGCACTTCCCGCGCACCCCTGAAATACGCGTACCCTGCTTGCATAGGGCCAATTGCGTGAGGTACTTCCCGCGCACCCCAGTGTTACACGTAGCCCGCTTGCCGTGCTGGTACAGGGTTAGCGCAGCCCTTTGCGCTGGATTGGGTATATTGATGGCTTTTCCCTGCGCGAGAGGCGTTCTTGGGGGCGTAACTGGCGCTGCTGCAGGGTCGCTGCGCCACTGTGCGCCACGGCTGGTTTTGGTGGCTGGAATCCATGAATACGGTGTGAGCGGAAATGGATTTTAGCGCACGTGGCTGGCGCAGGGATTCGCACGTGCACACTGTGCGCCAGCCGCGTGCGCCACTTGTGCGCTGAATTCTATGAATTACCCCCTAAATCTATTGTGATGTCCTGTGGTGTTTGCGCCCGGTCTCCTTCAACCTCTAGACATACCGCCAGCACCCTAGCACACCCTATCAATGGATTTTATTACGGACCTGCCTCCTTGTTCGGGGTACAATACTATTCTGGTAATGGTGGATTTGTTTTCCAAAATGGCCCACTTTATTCTTTTGAAAGGTTTACCTTCAGCTTCTGTCCGAGCCAAAGAATTCCTCGAAAATATTGTTCGGCTACATGGATTCCCATCTATACCTATCTCTGACCGGGGAATCCAATTCATTTCCCACTTCTGGCGCAAATGTTGTCAAATGGCGCAGATCGACGTAAGATTATCGACCAGTCACCACCCTCAGACCGATGGTCAGACCGAGAGGACAAATCAGAACCTTGAGCAATACTTACGGTGTATGTTACAGCAATCTGAAAGCAACTGGAAAGACATTCTTTGGATAGCCGAATACGCATATAATAATTTGGTACACTCTGGAACTGGCCACAGTCCTTTTTATACTTTGTTTGGGCATCACCCTCGAACCTCAAACCTTGACTCACCTCAGAACCTCGGAATGCCTGCAGTAGAACATCTGCATTCTCCAATTACCCAAGCCTTCAAGGAGGCAACTACGCATTTACAACAAGCCAAGGGAAAATACAAGGAGAATGCTGATCTACATCGGAGTGAAGCACCTCCGTATCAGATTGGGGATCAAGTGTGGTTAGCTACCAGACATTTACCACTCAAAGGGCCTCGAACTTTTAACCCAAAATATCTGGGACCTTATTCTATTACGGCAATAATGAACCCAGTGGCTGTTAAACTTGATTTACCAGCTAGTATGCAAATTCATCCTGTTTTTCATGTGTCACTTCTGAAACCAGTGGTACCCGGAACCCGACTACTCAAACCTCCAGAACCTATTCTAATAGATGGGGAGCCCGAATTCGAAGTGAAGAACATTTTAGACTCAAATATGTTTAGGTCAAAACTGTTCTACCTAATTGATTGGAAGGGGTACGGACCTCAGGAGAGGTCGTGGGAACCCAGCGACCATGTGCATGCACCTCGATTAGTCAGGAAATTCCACCGATTCTTCCCAGACAAACCAAAACCCCCGGAAGGGAACAACCTTGGGAGGGGCCTTGGGGGGAGTGATGTCATGATGCCCGCTCCCGGGGAGCCGGTTCAAGCCCTGTGTCCCCGAAAGCGGACATCCAGTCCCCAAGGAAAGACCCACCAACCCCATATAGGGGCCCTTTGGACAGTGTCCTGGCGCCTATGGTGCCAGGCTCATAAAAGACATCAGTCCTGGCGTCATAGGCGCCAGGCTCATTATGGAAGTGCTTGGGTGCAGTTACCTGATGCAGACCATGCTGCAGGATCCCGGCCTCCTTGAGGCCTGAAAGGAACTACTTTACCTGTAGGACTAATTTACCATCCGGGCATGGTCGGGGAAGGATACATACCTGATTGGAGGAAGGATACATACCTGGAACTTGTTCCAAGGCTATTTAAACCCCACCCGAACAGCCACACATGCTTCGCGTTGTTCTGCATCTAGCAGCTGGACGCTCACCATGTCTGCTCCTGCATCCTGACTTCTTCCACGCCTGCCAGCATCCTGGATCACCTGCAAAGGAAGAGAAGAAGAGAACAGAAGAACGAAAAGTCCTTACCTGCTAAATCCGCATCCCGGAGACATCTCGCCGACAATCCGTAAAAGGAAGACTTTTATTTAAAGGCTCATCACGTCGATCGCTGCAGCGCCGCATTCCACTCACCTTTACAGGGCGCCTCCATGTTCAGCAGCGATCATCCTGATTCGCAGTCACGCCCCAGCGACTTGGGAGAAAAAGACCAGAACAAAAGGTGAGAGAGAGAAGGGAATATGGAAAGCTAAATCTCCATGTTAAGACTTACCTGTTGATTCATTCCCTCTTTATTTCGGGTCCGTGCCGCATCCTGGCATTTCCGGACCCCGGACCATAAGGGGAAAAAAAGACATCAGCGTTAATGAGCGAATGAAAAGACATTACCAAAAAACGCTCATTAAAGACTTACCTGATTTCTACAAGGATTTCACCTCTCATCTCGGGACGGTGCCTGTTCCCCGGCATTCCGTACCCCGGCCCCTATTGGGAAAAAGACACTAGCATTAGTACATTAATGCATGGACACAAGGGGAACCTCTTATCAAAAAACTTACCTGGAAGCCAAGCAAGTTTGGTTCTCACCACTCCGAAAATCCAGTGAAGTAACTGGATACTAACGCGCCCCTGCATCAGAAGCATGATGGAGAGCTCGTCCTTCCTGACCCTAAGGTGAGACGCTACGAGGAATCACAGAAGGGTTTCGAGGAGGGTGAGAGGGGAAAGTGGGAGGCTGATTGCATTACCCCGCAGACAGTTAATCCCCTATTTTCGCCTACAGAAGGATACTTCTGCGAGCCAGACAAGCCAGATTTGGGGGCCCGGTCCAGTCCGTCTTCCGAACCCTGCGCATCACCTTAGAAGAGGTCACAGCAGCGCGAACCAGGCCAGCGCCTCAGTGGGAGTCAGGTGAGCGTTACACCTTATATCTGGCTAAAAGAGTTTTCTTAACTTATACTTGTGCATGTGTTTAGAGCACTGGACCTACACCTGTACACTTCCCCCTTCAGTTAATTTATTAACCAATAACCCCTCTTCATTCCTTCTATTGCAGTCACCCTTTGGAACCCAGGCCTTACAAACACCACGTACGCTTTCTCCGTTTGCTGCGTACTCCTCAGGTGTACAGGTTATAAAAAAAAAAATGGCCATCCCCATATCAATCTACCCAATGTTCAGTATAGTTTTCAGGATTAGGAGGTGGACTGAAGAGTGTTCCTGGAGGACCAATTGTGTTATGTACTTCAACAATACCATGTACCATGTGGCACTTCCAGGTATCTGTGTGTGTGTGTTTCTAGTGAGAGTTGTGACACTGTCATTACATGTCTTTGAAAGTGCTAACGAAATAGATTTTGCTTCAACCTTAGCCCATTTACAATACCCAAATGCTAATTGGCATATACAGAGTACCAGGGGCACACATACGAGGAAGGGGCAAAAACATTCATGATGTTGCTCAACCACACTGCCACTCAGGATAAAATGGTAGAATGCCAGTCTTCTTCAACCACCCTGCTTGTTTCTTTTTCCATGGTGGTGTGGCAGGTGTGCAGTGCATGTATAGCTTAAGTCAATCTACGATCCTCAGCATTGTTTGAAGGTTGAAGGTGCAGCAAATACGTCCGACATTGGCACACACTCCTCCCTCCATGGCTGTCAACAAGTCATTTTCAGGGAGGAATGGGAGGAGCTGCCCTGAGCTCCTCCCATTCGGAATTTAGACCCCTCTCTGTACCGTTTGTAAGTTGCAATATATCCCAGCGGGTAATGTGCAGCCATTTTTAATTGGCTGCAGTTTGGATTCCTGGTGCAACAAGAGACGCAAAGAACATCACAGTCTTGGAAGACAAATGAAACTCAGTAGCTATTTCATTGAACTGATCTGCTAAATCTTGAGACACAAAATAATTATTGCGGTGACGTTTTTGTAAGTTCATGGAACACTTATCCCTCCTGCAAGACAGAACTGTGCCAATAATGTATCCCAGACATCCACAAAGTGGCACAGCTTCAGAGTTTGGTACTACAAGTGCAGGTGAGTGTAGAATGACAAGGGAGCAGGTGCTGGCCCAAGGTGGTGTGTAGCTGGGTAGACGCCTGGGTGCAGCAGGCTCAATACTGGTCCATCAAAACTGCTGTCTCCCCTCAGGGACTCTGGAGATCCATTGTTCTTGTGCATCCTTTGTTATAACCCATGGTTGTGCTGCCCCTTGATCTGCACCATAAAAAAAGGTTGTGAAAGTGATCAAATCGTGATGGGTAGATTTGTTTATCATCAATCCAGGTCAATGTCTGCACTTGACTTTCCCAAATGCCCGAACATGTTCTCTTCATGTGTATGACCACCTCTTCAGCAAATACCACCAATCCATCTACTCTGCACCCTATCAACCCTTCCACCCACTCCTTCTGGTAGAAAAGAGCGCCTTCTATATTTAAACATGGTCTTGTCCTGCACCGAGGCAACTGATGTCCTGTACTATTTTTGCAAGACTGTGTGTGTTGTGTGGTAAAGGATGGCTCTCCTCTCCTCGGTCCCTGTGTTTCATAATGTAACACAGTGAGTGAGGGTCCCTGGAATGCCCCCCGCCCATGAACATGACAGCCCAACGAGTCAAAAACACACAAAGCCACACACTATTCGGACAGCCCCAAGGAAGGCCAAGGACATTCATGTATTCAGAAATATATTGTCTTAGATAGGCATTCAAACCTTTATCCAGTCAATGTCTTATGGATGCAGGTGCCTCAACACTGGGCATGGACCCAAATGCCTTGATGAATGATGTTGACTAATGCTGAGAAACCAATGTGCTGACATCATTAGTGACACCACGACATAGACACGTTAGTCACAAAGCAGATTTACAGCCATGCACGCCGTTACACAAGCATACACGTGAACCCATGAAGAACATGCTTACACAGTTCTATAGATAGAGAACAGATACATATACATACTGTCAAAGCTTTTATTATTTTGCTCATTAACCAACTGCAGAAACGCTGAATGCAAGGCAACAAAGAGATGCGGAGCAAGTTTGCACATGGTTATGGCAACTAACCCCATGGAACTACAGGATCACATAAGGAGCCTGAAAGGACCAAATACAACTCACCTATGGGAATCATAGCACGATATAGAGAAGTAGAAATCATAGTATAAGTATAATGAGGATCACATGAGGCTACAAGCCACAGGACGAGGGAAGGGGGAAAGCAGAATCTGGCTACACAGAACAGCAGGCAAGGGCTCGCAGCCAAGGTCAGAGACAAGCAACACATTCCCAATCTAAATGACAAAGGGCCGTCTGCAGAAAAACAGAATGAATCCTCATAAATAGCAGACTAAAAGAGCTTGATTTCATGGTCCTCAACCACGTGATGCAGCTGAGCTAGACAATGGTCATTCACCCGCAGTGAGAAGACGAGCGGTTCTCAGAAACAAAGACATGAAGTGAAACATGAACTTATTAACAACGTTGCAAAGTTGAAGCCAATCTCACAGGCAAAAGTGGTATTTCTAACAGTTACATTGGGAACACATAGTTATTGTCACCACCTTGAAGAGGTGCACATAGTGCTGAGAAAAGAGCTGGTTCCCAGGCCTGGGGAGACCAGTCCCAGAAATCAAGGGACAGAAATCCTGGAATGGATAGCAAGGGCCAATGGTAATCCTGCCACCCTGCAACAATGTATTCAATGTTTTCTTAGGGAGGGGGTAGATCAGCCACCTGAAATGCATAGGCCGATCAACTAAAATCTATAGGTGTTATTCATAAGGGATACCACTCCGATCACCCAACCAAAAAGATTTATAGGATTTTCGGGGAAGGGCCCATATTGTGATGCAAGGGGACAACAAAACAGCCCAAAACAGGCTTGTGAGTGGTTATTCTGGGGATTTTCAAATGTCATGTATGATTTCCTGTCAGTTTGTGTAATAAACAATAGTTCTAACTTGCCCTTGTCTGAGTCCTCTGTTTGTTACTGGGGGGGATTGCTGGGCCTTGGGAGCTGAACTGGTATGCTCGTAGTAATATCCCAGACCTCTGGCATACCATAGCCATAACAAGATGTGTTGTCTGCTCCTATTCTGCCACTTCCTTTATCTTGATATAGTTATCTTCATAAACAACATTGTCCTCGCCATTGTAACCCATTGTCACTTGGACCTTGTGTCCCTGGAACAAGCCCATAACTTTGCACAATGCCAGATAAACCAAACAGTGTGCTGTCTGTACCGGCACATCCTTTTTGATTAACATGTTGGGTGTGCCAGTCGCATGCAGTATTAACGAGCAGTCATAGCACATGTCATTTGCCCTTTCTCTTCCCACTGTATGCATGTGATTATGCCAAATATATTGTCGGTATGATGCACACCACTAGTGCTGTTCAAGAATTAATCTGAATTTAATACATCCCTCCTAGTTCTGGTCACAGACAAGTTAATGTTCTCAACTTTACAGAAAGGTTTGGCCAACCCCCTTTCTAAGTTAAACCAAAAGAAATAAGTACAGAGAAAAAAGGAAAGAAAAAAGAAACATAATATATATAACATTATTCCTCCTGATCTCTTCGGCTGTGAAGTGAGAAAAAGACAAACATATGTTAGAAAAGTTATTGTACATTGGATGATACTTCCTTTGGGTCTCCCCCCTTTTCTTCTCCTTGAAGGGGGCTGGTGCCCTTGTCTCTCTTGACATAGGACAGGCTGTACCATTGTTGGCAACTGGCAACATTACCTGCAGTTGGCGCGGCGTAAATCAACGTGAAAGGACAAAGGAAGCTAGGCTCGCTTCACTGCCCGGTGAAATCTTTACAAACACTTGATCCCCTGATACAGTTGCAGCAGTGATTCTTCTACTTGTGACGTCTGCTCTTCTGCGGCTAGCCAACTTCTACTGGGGCGCACCTGTTTGAATATGCACTTGAGAGCATTGATAAACTGCCTAAGGTACCGCTGAAATAGATCTCCAAATATGTCAGCAGTACTGCGAGCATTCCAAGTGGCTCGGGGAGGAGTAAGCACTGCTTTCAACCTCCTACCTGTAACTATTCTGTGCAAGGTTAGATGGTGTTCTGAACCAGGCTTGTTGCTCAAAGCGAAGAGTGCTATGTGCAAGCAGTGCTGCCAACTCTTGTGAAGTGTTTTAGAGAACTTTGCACAGCGTTATTTTAGTAAACCATTGGGGCATTCCACAATAACGTTGGCTTGGGTTGGTAAACTGAACATAATTTGTGTCTTATACCTAATAAGGATGCTACTTCTTTAAAGAGGTATCCTACCCAAAGGGGGAGCTTTGGCACTGGTGGGAACTAAAGAGCACAAAATAGTCAAAACAGGGAAGATTGTTCCGAACAGATCCATTCACAAACCTAATTATTCTTAAAGCAATTTATCTGTAGAGTAAATGAAGCAAACTGCATTTGTAGGCTTAGTCAAATCAATTAATACCACATAAATTGGCTGAATCGTACATTTGATTTATTATTTTTGAACAAATGAATAATCCAATTTATTAGAGACATACATCACAAATACAAATCACTAATACAAAATGCAAAATGAACAAAAAGAATCAGAAACAGAAAGCATAAACAAAAATGAGTTTTTCTTTTACTGTTCCTGTCGCCACTCCACCGAAATGTCTATAAAAGCATCTATAAACATTTGGAAACACAATAGTTGTATTTAAGGCACAATTGAGATGAGCACTAGGATATAGACCTGGGCTGTGTCTGTTGGCCTTCAACAGTTTGATCTTCCCTTATCCTCACTATTCCTTAGGCTAGGACAAGAAGGGGGGGATGGATTTCTATAAGGGGATTATCTGGACAGGAACAGTACAAGAATAAATCATTTTTGTTTATGCTTTCTGTTTCTGGATATTGTTTTCATGTATATTTGATATATTTGCACTATGCTGCTTCCATGATTTTTCGCTAGTTTTCATTTTTGTGTTAGTGATTTGTATTAGTGATGTATGTCTCTAATAAATTAGATTATTAATTTGTTCAAAAATAATAAACTACATTTACGATTCAGCCAATGCATGTGGTATCAATTGATTTGACTAAGCCTACAAATGTATCATGCTTCATTTACAGTACAGATGCATTGCTTTAAGAATACTCAGGTTAATAAATGGGCCTGTTGGGAACGATCGTCCCTGTCCTGACTATTTCTTTAAAGAGGTAATTGAAAAAATGTGGGCAATTATCGGACCTCAACACCTGGTGCATGTGAAATGTAGCTGCTGATTAGGTGTAATTATAGGCACAGGGAACTACTTCAAGTGAACAGGAGAATGGACACACCACAATAAGTAAGCTTATCAATATTATCTATGTGGAGGTGCCAGAGATGCCCGGTAGGGCGGGCAATGTTGCCTTGGTAGTTTTCAATGTATGACCTGAGGTATAACACTGACGTGTGACACAATTGGTAATAAACTCTGCTACATGTCGCTGTAAATTTGGAAAAAAAAACATTGTTCATTGAGATCTGCTGCAATGGTCTCTTTGAATGTGTGTGCTGAGTAATGCAATTGTTGAAGGGCAATTTTAAATAACTTTTGTGGCATAACAGGCTTTCCCAAAATGTTCGGTTGCCACATTAAATTGTCCAGGGATATAGAACACACCCTCTTTGTCCTTAAGACTTAATGGCCCTCATTACAACCCAGGCGTTAAGGGGCTATCTGCGCCGTAAAAGGTGGCGGCGCCGTTAAACCCTTAACACCTGATTACGAGGTCCCTTTGCGGGTTGGAGACTTTAATGCCTGCTTTTTGCAGGCGTTAAAAACCAACCCGCAAAGGGACCTTGGTGCTAAGTACGGTGCCGCAATTTGCGGCACCGTACTTAGCGCCTTCCCCATTCCCATTGAGCCCTATGGGGCAAAAATGGGAATGGGGAAGGGCCATGGCGGCATGGGGAATTACCGCCCCGCCAACCTCGGAATGGGGTGGTAATTCCCCATTCTGCCATGGCGGAGCCGGTAAGTTACCGGCATGGACCATGGTGCTATTAGCACCATGGTCCAACGCTAGGGTCGTAATGAGGGCCAATCTTGCTGGGAGACACATCCTTGTAGCTCTATAGTATGGGCCACGGGCAGTGAATTATGTTGTTCAGTAAATTGTACTTGCTGGCGTGGGATGTTTGTCAATGTAGAAATTATCTCTGTAATGTGGGGTAAAAATGCTGCTTCTTTTGCAGCTGACCTGCTATATCATTGCACTGAGATATTAAGTCTGCACCTTTAATATGGGTTGCACATTTCAAAACTGTTAATGCAGAAGGAAGGGGCAGTACCTTTATCAGTCTGGACTCTAAATCTGAATGTTCCACTTGTGTGTTGTCAGAGTTTTGAAACTCTCTCCTCTTCCATCTTGATAATCCTGAGTGCACGATTCAGGTGACATATGCAGAATCTGAATAAATGGTGGCACAGCACCCTTTGGAAATTTCTATTGCTAGTATTAATGCCAAAAGTTCTACTGTAGTTTAGGGGTAATCTCCTTTTTGATATGACCTCAAACTGCTCTCCTCCTAGCATACCACTGCCATTCCACTGTGTCTTTATCCAGATTGTTAATCAATCTTTGATGGTCTGTCAACAAAAAGTATCTCTCCTCCCTCCATGGCTGTCAACAAGTCATTTTCAGGGAGGAATGGGAAGAGCTGCCCTGAGCTCCACCCATTCGGAATTTAGACCCCTTTCTGTACCGTTTGTAAGTTGCAATATATCCCAGCGGGTAATGTGCAGCCATTTTTAATTGGCTGCAGTTTGGATTCCTGGTGCAACAAGAGACGCAAAGAACATCCCAGTCTTGGAAGACAAATGAAACTCAGTAGCAATTTCATTGAACTGATCTGCTAAATCTTGAGACACAAAATAATTATTGCAGTGACGTTTTTGTAAGTTCAAGGAACACTTATCCCTCCTGCAAGACAGAACTGTGCCAATAATGTATCCCAGACATCCACAAAGTGGCACAGCTTCAGAGTTTGGTACTACAAGTGCAGGTGAGTGTAGAATGACAAGGGAGCAGGTGCTGGCCCAAGGTGTTGTGTAGCTGGGTATACGCTTGGGTGCAGCAGGCTCAATACTGGTCCATCAACACTGCTGTCTCCCCTCAGGGACTCTGGAGATCCATTGTTCTTGTGCATCCTTTGTTATAACCCATGGTTGTGCTGCCCCTTGATCTGCAACATAAAAAAAGGTTGTGAAAGTGATCAAATCGTGATGGGTAGATTTGTTTATCATCAATCCAGGTCAATGTCTGCACTTGACTTTCCCAAATGCCCGAACATGTTCTGTTCATGTGTATGACCACCTCTTCAGCAAATACCACCAATCCATCTACTCTGCACCCTATCAACCCTTCCACCCACTCCTTCTGGTAGAAAAGAGCGCCTTCTATATTTAAACATGGTCTTGTCCTGCCCCGAGGCAACTGATGTCCTGTACTATTTTTGCAAGACTGTGTGTGTTGTGTGGTAAAGGATGGCTCTCCTCTCCTCGGTCCCTGTGTTTCATAATGCAACACAGTGAGTGAGGGTCCCTGGAATGCCCCCCGCCCATGAACATGACAGCCCAACGAGTCAAAAACACACAAAGCCACACACTATTCAGACAGCCCCAAGGAAGGCCAAGGACATTCATGTATTCAGAAATATATTGTCTTAGATAGGCATTCAAACCTTTATCCAGTCAATGTCTTATGGATGCAGGTGCCTCAACACTGGGCATGGACCCAAATGCCTTGATGAATTATGTTGACTTATGCTGAGAAACCAATGTGCTGACATCATTAGTGACACCATGACATAGACACGTTAGTCACAAAGCACGTTTACAGCCATGCACGCCGTTACACAAGCATACACGTGAACCCATGAAGAACATGCTTACACAGTTCTATAGATAGAGAACAGATACATATACATACTGTCAAAGCTTTTATTATTTTGCTCATTAACCAAGTGCAGAAACGCTGAATGCAAGGCAACAAAGAGATGCGGAGCAAGTTTGCACATGGTTATGGCAACTAACCCCATGGAACTACAGGATCACATAAGGAGCCTGAAAGGACCAAATACAACTCACCTATGGGAATCATAGCACGATATAGAGAAGTAGAAATCATAGTATAAGTATAATGAGGATCACATGAGGCTACAAGCCACAGGACGAGGGAAGGGGGAAAGCAGAATCAGGCTATACAGAACAGCAGACCAGGGCTCGCAGCCAAGGTTAGAGACAAGCAACACATTCCCAATCTAAATGACAAAGAGCCGTCTGCAGAAAAACAGAATGAATCCTCATAAATAGCAGACTAAAAGAGCTTGATTTCATGGTCCTCAACCACATGATGCAGCTGAGCTAGACAATGGTCATTCACCCGCAGTGTGAAGACGAGCGGTTCTCAGCAACAAAGACATGGGGCCTCATTAGGACCCAGGCGGATTTCGCGGTGCTAAATGCACCGCGAAGCATGGCGGAAAGCCGCCGATAGCGCCATGGGGGTTGGCGGATTTACCGCCCCATTCCGACCTCGGCGGAGCGGTAAATCCCCAATCCCCATTCTGCCCTTCCCCATTCCCATTCTTGCCCCATAGGGTATAATGGGAGTGGGGAAGGAGTTAATTACGCCACCGTAAAATACGGTGGCGTAATTAACAACGAGGTCCCGTAGCGCCATGGTTTTCTCCGGCTGGTAAAACCAGGCGGAGAAAACCTCCATGGCGCTACGGGAACTCGTAGTATGGCGGAGAGGTACGCCATGCACTACGCTGGCGTAAAACCCTCTCCGCCAGGGTCCTAATGAGGCCCATGAAGTGAAACATGAACTTATTAACAACGTTGCAAAGTTGAAGCCAATCTCACAGGCAAAAGTGGTATTTCTAACAGTTACATTGGGAACACATAGTCATTGTCACCACCTTGAAGAGGTGCACATAGTGCTGAGAAAAGAGCTGGTTCCCAGGCCTGGGGAGACCAGTTCCAGAAATCAAGGGACAGAAATCCTGGAATGGATAGCAAGGGCCAATGGTAATCCTGCCACCCTGCAACAATGTATTCAATTTTTTCTTAGGGAGGGGGTAGATCAGCCACCTGAAATGCATAGGCCAATCAACTAAAATCTATAGGTGTTATTCATAAGGGATACCACTCCGATCACCCAACCAGAAAGAGTTATAGGATTTTCGGGGAAGGGCCCATATTGTGATGCAAGGGGACAACAACACAGCCCAACACAGGCTTGTGAGTGGTTATTCTGGGGATTTTCAAATGTCATGTATGATTCCTGGCAGTTTGTGTAATAAACAATAGTTCTAACTTGCCCTTGGCTGAGTCCTCTGTTTGTTACTGGGGAGGATTGCTGGGCCTTGGGAGCTGAACTGGTATGCTCGTAGTAATAACCCAGACCTCTGGCATACCATAGCCATAACAAGATGTGTTGTTTGCTCCTATTCTGCCACTTCCTTTATTTTGATATAGTTATCTTCATAAACAACATTGTCCTCGCCATTGCAACCCATTGTCACTTGGACCTTGTGTCCCTGGAACAAGCCCATAACTTTGCACAATGCCAGATAAACCAAACAGTGTGCTGTCTGTACCAGCACATCCTTTTTGATTAACATGTTGGGTGTGCCAGTCGCATGCAGTATTAACGAGCAGTCATAGCACATGTCATTTGCCCTTTCTCTTCCCACTGTATGCATGTGATTATGCCAAATATATTGTCGGTATGATGCACACCACTAGTGCTGTTCAAGAATTAATCTGAATTTAATACATCCCTCCTAGTTCTGGTCACAGACAAGTTAATGTTCTCAACATTACAGAAAGGTTTGGCCAACCCCCTTTCTAAGTTAAACCAAAAGAAATAAGTACAGAGAAAAAAGGAAAGAAAAAAGAAACATAATATATATAACATTATTCCTCCTGATCTCTTCGGCTGTGAAGTGAGAAAAAGACAAACATATGTTAGAAAAGTTATTGTACATTGGATGATACTTCCTTTGGGTCTCCCCCCTTTTCTTCTCCTTGAAGGGGGCTGGTGCCCTTGTCTCTCTTGACATAGGACAGGCTGTACCATTGTTGGCAACTGGCAACATTACCTGCAGTTGGCACGGCGTAAATCAACGTGAAAGGACAAAGGAAGATAGACTCGCTTCACTGCCCGGTGAAATCTTTACAAACACTTGATCCCCGGATACAGTTGCAGCAGTGATTCTTCTACTTGTGGCGTCTGCTCTTCTGCGGCTATCCAACTTCTACTGGGGCGCACCTGTTTGAATATGCACTTGAAAGCATTGATAAACTGCCTAAGGTACCGCTGAAATAGATCTCCAAATATGTCAGCAGTACTGTGAGCATTCCAAGTGGCTTGGGGAGGAGTAAGCACTGCTTTCAACCTCCTACCTGTAACTATTCTGTGCAAGGTTAGATGGTGTTCTGAACCAGGCTTGTTGCTCAAAGCGAAGAGTGCTATGTGCAAGCAGTGCTGCCAACTCTTGTGAAGTGTTTTAGAGAACTTTGCACAGCGTTATTTTAGTAAACCATTGGGGCATTCCACAATAACGTTGGCTTGGGTTGGTAAACTGAACATAATTTGTGTCTTATACCTAATAAGGATGCTACTTCTTTAAAGAGGTATCCTACCCAAAGGGGGAGCTTTGGCACTGGTGGGAACTAAAGAGCACAAAATAGTCAAAACAGGGAAGATTGTTCCCAACAGGTCCATTCACAAACCTAATTATTCTTAAAGCAATTTATCTGTAGAGTAAATGAAGCAAACTGCATTTGTAGGCTTAGTCAAATCAATTAATACCACATAAATTGGCTGAATCGTACATTTGATTTATTATTTTTGAACAAATGAATAATCCAATTTATTAGAGACATACATCATAAATACAAATCACTAATACAAAATGCAAAATGAACAAAAAGAATCAGAAACAGAAAGCATGAACAAAATTGAGTTTTTCTTTTACTGTTCCTGTCGCCACTCCACCGAAACGTCTATAAAAGCATCTATAAACATTTGGAAACACAATAGTTGTATTTAAGGCGCAATTGAGATGAGCACTAGGATGTAGACCTGGGCTGTGTCTGTTGGCCTTCAACAGTTTGATCTTCCCTTATCCTCACTATTCCTTAGGCTAGGACAAGAAGGGGGGGGGTTGGATTTCTATAAGGGGATTATCTGGACAGGAACAGTACAAGAATAAATCATTTTTGTTTATGCTTTCTGTTTCTGGATATTGTTTTCATGTATATTTGATATATTTGCACTATGTTGCTTCCATGATTTTTCGCTAGTTTTTCATTTTTGTGTTAGTGATTTGTATTAGTGATGTATGTCTCTAATAAATTAGATTATTAATTTGTTCAAAAACAATAAACTACATTTACGATTCAGCCAATGCATGTGGTACCAATTGATTTGACTAAGCCTACAAATGTATCATGCTTCATTTACAGTACCGATACATTTCTTTAAGAATACTCAGGTTAATTAATGTGCCTGTTGGGAACGATCATCCCTGTTTTGACTATTTCTTTAAAGAGGTAATTGAAAAAATGTGGGCAATTATCGGACCTCAACACCTGGCGCATGTGAAATGTAGCTGGTGATTAGGTGTAATTATAGGCACAGGGAACTACTTCAAGTGAACAGGAGAATGGACACACCACAATAAGTAAGCTTATCAATATTATCTATGTGGAGGTGCCAGAGATGCCCGGTAGGGCGGGCAATGTTGCCTTGGTAGTTTTCAATGTATGAACTGAGGTATAACACTGACGTGTGACACAATTGGTAATAAACTCTGCTACATGTTGCTGTAAATTTGGAAAAAAAAACATTGTTCATTGAGATCTGCTGCAATGGTCTCTTTGAATGTTTGTGCTGAGTAATGCAATTGTTGAAGGGCAATTTTAAATAACTTCTGGGGCATAACAGGCTTTCCCAAAATGTTCGGTTGCCACATTAAATTGTCCAGGGATATAGAACACACCCTCTTTGTCCTTAAGACTTAATTAATGGCCCTCATTACAACCCAGGCTTTAAGGGGTTAACTGCGCCGTAAAAGGTGGCGGCGCCGTTAAACCCTTAACGCCTGATTACGAGGTTCCTTTGTGGGTTGGAGACTTTAATGCCTGTTTTTTGCAGGCGTTAAAAACCAACCCGCAAAGGGACCGTGGTGCTAAGTACGGTGCCGAGTTTGCGGCACCGTACTTAGCGCCTTCCCCATTCCCATTGAGCCCTATGGGGCAAAAATGGGAATGGGGAAGGGCCATGGCGGCATGGGGAATTACCGCCCCGCCAACCTCATAATGGGGTGGTAATTCCCCATTCCGCCATGGCGAAGTCGGTAACTTACCAGCATGGACCATGGTGCTATTATCACCATGGTCCAACGCCAGGGTCGTAATGAGGGTCAATCTTGCTGGGAGACACATCCTTGTAGCTCTATAGTATGGGCCACGGGCAGTGAATTATGTTGTTCAGTAAATTGTACTTGCTGGCGTGGGATGTTTGTCAATGTAGAAATTATCTCTGTAATGTGGGGTAAAAATGCTGCTTCTTTTGCAGCTGCACCTGCTATATCATTGCACTGAGATATTAAGTCTGCACCTTTAATATGGGTTGCACATTTCACAACTGTTAATGCAGAAGGAAGGGGCAGTACCTTTATGAGTCTGGACTCTAAATCTGAATGTTCCACTTGTGTGTTGTCAGAGTTTTGAAACTCTCTCCTCTTCCATCTTGATAATCCTGAGTGCACGATTCAGGTGACATATGCAGAATCTGAATAAATGGTGGCACAGCACCCTTTGGATATTTCTATTGCTAGTATTAATGCCAAAAGTTCTACTGTAGTTTAGGGGTAATCTCCTTTTTGATATGACCTCAAACTGCTCTCCTCCTAGCATACCACTGCCATTCCACTGTGCCTTTATCCAGATTGTTAATCAATCTTTGATGGTCTGTCAACAAAAAGTATCTATCCCCCTCTAAGTGGTCTTCTTTCACCTGACTCAGATCATTGAGCATCTTCTGATATGTAGCGCAGTCATGCACATAGCTAGAAACTATGCTGGGTTTAACAATGTGACACATCACCAAATGAATTGAGTGATTTGACAGATTTACCTCATATCCTGAAACCCATTGAGTGGTGAGATTGGATTTAGATTTTTCCAGAATAGCAAACACAGCATGCTCTACATAGATCATCACTGGACATCACATGGTAATGTTGGAAATGTTCTCAATAACAAAATCTGCTACCACAACTGCTTGTTTGTATGACAAATGTCCATGCATCACTGTGTCTAAGGTACCACTGCAATAGTCAAAAGGTTTGTGCCTGTGTGAGGTCTTCTGGGTGAAAACAACCATAATCACCTAACTATTAGAATGTGAGAACAAAAAGAAACCCAAGAACTGTTGCATCTTTTTTACTGTGTCTGGCTGGGGCATGTTTTGCACTTAGGCAATATTGCAGCTTCTCATTGTCAAATGTGTACCCTTTTTGTTCCAATATTGTCAGGTGCATAACTGAATCATCTTTACACTGCTCTTGATATGATATATGATATGATATGGCATTTATAAAGTGCCTATACACAAGTGTTTTAAGGCATGTTTCATGCTACACACCCAGAGGTCATCCATATATTGTATCACTGTGCTCTGTGTTTGCAAATTACCTAAGTCCATCTGCAAAACCCTATTAAAGATGCTTGGGGATTCACAATACCCATGTGGTAAACAAGTGTGTTGAAATCACTGCCCGTGGTAGGTAAACACGGTAAGATTCTGAGAATCTGGGTGTAGCAGAATGGAAAAGAACACATTTTTAAAGTCACCCACTGTGAAGTAGATCACTCCTGTAGGTATTTTACATAAAACGGTAGCTGGATTTGGTAGCACCAGAAATTCTTCTTCTACAATGTTGTTTAGGGGACTGAGGTCTTGCACCATCCTCCAAGACGCCCTTTTGCTTTTTTCACTGGGTACGTAGCTGTGTTCCATGGGGGCTCTGATGGTTTAAAGATGCTCTGTCACCACAATGCTACAATGGTGTTGTAAATTCCTTCATTGACTTTCTGTGACATGGGGTACTGTCTGACCTGGGGCATGTGGATAGCACCTATTCCTTTCAAGATACCCACAGAATGGGGACCACAGGTCCATATCTGTTGTGTCCCTTTGTTTATATCCTCTTGCATTTGTGCTGTTAATGTCTTTGTGAGAAGTACTTTTTGGGAACCTCTCTGTGGTCTACCACTACCTGACATGATATTCAAATATGAAACTCCATTTCCTCTATATCATCATCATCTGCAAAAGCCGTCCATTAGTCAAGTTTGTCAAGCATTGTGCGGTGTCAATGCATAAAACAGTGCACCATTCAATGCCATCTTTTTCTGTTCTCTGCAAGTTCACTTTGTCTATATATGTAATGGCAGCTTCTAAGTGTATTATAATAGTGGTGCCTTGTGCTATTTCCTTGTGTACTGCTGGTCGAAATAGAAATGTTGCTCACAATTTGAATGTGTAGTCTTTAATCCCGGGCACCCATCCTAACCAATTTTTGACTCTATAAAGGAATAACTGTGGGTTCAGTGGGACACCTTTCAAGGCACTGTGAGCACAGAATCCTTGTATAGGTGCACCTACTTGTGCAGAAAATCCTCTGGGTTGCAGCACACTTTGCCCTTTTCGGAAAATGAAATTGTCATGTTCAATTTGCTCATAATGTCTCAGCTAATATGATAATTGGTGTGTCTCTAGAGTACTACAAAGCTGCTTCAATTTCTTGTGTTGCTATGGTAAGGGCTAAATCTTCAATGATAGGAACCGTTACAAGAACCCCAGAAAGTCCATGGCCCTCATTACGACCCAGGCGTTGGGCCATGGTGGAGGTTGGCGGGGCGGTAATTCCCCATGCCGCCATGGCCCTTCCCCATTCCCATTTTTGCCCCATAGGGCTCAATGGGAATGGGGAAGGCGCTAAGTACGGTGCTGCAAATTGCGGCACCGTACTTAGCACCAAGGTCCCTTTGCGGGTTGTTTTTTTAATGGCTGCTAAAAGCAGGCATTAAAGTGCCACCCGCAAAGGGACCTCGTAATCAGGTGTTAAGGGTTTAACGGCGCCGCCACCTTTTATGGCGCCGTTAACCCCTTAACGCCAGGGTTGTAATGAGGGCCCATGTGTGTCCATTATTTTGTTTGACAAAGAAAATCACCCCTCTGTAATACAAGACTTGGTAGCTCCTGTTCCGACCAAAAATGAACATATCATTTAACGAATTTGTACCACAACCTGTGGATCATCTTCCAGCTCTGCAGTTACCAATAGTATTGGGCACATCAGAGCCCTCTCTGGGATGTCATATTGGGGGCTTGTATGCATGCTCTGAGGCGTGAAAGGGACATTGAATGTGAGCAGGTTACAGCTGAACACTGTCACTCCTGTGTAATGTAGTGCTGTGCCCTGGGGCAATGGATCTGTGTCCCATTTCTGAGCTGGTACTTGCACCTGTGCTTGGAGGGGATTTGGTTGTGAAAATGTGGACAGCTGCTCCTGTTGGAAAGTATTCTGTATATGTCGGGCAACTGGGGAAAATTGTGGTGGGGACTACATCTGTGGGGGCTGTGTATGTTGGGGATATTTCCTTGGTGGCTGTGTCTGTGGTGTATGCATCTGTGGTGGCTGCATATGTGGTGTCTTTATGTGTAAGGGATAGGTGGCAGTCTGATATTGTGGAATACCATCAGGGCCATAATGCACTTGATTCCTGCTCCTAAATGCTTGTGCAAAATGTCCCATCTTCCCACAAAGGTAACATCGCCCTCCAAACTTGGGTCTCATTCCTCCAAATCTGAATGTAGTCCCCCTACATTTCAGAAAGCACTCCTTGTTTGTGGAAGATACCTTCCCTGTAGAAAATACCATACTTGCTGAGGAAACCCTGTTTCTGGGGAAACCCTGTTTGCTGAGGATACCATGCTTGCTGAGGAATCCATATCTCTATCCTCCCTCTCTGCTGGAGGTTGTACCTGTGTTGTTCTTCTGTGGTGTTCCTAATTACTGCTCCTTCCATGGGGTACTTAGCTAATTTCTTTTGTAATAATTTAGATTCTGCATTCTGAGCTTGATTGAGTTTACTTTTCGCCTTAAATTGTTTAGCTCCGCAATGGTGTACAATGTGTGCTTGAATCCCGGCCCATCCTTGATATGATATGATGAGTATGATGAGGTATTTATAACGTGTCCGTACACAAGTGTTTCTAGGCGTGACAAGACAAGGTAGGGAAACTAGGGAGAATGAAACAAACAATATTACTAGGTCTTGTGTCATTCAGATTGTGCAAGTGAGGGGGGAGTGCCAAGGGAGGGAAGGTACCCACACTTTACACATGTGATGTAAACTTTCCCCCATTCGGGCATATTGCTCAGGCTACACGTCATAAAGCAACATCACCCATCTCCTGCCAAATCTACACAATGATCCACATAATCTTCTGGGTCAGGTGGGTTTTTTCTATAACCACCCTTTTCTCTATTTCACCATTATTCTTATCTGTCTGTGTGTACACATATTTTGTGAGGGGCGCATCTTTACCTGTTGTTATAGAAACCAACATCATCATCACACTCTTAGGCATTATCTTGGAGCTGCAACGTAGAATCATTTGACAGGAACAATAGAAGTCCATTAATGCTATAAGTTTGACTAACACTCTAAGCAAGAACTGTGTCCTACTTTGCCTGTGCTACTTCCTACACATGCAATGATCTGTAAAGTTTTTACTCTGTTATTACTCTGTTATTACCTTGTACAAATGTTGAGATACCTGCGGGTCTGGGCATTACACAAATGTTTAAATAAATAAATAAATAAATAAATGTGGATGTGCCATTAGGCAGGTCAGGAATAAACAACGTTTTATGGAACCTTTCAATTGTGCCTATGGGTATGGTGCCATTTCCACTGAAGTCAAAGGAGAAGTGTGGCAATATTTGCACTTTAGCAGGCTCTTCATTCAGTTTGATCCAGGCAAGCTTTGACACATAGGAGCCACACGTTGGTGAACATTTCTGATTGACACATGGCACTACCTCCTCTGAGAAATCCCGGTAGAGCTCAGTAGACCTTTCACCCATCTGTCTTTGGAGAACAGTTCACCTTCCAATTTCAGTAAAGGTTTTATATGACATTGTGCTTGCTCTTTAGTCTTGACCCACTCGCTTTCATCTCTGTCCATTATGACTGCCTGGACCGTGTCCTTGTAACAAGCTTTGTGTTCTGCAAAGGGCAGCGTGCTCTAAACATTGAGCTATAAGAAGTGGCATTTCCTGTGGGATAAACAGTTGGGTGCAAATATATCAGCTCTCATTTGAATTTGCTTTTCCCACATCCCTCTTGTGGTTGTACCATATTATTCATTATATTCAATTTCATTTTCTGTTTGCCTTTTATGTCTTGCCATCCCTATAATTAATGTTTCTTTGTCATTGTTATTTCTATATTCTCCCTTTATATGCACAAACCATATAAAATTACTAGAAATAAAGGAAAGAAGAAGACAGAACCATAAGCTTCCTGTATATAACAATACATACATTGCACTACTTCTTAATGTTGAATGCTGTGGGGAACAAGAAAACATAGTGTTATGGTGCCTGCTGGGGCGCAACTGTTGCACAATTGTCAATGAAAACTATATTCATCTTTTAATATCACTGTTCTCGAGGACCTGCAGGAGGTGATGCTGTACCAGTTGCTTTCTGGATGGTCGATAGATGTATCGAATACCATAGCCCCTTCACTCGCACAGTAGATGGGGTGGCAAAAACTGCCTTGAAATACCTTGGTACCTACAGTCATTAATTTTTCTCACAAAAGAATGTACATAGACATAGTCTCAGGGTTCAGCTGGGGCGCCTGTAGAGACATTGTGTCACACATAGGTGTGGTAGCTGTTTTTAGCTGTCCTAGAAGAGAGCTGTTGGGAGATCACTTTTATACATTTTGTTAAATCTCTCAAATACTTCTGAAACTCCTCCCCCAAAATGTCAACTGCCCTGTGTGCATCTGATGCAGTGCGTGCAGGTGTGAGTAGTATGTGCAACCTTTTCCCCATCACTATCTCATGCAGGGACAAGTGGAGGTCCTTTACTGCCTGGTTCCTAAAGCTGAATAGAGCTGCATCTAGCCAGTTCCTCCCTAATGTATGGCACAACTTTGAACGTTTTTGTTTCAAGACACTGTTAAGACGGTGCACACTCCAATTTGCTTTAGGGAGGTAAATCCAGTGCAACTCATGTTTTATCCCTAGTAAGGGTGTTATATCTTCAAATAATTTGTTGAAAATGTGAGTCCCATTGTCTGACTTTAGGTCGTCAGATATCCCTCAGCGAAGAAAGAGCTTGTGTGCTAGAAATGTGGCTGCTGATTTAGCATCTGGTTGTGCACAAAGGGCCCGCCTCAATCCATTGGGAAAATGGACACACAAGAACAATATAACAGGAGTTACTGCACCTGTTTACCATATCCACATAATCTATGTAGAGCTCCCAGAAAGGTCCTGTTGGATGGAGCAACGCACGACCAATGTCTTGAGGGTGTGTCCAGTGCTGTAGATGTGGCAGGTAGTGCAATGTGACAAGAATGTATCAACATATTTTTGAAGGTTGGGGACAAAGCCGTCCTCCTAGTTGTGCACTGCAAAATACTGTTCGGACATATGAGTTGGGTAATGCAGTTGCTCAAGAGCAACCATAAGCAATTCCTGCAGATACTTTTCCCGTAATGTTTTGTCTCCAGATAAGATCCATCAGTGACAGTGAGCAAATTCATTTCACCCACAAATCCTGGGATGTCTGATCTTGTAATTCAATTATCTGAGTGAGCGGTAGTGCTGTGTAAGGTACTGCTTGCTGAAATTGTTGTATGGCTACCTCAGGATATGCCGTGACATCCAGCATTTCTAAATATGCTGCTTCTTTGGCGGCCTTGTCTGCAGCATGATTACTGAGTGAAACAAAAAGTCTGTGTCCCGGGTATGGGTGGCACACTTCACCACTGCTACTATTGAGGGGTGGGTTAAGGCATAACATGGGGCCTCATTACGAGTCAGGCGTTAAGGGTTTTACGGCGCCGTAAACGGCGCCGACCCTTAACGCCTGATTACAAGGTCCCTTTGCGGGATGGTGATTTTAACGCCTGCTTTTTGCAGGCGTTAAAAACCATGCCGCAAAGGGACCTTGGTGCTAAGCACGGTGCCGCAATTTGCGGCACCGTACTTAGCGCCTTCCCCATTCCCATTATACCCTATGGGGCAAAAATGGGAATGGGGAAGGGCCATGGTGGAAGGGGGAATTACCACTCCGCCAACCTCGGAATGGGGTGGTAATTCCCCATTCCGCCATGGCGGAGTCGGAGAGTTACCGGCATGGACCATGGTGCTATTAGCACCATGGTCCATCCGCCAGGGTCGTAATGAGGCCAATGATCTTTCTAGCCATACTGCATGCTTCAGAGGTTTCCCTTCATTCGTATTGAATCATCTCCTTCACCATCTGGACAACCCTGAATGTACTGCGGATGTGACATACGCCAAATCAGAATATATATTGTTACTAGACACCCTTGTGATGCTTCTAGTGATTCTGTGATGCTTCTAGTGCTTCAACCCATCCAATGAGCTTTGCTGTTTTTGCAGAAAATGTGTTGGTAACCTCTTTTTAACTGCTTCTTAATACGCCCTTTCTACGAGATGCACTACCGCAGCACCTGTATGACTTTGGTCAGTCTCCTGATGAATCGTCGATGACCCATCAATGAAGAGCACCTCCCCCTCTTTGAGTGTCTCCTCCCTTGCAGGAATTAGATAAACCTCCGACCCTCATATGGAATACAGTTATGCACATTCTTCCCTTGCTGAATGGGTACTGAAATTAATGCAGCACGGTTCACTGTGCGACACCTTACAATGTGAATGGAAGGATATGATAGTATGACATCATAACCCAAAACTCTTTGGGCAGTGAACGTTTATTTGGATCTTTCCAGAATGGCAAAAATGCATGTTCCACCCATAATGTTACTGAGAACCCTATGATTATTGCGGATGATTTTTCAATTGCAAAAGCTACAGATGCTACCACTTGTTTGCAAGGGAACAGACCCTGTATTACTGAGTCTGAAATTCCCACAGTAATCGTCAAATGGCTTGTGTCCCATAGATTTTGCATGAGTCCGCACTGCTGTCATTATTTCCCCATTACAATGTGTCAGTGGTTGCTAACACTGTTGAAGAGATGGTCCCAACAACCTCGCTGGGCCCTGGCACCGGTAGATCAGGAAAGGCAGGCTGAAACACATCAGGACACTCAGGCTGGATTTCAAAAGACATCTTTATTCTTCCAGGGTACAGCAAGGCAGGCATTATCCAGCACACAGCGGAAAACTCCCTCCTCCCTCCTGATTTCAGTCTCTTATATAGTCTTAAAAAGTGAGGTAATTTAGAAATTAACATAAAACATCCTGATTATCCTTGGTACTTCAACACAACCCCTTTTCCAATCCCTGGTTGGTTGCCTTAGCTTTTGTTCAGATATTAAACTACTTACCTCAGATTGGAGTACTTTTTGAATACTTTCAACGATTTAAACAGAAGTAGATACATTAGAAGAACTTTATTCATAACATTATTTAATTTCCAGTAACCTTGTTAGGGGTACAGCATGTGTGCAACTGTTTAGCTGGATGTTCCACTCATTTTTTTTTGTTTGTGGTTGCCTTAACTGCCACTCAGATCTAGTCTAAACAGATTTCACCTAGCTCATTCCACACCAGTGGACACTTCATGAACTTCTATGAAAGAAATTATCCACTGACAACATCATGACTTTGTAAAAATCGACCATTTTGTATGCCCAACATCCATCTTAGAGTTGCCTGACTTGTTTTAACAAAACTGGCCGACCAAATTATGAAATGCCTGACCAACCTATTTTTACTTATAGCTAAGTCCATGCTCAGTATTGAATCTAGATTGTTTGATTATTTATGATAAACATGTACTACTTGACATATTCTCTACTGTGCAAGGTATTCTAACCCCTCAAAATAGATCGCCCTTCAAAGCGCTTTTCTGAAAGGCACTACATTTCTGATTTTTGCAGTATTAGAGTCATTTATCAACTCGACAAGTTATCTGCATTCGGTTTGAGGGGGTTGGGGTCTATTTCCAATATATTCAGTTTGATGTGGGGTGGGGCTACCTTCTGTACACTGGAGTTTTACTTATAGCATCCTTAAGTTCTTGAAACATTGTGATCATTTATCCTGTCCATGTGAGCGACCCTTTAACTTTATGTGTTTCTTTGAGGCTTCAAAATAAGTGTTTTACATATGCAAAAGTAGTCAAAAATCCAAACTCTACAATAGTTACACAATCCTAGAAAGTGGTGCATGTTGGTAGACTGTGATGTGTATTGTACTGCAGTTTCTCTTTCTGAAGTTACCCTTTTTCATGCTGAGTATAACACTTTCTCCAAATATACCACTTCCTTCTGGCAAGGCTGCATTTTGTTGTTGTCCACTTTGAATTCCTTTTCTGTAAGTAATGTCAATAGTGCCACTGAGTCCTCTCTGCACTGCTCTTTAGCGTTACTACAAACTAGGAGGTCATCTACTTACTGAATGATGATACTCTAAACGTATATGTTGACTAAATCCATATGTAATACTATGTTAGAACTAGTAGGGGAGACTTTTGTGTTGAAATTGCTACCCATGATACGTAAACACAGTGAGATACTGAGAATAAGGGTGCAATGGTATGGAGTAAAATGCATTTTTCAAATCAATTATAGTAAAATACGTGGCTTCAGTGGGTATGTTATAAAGGATTGCGGTGGGATTCGGTACCACCTGCAACTCATCCCCCACAATGTTGTTCAAAGGCTGAAGATCCAAAATCATCATCCAACACAAACCCTTTGGTTTCTTGCCAGGATGTATTGCTGTATGCTGTATTGCATAGGGATAGTGATGTTACTATTGTGCCCTGCAGCCATAATGCCACAATGGTGTCATACATCCCTTCATCTGCCTCTCTTGATAATGAGCACTGTCATACTCTAAGTAATATTGCACACCGCTTCAGCTTTATGTGAACAGCCCCTATGCACTTCAATAAACATACATCAGGGGGTTACTGGTCCACAATGTGCTGGGTACTGTTGCCTTGCCTTCCTTCAAAAACCAGTTCTTCATCATCGTCAACATCTTCACACAACTTCTCTTAAGACCACCCCCTTAATGTCTGTGTAGGATCTATACACAACACTGTATGCTACTCACCTCCTTCCTTGTCAGTCCCTTTCAGTATCACCTTGTACTTTTTGATTAGTGCCACATCTAAATCTAGTGTGCGGATGGTACCTGGAGCATGTTCTTGAGGGACTGCTTGCCTAAACAGAAATTCCACTGGCACACTCCACATTGTGTCTTTCATTCCTTGCACCCATCTCACCAACACTGTTACCACCCCAATCCCCCAATCAGGCAGGCTCCTAGGTTTTTGGAGCAGGGCCTGATGTGTGATGACAAAAGCCCCTGCTACTCAGAAGCTGTGATTGTTGGAGAATTCCGTTCTTCCTGTATGATCCATGTCTGTTATGGAGAATAAAGGACAATTCTAACTTGCCCTTGTCTGAGTCCTCTGTTTGTATCCCGGGGGGAGGGGTTGTTGGGCCCTGGGTGCTCAGAACAGTGACTGCATAGTGTGAACCCCGGCCCTCTCTGGCATACCTAGCCAACAAGTGATAGCAGAGTGATGTATCAATATGCACGTTCAATATAGAGCCACCTTTCCGTCGCAGTGCCTGTAGGACTGTGAGGCACCTTGCGGAGAGTGAGTGCACACAGGAAGTGCACCCTGTGCGGTGGCGTCACAGCCGTCTTGGAAATATCCTGACTGCGGCCCATGAGGAGCACAGCAGTCCAGAAGGATGGTATAGCAGACTTGAGGAGAGCCGGTGGCAAAGCAGCATAAGTGGTTCATCGAGTGTAAGTATTTACTCAGCCACACAGTAATTGAGGGGGGTGGTAAAGAAATGTTGGATGTGGGTGTGGTGAGTATTGCTGAGTATTGTTGAAGTATTGCCAAGTATTGTTAAGTATAGTAGGGAAAGGAGCAGAGGTGGATGTTGTTTGTCCCAGGTTAAGGAGCATTCATTCTTTAGGTAAAAGGTTTGGGCAAATAACCTAAACTATTGAATTAAGGGTACGGATGACAGAAGTTACGTAAATATTGAATTTCCTGTGGATTGGGCATTTTAGCTCGGGTCATGGATGATGGCATCCCCATATATAGGGCTTAGGAAATGGAGCTTGCGGAAGATGTTCTTCTGGTTAAGTCTCACAGAGGTGTTTTATCTACAAGGTGACGCTGTAGGTACAGATTGAACACGTGAACTCTTGATATTCCCTGTTAGGAGTCAGGACGACGGCCGTGGGTATATGTCAGGGTTTTGAACATATCTGTGTATTAAGAAAATATCGGTGTGAGCTCTGTTAGTGATTTCTATCATTCCCTCACTTATCAAAAGGTAACATCATCAGGAAGGTCTGTGCATAGGTCCAGGAGAGCAGGATGTGGTGCAGAATTTGATTTTTTTACAATCAAAATTTTGACTTAGTAAGCTGTTCTATGGTGGTGAGCGTAAGGCGCATTCACAAGATTGGTGGGGGTGAATGAGCAGGCAGAGAGTTGCTGAAGGGTGGTGCGCGTAGCACACCTGAGAAGTTCCTTTGGAGCCAGAGAGGCTTGTGACAGAACAAAAACAATAGTTGTGTTCGAAATTTGATATTGTGCATGATAAAGGCATATTCTGTAAAAATAACTGGGGAGTTGTCAAAAACCTCGACTCGATGTCAAGTAAATATTAAAAGCATTGTATTGTGGTAACGGTGCAAGGGACACACCCCTAGAGCATCTATGTAAGGCCCTTCTGCGATATAAGGACAAGATTTGTAAACATAGCGCGGAATGGACAAAAAAAATGGAAGGTAAATTAACTGAGCCATGGCTCCTCCAAATATGTGCAGCAACCACTACACAAACCTACAAGCAGTTTATAAGGGGGAAACATTTAGAAATCATATGTGGACATTTGAGCTCTAGAAGATGTTGCAGGACGGCAAAGGGGATATGTTGAGGCGTCAATGGATGCTGAGCCAACAGGAGACCCCTGGCAAAACATCGGCCCCCGCTTCCCCACTTCCTTCTGACCACTGACCATGAGACCAAAGGGGCTGCAGCAGGAACAAAGGGACTGTGCCCTATACAGCAGTTAAAAACAGTGGAAGAGTACTCAAATCCAATATTTAAACCTCCACCATATACCAAGGAGGAGGGGAAGAAAGGGGCTGGACAAGAAGGTGGTGGAAAAGGGGTGCACAGCAAGACCCAGGCAAGCACAAGGGAGGGGCTGGAGATAATAGCATCCAACGAGTAGATAGGAGGACAAATACTTCTGAAATTATATGAGAAGACAGTAGGAGAAACAGGAAGGGCGAGTAAGGAAGTAGCAGGTCATAAAAAGAACAGGGCAGCACGAGAGTGTGCAGAGATAATGGAAGAGATGAGAGGAAAGAAAAAGAGGAATGAGAGGAGTGTTAGAAAACACGAATGGAAGAGTTAAAAGAAGAAGAGAAGGAGCGGGAGCAGCAAGAGATTAGGAGAAGGAGAGAGCTTGAAGACATATAGAGGAGAAGGGAGGAAAACGAGAAAGAAAGGCAAGGTTTAGTATAGAGGGAAAGGAAGAAGTGGCAAATAGAGCACCTCAAAAGAGAGCACAAATGCAAGGAGGAGAAGGAGCGCGTAGTGAGAGACATACGACTAAGGTTCGGATTGATCACTTTTAACTACAACAAAGCAAGGAATAGGCAAGTGGAGCAAGAACGCAACAAGCAATGTCACAAGGCAGTTACGCTGCCAGACAAAACCAACACAGGGTCCTCCATGAGGGGGGCCTGCAGGAACTTGATTGACCTAGAAGGGGAACCACAGGGAGAAAAGGTATTGAGGAGAATGAGCTTCCATGACAATTTTGGCAGTGACACCAATTCAGAAGGTGACTTAGTAGTGAGTGAGGGTGGGAGAGCAAGCCAACTTGATATGGGGTGACAAGGACAGGAGACTGCGACAGTCCAGGGCATACATTGCATAACATTGATGACATAAACCCATACATGCAAAGGCTTAGAGCCCTTCCAGCATGAAGGAGGGTAAAAATGGCAAGGGCATTCACATCCACCAAAGACAAAGGGAGAATGGATGGAGGGGAAGGGGTTATCACAGTTCCCCTTACTGGAAAAGGGAGGGCGGTGACCTCAATACATACCATGGAAACATAATGAGAAGGGGAATTTTAGGTGTAGGCTACTCTTGTTGACTGCGATTCTGGGGAAATGGATATATGAAATGGAAAGGATGACAGCAGGACAAACCTTAGCAGTAGAAGACGTAAAAGGTTTACTAGTGGTAGTCCTGGCAGAGGCTGCCGATGACGTGTGGAAAAGGGCGAGGTACCGAGTAGTAACAACAAAGAATATGGCGTATGATGGTTCACCGTTTGCTAACTGCCGAGAATCAGTGTGGAAAGCTCTATGGATGCTGTACACAGGCACATTAGACATTAGTGCAACCATGGCACATAGGATGGGGGAAGACAAAGACCACCTACAATATTTTCAGTCTACTCAAGAGTTATGATGCCTTGAAATGCAAGAAGTGTGGGGCAAAACAGTGGCATTATTCTATCATATACTATGCCAAGAGTTACCAGAACAGGTGCAAAGGCAACTAAAGAAGTTGGTGGCGATGGAAGCAGAACCATGGTCAGAAAGACAACTTAGAATAGGACATTATTGCAGCCTAATGCAGGAAAGAAAGCAGGAGGAGGCGAAGACAGTGCTGAAGAAACTGTGTAAATGTGCCATGGAAGTGTCAGTATTAACAAGTGTGGGAGGACAGAACACCCCACAGACTCAGGCGGCACCACCTCCCACAGAAGGTGTGTTCATGGGGCAGAGGGATACGCAACATGGATTTCGAGGAAGAGGGGGGCCACCAAGGGGATGCGGGCATGGGCATCAAATGCAACATACGCAAGGGGGATTTCCGGGAGGGTATCGAGGACATGGGCAACAAATACAGCATGGTCTAGAATGGTTGTCAGAGAACCACTGCAGTGCTGGCTGTGTGTACAGATAGGACATCTCTCTAGAGTATGTAAAAGCAGAGGGGGGCTGCCACAGAATGGGGGGATTCCACAGAATGGGGGAATGCAATACCAGCCAGCATACAGAGGGGACCAGAATTAGTATTTTGCCCAGAACCAGATACAACAACAAGAACAAGCAGCAAACGCATACCCGCAGACAAAACAGCCTATGACACAGACACCACAAATACAGACACCAGTGCAACAGTATTCACAGACACAACAGATACCGCAGTTGCAGAATAACATGCAGCCCTCATACACGGCACAGCTGATACTGGCATGCATGGACTCCATGCCAGCAACTCCCATTCGGAAACTAGAGGGGCTAATGTAGTGGGGGGCAACGCATTCATAGGAAAAAGAATGTCATTATACCCTCAATAGGACATCCCACAGATGGACTTGATGTGTTCCATCCCATCAATGACACCCAACCCTGCAGAAGAACCACGCATAGGGGTGACGGTAGGTGACAAAACGTGTTTTTTTCTTGTAGACACAGGGACAACTAAAACCTGCATCCAGGAGGAAAAGTATAATATGTCAAGCAATGCCATGAATGTTCAAGGATTCTCTGGGATGACAGCATTGGTTCCATGTACAGACGATATTATATTTCACTTTCGATAGGAGAACAGGGGTACAGATTGATGACTGTTACAGATGAGGAACTGTTCAAAGACAACCGATCAGATCACAAGATAGTATTTGAAATAAGCATCACATACTGAGTGAAAATAAATTACAGATCGGTACCACAGAGAATGGCCATGATGCTAAAAGCACCGTCGACTTTTCTGGAGGAAGATTTGGTCCCCAGCCGCTTATGGACCACAAGTCCCTATGATATGGGGCTTCAGAAAGGGATACGGGCAGTAAAAATAAAGCTGAAGCCAAGAGGCTTCACATGAGGTGGTGACAGGTCGGTGCATGCAACTTAACCTGGCTCCTCCCACTAGGACACTCAGAGATGCTGAAAGAATTCCTTATGTTTTGGGTCAAGAAATTTAAGAATACACTGCTTCCTTGATGGCTAGTGTCTCTTTTATTCCTCATCAACTGAAGGGACAACGGGAGAGGCCAGAAGCAAGAGAAGAAAACAACAACACTGAAGCAACTGAGGATCTCTTAAAGCAGCACCATTGTATCCAGGGAACACCGTCCTGTTCAGGAAATTTAGCAGAAAGTGGGACAAGCCATGTTTTACTGGACAGCACATTGTCGAGCTGGTCACTGAGCAAGCTGTGAAGATGATCGGGAACCACCTGGGGGATTTGAAGCCCTACCAAGCAGTGGCCTAACCTAGCAACAATATAAGAAGGGTCAATGATTCACAAGCAGAAGAAGAAAACAATTTTCTCGAACAATCACAACCCAGCAGAGAAAACACTGTATGATTACTTGTTCAAAAGCAACAGAGATAGGGAAAGGACTTCCTACACATCCAGCATGAGCGAACACTCTCTCCTTATTATGTTTCTTTCCTCACACTAACAGCATTCATCATTAAAGTACAATTGTTATTATTTTTGTGGTACTATTGAATTGTTTCATGTTTCCCCATGATCATCATACCAAAAACTTCCAAGACCAATTTGTCCAATTTCTCAGGAGGTCCAATAGCACAAAGAGGTGCCATCCGAATGTTTATTTCCATATCTTCATAGCTTAATTTTCCCAAGTATATCCACACCTGGAAAGAAGAAATCCATCAGTACTCTCAGATTTGTGTGACCCCAGAATAAAAGCTGTTTGGGAGCAGCTATTCCTTCTTGCCATGGCTGACTATTTTGTTTGCAGAGCTTGAAATAATAAAATACTAACACATTAATGCTTTTTTGCATTTCAGGCAGGCAACTGGTATCTTCGAACTCAACAAGGATCCAAGAGGTGTAAGTGATGGAGTGCATTATTAAAAGAATGATTATTGTTTCATGTGTCTTATTCTCATATAGCATTTTTGCCCTCATCTCTAGGCGAGTGTCATTTGATGCTAGCAGAACTGCTGTATCCTCTACGAACACAACCCCAACTCCAGCAGTTGGAACAACCATGTCAGGTGGACAGGGAAGCACTGTAATTACACTAATGAGAGGTAGATGCAGTGTAGATACAGACAATGGTGGTTTGAACTCTATCTCACTGATACTGCTTGCGTATCTAATAACATGTGCTATAAGCACATGACTAAAGTAGATAAGCAAACCACTGGGGAGAACTCCTATATCTGCTCACTAATCCCCTATGCCATGAGTACCTCTAGAATGTTTGTAGCAACTAAAATACCAGCAACAAGAACACATCGTCTTATGTACCTGTCCATCCATGTTTACAACCTGAGGAAGATTCCTGGGGAAAACAAGCAACATTGAGACGGCTGTCCAAGGCAACATTCCCCTATGAAGATAGTTATATAAAGACACTTGACATGATGATATACTACTGGAAACTAGAACAGGCTATACAATACATATCTGACGGAACACAGAAAGGAGAGACACAAACTATAACACTGAAAGGATTACAGTGCCGTAAGAAGGGACCCAAGGAAATAGGAGAACCAGGATGTTGGGAAAGACGAGAGATACTTTTGAATGGCCAAGTGTACACAACTGAAGGATGGAGTAGTAGGTAACAAAGCACATACACTCCTACAGGTTCCAGTGAATAAAGTATGGGGAGAAAATTATAAGTTCCTGAAAGAATGGGATAGTATGAAGTTACTGACCTGGGTGGACAATGAAGCTGGGCCAATGCCCATAATACCACTGAAGAAACCAGCATTGCATTTTCAGAATTATGGCGCAGTGAAGGTTGGAGAAAACAAAGAGTGCATGTACACAAAGAAGCATCCAGCAAAGAAGCTTGGGCTGACATTGTTAATGGATCATTATTGTGCATGCAGATCTAAGGTGTACGCAAAGTTGCCACACAACTGTGGAGGAGTATGTTCATTGGTACACATCAGAAATACCACTAGATGATAAGAAAGGGGCGATAGTACCACTAGAATTAGAGGCAGTAATATTGGAGGACTACTGGATAGCAGCACATGGGACAGATGACACAGGACGACCATGGCGATCAGTGATTGCCGTGGCAGAGGGTACAGATTGACTACTGTTACAGATGAGGAACTGTTCAAAGACAACCAATCAGATCATAAGATAGTGTTTGAAATTAGTATCACATACTGAGTGAAAATAAGTTACAGATCGGTACCACAGAAAATGGCCATGATGCTAAAAGCACCGTCTACTTTTCTCGAGGAAGATTTGGTCCCCAGCCTCTTATGGACACAAGTCCCTGTGATATGGGGCTTCAGAAAGGGATAGGGACACTAAAAATAAAGCTGAAGCCAAGAGCCATTTTACTAAGAATAAGGCACTATCCCCTGTCAAGGTAGGCAGACAAGGCAATCTATGAGACCATTGCAGCACTAGTGAAGCAGGGCATCCTAGTACCATTAGAATCACCATGCAACACGGCTGTGTACCCTGTCAAAAAGGCGACAGGGGCTCATGGTGTTTTATACAGGACTTGCGCCCTCTGAGCCATATTTTAGAAGCAAACTTTCCTTTAGTTCCAAATCCACCAACAATGTTTTGTAGCATTCCTGTGGAAGCTGCCTACATCACAGTCATAGATTTGAAGAATGCATTCTTCTTCTCTTAGAAAAAAGAAGTGGAAACATACACAACTTCCTCAAGGGTACTGCAAATCACCTTCTATATTCAACAGGGTCCTCCAAACGGACTTAGGCAATGTAAAAATAGAGAGCATGGTTATACAGTATGTAGATGACATATTGATCTACAGCAAGACAGAGAGACAGTGTAGAAATGACTCCATGCACATGTTGACAATACTGGCAGACAAACAGTACAAGCTAGACAAGGCCAAATTACAATATTGTCAGATAGAAGTGTTGTACATAGGACAAATGATATACCAAGATGGCGAAAAGTGACACCAGAAATAGCAGAAGCAATACTCAGGACAGCCAAACCCAAAACCATAAGATAAATGCAGCAGTTTCTAGGACTACATAACTACTGAAGGGCATGGGTATTTGACTACTGCACTTAGACTAGGCCCTTATTGGGTGCACTGAAGGATGCACAAAGCGGGGAGAGTGCATTAAAATGGACAACAGAGATGACTGAGGCATTTGACCAGCTGAAAGAAGCAATATGCACAGCTCAAGTGTTAGGGATCCTAGAATATCAAAGTGAATTGTTCTTATTTTCGCACTCAAATGGAGTGATTATGATTCCAGTACTGACACAAAAGACAAGCATGAGGCACAAACCTGTAGCATATTACAGTGTAAAATTAGACCCAGTAATGAGAGGACATTATGCTTCCGAAAAGGCATTGGCTGCCGCTGCATTCGAAGTACACAAATCAGCGAGTATTACCATGGGATGCAGCACTGCTCTTTATGCGGAGCATGTTCTCTTCGCAATAATGCAGAGACTAACAAGTAAATTGACAACACAGAGCGCATCAGGGTATGAGGTGTTACTGTCAAACCCATCTCTCAAGATAGTGAGATGCAGACTTGTCAACCCGGCGGCTTTCATCGCCAACCCGGTAAAGGAGGGCGTCTATGTGCACCACTGCACAGCAAACATAGAAGAATTGAATGACATTTGAAAGGTACAGTAGAACGCACTTGAGGAGGGAGACGTAATTTATATTTATGGGTTGGCAACAATTGACCAATCGACTTGGGAAAGACATACTGAGACAGCAGTAGTGAGATTGACAGAGGACGGGATGAGCGAGGTGGTGACAAGCGCACGTCTACCGTCACATTTATCAGCATGAGCAGCAAAATTACTAAATTTAATATTGGCAATGGAGCACAGCACAGGAAAGGAAGTGACAGTGTATTTGGATTCAGTTTACGTGATATCCACAGTGCATTCTGGGCTATTACGTTGGCTGAGGGGGGCTACAGATTTGCTGATGGCTCACCGGTGCAGCATGCATTCCCATTGGGTAGACTGATAGAGGCACTCCGGTACCCACAGCATATAGCAGGATCCTGTCTCTAGGGATAATGAGCGGCAGACGCAGAAGCAAAGTTGCTGCATAGTTTGGGGCCATTTTTGAAATAGTTGCTTCGTACCAATGTGCAATCATGTGCGAACAATGATACTAAAGAAAGGATATAACACATTACCAGCGACACAGATTACGGAATTGCAGGGAGCTGCACCCATGGAAGAAAAAAAGAGTTATGGGTTTACGAGGGGATGTACAGTGTTTCCGACAGACACCTTATGGTGGCAACATAACCCAGGATAAGTGGGAATGCCATTTTTATTATTGCACACTGCCCTGACACAGTTACGCCATCTGACCCATATAGGGAAGGAGGTGATTGCTGCTCATATTGGAGAGTACTGGTTCTGTCCTAACTTGGTGGAACACGTGGCTGAATTCATGACTAATTGTCTAGTGTGTAAACAATTTACTGCCGGTCATACATTAGGTCTAGTGAGAAGAGAAATATCCGCCCAATGGATCCATTCCAGCACCTGCACGTCAAATATGTCGACATGACCCAAGTATGCCAACGGTACCGATATATGATAGTGGTAGTATACCCATTTTCCCGATGGATCGAAGCCAGTCCTTGCTGCCATCCTGACTCCCTAAGAGCTGCAAAATTCCTGGTTCGAGAAACCTTCCCACGATGGCTCATGTGTGAGGTCCTGCAGTCTGACAATGGCCCTCACTTCGCCAATGAGATGTTTCAGCACATCACAACCTTGTTAGGAATACAACACAAATTCTCTTGTGCCTATCACCCACAAGTGAACGCGGTGTGTGAGCGCCTCAACAGCCTGATCAAGGAAAGCATAGTCAACATTTAAAAGACCCTCAATACGCGTTAGCGTCACTGTCTTCCATTTGCATTATTCACGTTGCGCAATAAACCGGGGTCTGACCACCATTTAACCCCACTTGAGGTGCGACTTCACCTGGCTCCTCCTACTAGGGCACTCAGAGATGCCGAAAGAATTCCTGATGTTTTGGGGCAAGAAATTTACGAATAAACTGCTTGCTTGATGGCGAGTGTCTCTTTTATTCCTCATCAACTGCAGGGAAAACGGGAGAGGCCTGAAGCAAGAGAAGAAAACAACAACACTAAAGCAACTGATGATCTCTTAAAGCAGCCACCATTGTATCCAGGGGACACCGTCCTGCTCAGGAAATTTAGCAGAAAGTGGGACAAGCCACGTTTTACTGGACAGCACATTGTCGAGCTGGTTACTGAGCAAGCTTTGAAGCTGAGAGGGAAGAACTCTAGGAACCACCTGGGGGATATCAAGCCCTACCAAGCAGCGGCCTCACCTAGCAACAATATAAGAAGGGTCAATGATTCACAAGCAGAAGAAGAAAACTATTTTCTCGAACAATCACAACCCAGCAGAGAACACCGTATGATTACTTGTTCAAAAGCAACAGAGATAGGGAAAGGACTTCCTGCACATCCAGCGTGAGGGAACACTCTCTCCTTATTATGTTTCTTTCCTCACACTGACAGAATTCATCATTAAAGTACAATTGTTATTATTTTTGTGGTACTATTGAATTGTTTCACGCTTCCCCATGATCATCATAGCAAAAACTTCAAGACCAATTTGTCCAATTTGTCCAATTTCTCAGGACGTCCAACAGCTCAAAGAGGTGCCATCCGAATCTTTATTTCCATGTCTTCATAGCTTAATTGTCCCAAGTATATCCACACCTGGAAAGAAGAAATCCATCAGTACTCTCAGATTTGTGTGACCCCAAAATAAAAGCTGTGTGGGAGCAGCTATTCTTTCTTGCTATGGCTGACTATTTTGTTTGCAGAGCTTGAAATAATAAAATACTAACACATTAACCTTTTTTTGCATTTCAGGAAGGCAACTGGTATCTTCGAACTCAACAAGGATTCTAGAGGTGTAAGTGATGGAGTGCATTATTAAAAGAATGATTATTGTTTCATGTGTCTTATTCTCATGTAGCATTTTTGCCCTCAACTCTAGGCGAGTGTCATTTGATGCTAGCAGCACTGCTATATCCTCTACTAACACAACCCCAACTCCAGCAGTTGGAACAACCATGTCAGGTGTACAGGAATGCACTGTAATTGCACTAAAGAGAGGTAGATGCAGTGCAGATACAGACAATGGCGGTTTGAATTCTATCTCACTGATACTGCTTGAGTATCTAATAACATGTGCTGTAAGCGCATGACTAAAGTAGATAAGCAAACCACTGGGGAGAACTGCTGTGTCTGCTCACTAATCCCCTATGCCATGAGTACCTCTAGAATGTTTGTAGCAACTAAAATACCAGCAGCAAGAACACAACGCCTTATGTACCGCCTTATGTACCTGTCCGTCCATGTTTACAACCTGAGGAAGATTCCTGGGGAGAACTGCAACATTGAGATGGATGTCCAAGGCAACATTCCCCTATGAAGATAGTTATATAAAGACACTTGACATGATATACTACTGGAACCTAGAACAGGCTATACAATACATATCTGACAGACCACAGAAAGGAGAGACATAAACTATAACACTGAAAGGATTAAAGTGCCCTAAGAAGGGACCCAAGGAAATAGGAAATCCAGGATGTTGGGAAAGACGAGAGATGCTTTTGTATGGCCAAGTGTACACAGCTGAAGGATGGAAGGATGGAGCAGTAGGTAGCAAAGCACATACACTCCTACAGGCTCCAGTGAATACAGTACGGGGAGAACATTATAAGTTCCTGGAAAATTGGAATAGTAAGAAGTTACTGACCTGGGTGGACAATGAAGCTGGGCCAGTGCCCATAATACCACTGAAGAAACCAGCATCTCGTTTCCAGAATTATGGTGCAGTGAAGGTTGGAGAAAACAAAGAGTGCATGTACACAGAGAAGCATCCAGCAAAGAAGCTTGGGCTGACATTGTTAATGGATCATTATTGTGCGTGCAGATCTAAGTGTTGGGTGTCCTGACCCACGTTTGAGCTATCATGCTGCAACATTTGGTGCTGTGGGCTTAGAAAATCCAAGATGGCCAAAAAGCCCACATGTGCGCCAAAATCCAGGAGAACCACGCAGTTTGTGCACACTAAAATGGTTGCCTAATTTGCCACCCACCAGTGCGAGCAGGATGGTCCGGGGTGCCATGAGTGAAATGTGTGCCAAAGGAAAAACCGCACTTTAAAATCACCTTTTGTTTCCCTGAATGCCAGCTCAAAATGCCTATTTTCAAACATTGCAACATATCCAAAAATCTCACTGAACACCAGCGGACATCTGGCAGAATGAAGTATGTGTGCATACTAAATCTGGGAAGTTGAAGAGCCCCAAAACAATGTTCATAACAAGACTGGCTGAGCTCTGCAGGTCTGCAGAAGCCTAACTGAAACTGGATTTAAAACTACCAAAAATCGAAAATGTTGCCGTTTCTGAATGCAAGCCCTCAGGAAGAGCAGATTTGGGACAGGGACTACCTCATGTGATAGGTAATATGTACATGCAATGACAAACCACTATGTATTTGAGAAATGTGTATTTTGATCAAATATAGATTTGTGGGCAAACTGACCAGGGGAGGATCCTCTGACCCATAAAACCTACAGCATCACTCTGACTCACAGTTCCTTCCCCAATCATGGGAGAGGGGAGAATTGGGCCAATGACAAGTTGAAAGAGGGGCTGGCTAATGATGCTGCACACACACCCACTTTCAAAAGACATAAAAAGAGCCACTGGAAACTAGAGAGGACATTCAATTCCATTTGCTGTGGAGCATGCTGCCGGACCATACAACATCCACAAGATACCAGATTCAACACTTAGACTTTAAAACTCCAAAGAACTTGATTCAGAACTCAAGGCAAGGGCCTAAACCCACAAACTGAGAACTCTTCTCAGTAAGCCTCAGCATCCAGCAAACCTAACAGTGGTAGCAGCATCCAGGAGCCGTGCAGATCAACGCTGGGTCCAGAGAAAGCTGTGCAGAAAGATCCAGAAGCAGTGCTGTACCCAGAGAAAGCAGAGCAGTATCCAGAACCAGAGGCCAGAGATCCAGAGCTGACCCAGACCGCTGTTAGCAGAACCAGAGAGCTGACCCAGATCACTGTGAAGTGCCGAGACCAGAACCGGAGTCCAGTCCAAAACCTGACCAGATCCGTGGCGAGGCCTAATTCAAAAATATATTGTGAGTACCTAGCAGAACTGTGCAGAACCAATCTCTTAGTTAAAATAATATAATTCAATCTATTTTAAATCTAACCAGAACTGCCTCCTAAATGTCACCTGTCATTTTCTAGCCGTAATCACGATTCTCGCACTCGCAAATTTTACTGCGATTTGCGATTTGGTTAAAAATCCAGCCACGTGTGAAAACAGCAGCTTCCTTGCTTTCCTTTGCCAAAAATTCGTTTAACCTGCTAGTTACTCTGAATCATTGCTAAAGTGAGCCTGAACTCATATTAAGTAGATACCACTCACCCTGAACCTCCTGAAGGGAATTAAAAGCATTTTCAGCATATTTCTCACTGTATTGTCACCAGTTTCAAAGCATTTTGCCTGTGTTTCAAACTTCTGTAGTCTAAGCGTGCTGGGGTGACCTGAATTACATTTGATTGCATTTCTGAGAACTGTGTGCTTTCCTTCCATTGCCTTGCATTGCATAAAGGGGGGGAGTGGATGGCCAGCGAAAAGTGATTACATTGTTTTGTTGAAATCATATTGAGTATTTTCTGTATTGCATTTTCATTCCACCTTGCATCCATTTGAAACCATAACGTATTGTTGCTATCTTATCCATCCTATAACCACTCATCATTGATTATAAAGAAGTGTGCTAGTGCCAGGCTATCCATTATTGATTACTGCTCAGATTAAGTGTGATATTCAATTATTAATTTATTATAAAGTGTGATTATATATATATATATATATATATATATATATATATATATATATATATATATATATATATATATATATAGTTTACATTCTCAAATAAACCTTTTAACTTGCAAAACAGAACTACTTCTTGGCTCAGTGGGGTCAGGGGGGTTCCAAGAGAGGGGTGTTATATAGGGGTAGTCATCCAGAACTCATGAACTGGACATAAAGATATATCAATAAGGGTTTCCATTCAGTATCCCATACTAGGCATTGACTTAGCTGTAGTGTTGAATTGAATCCTCTTACAAATTGGGGGCTCGAGCCGGACGTTTGGGTTAGATCTATCACTTGTGCAGATTAATACAGTGTGCCAGCTGACCAGATACACATATCCGGTCGGATCACCATGCTGTGTTACACTGTAAAGCACTCCTCAAAGGAACGCTCTAAGGAAAAGGTCTGTTTTGCAAAAATAAAATGCAAACTTCTGTAAGTCAGGAAGGAACTCAAATTCCAGAATGACGACCTTGGTAGATATGAAAATAGCCAGAGAGCACTTCTTACATAAACTATTTGTGAGAGGTGAGTGGACTCATCAGGACCAGACGGTCTGGTTGCAGGCAATCACACCCCAGATCACTGAAACAGGGTCAGATATATGGGGAGATCAGGGTCCCCTACATGTGGCTCTGAGTGAACTACATATGGCCCCTAAGGCCAAGGATGAGCACCGCAAGATTGCCAGGGTAGCGGCATATTTATATTTACATATGGGAGCCATGCAGGACAAATGTGCTGAAGGCCAAGATCTGGCGAGTAGGCAACTGCTGGCATTACAGAAGGCCCAATCTGATCTGGACTCTTCTGAGCAGAGGCTGCACAGAAGCCAGGAGTCCGAAAATGAGAGTAGACAGCACATCATTAAAATAAAGAAGGATGTGGATATCCTGCAACCGGAAAAGGCTGACCAGGATACCAGAATTCTGGCTTTGCAGAAGGAACGCCAAGACAGTTTGGACTCCCTACTGCAGAGCCAGAAAAAGCTGGAGCAACTGATCAATTTCAACAGGGCATGCACAGAGCAGGTAGCCACCCTGCAAATCCAACTAGACAGAGAGAAAGAGGAGAGCAATAAACTGATCCTGAAAGACCTGGATACCCAGGCAGAGTTTGATCAGGAGCGCCAGAAAGCTGGTGCCTTCCAAAGGCAAAGGGACGACCTGGCGTCACAAATTCAAGCTCTTGGTCAGGAAAGGGACACCTTAGGCCAGGAAGTCTGCCATTTAAAAAGGAAAATGGAAGAAAATCACCTGGCCCTCCAGGGACTGGGTGACCTCCAAAAAGAACACCAGAACTTGTTAGAGCACACCAGGAGGGTGGAGGATGCTCTGGCAAGAAAGGAGCAGGCCAATAGGGACACAGCTCAGGAGGTAACCCTCCTGCAGCAGAGACTGGCCCAGTACTCCAGGACCAATCAGGAGGCACAGAGAGAAAATAAGGCTCTCTGTCAGCACAATGATAGGCTCCAACAACAGGTAGCGATGCAGGAGCGACTGATAGAGTCTAGTAAGGCCTTAACTGAGGAACTGAAAGCGCAGGCTCTTGCATTGCAACAGGGAGCAGAGGCGGATAGAGACCAGGTTCGCTGGGAAAGGGAAACTCCTGAGCATAACCTCAGGAGCCCTAGTACCAGAGGCCTTTATCTCTCTCAGTCCCTGGACTCTGCCACCCCCATGTCCCCTGGCGCACATGAGCACCGGGCCACAGGGATGGCAGATTACTATCCAGCCAGAAGCATGGGGCTCATAGGCCAGTACCACCCAGGTATGGAGGGGCGGGCATCTGGGTATGGGCACCCAAGCACAGTGCAATTTAGTGGGGAACCCCAGGAGAGTGGGCCCATTAAGGGCATCCTGAAAACCTCGGCCCAGTTAGGTCAGTGGGGGGGGTACCCATCAAATCCTGGCAGCGAGGGGGGATCTGAAGACTCCTCTGAGCGGTACAGGACACAGGAGACCAGGTCCCCACATTCTGCCAGCCACTCCCAGGCTCGCAGAATCCGGGAAAACCTGGAAGATCAGACAGGAACCTCTGGGAGCAGGGCCTCTAAGTCAGAGGATGAATGGACCAGGGTTTCCTGAACCAAAAATGCCAATAAGGCAAAAAGGGCCTTGCTTAAGGACCCATTGAAACAGATTAAGGCAATCAGGAGTGTCATCACGCCTTATCATAAGAACACCAAGTACTCTGTTTGGGAACACTTGGAGCTCTACGAGCAAATGATGGAGACTTTCCATTTGAAGGACAGCCAAAGCTGTATTCAATATGTAAAGTGGACCTTCTCACCAGAATACTCCAGTTTCTTTGCGGGGTTGGAGGACCAAAACCATTTAAGATGGTCCACCTATAAGGCGGCCATCTTGAAACATTTTTCTGTTCACAGAAATCCTCAAGAGGCTCGCAAGGCAGCCTACAATTTGCAATGTGGGGAGGATCAGGCCCAGAAGAATTTGTGCAAGAACTGAAACGTGCCTTTGCGCAGACCACCAGAAGGGTGCGCACAGACAGCAGAGAATTTGTCAATACATTTTTCCAAGCCTTGCCCAAATATATAATGACCCAGCTCGTAAGAGATTTTCATGAGAAAAGATCTTTAGACTGGGTCATTGGACAGGCTACCCGGATCTATGAGGTGCAGAAGCCCATAGAAAATAAAAGCAATACCCAGAAAAATCCCAAAACCAACAGCACCCCTGCTGCTGCCAAGGTGGCAGAGGTAAAGGTCACGTTTTGGATTTGGAGATGGGGGGGCCTAAAAACCTACCTGCACCTAACAATTCACAGCCCAGAAGGCCCTCGGGCCAGTCACAGACAGGGAGTCGAGGAGGTAGTCCCACAAATGGGGTCCCCCGCTCCCCTGACTATGTAAGTCCCCGCTATGAGGGAAACCGACCAATCCTGGGTTATGTGTGGACTCCTCCAGCCCAAGGGGGGGGATCCGGACAAGCACCTAACCCAGGGAACTTCCCTCCCAACTTCCCACAGGAGGGCAGAAATTCTCCAAATCCTGGGCAGAACTTTTTCCCCAGGTATCCACCCAATTTCCAGCCCCAAAATCATCCATCCTTCTTTCCCCAATTCCCTGAGCCCAAACAACCTAATCCAGGAGAGGGAGGCCAAGGGTGGAGGGGTACCAAAATCTCCCCAACCAGGGGTACTACCAGAGAAGGGATAGCTAACCTTCCCGGGATCAGCCTAGGAGAGAAAATAGAGCCCCGTATCAGCCTGAGCGGGTTTCCCAGTTAGAGCGCCAGGTCCAAAATATGGCACGGGATCTGGGTCACATACTGAGTGCTCAACAGAACCCTCAGATGAGCGTGCCACCGCAGAATGCCCCAAACTCTGGACCTGGTGCTCCAGAACAATGACGGGGGCAGCACCCCGATAACACACCGGCTCCCAGGGAGGAGGCACAAGGGGAAGGGGGGTGTAAAGCCTTGGAGGAAGCTTCCTTCCCAACTTGTAAACAGCTCCTAGAAAACCAGGAACCAGAAACAAAATCTCCTACCCATGAAAGCCTGCCTCCCAAGGAGCAGAGGGGGGGTAGGAGAAACCAAGGACCCAAACAGACCCACTTTGTGGAGGAGGTACAGGTCTTCCAATTTGAGGGAGAGGGATCCTCAGAAGATCCTGGGAAAAGGATCTTCTCCCTCAGAGATGGGGGAACTCCTCCCAAGGAAAAATGGGTTCCAAGGGATGTCAACTCAGACTGGGGAAATATGGAGACTGAGCTACCGCCGCCCATCATCTCATCCCAGAACCCACAATACCGAAATCCCCTGGTTCAAACCCATCCTAGTGACTGCCTCCAAGAAGGGGGGGGGGGCGGCCCAGAACCGGAACCAGGGGAACCCACAATGGTTCTGATCTCCAGTTGCCAACTTTTTCTTTCAGATTCCCAAGGTTCTCCACAGAATTCTGCCCAAATCTCTTCGCTAGCAATGTCCAAAACCAGAAAGTTAGCCCACCAGTTGTCCAAAAATGTGCATTATCTGTGCCCCCTTGAGGAGAAGGAGGGAAGATACTATGCCCCGGTACAAGTACAGGGGCAGGGTACTATTTTGGCACTGGTGGACACTGGATCCCAAGCTACCCTTCTGTCCAAAAGGGCCTTTGAGGAACTAAATGCAGGAAGGGGGGAGAATTACCGAATTCCTCTCACCTCTCTTCCTGGCAACTGCAGAACTTTGACAGGAAGGAAATTCCCGTTGAGGGGACTGCAGACTTGGACATTAAAATTGGGCGACACAAGGTGAAACACCCGGTCATAGTAGTGACTCCAGCGGGCACCCCTTGTTTACTAGGGAATGACCTCCTGAGAAGGTTGTCACCCCTAATAGATTGTGTAAACAAGGTCCTCTGGACCCAGACTGGACCCAGACTAGCCGACCAAAAAAATTAAAACAGAGTGTCAACCATGTTAGTTTAAACGGTACCTGCCACATGGTTGAACAAAAATCTGACCAAGTAGAATTTCACCAAGTAGAACAACCAAATTCCAGATGTGACAGTAATAGCAGTAGGACAACAGACTGGTGATGGGGGGTGCTCTCGATTTCTGAAAATCAACATTCCTTCCAGTTTAAAGTGGTATTCCACACTGGAAGGAAACACCCTGAAATTCTTTACTAATCCACAATCAGAAACTCCCACTACTATAGTCCAGAAAGATGTGAAATCAGCTCAGAGCCTGGCTGATATTCAGCAAATTGGAGAGCAGTTGTTCATCCCTGTTCAGTTAAATGATGGGAAGGACTCCGTTCTCGCTCGAGTGTGCGTGAACAATGGTAAGAGCTTTATCAGCGAAGCCATGTTCCGCCAACTCCCAAAAGATCCAGCCATTCCCACATTCAAACTGATAGACAAATGGGAAATGGACCTGGAAGCACCCAATTCCAAACATCTCCTGCCAAGCAGGTGTATGCTCAAAATCTCCATTGGCAACAAGAGCATAGTCCACAATTGTTGGGTCGTGCGAGACGTCACTGCCGCTTTTTACTTAGGCAGTGACATTCTCAATCGCTTTGCCATTAGTTTGGACCTAATAAACTTCAAAGCTTGGTCTCGATTAGTGGATAATCCCATGGGCTTTGATGATCCAGAAAAAGCATTTAGGTCAGCTCAATTGCTACCTTATGCAGTTGAAATTCAGATCAAAGAGGAAGTCACCATCCCAGAAAGGGCCCGACAATTCTCCCTGGAAGTGAAAGCTAAAAGAGGACAACATTTGAAAAACCCTGATGCTTACATACATCTAAACGCTTCTCTCCAACAGCAAGGGTTGGGGGTAAACCCAACTCCATTAGTCAACATAGAACATGACACCATTCTAATAGAGGTGGATAACAGCGACTTAAAGAGTATTACTCTAGCCGCAGGCACCATTATTGGAATGGCAGTTGATGACCAACATTTTTCCATCGATTTAGGAAATGAACTGTTAGGACCAATCCCCAAGGACTGTTTTGACAGTGACAGTGATGACAATACAACACCAGACAGGATTTTTACCCGGCATGGGGGGAACTTCCTGGTGTACACGTCCTGCCCCTATGGTAAGGAAGATGTGACTTGTGACTTCAGGAGGGATGAGGTGATTTTCCAGGTCCATGAGGGTTGCCTTTCCCACCTGAGGCCTCCAGTCCAAATCAGCACTCTGACCAGGGACTTCTCCACCCAGCTGGAGGAGGCTGCTGAGATAGCCAAACCAGAAGTCTTTCCAGGCTTCAGGCAGATGGTGGAAGAGAGAGTCAACCTAGCTGATGCCTGTGTGACTCTGGAACAGAAGCAAAAATTGAAACAAGTTTTCTTGGATTTCCAAGATCTCTTTGCGGTAGACTCATATGACTGTAGTCGCACCGACATCAACACAACAACAATCCCCACGGACCCTGGAATGACTCCAGTGTTTGTGAAGCAATATCGCTTGCCTCTTGCATCCATGGAGTCCCTTACTGAAATAATTAAGAACCTTGAGTCCCGGGGAATAATTCGTCCAATACACAGCACCTTCAATAATCCGGTGCTGGGAATATTGAAGCCAAACGGCCAGTGGAGACTCTGTGCCGACCTCAGGCAGCTCAACAAACGGGTCCATACTTCCTGATGGCCTCTGCCCTACATTGACCAAGGGCTGGCCCAGATCCAGGGGTCACAGGTATTCACTGCAATAGACCTGACCAATGGATACTGGACTGTGCCTGTCAGTAGGGAGGACCAATACAAGCTGGCTTTTACCTTTGGGGGCCAGCAGTACACATGGACCCGGACTCCCTTTGGATACCTCAACTCCGGCAATTAATTCAACATTTTCCTACACAAGGCCATGCCCGACCTGGGTGGGAGGGGTAACCTGGCTTATGTAGATGATGTCCTCATCAAAAGTTCATCTATGGAGCTTTCAGAAAGCACAATGGTGTAGAACCTGTGTTAATTTCTTGGGGCATGAGATTAATCCTCAGGGTCTCTGTCCCCAGGAAAGGAAGGTGGAAGCACTCCAAAAACTGAAAGACCCCACAACTCTGCGGCAACTAAGGAGCCTCCTTGGACTGACTAATTACAGCAGAAAGTTCATTGAGGGCTACCCAGAGATCACCACACCCCTGATTCATCTCCTGAAGGGGGGGGTGTGATGCTGGAAATGCATCTGAGGGACAGGGCCTCTGAATCCTTGTCCTTTTACTGTTTTTACCGTGTGTTCTGTTATGTTTTCTGCCCCGGAGTCCATGTGGGACTCTTGGCAGTGCAGCTCTCTCTTTTGGTTTGGTGAACAGACCCATGGGATACCCTTATTGCACCCATGGGTAGGGGTACAACCCTGTGCCCCTAGTGTATGTTTTTGGGCACCTGTGGGTGACCCCAGAGCAGGGTATGGGCTGGTGGCAGCTCTGTGCTGAAATTGACAGGTGCTCCGGGTGTCCTCCATTTTGGGATACCCCGGCCCTGCCATTGGGATCTGTTGATTCCTCATAGGAAACAAAATGGCCCCTGTGGCCTCTTGCTTTCTATTGCCTGTTATCTTGTTTTCCCAAAGTCCTGGGAAGCCCTGTCTCTGTCCCTTCCCCCTGACTGGCTGTTGGGTGGAAGTTCCATATATGGTGTTGTTGTGAAGGCCCAGCTAGACTGACTGGAGCCTTCCCAGTGACTGTATGTTGTCGGTACCTCCTGTGGGTGGGACCTGGGTGAATGGAGTGTGTGACCAATATACACTCCTTGTTGTGGTTGTCTGGTTTCTGGCATGAGAGACAATGACTGAGACAGCCCTGCCCGAAACTGGCCTGAATGCAGTGTGTAGTGTTGAATGGCTGGGTACTTGTCTCAATCCACATTTCTTGTTGTGAGTGTCTGGAAGGGAGGAGTGTGGCCTGAATGCACTGTGTGCCTGATTGGCTGACTGACTGCATGAATGCCCTGCAGTATGATTGGCTGCTGAGTGTGTGCCAGCAGCGTGGATGAGAGAGAGGATAGTATATCTGGGGACCTCTCACCACTGGAAAAGTGTTCAGAAGGGACCTTTGGTTGAGAAGCGACCATTGTGCTCCTAAAGCAGCCAGGGAGCTGAGTCTCCACTCTACGAGTAACTGGAACTGCTGATCCTCGACGTCCAGCTGGAAGAAGAAGATTTGCTGTGGCATTTGCTTCAACCGATCTGAAGGCTGACGAGATCGTCGAGGGCTGACCCGAGAGAGGACCTGGTAAGGCGCCCTCTTCCCGTGCTCCGAGGGACCATCGAGCACTGCTCCATCTTCGCCGAAGCGCCCTGGAAGACAGACCCTCGAAAGGCTGTCAACCCGAAACGGGACCGCTGAGGAGATCGAAGTGAAGCACCCGGACATCGACGCCGTCGGAGTCCATTGCCGTCGACCAGGGTTCGCAGGTTTGTGAAACCGCTGGAGGCCCGTCGAAGTTGTGTTGCCCAGCCATGGGAACCACTTGACGCCATGCCGCCGACGACCGGAGCCGTCCGCTCCTTTGCCTAAGAACATTCAATCGAAGGACCGCATCGTCGACCGCTTATCCTGCCAGAGAAAGTCAAGGCCGACCAACGCGCCGAGGAGAAACCTGCCGGTGGGTTTCCCACCACCCGACAACCTCAAAGACTCAGACGACTCGACGCCCTTGCTGGGCTTCCGTCTCTACAATCTTTGCGGTCCAGAACTATTGTCATCGAGGTGCCCCGCACACCTCCGCCTTGCAGGATGCCGACACCCCGACGCCGACGAGCACCGCTCGGACGACGCTGCCGCCTCTTCGACATTGTTCTACCTCGTTTGTCGATGGACGTTCAACGCCCCGTGCCTCCCGCTTGAAAGGGAAGGCATTCAAGAAGGGCCGTCGATTCCCCGTCGCCGAACAGCGAGTCCCTCGACGTTTGTCGACGCCTCTTCGAGGAGCTCGACCCCACCAGGTACATTGGGGGGGTAAAAACATTATAGGAGAGAATAAGACTTGCAGAGCAATATATGGACTGGGCTTGTGCTATATCTTTCTTTACAGGTTGCCCAGGTGGGGGGATCTCCACACAGAACTGTGCCTACTGGTAGGGGTCAGTAGTCTGCCTATTGCTCAACCATCTTATTTTCTCTCCTCTCTCTATTGCTGGTTTCACTCTATTGGTCTGTGTGACATTGTACAGTATTGTTCATGCACTTCAATGAGATCTAGGGTGGTACCACTTTAGGATTGTAAATATTTGTCATTGTAGATTTTGCCAGAGTACCAAGTGAGTTATCATGATAAATGTACATAACCTTGACTTTTGATTATATAAAGACTGTGTTCTAACCAATACAGAGTGTGGATATTCCTTTGTGGGGGCTTGGGGGATACACTGTACTTAAGAACCAGCCTGCATCACCTCCTGAGAAGCTAGGCCTTGATTGCTCGACCATTGCTACCGAATAGAGAATCTTGGCTGGGGTCTCCTGTGCCTCTCCTCCACCATATAGGGAGCGGAAGTACAGACACCCCCCACCGGTCGTTGAGGCCCGTCTCTCACACTGGTGGCAAGCGGTGGGATGCTTATGGTTTTAAGAATCAGTGTATAACCGTGCCACTTACAAAGGATATTTACCCTTTATTGAATTAAGGTTTAGTTGTGTACAAGGTAACTGCATTACAAACAATGGAGTCTATTGCGAATGGCAAATTAACTCGGATGAGCTTGGAGGCTCTCCAGAGTGCTTGTGAAGCTAGGGAGTTAGACTTTGTGGATAAGTCTAGGGCTGAGCTGATAGCTGCCCTGGTGGACTACCAGACTGATAGTGAAACTCTTGATGAAGGGGGGAATGCAACCAATGAGGACTCTGCCCCTGGGGTTTCTGCTGAATCTATTTCTGGGAATGCCGCCATTCCTGCTGCCTCTGTTCCAAACTCCAGCAATTCCTTAGAGCTTGAGTTATTAAGGATGAAATTGGCCTTTGAATACCGCAAGTTGGAAATAGATGCTGAGCTTAAGAAAGAGGAGTTGGCTCAACAAGTTGCACTCAAAAATAAGGACCTTGAACTCAAGAGCCAGGACACTGAATGTCAGAGGATCCAGCTAGAGAAAGCTAGAGTGGAGACTTCAGCTAGATCCAGTGAGAGTGTCAGGTCCCCAGCCACCAAGTTTATGAAAGATTTGGTTGGTGTATTTGTGGAGGGTTTGGATATCCTCCAATGGATTGAAGCGTTTGAAATGGCTTGTGAGATTCATGATGTGGATAAAAGAGATTGGGCGAAGTGTTTGTTAAGCAGAGTGCCTCAAACCGGGTATGACTGTATTCTGAAGCTGAGTGTGGAAGAAAGGGGTCAGTACGAGTGTATGAAGTCTGCTTTGATTGCCAAGTTCGGCAAGACACCTACCCAATACCTTAGAAGGTTCAGGGATTTTAAGAAAAAGGAGAATATGTCTTGGGTTGACTGGGTGAGTGCTGCGCACATGAACATGATGGGGTGGATCGATGGATACAAGGTTAAGACTTTTGTTGAATTGTCCCACCTCTTGTTTTTTGAGCATTTCTCTGAAGCCTGTTCACCAGAGCTGCATCAGTATATGGCTGACCAGAACATTTTGGACCCCTTTAAGCTGGCTAGGTTGGCTGACAAGTGGGTCTCCCACCGGGTGTCCCCTAAGGACTCCAGTGGGAAGGACAAGGACAAAGAGAAGGGGGCCTCTCAGAAAGCTGAGGAGTCCCCCAAGCAGTCACAGTCGGGTAAACCAAAACCTTCCTCTCCTAAGACCCAAAAATCTAGTGGGGATAAGTCATCTGGGGGTGGGAATAAGAGTAGTGGTACACCTGCTGCAAAGCAGGCTCCCAGTGGTTCCAGTACCGTACCCCGCACTCCTGGCGCTTGTTGGGACTGTGGGGCTCTGGATCACAAAAGGGGTGACCCCAAGTGTAAAGGTAAGGCACTTGGAGTACAGGCTGTCAGCCTGACCTACCCTTACCCCGTGTCTGAGGTGAAGGCCACTGTCCTCCCCTCCTCTGCCGAGATCACATTTGGTGCTCCGGTGGAGATTTCCTTAGTGTCCCTTGGGGCCTGGGACCAGTATGCGGAAGTACTGGCGACTATCCCACAGAACACCCGTAGATTTTTGAGAAGTGTTCTCTTGAATGGCCAGCCTTCTACTGGTTTGAGAGACACTGGGGCAAGCATGACAGTGGTGGACAGGACCCTGCTCAGGCCAGAGGACTATGAAGGTGCTCCTCTGCAAACCACCAGGTTAGCTGGTGGGCCTCCGAAATTATCACCTGTAGCCTTAGTCACACTCATGATTGGAGACAAGACAGCGAAGCTTCCTGTCCTGGTTCAGGACAATGTCCCTGCTAACATTTTGTTAGGGAATGATCTAGTAGAGTTGGGGTTGATCTCGGATGGTCTTCCCATGACTGCTGCTGCAGTCACTAGGTCACAGGTGACACCGGGTCTGGCTGTGGGTCAGGTACCCGAGCCAAAGGCGAGGCCTAAGGCAAGAAGGCGGAAGACCAAGAAGGCCACCTCTGTGGAGGGAGCACCTTCTCTTCCTGCTGCACCCATTGGGATCCATGCTCCGGACGGGCTCGGTCCAGTGGAAAACCCAAACTCAACTCCTTTGGGAGAAGAGGCAGAAGACTCTCCTGTGGTAGAGGTTCTCAACCCGGAGGATCATCCCGACCTTCAATGCTTGTTAGCTGAAGGGGGACCCTCCCGGGCGGACTTCTGTAAGGGACAGAGAGAGTGCCACTCTCTTGAGGGACTGAGGAAACAGGCCCTGGCCCAGGCACAAGGAGAGGTGCCTAGGAATTTCCGGATTTATTGGGAGGGTGAGCTCCTTGTTAGTGAGCCCACTAAGCCTGAACCTGGTGCCCGCAAGAGGTTGGTGGTACCCCAGGTTTACAGGCCCTTCCTACTGCAGTTGGCGCATGAGGTGCCCTTGGCTGGTCATCTTGGGACCAAGAAGACTAAGCAAAGGCTCTCTGCCCATTTCTACTGGCCACGGATGGGAGTAGAGGTGGAGTCCCACTGCAGGACCTGCCCAACTTGTCAGTTGTCTGGCAAGACTGGAGGCAGTGTCATTGCCCCACTGCAGCCGTTGCCAGTGGTTGGCACCCCATTTGAGAGGGTGGGCATCGACATCGTCGGTCCCCTTGACCCTCCCACTTCAGGTGGACATCGGTTCATCCTGGTCTTGGTAGATCATGCCACCAGGTACCCTGAGGCGATACCCCTTCGGACGGTTACGGCCAAGGTGTTTGCCAGGGCTCTCCTGGGCATTTTCACCCGTGTTGGATTCCCCAAGGAGGTTGTCTCTGACAGAGGATCCAACTTCATGTCGAGTTACATGAAAACCATATGGAAAGAGTGCGGGGTAACCTACAAGTTCTCCACCTCTTACCACCCCCAGACCAATGGTCTGGTTGAGAAATTTAATAAAACTCTCAAGGGCATGCTAGGGGCTTTGGAAGAACCCCTAAGGAGGAAATGGGATCTCCTCCTGCCATGCCTGCTGTTTGCTTACAGGGAGGTACCTCAAGAGGGTGTTGGTTTCAGCCCCTTTGAGTTACTCTTTGGACATCCCGTGAGGGGGCCCCTCGCCTTGATCAGAGAAGGCTTGGAAGCCACCCCTCCGGGTCCCGCCAAGCAAGTGGTGGACTATGTGTTAGGCCTCAGACGGAGGATGACACAGATGATGGGTCAGGCAACAGCAAATCTCAAGGCCAGCCAGGAATTGAATAAGTACTGGCATGACCTTAAAGCCTCGCAAGTGGATTGGACTCCGGGACAGGAAATCCTTGTGATGGAGCCTACCAAGCCTAGGGCTTTGGCAGACAAGTGGACTGGACCCTTCAGGATCATCTCCAAGATGGGCAAAGTCAATTATCTGGTTGACATGGGAGCCCCTGGGGTAGCCCCTCAGCTATTCCATGTCAACAGGCTCAAGCCTTTCCACAGGCGAGCGGAAGTCTCATGTCTCTTGCTAGCTTCTGGGCAAGAAGAGGATGAGAGTGAGCCCCTTCCTGATTTGCTGCATAGCAACCCTCAGGATGACTCAGTGGAGGGAGTACATCTCTCTCCAGATTTGACAACAGAGCAAAAGAGGGCCTGTAGGGCTTTGCTCCAACAGTACGCCTCTCTGTTTTCACTGAAGCCAGGCCTTACACCCTGGTGTAAGCACGAAATTGACACTGGTGACAGTGTGCCTGTCAAAAGCAGGTGCTACCGTATGTCAGATACCGTTAAGAACCACATCCAGGCTGAGGTCGCCAAGATGTTGGATCTGGGTGTTATTGAACCCTCAACCAGTCCCTGGTCCAGTCCAGTGGTCCTTGTCCCCAAGGCAAGTTCCCAGGCGGGTACCAAGGATTGGAGGTTCTGTGTAGACTACCGAGGAGTCAATGCCGTCACCAAGACTGACGCGCACCCATTGCCCCGGGCTGATGAGCTCGTGGACACCATCGGTGCTGCCAAGTTTGTGAGCAACTTTGACCTTACTTCAGGCTATTGGCAAATAGCTCTGACGGACCATGCCAAGGAAAAGACGGCCTTCTCAACACCTGAGGGACTCTACCAGTTTAGGGTCATGCCTTTTGGGTTGAAGAATGCCCCTGCCACCTTCCAGAGATTGGTCAATCATGCGCTCAGGGGGCTGGAAGCCTTTTGTGTGGCTAACTTAGACGACATTGCCGTCGACAGTTCCACCTGGGAAGAGCATTTGACACATCTGGATAAGGTGTTGCAGGCCTTGAAAAGGGCTAACCTCACTATCAAGGCCACCAAGTGCCAGATAGCTCAGGGGAAAGTTACCTATCTTGGTCATGAGGTAGGAGGGGGTCAAATCCAACCTCTCGCCAGTAAAGTACAGGATGTACAGAACTGGGAGACTCCCACTCCTCAAACCCAGGTGAGAGCCTTTTTGGGCCTCACTGGGTACTATCGCAATTTCATGGCAGACTATGGGACCATAGCTGCACCTCTGACAGCTCTAATGTCACCCAAACAGCCTAGGAAGGTTAATTGGACCGAAGACTGTCAGAGGGCCTTTGATGGCTTGAAAGAAAGTCTGTGTAGGGCACCTGTGTTGAGTGCGCCTGACTACAGCCGACCCTTTATCGTCCAGACGGATGCCTGCGACACCGGAATTGGAGCTGTCTTGTCCCAGTTAGATGACAAAGGGAGAGAACACCCTATCATATTCATCAGTAGACAACTCAAGGGTAGAGAACTTAGGTGGGCTACTGTTGAAAAGGAGTGTTTTAGCATAGTGTGGAGCCTTAGGCGTTTTAGGCCCTACCTTACGGGGTCTACCTTCAAGGTCCAAACAGATCATAAGCCCCTGAAGTGGCTTATGCAGATGAAGGGTGAGAACCCGAAATTGCTCAGGTGGTCCATTAGCCTGCAAGGGCTAGACTTCACCATAGAGCACAGACCAGGGAAGATTCACGATAATGCAGATGGCCTTTCCAGAAGGTATGTTGACCGTCTGGATGAGGGTGTCTATCCCGTGGGAGATTAGACACCCTCCACCTCAGTCTGGGGGGGGCGACTGTGATGCTGGAAATGCATCTGAGGGACAGGGCCTCTGAATCCTTGTCCTTTTACTGTTTTTACCGTGTGTTCTGTTATGTTTTCTGCCCCGGAGTCCATGTGGGATCCTGGCAGTGCAGCTCTCTCTTTTGGTTTGGTGAACAGACCCATGGGATACCCTTATGGCACCCATGGGTAGGGGTACAACCCTGTGCCCCTAGTGTATGTTTTTGGGCACCTGTGGGTGACCCCAGAGCAGGGTATGGGCTGGTGGCAGCTCTGTGCTGAAATTGACAGGTGCTCTAGGTGTCCTCCATTTTGGGATACCCCGGCCCTGCCATTGGGATCTGTTGATTCCTGATAGGAAACAAGATGGCCCCTGCGGCCTCTTGCTTTCTATTGCCTGTTATCTTGTTTTACCAAAGTCCTGGGAAGCCCTGTCTCTGTCCCTTCCCCCTGACTGGCTGTTGGGTGGAAGTTCCATATATGGTGTTGTTGTGAAGGCCCAGCTAGACTGACTGGAGCCTTCCCAGTGACTGTATGTTGTCGGTACCTCCTGTGGGTGGGACCTGGGTGAATGGAGTGTGTGACCAATATACACTCCTTGTTGTGGTTGTCTGGTTTCTGGCATGAGAGACAAAGACTGAGACAGCCCTGCCCGAAACTGGCCTGAATGCAGTGTGTAGTGTTGAATGTCTGGGTACTTGTCCCAATCCACATTTCTTGTTGTGAGTGTCTGGAAGGGAGGAGTGTGGCCTGAATGCACTGTGTGCCTGATTGGCTGACTGACTGCATGAATGCCCTGCAGTATGATTGGCTGCTGAGTGTGTGCCAGCAGCGTGGATGAGAGAGAGGATAGTATATCTGGGGACCTCTCACCACTGGAAAAGTGTTCAGAAGGGACCTTTGGTTGAGAAGCGACCATTGTGCTCCTAAAGCAGCCAGGGAGCTGAGTCTCCACTCTACGAGTAACTGGAACTGCTGATCCTCGACGTCCAGCTGGAAGAAGAAGATTTGCTGTGGCATTTGCTTCGACCGATCTGAAGGCTGACGAGATCGTCGAGGGCTGACCCGAGAGAAGACCTGGTAAGGCGCCCTCTTCCCGTGCTCCGAGGGACCATCGAGCACCGCTCCATCTTCGCCAAAGCGCCCTGGAAGACAGACCCTCGAAAGGCTGTCGACCCGAAACGGGACCGCTGAGGAGATCGAAGTGAAGCACCCGGACATCGACGCCGTTGGAGTCCATTGCCGTCGACCAGGATTCGCAGGTTTGTGAAACCGCTGGAGGCCCGTCGAAGTTGTGTTGCCCAGCCGTGGGAACCACTTGACGCCGTGCCGCCGACGACCGGAGCCGTCCGCTCCTTTGCCTAAGAACATTCAATCGAAGGACTCTCTTGACCGCATCGTCGACCGCTTATCCTGCCGGAGAAAGTCATGGCCGACCAATGCGCCGAGGAGAAACCTGCCGGTGGGTTTCCCGCCACCCGACGACCTCAAAGACTCGGACGACTCGACGCCCTTGCTGGGCTTCCGTCTCTACAATCTTTGCGGTCCAGAACTATTGTCATCGAGGTGCCCCGCACACCTCCACCTTGCAGGACGCCGACGCCCCGACGCCGACGAGCACCGCTCGGACGAAGCTGCCGCCTCTTCGACATCGTTCTACCTCGTTTGTCGACGGACGTTCGGCGCCCCGTGCCTCCCGCTTGAAAGGGAAGGCATTCAAGAAGGGCCGTTGATTCCCCGTCGCCGAACAGCGAGTCCCTCGACGTTTGTCGACGCCTCTTCGAGGAGCTCGACCCCACCAGGTACATTGGGGGGGTAAAAACATTATAGGAGAGAATAAGACTTGCAGAGCAATATATGGACTGGGCTTGTGCTATATCTTTCTTTACAGGTTGCCCAGGTGGGGGGATCGCCACACAGAACTGTGCCTAGTGGTAGGGGTCAGTATTCTGCCTATTGCTCAACCATCTTATTTTCTCTCCTCTCTCTATTGCTGGTTTCACTCTATTGGTCTGTCTGACATTGTACAGTATTGTTCATGCACTTCAATGAGATCTAGGGTGGTACCAATTTAGGATTGTAAATATTTGTCATTGTAGATTTTGCCAGAGTACCAAGTGAGTTATCATGATAAATGTACATAACCTTGACTTTTGATTATATAAAGACTGTGTTCTAACCAATACAGAGTGTGGATATTCCTTTGTGGGGGCTTGGGGGATACACTGTACTTAAGAACCAGCCTGCATCACCTCCTGAGAATCTAGGCCTTGATTGCTCGACCATTGCTACCGAATAGAGAATCTTGGCTGGGGTCTCCTGTGCCTCTCCTCCACCATATAGGGAGCGGAAGTACGGACACCCCCCACCGGTCGTTGAGGCCCGTCTCTCACAGGGGGTCAAGTGGGAATGGGGTCCAGAACAAGCCGAGGCAGTAAGACAACTCAAAAGAAGCCTCTCACAAGTGCCTTGCCTAGCTTACCCTGTCAGAAACAAGGATTTCTTCCGGGAGACAGGGTTCTCTAATACGTGCTTGATGGCAGTATTATACCAAAAGCATGACAAGGTCAATAAAGTAATCTCCTATGCGAGCAAAACTTTATCCTCTGTGGAGGAAAAATTCAACGATTGTGAGAAGGCACTCCTGGCAACGGTGTGGGCATTGAAGAATTACCGCCCGTTTATCCAGGGGGAACACATAATAGTGGAGACTCCACACCAGCCTCTGCAATATCTCCAAAGTGACAGAATCCGGGCCGGAAATGTGAGTAATTCCCGAATTACTTCCTGGATTCTGTCAATGCAAGGCTTTCCTGTGGAGGTCCGATATGGCCAAAACAAGAAGAGTCCCCTCGCGCAAGGTCTGGCTGACTTGCATGATTGTGCCAGAGAAAGCTGTCTTGAGGACGAAAGTCTTAAAATCAAGGACAACATGGAGGCATACCTTAATTCCCCACACAAAATCTTTGAAGAGGACAAGTGTGAGGGAATGCCCACTGTCTATGTGGATGGATGCTCTTACCATGTTGACAACAACGGGGAGAAAGAACTGGTGGCCGGCGTAGGGAATGCATGGGTGAATGAGTCCCCAGAACCCTCCGCTGGATACAAAATTGGTCCCCGAAGTAGTCAGGTGGCAGAATTGATGGCTGTGCATCAGGCCATCCTCACTGCTGTCCAGCATCAACTCCACGAACTGGTCATAGTCACAGATTCAGATTATGTACGGAACGGGTTCGTGGAGCACCTGGCTAATTGGAAAACCAGAGGCATATTATGTGCTAACAACAAACCCTTGAAACATAGGAAGTTGATCCAAAACATTGATGAGCTGGTCACCTTGAATGGGATGACCATCTATTGGAAAAAGATCAAGGGTCATTCCAAAGTAGAGGGACCAGACAAAACTGGGAATGACTTAGCTGATCAGCTGGCCAAAACCGGGGCCATCCAAGGGGATCTAATTGAGATTGAGTCCCTGTTGAGGGAAATCCAGGTCACTGCTATCACTAAGTCCCAGACAAATGCTCACAATAACCTTTCAATTGTACAATGTAGTAAGGAGACCCCTGATGCTGATTTGATTACCGCTCAGAAGGGGGATCCAATAATTGGTAAATTTTACCAGCACCTTGAGGACCCTGAGAACTTTCCCCTGACGGATACCGATTACATTGGGAAAGAGGACCTAAGAGTGTTGATGAAATGTCCAAAAATGTTCCGAATCCAAGACGGTTTGCTGATAAGGAAATCCAAAGCTGGCCACCATCAGTGGGTGGTTCCTACCTCATTCCGAAGCCTGATGTTAAGTCACGCCCATGATGCGGCCACCGCCGGTCATAGGGGGTTTCACACAACACTGGAAATCTTAAGAGAGGTTGCATACTGGCCACACATGGGGCAGGACCGTGACCAATACGTGAAGGGGTGTCTTGTGTGTGCACAATTTCAGCCATCATCCCTCACGCACCGTGCACCCCTCCAAAAGAGGGGGATGACACTGCCATGGTCAGATTTGCAAATCGACTTTGTAGGGCCTGTGATTCGCTCGTCTAGAGGAAACAAGTACATGTTGACCGTTACATGCTTGTTTACCAAGTGGGTGGAATATCTCCCAGCCCCAAATTGCAAGGCAGAAACAGCATCTGAACTCATGATTAACCACATCTTTTCCCATTTTGGTCTACCTCAAAGGATTGAGTCAGACAGGGGTAGCCACTTCACCAGTGAAGTAATGACAAAGATGTGGGAGATACTTGGGGTCAAGAGAAAGCTACACATTGCTTACAGGCCTTCTTCTTCTGGGGCAGTAGAGCGATACAACCGAACCATTGTGAGCATATTAAAGAAGTTTGTGGCAGATTCTGGGCCAAGTTGGGATATCCGATTACCTCTGGTCCTAATGGCCATCAGATCTACCCCTTCATCTGCAAACAAAATGTCACCATTCGAGTTGATGACTGGACGCAAGATGGTGCTTCCGCAGCATTTGCTCTACAGGACCCAAGAGCAGAAACTAATAATTGCCTCCACAACTCATGAGTATGTGGTGAATTTAAGGAAACACCTTCAACATGCTTTTGCCTATGCTCAGGGGAATCTAGAAAGATCAGCTGAGAGTATGAAGACCCACTTTGACCTGAAAACTTCCAGGAAGGAATATCAGGAGGGGGACCGGGTCTATTTATACAATTTCCAAAGGAACCAGGCCAAACAGCGAAAATTCTTGCCTACATGGAAGGGACCGTTTGAAATTATAGACAAGATCTCCCCTGTGGCCTACAAGATCCGCATCCCCAAAGGCGGTTTGGCAGAGGGGGAAGACAAGTGGGTACATATAAATCAGCTAAAGTGTTGCCATCCCAGGCACACTCTGCAACAACTGGAGGAATCCTCTGGAATCCTAGAGGGTACTGTCTCAGATTAATTCAGTTCTAACTTAAAATATCCGACATATCGCCTATCAAATTCTGAGTTTCTCAATGTGGGTGTTTTGGTTTTTGAATGCAAAAAGAAATGTGCATGTTCATATGTTTTGACTATAAATTTATATGCCACCCCACTATATCAATGGTGGGGGAAAAATGTCTATGAATAGGTATTGCCGCTCTTCCTTTGTCATCCTAGGAGAAAGAAAACCTGTAGACTGGCCAAGGAGGACGATCCGGAGACTGGGAGGACGATCCGAGGGGCCCGTGGTACCGCCCAATATTCCCATCAGGCCCGGCGAGGAGAACCGATCGATCAGTACCGGATTGAGGAAAAGATGCTGAACTGCAGAATTGGAAGAAGATTATGCGGACAGACCAGTGCGTGGGTCAAAACCCTTGTGCACCCGACTCCCCATCGACTCAAATTTAAAGGGCAGTCACGTGGGGGGGCTTTGTTGGGTGTCCTGACCCACGTTTGAGCTATCATGCTGCAACATTTGGTGCTGTGGGCTTAGAAAATCCAAGATGGCCAAAAAGCCCACATGTGCGCCAAAATCCAGGAGAACCACGCCGTTTGTGCACACTAAAATGGTTGCCTAACTTGCCACCCACCAGTGCCAGCAGGATGGGCCGGGATGCCATGAGTGAAATGTGTGCCAAAGGAAAAACCGCACTTTAAAATCACCTTTTGTTTCCCTGAATGCCAGCTCAAAATGCCTATTTTCAAACATTGCAACATATCCAAAAATCTCACTGAACACCAGCGGACATCTGGCAGAATGAAGTATGTGTGCATACTAAATCTGGGAAGTTGAAGAGCCCCAAAACAATGTTCATAACAAGACTGGCTGAGCTCTGCAGGTCCGCAGCAGCCTAACTGAAACTGGATTTAAAACTACCAAAAATCGAAAATGTTGCCGTTTCTGAATGCAAGCCATCAGGAAGAGCAGATTTGGGACAGAGACTACCTCATGTGATAGGTAATATGTACATGCAATGACAAACCACTATGTATTTGAGAAATGTGTATTTTGATCAAATATAGATTTGTGGGCAAACTGACCAGGGGAGGATCCTCTGACCCATAAAACCTACAGCATCACTCTGACTCACAGTTCCTTCCCCAATCATGGGAGAGGGGAGAATTGGGCCAATGACAAGTTGGAAGAGGGGCTGGCTAATGATGCTGCACACACACCCACTTTCAAAAGACATAAAAAGAGCCACTGGAAGCTAGGAGAGGACATTCAATTCCATTTGCTGCTGAGCATGCTGCCAGACCATACAACATCCACAAGATACCAGATTCAACACTTAGACTTTAAAACTCCAAAGAACTTGATTCAGAACTCAAGGCAAGGGCCTAAACCCACAAACTGAGAACTCTTCTCAGTAGGCCTCAGCATCCAGCAAACCTAACAGCGGTAGCAGCATCCAGGAGCCGTGCAGATCAGCGCTGGGTCCAGAGAAAGCTGTGCAGAAAGATCCAGAAGCAGTGCTGTACCCAGAGAAAGCAGAGCAGTATCCAGAACCAGAGGCCAGAGATCCAGAGCTGACCCAGACCGCTGTTAGCAGAACCAGAGAGCTGACCCAGATCACTGTGAAGTGCCGAGACCAGAACCGGAGTCCAGTCCAAAACCTGACCAGATCCGTGGCGAGGCCTAATTCAAAAATATATTGTGAGTACCTAGCAGAACTGTGCAGAACCAATCTCTTAATTGAAATAATAAAATTCAATCTATTTTAAATCTAACCAGAACTGCCTCCTAACTGTCACCTGTCATTTTCTAGCTGCAATCTGTAACCTGTCGCTTTGAACTTTTAAAATTTCAAATCCGAAAAACTACCTTTATTTAATCGTCCGTATCTCTGGAACCGTTTGGGCTAGGAACTTGGTTTAACTTTCCTCCGAAAGCTTAGAACCGACTTGCTACTCCTTATACTTTTGCCGTAATCACGATTCTCGCACTCGCGAATTTTACCGCGATTTGCGATTTGGTTAAAAATCCAGCCACGTGTGAAAACAGCAGCTTCCTTGCTTTCCTTTGCCAAAAATTCGTTTAACCTGCTAGTTACTCTGAATCATTGCTAAAGTGAGCCTGAACTCATATTAACTAGATACCACTCACCCTGAACCTCCTGAAGGGAATTAAAAGCATTTTCAGCATATTTCTCACTGCATTGTCACCATAGTCAAAGCATTTTGCCTGTGTTTCAAACTTCTGTAGTCTAAGCGTGCTGGGGTGAACTGAATTACATTTGATTGCATTTCTGAGAACTGTGTGCTTTCCTTCCATTTCCTTGCATTGCATAAAGGGGGGGGAGTGGATTGCCAGAGAAAAGTGATTACATTGTTTTGTTGAAATCATATTGAGTATTTTCTGTATTGCATTTTCATTCCACCTTGCATCCATTTGAAACCATAAAGGTATTTTGCTATCTTATCCATCCTATAACCACTCATCATTGATTATAAAGAAGTGTGCTAGTGCCAGACTATCCATTATTGATTACTGCTCAGATTAAGTGTGATATTCAATTATTATTAATTTATTATAAAGTGTGATATATATATATATATATATATATATATATATATATATATATATATATATATATATATATATATATATATTGTTTAAATTCTCAAATCAACCTTTTAACTTGCAAAACAGAACTACTTCTTGGCTCAGTGGGGTCAGGGGATTCCAAGAGAGGGGTGTTATATAGGGGTAGTCATCCAGAACTCATGAACTGGACATAAAGATATATCAATAAGGGTTTCCATTCAGTATCCCAGACTAGGCATTGACTTAGCTGTAGTGTTGAATTGAATCCTCTTACATAAGGTGTATGCGAAGTTGCCACACAACTGCGGATGAGTATGTTCATTGGTACACATCAATACACCAGCACTAGTGGTACCACAGAAGGACATCAAGACAGAAGATTTCCCTAAGATTAGCAATGCAAGAAGAAAGAAGAGGTCAGTAAAAGTGAAAAGAGAGAACAACTTCTCATCAGCATCAGAAGCATCACTGGACAACGTACCACCAGAATTTAGATTGTTGTGTAGGACTGAGATGTTCTTTGGGTCAGTAGTTCTAGCTGTAAAGACATATACAAACAAAAATGGCTCCAGATTACGAGATGGGAGCTAATGCAGACAATAAACTCAACTGTTAATGGCATCAACACAATAAAAGAAGACCTCTTAGCATTAAAGCTGATTGCACTCCAGAACAGATTCTTTCTAGACCTTTTCGCAGGTTTTACCAGGTGTTAAGGACGGGACCCGCAAAGGGACTTTGGAGCTAACAACGGTACTGCAATTTGCGGTACCGTTATTAGCACCTTCCCCTATGGGGGCTCAAATGGGAATGGGGAAGGGCCCTGGTGAATGGGGAATTACCGCCCCGCCAACCTTGGAATGGGGCAGTAATAGCTCCATTCACCAGGGTGGAGTCGGTAAGGATTTGGAGGCAGCCATGGCGCTAATTGCGCCATGGTTACCTCCAGCCTCGTAATGAGGCCCAATGTGTGATAGAGATCTGCATCACTCAATGCTACAAGGCGACAGAAAAAACAATAGGGATGAAAGTGATAGTAGACATAACTACAAATGGTGAAGAGGATAAGATGGTAGAGGAAAGAAATATAATAGGCACATAGATAAAGAAGTGTGCATTGTTCCCGACAGAGGTGATAACATTTGATGATCCCTTGGATAACAAGGGGTACTGGTCAAAATGGGTAAGGTGCAACCCAGAAGGAAACTACAGTTACATGACGTGGAGTTTCGATGCTCATGCAAATTACTATGGACAAAGGCAACAGTGACTAGGTTTGGTGGTTTGGTTGACAAGTCGGCCAGAGGGGGGACTAAAGAGAGGGTCCCTGGAATGCCCTTCTTGACCAGCATAATCATGACAGCCCGAAGAGTCAGAGATGCAAGATGCCAGTCACTGTTTGCACAACCCCCAAGAGGGCCAGTGATGGGTAGAGGGTTGGAGGTACACCGGAATAAGGTTTAGGGAGCGGTTATGGATAGTCAGGGAAGTTGGGTTAAACTTGCTCCTTGACTCTTGCTGCATTGAGCTGGTGCTTCTTATTGTACTTGCACATTCATACATGCACACCTGTACACCTAGAATCACCCTAGGGCTTGCCACTCAGTTGTAGTAGCGCTGAGTTTTCCCCCAAAGCACACTGTTAGCATTTACAGAACCAATAAACAAAATTGTTACACCACCTGGGGGGTCTCACCACTCAGTTATCTTGCAATACGTTTTTTCCGGGGAATGTAGTTAAACGGAACAGTAGTCACTCTGCCCCTGACACTGATTCAGGAACCAGAGTGAACACCAAAATGGGCACCTTACCACTGTGCCGCGTGAGTGCAAGAAACAGGGGCTGGCTCTCCAGCTATTTTGCATTCAAAAAACAGGGGCTGGCTCTCCAGCTACATTGCGTACATATTTGCCCCTTAACAGAACAATAGTGGGACACCCACTTAACATGGTTTGTACATGCGTGTTTTTCCCAAAATGAAAGAAAACAAATCAGCACTTATCTCTGGGCTGATATCCTTGGAGTCCTGTACTCTGTTCCTGTTCCTACGGTCTCCTGGGGGCTGCGAAAAGCATCTGCCAGAAGTAGAAATAGTTAATGCACGTTCACAGCGTAGCGTGGGCTTTTTCAAAAGGCACAGGGATTAGTCAATTTGTTGCATGCAGTGAGTTTCCTGCTGTCATGCCTTATTATTAGGCTTTCCCCGTGTGGATTAGTGCTCCAGTGCGCTTCTGAGCTGGGTTTCCCCCACATGGGTTAGGGCTCCGGAGCGCTTCTGTGACTGAGTGCCCTCCCGAATCTCATCACCATGTCTCATCACCATGCTGTGATCATGCTATTGGTACAGAGCATGCCTCACTCGTTTTCATGACCAAAATGAACAAGGTACACTTATCTTTAAGGTCGCAGAGCCTGAAGGGTCTGTTTTCTGGTGAGGAGCGGCCCCGCAATGGTATCAGCCAGACCGGAGCTCCTAGAGATGCATACTCTGAGAGGAAAGTCTGAGCGCGAAAAAGCTTTCCGTGTTCGCGCATGCGCTTGTTCTTTCCCCATGGGAAGTGCTGAGGCTGCTGGAAGCGCTGAGGGTGCTGGGACTTGTGCCCACATGCGCAGTCCAGCACCAAAATGCTATGGCAATTCCCTTTTGAGCAAGAGTACCAACAGCAACCCTGTACACGTGTTTCAGCCTTGTTGGGCCTCATCAGTGAGGTGGAGCTGTGCCTCTCTGAGCACAGTGAGCAGAGAGTCCACGTGTGGGTTCCCTCAGGTAACTCTGGGAGACCAACCTCAAGTTCCTTGAAAATATTTTTCTAAAAAGGTAGCAGGCGTCCCTCTCCACAAAGAACATGCCATGATAACCTGTTCTGTGTTTTTTTCCCACTTTGTGTGGGGTACATTTAAGGCCCAAAACAGAACTTCCCTACAAACAAAAACTGCATTGGTTACATTGGTTACAAAGTGACAGTGTTGCATACATAGTAGTCATATTGAGCATGCTGAGGTAAGGTGTCATGGGGCTTCATCATGAGGCTGGCGGTAGCCGTGCCTGTAATACAGGCACGGCTGCCACTGGTATTTCATTTTTTCCAGCACCCAGTATTACGGTCTTGCCGGACCAGGATAAATTCTTCCCCATTCCCATTGAGCCCGAAGGGCTCAATGGGAATGGGGAAGCTGGATGCACCGGCCCCGTTATGAACGGTGCCGGTGCATCCGACATGCTTTGCTCGCGGGTGCCGCTCTGCCCGCCAGTTCCGACCAGGTGGGCAGAAAGGCTCTCGCGAGCACAACTCTTAGTTTGCCGGTCTGGGAACTATGGTACCGGCAAGCTTACTGTTACCATAGTTCGCGAACCGGCAAACTTATAATGAGGCCCATGGAGTAGCTGAATTAGATGATCAGGGTGGGGGAGTTAGAAGACGAGCTGGGTTTTGAGGACTTTGCAACAGATCCAGTAGGATTTCTCGGCTCTCAGGGTTGGAGGAGGTCATTCAAGAGTTTGGCAGCACAGTAGAGGAAGCTGGAGCCTCCAGCTTTGAATCTTCTCACTTTTGGCAAAAGGAGTCTGTCCGAGTAAGGGGTGCTGGTGGGACTTGAGGAGTGGGCTTTGGTGATTCTTTGAGTAATTGGTAAATGGGCGCTGTGTTTGATAGGCACTTGTGGCCAATGAACAATGTTTTGAAATGGATCCGTTCCTGGATGGGCAACCAGTAAGCTTCCCTTCAGGCATTAGAGATGTGTTCTTGCTTTGGAAGTTTCAGGGCTGCTCTAAGGGCATTATTTTGGCATATTCAAGTGGGGAACTCATAATTCTTCCCACTTCTCTCATTACCAAAAACACTTATTTCTCAGATAGACGATACAGTGGCACAATTCAACCCCACCTTCCCAATTCTGCGCACACTCCCTGAGTCCCCTCTCAATATTTTCTCAACCCAAACCACCCCCTCTTGTTCCTTCCTGTCCACACATATTCTGACCACCACACAAACTTATTCATACAACTGGGCAACCATTGCTGCATACCACAACAGTTCTATTTACATGTTAAACTACAATATACACCAAATACATAGTCAAAAAACAAAACACTCTTATTTACTGATTTGTTTATACACTTCCTCTTTTTTCTTGCCTCGAGATAAGGGAATTGTCCCTCCTCATGCCACCTTGTGCTAAGCAGAGGAATCCCTTGCCCTCTATATACTGGATAATTACTCTACTTGCAGCGCTGCCTTCCCTCTTGTATTTTTTCTCTCTTGTCTTTTATCACTGTTACACTACATAGGATGTAATTATTCCTCTCACCAGAGGAGCTCCCTTTGGCCACTACTATAAAACCAATACATTGCCACATGTCTGCTCTCGCCAAACATTCACACTCAACACATTCTTCTCCCCCTTTGTTTTCTCCTGCAAAGGTGCACTTATGTCAATATGTTCTCCTGTGCACCTCTGATGCAAGGTCTCAGTCAATTTGCCTGCACAACTGGGTACAGCGCACTGTTTCAAGGAACAGACAGGCCTTGTTGCAACAGAGTGCCTGAAAATCTCCTCAAGTCGTGCATGTGGGACTGGTCACTGCAAATGGGTGTTGCAACCCCAGGGTGCGCGCTGGGGGTACTCATGGGGAGTCTTGGAACACATTGGGCTCACAAAATTTCTCTGGGTGAATGATCCAAAAGCTGAATGAGAAATACAATTTCTAGTAGGTGAAATAATCGATGCACTGTTTTCAAGGAAAACAAAGTTGCATTACATGCAAAAAGTATCAGATCAGCCCCGTAGAACCGAACCAACAAAGAGCTTGCCCCACCCAAAGAAGTTACAACTTTTATAGTGGAAAACCACAAATTAACTGAACTATGCAAAATAAAGGTTACAATGTGGTCTCAAACTCTCCATTGACTAACACATACACAATTCAAATTATCCCCTATAGTTCATAACCATACTGGTCACAGATTATCTAAAACACGTTCCCCTAACCACGTAACCTACTACATCATCACTGTGAAACTCAGGAGTGTCAATCAGGTACATTGTTGCCATAATAAATGTCTCTAACATGTAAATATTCATAACCATTACATGATGTGCATCCCTCCATCAGAGCCTGATGAAAGTGTGAATAGTGAGGACAAATCTGCTTCGATAGTACAATGGGCCTCATCCTCATTCCAGACACTGTTACACGGACTGACAGCTCCTCACCCTTGTAGATACATTTATTGGTATAGCCTCTGCTCGTCCCGTCCCAAATCACAGTACAGCCTTAGCACGCCTCCCCCCTTATCTCTATGGAAACTCCTGAGCCCATGAATGCACTGCTTATGTTTGAATTTTGCTTATTTATTGATCCATAAAGCGCAGTGCCTGCAGTCCAAATAGGATGACCACTCTTTGGGTGAGGACAGTGCTCTAAATCTTCACTTAGCCTCTTGGCAACACCAAACCCCATGCTCTGCTCACATGAATTCAACCTTCAAATTAGGCATCCTCACCCTTCCTCCCTGGACCTAACATTCCTTTCCCATCTCCTCTGAGCTCTGCAGCTGCATTCAATTAGCTGTTATCAGCACAGCACAGCTGCCTGTGTCCTTAAGCACATAACTTCTCTCTGAGGGATGGTAGGGGGATTTGTCTCTGGATCAACTTCAGAGATCCACAGCTTCACATTAGCCCAGTTTCTCATACGTTCACAAACGCATCCTGTAACATATTTTTAAATCCAACATGGGAGAACTCCTGCTACCTTGACCCCCAGACCTCACCTTTTATGCAACACTTCTCTGACTCCATTTTACACTCCTACCTATGTCAGCTACCTCATGCAAAATACATCACCCTATCTGTAACCTCTCCATCCACAATACGAATACATTGTATAGCTATATGGTGTTTCTTATATGTGTCAATGCTAACTACAAATGGATGCATGTACATTCTGCCACACACAATGAAAATTTGTAGCACTAGGCTGCCTGCTGATATGTTTTGGCATCCTACATTTCTTTGCATACCTGCGATGTTGCATTTGCATCCCAACACTCTCATACAAACATAGGGCCTCATTACGACCGACCCGGTGTGGAAACAACGGTGGCGGTAAACCCGCCGCCACTGTTGTTTCCATGCCGGGTGATCACAACTCCTGCAGGCGGAGGCGTCAAACCAGCCAGGTCTGACCTGGCGGGTTTAACACCGCCCGCCTGCAGGCGGACGAGGAAACACCGGCACCATCAGGAGATGGTGCCGGTGTTTCCATGATCCCCGTTCCCATTGAGTCCTACGGGACTCAATGGGAATGGGGATTAACACCATTCCGCCTCCGGCATTCCCAGGTCACCGGGGTTGTAATGCCCCGGTAATTCCGGGAATCACAGAGGCGTAATGGTAATACGAGTCCGGTGGTAACCAGGCGGTTTTACCACCTCGGTTACCGCTGGATTTGTAATGAGGCCCATACACAAGAAATGGTCTCTGCAGGCTGGCTCCATGCTCCCATGCTGTGCGGCCGGGAGCACCCAACTCCTCAGGGGTACTAGAGAGATCACTGGGGCCTCAAAATGCGAAGGTATTCTTCCCCACCGTAATCCAAGAAGAATACACACCTTGCAAGAAAGAAAGCAGGTTTTAGTTACAGCTCCATAGAATTGAACTAAACTAAAACCATTTCTACATGCCCATTTCATGCTACAATTTTTATAGTTGCCAACCACAATATTAGCATAATTTAAAAATGCTACATTAATTTCAGTTCTAACGTTCATTGATTGCACAATGTGATAGAGTTTCCCTTGTAGTGACCCTTACAAATACTGCCTATCAATTATTACCTAATTTCCTAGTCAGCACATAATTCAGCGTTTCCCTTGGTTGGCGTTGGCCAATTTATAATTGATATAAAAAATCCCAATCCTAATTGGGCACTATCAATGGAGACAGTACATGCAGTAGAATCCCACTGAGACCAAGCAATCATAAAATGAGTGGAAATCAGCAAGGTCACATTTTGATGCATCCCAATGGAACAGCACAAAAATTGGGTCTCTTGGATTTCCGCTGCCCGCACCTGCTCCCGTTGCATCTCCCGTCTGGATACATTTTACCAACTTTCGGCACAAAAAAAAACGTTTTCTGAGGCCCTGCGTGTAAAAATTAATGTCTTCCATGTATTTAAATTATTAGCATCAGTGAGCTATTGTGTATTCATTCACCTATCGCCTGGAATAGCACCTGAAATCTCGAACCAGTTCTGTCCCCTGATAACTTGTAGCCATTAACTGCCCTTCTCTTCCATCCTGAGCTTGGCTGCTTGGCGTTCCTTTCGCCCAGCAGCAGAAATATTATTCCATTTAATGAAGCTAACTGAGAACAGTGGCCCAGCCCAATAACATCGTTTGACCAAAACAAAAATGCAAATAACACAGCTCTAACATGCTGACCGAAATAAAGTCCAACGTAAGAAATGCTTCGATACACGTGTGTTTAGCTGTGATTACTCAGCAAGATATAACATGACCAAACACTGCAAAAACAAGTCTAAAGGATCCTAGGTGTGATAGAGTGCGACAGAACTACGGATGATACAATTAAGTGTGACGAAACTATGTTTAGCCTATATACAGTTGCACAAAAAAAGGACACGTGACAGTCAAAAACACGTGGCAGCCACGTCATTGCCAGGGCCCTGATATCTGGCTAAACGAGTTTTTTTTAACTTACACTTGAGCACGTGTTTAGAGCGTGGCATCTGCACCCTCGCACGTCTCTACAGTCATTTCTGGGATGTTCTCTTTCCTCAGAACTCACTGGGTTATTTTAGTGCCTCCTTATCGCTTCCGTCTGATCCTTTATACCACTAGACCATTCCTTATTGTACCTCGCTTTATCTCTCCGTTCTGCTGCCTGCCACAAACCTTCTGATAGAGTCTATTCACCTGTACACCGCTCCTCATCCATCCCCAGTGGCCAGCATTTTGTCATTTCGACCATTTTTTCAACTAAATAACTGATACATTTGAACGTTAAAAATAGTATTTCGGACTCCTAACCTTTATCGACCTCTTGACCCGTTAACTCTTTAACTCTGAAACATTGCACACGCCATGTTGATATCAAGCATCCATTTTTGCTCATGCCTCTGTCCTCCCTCCCATTCCTCATCGGCCCAGTGAACCTGCAGACAATATCCTAGAACTGAAAGGAAACTGGGTGGATGAAGCATTCATTAACCTGTAAAAGAAATGGTATGTGAAAGACCCCTGTTCCTAACGCAATTTCCTTTTACTAGACACTACCTGCCACCCACCTGGGTGCCACTGCAAGAGTCAGCCTGATCGTTATTATTAATTTTTTTAGATTTGTAAAGCGCACTAGCAGCCCAGAGGCATCTAGGCGCTGTGGCAAGAACGTGTCTTAGTTGCAAGGACGGAGCATTGCTCAGGGTTACAGTGAGCACATAGTCTGATAATGTAGAATGTGATGTTTGCAGAAGTTATGGAACTTGACTTGTTAAAGGGAATTATCACCAGGGAGTTTAATATCTGGTTACATGGGTGTAAAGATCGCATGGGCTCCTTCAAAAGTGAGCACACCTAAACCTCCTGCACCTAATCACTCAAATAGCCGAATAAAAGGCTGAACATGTATTATATCCAATGTTAAATTACAATATTTTTCCAGCTGAAAACAGCAGTACTTTAACAGGACCATTGAATGTATATATACTTATCGCATAACTCTTCCAAACAAAAACCAAGGGCACTCAAACAGTTCACATATGTCTGAACAGCAACTGCTAAACACTCACAATTTGGACCATTGGATTACATCGAAGCTGCGTTCAGTTTTTTCAATAACTGGCTGCGCAGTCACTCAGATCCCTCAGCTAAGGCATGGAAGAAATGAGGAGAGGAGTATGCCCATGGACGTAAAGCTAACTGCAGAAAGACGCGGGGCATCAGTACAACCCGCACGTGCCTCACTCGTGTCATCAATCTGAGGAATCGCTTATTCACAAACTCATCCATAAAGAATGTTTTAAACGTTGAGAAATGATTAGAGTTGTTAACACAATCATGCCCCCTTCCGATTAGCCCAGTGTCAACCTTCCATCCTTGATGAATACATTCCTTGTGACCACTTGAATCAAGCGTGTCATCAATGCTACAAAGACGTAATGATACTGTTATGTCGTATTCATGTTTGTACATTTTCATCACGTTTCGCGACTGTATGAGTTAGCAGGCTATGCCTTCCTGATTCACGTGACCGGTCCGCCGAGTAATACGGATTGTCCACTGCATTCTTCTAATGTGCCTATATATCACAGCTAGATCATCTGACGTTTCCCTGCACTGATCCAATTCCTGACCCCTGAGCCTAACCGCCAATGAAATGGGGAGCTGCTTCTAATCCCCTCTCTGACATGATGACGTGTGGAGTGACTAATGCCTCTTTCTATGCCTACTATAATTTAGAACAGCCGAGCTTCACCAACGCCCGTCCCCGAGGGTCAGCTTTAGCGAATGAAATCTGTCTCCTTAGTGCATGAGCGAGATTTCTCACACATGAGGGCCAAAGGAGGAGGAGAGTTCTCTTGCGGAATACACAGGAGTCCTTGCAGTGTGGGGCTTCATCACATCTGGGAGGCAGAAGTGCGGTTATTGCGGTATCACACGAACTTACAAGAAGGCGCCACAGTGGGCAGGGTCTGTGGGGGTGTCTACCAAACTTCAAGAGAGTCACTATTGCGTGCCCGAATGTTACCAGCACATTAACATATTAATTAACTTATCAATTAATGCATGCTACTTGAAATTGCAATTATTAAAACATGAGTAACTGTCAGAAAAACACTGCTACAGAATTAACATCAAGCTCATGACAAGCCCTTTAGCTTCACCGATGTTATATCTGATTCGATATTACCAAGAACACTCTGCTTAAGGAACGCCAGGTACAGCAACGTTACACAGCATGACTATTCTCAACATCAAGATTATACAATAGGGTGACCAGATTTAAAAAGTTAAAAAGCAGGACAGGGCAACTAACATAAAAGTAGGACTAGCTCTTGAAAGTGGCTGTCATATGTTGAGAATAGTCATGCTGTGTAACGTTGCTGTACCTGGCGTTCCTTAAGCAGAGTGTTCTTGGTAATACAGTTTGGTAGACACCCCCACAGACCCTGCCCACTGTGGCGCCTTGTGTGTTATGCCTAGAGGACCATAAACAAAGGAGGTCCCCAACAGTCACTCATCCCTCCCCCACCCGCACCCCCCATACCATGTGAAATTTCTGTGGCCATCCACAATCCTTCTAAATGCACCTCTCTAGTGACGCACATCTGTCAACCTCTGCAGCACAGCGACTGAGTCTAGGTCGTTCTGCTGATATCCCCAACAGTCACTCATCCCTCCCCCACCCGCACCCCCCATACCATGTGAAATTTCTGTGGACATCCCCAATCCTTCTAAATGCTCCTCTCTAGTGACGCACACCTGTCAACCTCTGCAGCACAGCGACTGAGTCTAGGTCGTTCTGCTGAGACCCACATTTCAGCCTTTCGCCTCTTGGCCAGCCCCATTGTAACAGAGAGGAACATTTTCTCATACCCGATATGATATGATATGATATGGCATTTGTAATGCACCTATACACAAGTGTATCAAGGCGCCACAAGGCATGGAAGGGGGAACAGAGGGAGGACAGAGACAACAATCTTACTAGGCCAAGTGACATTGAGATTGCGCAAGTGCAGGGGAGGGGGGAGTGGAAAAGTACCAGGGAAAAGGGGAGGGAGTAGTGCTGTACAGGGATCAAAACAATAACAAGAAGTGCGGCCAGCAGGTGGAAGGAGCATGGATAAGTGCAGATAGCAGGTGTCCAAAAGTGCAGGTAAGGGGACTGCTGGGTTACAGATACAGACCCAAGTGCAAGGGTTGCTGGGAGTCAGCACCGTTGTGCAACTGGGCGGGCAGGGACCTGGGCCCGAAATCAGAGGGTAGCCAGGTGACCAGTGCAGTATCAAACAGGAAATCAGCAGGGGAGAGGAAGAGAGAAGGCAGAAGCAAAGAGGAAGGCCTTGAGCTGCTTCTGGAACCGGAGATGGTTCTCCTCAAGTTTCAGAAAGGCTCTTCCAGAGGGAAGCCCCAGCTGAAGAATGAGATCTACCACCAACTCGTTGCTTGGAGAAGCGAATGACCCTGAGGGTGTCATGAACCGTCGCCTGCGTCCATTCTGGACTTCGTGGTCCCTGACCGATAGAGGACTGAATGCAGTAATCCTCCCAACATGGCCGCCTGATACGGAACACAACCTGCCAGTCTTTGCGCTCCACGCTTTGCACACTACTAAACAGACACGACCCTGCAGCACTCCGCGTCTCAACGCTACTGCTCGCTGTAGTTGGACGTGTGTTGCCAGAGTTCGCTTGGGGCCTTTTCCTCACTCCTGGTTTCCACTTCCTTGAATCCCCCACCTTCCTTCCTTCCCTCTAACTTACCTCCGAACTTCCTGGATTTTCGCCCACACTCGAGTCATGGCATTCCGTGCCTCCGAGCCTGGACACTATTCCTTCCTAGTTCCGTCCTGGACTTCTGAACGTATCCTGGAGTTGAAACATCTTTCTCACACTGGAATCCGAAGACCAGCACACAGGCTTATATAAATCCCAGACCGTGCGAATGTAGTCACTAAAGAAGGTCACAAGCAAACAAGAAAAACAGGTGAGAAGGGGAGAGACTTGTGACAGATTGAGACGCCTAAAGAACCATACAGATACAGAGATGGAAGCCGCGGTCCAAGATCTCATGCGAGGCATGCAGGAACTCACCACAGAAGTTCAAAATCTTAAGGCAGAGACTGCTGCTTTAAAGCATCTAGTCCTGTCTCGTGATTCTGCTACTAAGGAAAGTGTCTTGTTGGATGGAGTAGTGGACAAATATGATGGTTCTCCAAAGACCCTTCTTTGATTCATGTTTGGTACATTTACCCTTCAAGCCCTACTACTTTTCCACTCCTAGAGCAAAAGCAGGGTTTATGATATCACACCTCACTGATAACACCTTGACCTGGGCAACCCCCCTAGCCAATTCGGGCGACGCCCTCCTGGATGATTACAATGGGTTCGTGGAAGCCCTAAAAGCCATGTTTGATCGCCCTGAACAGGTTTACAGCGCTCAAGAACATCTACTTGATTTTCGACAAGGATCCCAGGATATGCTTACATATGTGACTCATTTCAAACAACTTATGAAGGAAGCTGATTGGTGCCAAGAGGCCAGCTTCACCCTCTTTCGGAGAGGCCTGAATGAAGAAATAAATGACGAGTTAGCCAGGGTAGCTCACCCAAATTCCTTCCAGGCCCTTTTGGACCTTTCCCAGCAAATTGACTTTCAAATCCAGGAAAGAAGGGCAGAAAAAAAGAAGTCTAAATCTTCATTCCAAAAAACTGCCATAGACCATCCTTCCAGTCCAGAGCACACAGTCTCTCCGACCTCAGATCCAGAACCCATGCAACTGGGGGCCTTCCGTGGACCCATTACCCCACAAGAAAGGATGTGCCGTATTCACACTGGTTTCTGCATGTATTGCGCCTCCGATAAACATCTTGTGAGAGAGTGCCCTATCGCTCCCCCACGGCGTTCAGGAAACGCCAGCTCCCGATCCTAGATAGGGCACAGTTTCGGGAGAGTGGTGTCTGCTCCACATGAATTCCTTCCTTGAACTCTCCTGGACAAAACAACCTTGTGATTCTACAGGCATTCCTATCGCCTTCTAAGAGAGAACCCTACCCCATCATGGCATTAGTGGATTGTGGAGCCATGGGCCTATTCATGGATCATGATTGGGTCACTACTCATCACATTCCATGCGAAACACAAGAGACTATGCACCATGTTGAAGCTATTGATGGAAGACCCCTGTCTTCAGGACCCATAACCCTTCAAACCAAGGAGCTTCTTCTTTCCATTAACCACCACCAAGAGAGGATTAAATTTGATATTATAAGATCTGCCCACTATCCTATGGTTCTAGGCATGCCCTGGTTACAGAAGTACAACCCCTACATCAATTGGACAGCAGGCTCTTTGTTTCTTGGTTCGGGACATTGCATGTCCCACTGTTTGTCTCTAAACACATTATCAAAACCACCTGTTGACTTCCAAGAAACTCAGCAAGCACCAGTCACCATCTCTAACGTCACCCAGATTCCCAGGACCTACCAGGCTTACACAGATGTGTTCTCCACAGCCATTGTTCAAGCCTTACCACCCGACAGAACTGAAGATTGTGCCATCGATACTGAACCTTTGGCAGTTATTCCTTTCGGAAGAATGTTTATTTGGTCAGAACCTGAAAAAAGGGCCCTCTTTGAATACCTGGATACCAATTTGGAAAATGGAACTATTCACCCATCCAAATCCCCGGCGGGCGCTTCTCTGTTTTTTGTTCCCAAGAAGGATTACAAAGAGCTTAGGCCATGTCTGGATTACCGCAGCCTTAACCAATGCACTCTCAAGGACCGTTATCCATTGCCTCTCATCTCAGACATCCTGGAAGCAGTCAGAGGTGCAGTCATCTTCACAAAATTAGATCTCAGGGGCGCCTACCATCTTATTCGTATAAAGGAGGGTGACGAATGGAAAACAGCCTTAAGAACACCCTTTGGCCATTTTGAATACCTGGTTATGCCCTTTGGACTTGCTAATGCCCCAGCAGCCTTGAAAACGTTTTATGGATCTGGTATTTTCTGACATGCTGTTCCTCTTTTGTCATTGTATATCTAGACGACATACTGATCTACTGCAAGGACCATACAAAACATGAAAAGCACGTAAGGGCAGTCTTACAATGTCTACTTGAACACAAACTCCTGGCCAAACCCGAGAAGTGCCTTTTCCATGTATCTACTGTTCACTACCTCAGATTCGTTCTGAGCCAAAAGGGGATTGGAATGGACTCTTTGAAGGTTGATTCCATTCTTTATTGGCCTGTTCCCACTACTGTAAAGCAAATTCAATCCTTCCTGGGGCTTGCTAACTTCTACAGAAAATTAATTCCAACTTTTTCTTAGATCGTGCATCCTAAAGTTACATTACTAAAGAAAGACACTCTTTTTCAGTGGACCTCAGCCCAAGATTCGGCGTTTCAATGGTTGAAGTCGGAGTTCACACAAGCTCCCATCCTTGCTCAACCCAACACTGACCGACCCTTCATTGTTGAAACTGATGCCTCCAACTACGCCATTGGGGCAGTCCTGAAACAGGAACTTGCTGACAAGTTAGAACACCCCATCGCCTATCTTTCCCGAACCTTGACTCCCAGTGAATCTCATTATTCCATCCTGGAGAAGGAATTGTTAGCCATCCCTCAGGCCTTCACTGATTGGCATCATCTCCTTCTAGGAGCCAAACATCCAGTACAAGTCCGCACGGACCATCGGAACCTTCAAGTCCTACAATCCTTAGAATGCAGAAACAGTCGTCCAGCCCGTTGGGCTTTCTTTTTTGCCCAATACCAATTTCAAATCCACCATTTTCCTGGAACACATAACATTATAGCCGATGCCTTGTCCAGACGTCCTGATTATGAAACCCTTGAAGATCAGACCTTTCCTAAGATGTTTCCCAACACTATATTTGTTACTCAAGCTATTACTCTCCTGGAGGATATCCGAATCCAAACTCAGTCCTCGGAACCTTGGAAGGAGTTTAGGAGAAACAACCGATGGAAATTCAAAACAAAAGACGGATATCTATTCAAGGATAATCGATTGGTTATCCCTACTCCTGGATTGAGACAAAAGATCACAAGCTTATGTCATGATACCTTCCATTCAGGACACCGTGGCATCACCAACACCCTCCATCTAAAGACAGTTTTGGTGGCCAAGGATGAAGGACGATATCAAGATCCACGTCCAGACTTGTGCAGTCTGTAACCAGAACAAACACGACAATAAAAGACCAGCAGGTCTCCTGCTCAAACCGGCAATACCAACAAGACCCTGGGAAATCATCGCCACGGATTTCATTGTGGAACTACCGTCTTCCAGAGGCTACACAACCATATTGGTTACAATAGATCTGTTCACACATATGGCTCATTTTACGCCTTTAAACAAGCTACCATCCTCATCTGAACTTGCTGGAATTTTCCTAGAACACATTTTCCGGCTTCATGGACTACCTTCCAAGATCATTTCTGACTGAGGACCCCAGTACATATCCCAGTTCTGGAAACAGTTATGTCATATACTGGGAATCCAACGTGCTTTGTCTTCGGGTTATCACCCACAGACCAATGGAGTTACTGAACGAGTAAACCAAACCCTGGAGCAATATCTTCGTTGCTTCGCCACCAAGGTCCAGGAAGATTGGTCACTCCTAATACCTGTGGCTGAGTTTGCATACAACAATTCAGATCATTCAGCTATCAAGACTAGTCCTTTCTTCTGTAGTCAAGGATTTCATCCTTCAGTACTGCCGTCCATTCTTCCTCACCCTTCCCCAGTTCCCGCAGTTGATTCCTGGATTGAGACATTGATCAATGTGCACAAGGAAGCTAAAGAACACCTAGAAAAGGCCAGAAGAGATGTTAAACATTATGCCGACTCCAAAAGAAGACCAGGACCTTCCTATTCAATAGGCAATAAGGTCTGGTTATCCTAAAAACTCCTACCACGTCACCTACGGCCAAATAAATTGGCTCCCAGGTTTTACGGACCCTTTTCTATAAAAGAAATCGTCAATCAAGTGGCCTTTCGACTCCATCTACCAGAATCATGGAAGAGGATCCATCCAGTCTTCCACACTTCTCTGCTGAAACCATATGTTCAGCCCTCTCGTACTGCTCCAAAATCTACCCCAGTGGTTGTCAATGACCAACTCGAATACAAGGTCTCCAGAATTTGTGACTCTAGGTACCGACGCGGTCAACTACAATATTTGGTCGATTGGAAAGGGTATCCTCCTAGTGAATGCACTGGGGAACCCATGTCAAACATGAATGCCCCCAGGCTGATTCGAAGATACCATTTTATCCATCCAGGCAAACCCGGAGATCTGGGCTTCAGAGGAGGCATACTGTCATGAACCGTCGCCTGCGTCCATTCTGGACTTTGTGGTCCCTGACCCATAGAGGACTAAATGCAGTAATCCTCTCAACATGGCCGCTTGATGCGGAACTCAGCCTGCCAGTCTTTGCGCTCCACGCTTTGCACACTACTGAACAGACACGCCCCCGCTGAGCTCCGCGTCTCAACACTACCACTCGCTGTAGTTGGACGTGTGTTGCCAGAGTTTGCTCAGGGCTTTTTCATCACTCCTGTTTTCCAGTTCCTTGAATACCCCTCCTTCCTTCCCTCTAACTTACATCCGAACTTCCTGGATTTTCGCCCGCGCTCGAGTCACAGCGTTCCGTGCCTCTGAGCCCGGACACTATTCCTTCCTGGTTCAGTCCTGGACTTCTGAACGTATCCTGTAATTGAAACATCTTTCTCACGCTGGAATCCGAAGACCAGCACACAGACTTATGTAAATACTGGACCGTGCGAAAGAAGTCACCAAAGAAGGTCACAAGCAAACAAGAAAAACAGGTGAGAAGGGGAGAGACTTGTGACAGAGGTAGTTGGAGGGGGAGGAGCGAAGAGCTTCAGTAGGAAGGTATTTACAAAGGGAGAGTTGGAGGTATTGAGGACCCAGGGCACAGAAGGCCTTGTGGACAATGCATAGGGTCTTGAACTTAATCCTTGCTGCCACTGGGAGCCAATGCAGAGATATCAGTGCTGGAGAGATATGATCCCTGGGCTTGAGGCCAAGGACAAGTTTTGCAGACCTGTTCTGGATGGGTTGCAGAGGGAAGAGAGTAGAAACAGGCAGATTTAGGAAGAGCCTGCTGGAGTAGTCCAGCCTAGAGAGAACCAGAGCTCTAGAGACAGTGAGCTTCTGGGGGAAGGAGATCACAGTCATGTTATGGATGAATTGCAGAGGGTGGAGAGTAGAAGCAGGTAACTTCTACCTGGTGAGCCCCACCTCCCCCATATCCCCAATTGCACCAACATCTCACTGTTGATCACCTGATCCTGGTGCACTCTAGACACATTTCCACTCTTTCCTGTGTGGCAAAATGCTGTTGAATTGGTCACAACCACTCAAAACACAGTACATATTAAGCATATGGTCTTCTCCACAACTTTCAGTCTGCTTTCTCCATGCCTCAGTATTGAAACCACCCTTGTAGATACCAGATAGGTGTGTCTACATGGCAGAGATTAATAGCTCTCTTGTGCCTTGATCCTGCTGTACCTAGCCTCACCATTCATAGAATTTGACCGAGCAAACATGTACTTGAGAGGAGGGTGTAGCTCTACACTGGTTTTCCTCTCTCATCAATAATTGCTCTGATCTTGCTTGAACCTTACCTGCCTTGGGTTAAGTTGTGTTGTCAATATATGTAACGTCTGAATGGCCCTACTGGCACAACGCGGTAGCACATTTTATACTGGCTTTCATATGGATCTAGAGGTGCAAAGTCTGTGCAAAGTCATTGTGTTCTGCAGAACTGACTATGCACTGACTTTGCACTGAAAAATAGACTTTTTGAGCAGTGCAACGTCACTTTGAACCGTGCAAAGAATTCCATGAATCGGGCCCATAATATTTTAAATAACCATTGTTTAACCATCTTCAGATAACAGTACATACCAATAGAAAAATACCATATTTTCATCCCTAAAAAGCATATATTATTTTCTCAGGTGGTGCCCCTAGAAACCTTCCAATTTAGGCAGACATTAAACAATTTCTCCTTACATCCCAATCATACTTTCTCCATAGTTCACCTAATAGCTCTTGTTTTGAAAATATCCATTTGGTTTTATTACACCACGGTTCCCACATATGTATGTTATCGAGTCTGGTCTTTTAAAAGCCCTTATCTTAGTGTAAGGTAATCAAAGCATTTGCTCGCAGCTCGGCTTCTTGAAGGAGAGTGACTTTGATCATTCTGGGAATCTTCCTGGAATTTCCTAAAACGTGATAACTGAAGCAATTTGTTTTCAGGCACGTCATTTAGGACAAGGAGGCATTTGCCACTAATGGAAGTGGGGAACATGAATAGTCATGCTTTAAATTGTCTTGGTGGGAAACATACAAAATCATGGCTTCAAACATTATTTTATCAACAGAAATGATACTATCCTGCGTGCACGTGCTGTGACATCCCTAGAAAAGGGTTGAAAGAAAATCGTACAGTATTTTTAATAAGGCTTCTATCAAGTGTGTTGATACACGAAGTGGAGTATCTTTGCTTACAATGTTGGGGGGGACATGGCATCTGAATAAAAGGCGCCCCACCCAAATGAATGGGGACAAAATGGTGTGCCATGAAAGTTGGGGGGGGGACAAACACCCCTGCCCAACCCTAAAATTACGCCCGTGGATACACGCAAGCAAATACATGAATTCGTACATAATGAATTCTTTACGGTAAGTATATGCATCCGTAATTTCTTATAACATGTATTTTCTCGTAACAGCAATCACCATTTCTGGATACCAAAGAGAATGACTCCACGGCAGTATAACAGAGCATTTTACTCACCCACTACTGTTAACTAGAAAAATCGATCATTTAGAATTAAAAGAAGGTTTTAAAAGTTGAGAAAAACTGAAATGTGTTACTTACAAATTATGTACCCCCTTTGAATCAGGCAGACTTATGCACCCGATTCATGAAATCGGGCACAGAAATGGTGCAAGGGCCGGGCGACGTGAAGGATCCAGTGCGAGCCATGGCGCAGAAAAAAATTGCCCTCCCCGCGTATTCATGGATTCAAAGGCGCATTACTAGCCGTCGCGCAAGTAAAAACAAGCTGTGCAAGGAACGCCCACAATATGCCCCCACGCATACCAAAAGTCAAGGTAAAGGCCAAACCAGGTGTAAGCCTCCGCGTCCACCCCTGAAACACCATCCAGTAACCCTGTGAGAAGGTGCGCCCACCCATGCAAGCCCAGGGTGCATGCCAGTGAAATTGCATGCCTCACCTCGAAAGCCCAGGCTGCACCGCAGTGAAAACACAGACCCTCCGTCACAAGCCCAGGCTTCACCCCTGCGAAAACGACGTGGGTCTTCCCTCGCAAAGCCAGACTGCACCCCACCGAAATCGTGCACCTCACCTCGCAAGCCCAGGATGCATCGCAGCATAAACGTAGAGCCTCCCTCGCAAAGTCAGACTGCAGCCCAGTAAAAACGCAGGCCATACGTCGCAAATCCTGAATGCACCCCAGCAAAATTGTGTGCATCAGCTCGCAAGCCCAGGCAGCACCCCAGCGAAAACACGGGCCCTCCCTCGCAAAGTCAGTCTGCACCCCAGCGAAAACGCAGGCCCTCCACTGCAAAGCCAGAATGCACTCCACCGAAATCACGCACCTCACCTCGCAACCCCAGGCTGCGCCCCTGCGAAAATGTGGGTCCTCCCCCGCAAAGCCAGACTGCACCCCAGCATAATTGCATGCCTTACCTCGCTAGCCCAGGCTGCACCCCAGCAAAAACACCGGCCCTCCCTCGCAAGCCCAGGCTGCACCCCTGTGAAAATGCGGGCCCTCCCTCGCAAGCCCAGGCTGCACCCTCCAGACTGGACACCACCTCCAACCCCCTCCAGTCTTGACACCACCTCCCAGACCACCTCAGCTGTGAAAACATCCAGGCAGCCCCATCCAGCCTGGACACCAAACCCCTAGCCCCCCTCCAGTCTGGACACCACCCCTTAGCCCCCTCACCTGTGACCCCCCCAGGCAGCCCCCTCCAGACTGGACACCACCACCAGACCTCTCCAGTTGGGACACCACCCCTCAGCCCCTCTCACCTGTGACACCCCCCAGGCAGCCCCCTCCAGTCAGGACACCACTCCTCACCATCCCTCCAGTCTGGACACCACTCCCCAACCCCCCTCACCTGAAACCCCCCAGGCAGCCACCTCCAGACTGGGCAGCACCCCAACCCTTTCCAGTCTGGACAGCACCTCCTATCCCCCCTCACCTGTGACACCCTCCAGGCAGACCCCTCCAAGACTGGACACCACACCCGGCCCCCTCAGCTGTGACACCCCCCAGGAAGCCACCTCCAGACTGGACACCACCCCCAGTGCCCCTCACCTGTTACACCCCACCCCACCCCCACAGGCAGCCCCCTCCAGACTGGTCACCTCCCCCAGGCAGCCCACTGACAGTCTCCCACAATACCAGTGCAATGCATTGCCTGCAGCTTAACTGAACCTCCATGCCCTGCCAGCACAATGAAGTGGAACACCAATGGGTCCACCGCAAACATGATCAAGGGGAAGCACCAGAGATCCATCCAGGACTGGAGCATTTGCTGACACACCCTGCAAGACCTTAATCAGACCACCCATACACATGTGACAAGTGAATGCAATGGCAAGTGTCATGTGCACGTTGGCTATGGCACATTGCCAAGGCATCAAAGCACAATAACTGAATGTGTGCCCACAACAGAAGTAAACCTACTAATGCATACGAAATATCCACAAACAATGGCCAGGCTCATCACCACCTGAGCACCCGTGACCTGGGTGGAAGGGGTGTCAAATCACCTGTCAGGGGACAGTAACATGACAGTGCCATGCATGGGTGATGGGAGGGCAGTCGGAGAGTGCATGAGTCACAGAGACCGGAGAATTGTGCACCCACTCCGAAAGAGCACTGTTACTAGATAACAGTAGATAAACCCATCAGCAATTAGGCCAAAACATACAAATGTATAATCATTAACAATATTTTTTGATATACAAAAGATAAAAACATACAAAATAGAAAATATACAATAAAAAGACAAGTAGTCTTTGTGACAAAAAAACCTTTCCAAAAAAGGCTTAGTAGTGTAATTCATTAATTCCAGGAGAAATCTCTTCCATATAATGAACTTATGATTTTCAATATCAAATTCTAATCTCAAATTCTGACAGTCTGAAAAACAATAGACTGTCAACACTCAACATGTTTCAGTCCTCAACTTTAGATCAGGGACTTTCTTCAGGAGTAATGCCATGCGATTAAAAACCTCATCAAAAAATCAAATGTATCTTCATGATAGGAACCATTATCTTTAGATCATCAGCATAACTGCTGATAGAAGAAATTAAAAACATATATTAGGACTAATTATTCAATACTAAAATTCCTATGCCCTTAAATTAGGGTATGCTCAGAAAAGGTAAAGAATTGCATTTTCTTGCTTGTGGGTGGAGTTCTTATATAGCTGCCAAAAACCTCTATTAATCAGGGGGTGGCTCGTTCTCAGATGAAGTTATCTTGACTCTGTCAAAACATATATTTTAGTTAAAATTAAGAACTCCATAAAACTATTGACTCACATGTTAGACAGTGACACATATAGTGCATTAAAACCTCATTATTGTTAATTACCTGAAAAAGGTCAAATTTCCTTCTACAGGTCTCATTCAGATTCCCTTCATAGGGCCTAGTATAGTACCAGAAAACTCAGATGGTGGCCTGTTGAAAAAACACATATTGGGATTTACTGCTATTGTCTTAATTTCAACGTTAAACTGTTATCCTGGGACCACGGGTGTTCCTGATTCTAAAACAAATAACTCCTTACCATCAGTTGGCCAGGCGTGTTTATTGATCTACAGTGCATTCCTTGTTCACTGGTTTAAAGGGCTCTTTAACCATTTAATTAGAAACTTCCTGAATGTCCAAAAATAGGGGAAGAGAACAATTCAAACCCTATATGCGGGACAAACAAGAGGCAATACATTCTGTAAATGTTGTCTGTTTAATTTCAAGTGTAAGCATATCCCTTCTGTCTCACCTGTCTAATCAAAAATGATTCCATCTGCTTACCTCTACTTATGGAATCACAGTCGGATTCACTTTTAGGATCGGGGAAGTCCGATAACAATTATACTCATGTATCCAAACCGAGTGTCTAATTGCACAAGCCGCAAGAAAACTGCAAAAAACAGGGCGCTTCTGCCTGAGTCTAAAAAAGGAGGATAGAAAGACAAAATTCACTCCTCTATATCGCCGTGTTTACACACGGATGTCTATATCTTGTAACGCATTTTGCATCTGTGTGCAGTTACCTTAAGTTACACAGGAATTTGGGTTCCGTGAGTTCCAGTAAACCCGAAAAAAAGCCCAGTTAGTCCATCCTGCCAGGGGTTTCCACACTAACGTGCAAGTTCTGCAAGCTGCCAAGCTTTACTCGCTCGTAAACGGCAAATACATGTTCTCTTCAGTCCTATCACTATTTTTACCAACCAGGTGGTATGAAAAATAACAGTGAACACAAACAAGGGACAAATCAGCCAAACCTTTGTTGTGTTTCCCTCCGTACAACCTGATCTCGGCGCCTTCTGGCTGTTTTGCACTCTCCTCTTGTCGTCCATTGATAGACATAAAAAGTGGACTTAAAAATACTCACTCTTGATTGTGTCCGCGGACCATCCACTATCAACAACGATTTATTAATAATCCTTATATTACCTACATCCTCTCGGGGAAAATCTAATAACAGGTAAACCCATCGTTATACTCAGAATGGGGGCAATTCATGTAGAGATACACATTTGATTAGTGGTTCTGTCCACATAACCTCTCACCACTAAAAAAGGATTCCAAAAACGGAACCAAATAGTTCTAAAACTACCTAGGCTATTCCATTTATTCCTGCAGAAGAACTAAATTAAGGGCTAAAAAAGCTATCTTTTCAGTTAACAAACAAACTGATTATTTCAACTTGTGCAATTCAATGGCTTCATTCAAACCCTTCACTTTGTTTGTGAGAAAGATTAATTTCTGTTCTTGCATCAAAAGGATTCTATTTTTAACAAAATGGTTACCACCTTGCATTGTCAACAGCACTCCGAAAGAGCAAACATGGCTCACTACTGCATTCCAATGTCCGAGGTGGAGCAACACATGAGAGAAGCACTCCAAGATGGGAGGGGAACATGGGATACAATCATTCATAAGGCCTTGGGAAATTCCGAATGATATACAATAATAAGAAGCATACTATACCTGACAGCATTTCTGCTAATTCAAGTGTCTTAACATATAGTGGGGGAAAACAGGGAGTGGCAGGAGGGGAAGTGGGGTACATGCAAAACAAACTGGCAAGTAGTGAGGGTAGGAGGAAAGGGGGAGAGAGGTGGAGGCACGTAACAACTCAACAGCCATACTCGAGAACATTTCTTGCTAGAATGATCACAGTAGACATTGACATAGTTGGAGTGAATCAGGGGAGAGGAGAGGGAATGGTTAAGTTGGTTGGGCAATTTATAATGTGCCAGTACCCACAAACACACACTAATGCTGCACAGCTAAATGCAAATGAAAAGATACAGTGCAGACTCGGTCATCTGATGGACCCACCCCCACATGTCAGGCACATGTGCATCCTTCCAGCCGTAACCATCACAGCAACAACAACACACATGCATGCATGCCACAAGACACATGACTTGCAATGGAGAGATGCACTTGCAGATAAGAGAACTATCAAAGTTGCCGACACACAAATGAAGTGCATGAAGCGTGGATGTAACAAAAAGAAAGATGTGTTGAAAATAAATATGTACAATTAAAATGGGGAATGAAGGTCAAAGCAGTCGAGGAGAAAATATGAAATGAAATAGAAACCCTATGCCTAAATAACTATATACAAGAAAAATTGGGAAGGAAAGTCTGCAAAGTCCAAAAAAAAAATTTAAAAAAGGAAACCTACACCTTCATAATTATGTACAAAGTCAGCGGGCTAGTTCTCCTCTCAGGTCTCAGTCAGCCTTTCCACCAGGGCTGGGTCAAACACCACGGCAAATAGCAATTTTTGAAAGTTTCTGCAAGGCAAATGGACTCACAATAAATGCACAGAAAGAACAGTCAATGGTGTTTAGTTCCAATGGGGCCAAGAAATCCCCAGGCTCAAAGTTAGCTTGAGAGGATGTCAAATTGAGCAGGTCATGACCTATGATTTTCTGAGGGTTCGATTGATGGCCATCTGTACTTGGAGAGATCAGTTGAAGCAGACGGACTGAAGCTGACCAAGTGCGGCAGGGGCGTATCTAGATTTATTCAGGCCTACGGGGCAGATCCGGTCAGCGTTATTTTACAGATTTATATGAGCCAGGTCAGGCAGGCTCTCCTGTATGGTGCTGAACTCTGGGGTATGTGTAATTCCGGCACGCTCCAGGTTGCAGAGCAGACATTTCTTAAATCTGACTAGGGCAGCCCATTTATGCACCCAACATCCCGGTTTTATGGGAACTGTCTTTACAGAGCATTGACTTTGTTTGTCAAACAAGGCCAGCATTTTATTGGGCTAGATTGTGGACTAACGGGAAGCTGGGCTATTATATAAATGCTGTTAGGGATGCTTTAATGCATGCGGGAGGATCTGATTTACCCTGGTTCCTGGCGATAAGAAAGACGTTGACTGCTATGGGGATGGAGGGTAACTGGTTGCAGCCTGAAGTGATCCCAGCAAATTTGAAAGTGCTTTTTAAAGAGGTTAACGCAGATAGGTGCGAGAAAGAATCCTGAGTGAAACTTATGTGTTCAGCCAGCTTAGCCGCCTATTTGTCTAGGAAAACTGCACCTGGCTTTGAATGTTATCTAGATAGAATGCAGGTAAAATGAATGATAGTTTTATGTGTGAAGTTGTGCCTTGGTATTTTACCTCTTGCCAGTTTAAAGCACAACTCCAACCCGAGTAACTCTGCAGTTAGTCCTTTTTGTCGTAACGTAGACGAAAGTACTGTGTACTTCCTCCTGTTTTGCCCAGCATACGTTCACATAAGGATAAAATATTTGATAGACTTTTTTGGCAATTTTATGTCCCAAAAGTCAAAGTGGTTTTGTGTCTCTGTTTCTTGTTGCAGGCTTGGAAAAAAAGATATGTATCCACAGTGGTGTAAGAGTTATCGGTTTCGGACCCTTCATATTTTTTACATTTTAGCCTGTTCTTAAATGTTATTGTACTTTTGTATCTATTTCAATTACATTTATTTCTTAATGATTTTATATGTTGTAAATCTTTGTATGTGACATTTATGACCTGTTGGGATCGAAATAAAGTAAATAAAGAAAAGTGAGTGAGATGGATGCAGGTTTGAGTACCTGGATCCTTGAGAGGCAACCCGGTTTCCAAGGCTTTGGCAGAAGAGATGAGCCCAAGATCTGACAGACTTCAAAACATTGGGTCTGGTTCGCAACTGATGTGGCAGAGTGTGACAGGGATGATGAGGAGAGAATGGTCATGGCTCAGTTAATGTTGGTTTGCTAATGGATACGACTGTGGTGGCATTCTTTGGAGGTGTGTGTGTAGTGTAAGGTGGTAGGCGATCTTAGAGAGGAGTGGGTTAGTCGGGGCAAGGCCGGAGTAGGCCTTACACAGCAACACAACTTGCAACCCTGAATTTCTACCCCTGGGCATGTGCAGACAGGTCCCACTTCTCTATTTACCAATATCCTCACTCGCTCTCTATCTCTGTTTCTCTTTCTCTTTCTCTCTCTCTCTCTCTCTCTTTCTCTCTTTCTCTCTCTCTCTCTGTATGTATATATCTTTCTCTCTTTCATGGTCTCTCTTTCTCTCTCTCTCTCTCTGTCTCTCTCTCTCTCTCTGTATCTCAAATAGATACATTGTACCCCTTGAGGAACAGAACAAGTATTTGCAAGTTAGCTGATGATGGAAAGGGGCAGTGTGGAACCTCAGACTTTACCATAACCTGCTAAGGTTTCTGGGAAGCAATAACTTAAGGTTCAGTGGAAGGGCAGCCTACAAATGTCAGAACCACAGTCAAACATTTCGCTGGTTTGCAGGCTGAGAGGTGCCTCAAACCATAGTCTAACATGCTCAAATGGTATACTCAGAGCCTGCTTGGACTTTCACCTGTTCAAAGCAGGGCCTGTCGAGGCATGGCAAAGCATCATTTAGGCATTCGTCAGAAGACTGGTTGGGGTGTGGCCCAGAATCCTTGCTCATTTCGCCCAGAGGTCTAGTGTGTTGTCTCCCACAAGCCCACAACTTTTCTGACACAGTCCAAAATGTACCCCTTCATTGCTACCAACAGCCACAACTCACCATATTTTGAAACTACACCAGGCGTTTGGTATCAGAGTGATGTTGCAACTCTGCAAGGGATTCTTCACAATGAAACAAAGAATCGAAAAAAGATGGAAGGTGAAGTGTGCATTCCTCCCAAATAAGCACAGCATATTGGCCTAAAAATTTGCGCAGGAGGTAAAACGGCTGTAGTATGGTGAAGAGTAGTGTGTTGGCAGTGACACACAAGGACTTTGTAAGTGGGGGCATGGTAGATCATAGAATAAGGCTGCAAACTCTCTCTGACTCCTTGCTAGCTAAGAGCCTCTCAGGAAGTGCTTTCTTTGTTCCACAGGTAAATGGTGGGACCAGGGCAAACACAGCCATACTTTATTCATCTGGATTGTAAGGGCTGTCCTTTCAAGAGTAATGAGGGGCTCTCGTTTATTAGGATATGTACAACGTGTGAGCTGTTCTCCACAGGGGTCTACTAAAAGGTACTGCTCCACCCATTAACAGCAATTTACACTACAGAAGAGAAGAAACAGGAGAGCAGATTTTGGGAAGTCTCGCTTAAGGATGTGGAGTGTTAAATGTATTGTGCTCATATATTTACATTTTTTACACAAGTCGATAAGATGATTTAGGAAATTATCAGCGAACGCAGCAGAAAGCACCCTGTACTCGCTCCTAAACTGGACAGCTGCTGTATATTCCCTCCATGAACAGAAAAGCAATGGTACTTTGCCCTCCCTCTGTCTCATGCTAAACCAACTGAGAAATGTAAAAGGGGGATGTGCAACACAAAGAAGAAGCATTTGGCTGCCTGAATATTGAACACAGCAGCATCTGCATGGCTAAGATCAGCCAATATGTAAATGCCTGGGCTACTCTTAAAATTGGGTCTAGTGTTTTAGAATGATGCCAGTAAGAGCTAATTTACTCTAGACTGCCCAGTGTAGAGACCTATTGAAACATACACACAGAGAACCCAAAGAAGTTCCCTGAAAATTGAGCTAAACTGGATATGGTCAGTCAATCTGTAAATGCCTGGGCTACTCTGTAAGCTATGTCGATGGTGGTAGAGTTGTAAGAGCTCCTTTTGTCTACCCTATACGGTGTATAGAGCTATATACGTGCGCATATATTTTAATTTTCTTATTGTCCCTGTCGCCACCAAAGTGACCAATAAGTACCTCTGCAGTGAGTCTCAGGGTATAGCATCCATGGGCAGAAAGACAGTTCAAACAAAGCGCTGGAGCTCCCTCAGACGTCTCACAGACTGCCACTATCCACACTTAATGCACCACTGTCACACTTATATCTTGTGCTATTATGCCCAGTCAGTATTAACATACCATCAGAGCTGCTGGAGTACATTTCTGTCTACATCTACAACATGTATGCGTATGCACATACAGCACCCAGAGAGCCAAACACCCAATTTGCAGCCATTGTATCGCCACGAAAAGCATCCTGTCTCCAGGTTACAGCCATGTCTGCTGCTTCATATCTAATGCATGCTACGAGCATGTCATAGGCATAGGTTCAGCCCCCTCTGCGCATGCTGAGCCCTCTAGACAAAGGTTTAACTCTCAGGCACCCAGGTATGTCACCGTTTGCTCATATGTCACCAGAATGACCTCGTAAGCCAAAAGTTCAGCCTTGCATGTCTCCATAGTAACCACTGCTTCATATATCAGGCACAGTTGCATACGCCAAGGTTCAACTTGAAATGGAGAGCTACTATCACATATGCACAGTTAAACCACCTCTGCTGATTCACCTGTCATAAATATCTTCACGAGCCCAGGTTCAAATTAACAAGCACAGAAAAAGCTCTGTCCAATTAGGGAATCGTCGATCTGCCAGATACCACATGGCCCTCATAGAATTGGCATCCAGTTCACTCATTGCAATCCCTGGTACCGCACAGGCAGCACTGTGAACAGCCCTCATGTTTACTGAGCTGAAAAGGCGCATGCAGCAGCAGGACAATCTCCCCTTTACTCCCAGGAAACATACAGCGTGCACAGCAACATTTCATGTTGTGTCAACACAAGTGGTTCACCGCGGGCAGAAGCGTCCTTTCCATAACAGAAGTACAGTACAGGGAGCAACAGTGCATTCATCACTGCATTACATCCATGGAATGTGGGATGAAATGGTCTTATAAGGAATGACTTAAACCAACTTCAGTTGAGAAACCTTTTAAACAACGGACATTTATTCAGGTAGACCTCTGCGCCCTTTTGTCAATAAAGGGAAGGTTTCTATGTTGGTCGCATGAATTTTGTAACATCGGAGAAAAAGTGGTTCCTCTACTCCGTTTTATGAACAAGGGTAACAAGAGAGTTACTTAGTATCATTCATGCGCCCAATTTTTAATGAAAAGACTACACTTTAGTCAACGTTTAGTTTTTTTGAAATGTAAACTTATAGTAAGTAAGTGCCCTTTTGATGACACGTGTTTCGACGATCACAGTCGTCTTTTTCAAATCAGGGCTGGTGAATAAAAAATCAAAGATAACATATATTTTACATTCATTAAGTAATTCATAATCGGTGCCACAGAAAATGGTGTGATATGTAACACAGACAGCAGGGGTGAGGTGATTGGGGGAGGAATGGTAAGGATAAAGAGTGTTGCAATATATGTTATCTTTGATTTTTTATTCACCAGCCCTGATTTGAAAAAGACGACTGTGATCGTCGAAACACGTGTCATCAAAAGGGCACTTACTTACTATACATTTACATTTCAAAAAAACTAAACGTTGACTAAAGTGTAGTCTTATAAGGAATGACGTCTGAGGTTATGGCACCCCATTTGCACATAACTAAGTACCATGGATAACAGCAATCCAAGCATCAATCACACCTTGGGTGCAGTACACACAGCAGCAATGCACCGTTCCTACCCACAAAAAGGTTCAGCAGAGGTAGCAGCAATGAAAGCATCACTCCCAGAAGCGGTACAGTGTGGACAGAGGTCCTTCCAGCTACCCGCCAGTGACAGGTTCAGCACAGGTAGCACGCTTCCTACCAACAGACTAGGTGTAGAGCATTGCTAGTGCCAGGGCGAGCATGGCTCCTGCATGAGTTCCTCAGCACTGGAATTAGCAGTGCAAGATTATCCCCCCGCAGAGCAGTTGCAGCATATGGGGCAGCAGGACGTGTTTCACCTGCACACATGCCAAGCAGAGGTGTGACTGTCCATGATTGTCTCCGCCATGCTAGGTACACCACAAAGCAGAGGCAGCTGTAGACAGAGCTGTCAACTAACCTGTGACTTGCGGGCTTGACCTGCAAATAAACAACACATCCTTGACCTTGAGGCCGCCAACAGTGTCGGTGATGCTCCTTTTACATGCAAAGTGAGCCTCCCATCTCAATACAATGGATGTGCTGCGGTGTGCTTCTGCCAGTGACAGACCTGTGACCTCCTGTGACCTCCTTATGTTTGCTGATTTAGCAGCAGAGAACTGTACGGCCTTGCTGACACATCTAAAACGAAACAAAACAAAATGGTGCTTTGGAGGCAGGGACAAGTTGAAATAAAAATGCTTATTTATGATTTCTAAGGAAGAAACCATGCATTGATGTATGGGGTGGGAGGATAGCTCTGTGGCAACGCTCGGGTCTTGGAAGCAAGATCACACTGAGCAGACACAGTTGCGAATCCCGGACTAGCTTGAAAAAATAAATAAAAATGAAACTAGCACCTAGACACCTAGAGTTATGTGTGCTGTAAATAAATGCAAAAAACAAACAAGCAAGTGTTCACAATTGGGTTAACTGTAACTCCAGATAATTGTATTTGGCCCATCACTACATATATTAGTCACTGATAATTCACATTGTCAAGAAAGTCACTGCTAGTGAACACAAATTCTCAGAACAGTTTTGCCCAAGATCACAAGGCATTCCAGTGTAAATACATCAATATTTAATATCTACTAAGTGGCAACTCAAAAGTACAACTCAGTGCACACTTCAGCTGAGTGATGCAAATACGATGATGTACTTGTCTTTCAAACTAATCGAATATGTCACCTCTAGTGGGGCAACTACACTTATATATGCTACTAAACACTTTTACAAAATGGTAACACTGTGCTTCTTTCCAATTCTAATGTTGTACTTTCCAAAACTGTGTTGTAGTTTCACAGTGCATTTTGTCCTTTTAGTGAGGTGGGTGGATCAATGCAAACTATTCACATTTTGGGCGTGTGGGCAATTCTAAGTCAACTATGGAAAGTTGGCATCTATGCAGGCTATAGTGCCAGCATCTTTCACATCAGAAAAGTTTCACACAGCAATACAGCAAGAGAATAACAAAACACAACCCCTTCCATACTTCATCATACAGAAAAAGCTCTTTCATTTGGAACCTACATTTCTGTCATTCTCTCAAATCACCTCTGACCCTTATTTCCCATCTAACCCTACCTATCCCATCATAAATTGACCTCAATAACAATATGTTTAGTTTGGGGTATTAGGTGTTGGTTGTGACACCTATAAGCCCAAACTATTGCATTCGAGCACACTTGGGGAGGAATGGTATATGGCAATGGACAGGAACTAACTTGGCGGGGGAACACACTGCCTATAGGTGTTGTTTGAAAAATTGCCCACCCATTCCCTGCCCATGGCCATGCTAATACCTATGGCTATTGCCACCCTTTCCTGCATCTCCCCGCCCAAAACTCCCCCTCATGGAAACTCTTTGAGCTCGCTCCCTTTAACCAAGCCTTTTGATTACTTGATAGTTTTTCGTGCAGCGTGATGTCTGCTGCAGGCTGCATGGAAGTTCATTTATTTTGTGTGTGGCCGTTTTCATATTTCGTCTTCTGTGTCAATGGGACAACGGCACAGATGTTGGTGAGTTGTTCAGAAAAGAAGCTTGTCATTGTGTCACGGGCCCTCCGCTCCGCTCCTTGTATGCCAGCTCGGAGTGGGTCCAGATTTCATCGCTCAGATGGCACAGCCTTCCGGTATTTGCTACAATGCACTTAGCCACATAATGCTTGCCGCATTGGGAGGGTAGTCTTCAGTTCAAACCGCAACCAATGTTTATTATCTTCACTAATCAAGTCAGACAGGTGCGCACTCTGGGGTCAGCAGACACTTCAGTAGATCTCAGTTCAGGGTCCTCTGATCCTGACAGCCATGCGTCTTATTATCCTGGTTAGTACAGTTTGCACAACCTTTTAGGAATAGTAGTCAACTGACTAGCAGCGCCGATTGCTTTTCCTTCAGCCTATATTGGTATGCGTGTACATGGGATCACCGGGAGCCCCATTCTTGCGACAGATATACACCCAAACTATTGCATTTGGACACAGGTTCGAGTACAGATAGGCAGGAATGGCATAAGACGAGGGACACACAGGAATGACATTTGAGGAGGGACACTTCCCTGTCCATGGCCATGCTAATTCCTATGGCCATTCCCACCCATTCTAGCCTCTGCCCGCCCAAAACACCTCCTCATGTGAACTCTCTGAACTCTGCCAGTGTTTGTTTAAAGCAGTTTCCTGAGAGTTAAGAGCTTAATTGGAGCTGTAAACATGCTACTGGTGTAATACAAATATCTCACCAGGCCTGCCTTCAGCCATCCGACGTATAAGTCGTGTGAAAAGCATGCATCGCCAAAGCCATTGACGTCCTACACAAGAGCCCAAACTATTGGCATTGCCAATGCTTGTTTTTATGGCATGGTTACTACCATTTCTACCACAGTTTTCTAACTTCATGGCATTGTACCTAACAGATGTGATTATTACCCAACCCAATAGTATTTATTGTATCTACTTCTGAATTATGACCACCCTCCTGGAATGTATAGATACACATGCATGTAGCAAACAGACCTCCAGATACCTCCTCAGACCCTGAAGCCCTACATATATGTGTACCTGGCTACAGAAAGTCAGCTCAATTGTTTGGTAGAAGTTAAATGGGCTATCATCTTCCACACTGCATCAATCTGCACACAAAGTAGCTGCTGATTATGGAACTCGTACATCAAATAATGCAAACAAAACACTGACCACTTTTATCACATAACACAACTATTTCATTCACTCTTAATTCTTAAAAATATAAAGAAGCAGAAACGTTAAGTCACGTTTTGTTAGGCCGATCCATTTTTGTGCATGCCATGGTTATTTTCAGCAGATTACTTGTTGCTGTTTGCTGTGCTGGTGCTTCATGGACCAGCAAGAATAATGGGAGCATAGAAGCCAGGAATGGCAGATTGTTTCAGGACTGGAAAATGTTCAACGTGTTTTTTCTTGTGTCAACAAAGGAGACCTCACAGTCTAGTCAGCCTTGTTTAGTATAAACAAAGAGTCTGACTTCAAGAACGCATTTCTTTTTGAAGAAGTCACAGATTAAGTAGGGAAATGGGGGTTGAAATGCTGAGATCCATTCCCTTCCAAATGCGCTGTTTAAAAGAAACAGAAACTGGGCAAATCAATTGACTGCAATCCATCCTAAAGTGTTTCAAGGGCACTGCCTTAAAATAATGCTACGATCTGCACTGCCACTGCTAAACTCATACAAAGAATATAAACTGTCTGCCTCGCTCACAGTATCTTCACACTGTTTGTTCATCTGACATGCTGTTCCTGTTATATTTGGCTCAGTGTACTTTTTAGGTTGATTTTTCTCCCCCATCTTGCCAGTAGAACACACAAAGAAACCACCACCTCTATTTCACCAGTACTATCTTCTGAGGCAGCGCTGCAGCCCGTCATTTGCATTCTCTACTGTTTCATCACAAGACATAGGCCCTGTGGGATGTAGTAACCCACTTTTGCTCTGCTAAGCTGCAACACTGTGTTGTAATGGGACCAGAAAAAGCAAAATGGCTGCAAAACCCTTGAGCGTGCCAAAACCCCAGAAAATCATGCTTTGCAACACACAAAAAGATGCCTGCCCAATCTGCCACGCATGTTGTCAATGGTGGAACAGAGCTCTCACTCCTGAAATGTGTCACTGGGCTCCACAACAATTGAAAGTTGAGTGCAGAAGGAAAAAGCAGTGCAGCAATGTTCGCTATTTTTCTACTATTTACCGCTTATTTACAGACACGTTTCAGATTCATTACCTCCCATCGAGATCCCGAATCACTTTTCAATGTGTAGAATAGGTCAAAATGCTCATCAGAATCGTGTTGATTAATCATTTTAAATAACGAAAAGAATCATCTTGGCCAGTGGCATTATCCAATATACATTTATACATACAAAAAAACATTAAACAAGCTATACAAAAGGCACAACCTTTAAGGCCTCAGGATGGAACTGCAACTGAATCAGTTCAAGATTTTGTTTTTTATTTTATTTTCCCAGGTATTATGGCATAAGAGATGTATTCAGAAAGAACCGATATTATTAGAACATAGCATGATCTTACCACACCAATCGAATGAAACTGTCAGACTTACTCTTCAGAACTGCAACAAAAACTGCAGGGTTAGCAGGCATCATTGCTCTTGGTAATATTTTACATGTATTTGTATATATGGTTACATGCTGTGCATGTTGCCTTGTCTTTGCAGTACATGGAGTGCCATGAGGGATGGATGGGTGACCCTCAAATGAACTGTCACATTCTGGGCCTTACTAAACTCTGGGTGAAGAGGGGCGGAGACTTAGAGAGTGGGGGCCCAAAGGTATATGACATATGTTTCCCTTCATAGGATCATTGAAAGTTATTATATAGAAAGCGAACAGGACCCCAGCCCTTCTAGGGTAAGAAGCCCTGTATCCTGCTGGTTTGTCTTCACGTTTCTTCTACTTTAACTCAGATTTGTAAATCTGATATTGTTTGGTATAAGAATCCGTGTACAAAGGTATTTTATGTCCAATATCCCTACATTTCTTAAGGAATAATAATAATAATAATAATAATAATAATAATAATAATAATAATAATAATAATAATAATAACAATAATAATAAATCTCCTAGACTTGAACTTGACATTTTTAATAAGAAACAATGTGGTAACCAGTGTAGATTGTTCAAGACAGGTGTGGTGTGATCTCTCTTTCTTAAGTTCAAGCACAAGTGATTCTGATTTCATGCTAGTTTGAAGAGCAGAAAGATTAATCTGTCTATTGAAAGTAAAGTTGTTATTGTTTGCAAAATCAATAGATTATAAGTCTAACATTTCGGCCTTGTATTCAACACAGGTTTGTTTCTTTCAAAGAAGGTGCAGGAGGCTTCTCTAGTATGAGTGGCCAAGTGAACTGCATAGTTGATAGAAGCATTGACAATTACCAGGATTTGTGATGTACCTCTCAGGAAGATCTAGTTTTGCTTAGTCCGGCGATAAATGTGTTTCAGGACTCAGATTTTATATTTTAAACTTCCCCTAGATAAAGTTGGATCAGTACATCATTAGCATACCGATGGATGGAAATAAATGCAGATATTAAATAAGTGAGGAGAAAGCAAGGAGCATTTGATGACTCTGCACCCTATTTTCTTTATGGAAGACATGGATGAACCAATTCAGACGTAATTTTGGCAGAGATAAAGCACCAACCTCGATTCCAGTTCCTGCCCAAATCCCTACCGTGGCTGTTGTGGATCACATTGTGAACAATAGACAGGTTGACAGGCCCATTCATGGAATTAATGTGTGCTGAAAATATCGGCGCAAGCGTGCGAAAACGTGCGATTCACAGTGAAAGAGCGAAAATCGCAGTGCAAGTGCGAATATCGCAGGGAAACCAGCGCACATCTATTCATGGAAGTCCGTGCGCGAGTAAAATCTGGGATGGGCGCTGAACAAGTGTGCGGCGCACAGGTCATCTAACGGCGTGCGCTAAGGCCACAGCGAAAGCGCACATAGCGCGGCGCACATAACAAAAGTAGGCGGAACACGGGGCGTGACATGCGGAATGGGGAACAACTCGTGAAAATGTGGGCGTCACGGGGGAAGTACAGGAGGCAAGTGCGCGGAACACCCACACGCTCGCCTACAACACGTATTCATGGAATCAAATAGGGCAAAACAGCGCACGGGCAAAGACGCGCACAGGCCTAAACACGTCCGCCACACGAAGGCAGGCAGTCGCGTCCCTGCGCATGAGAAAAAATGTGCGCCAAAATGTGCGCCCACAAAAAGCAGGTATATACAGCTATATACGTGACAAACACGGACACCCGCTGTGTGAAAAATAGCGTGTGCGTGTATTTCAGGGGTGCACAGGAAGTTCTACACGCTATTTGCCCTGGGGGAGCGGGGTATGTATATTACAGGGGTTCGCATGAAGTTTCACACGCGATAGGCCTTGGTCGAGCGGGGTACGTGTAAATCTGGGGTTCGCGGGAAGTTTCACACGCGATTGGCCTGGGTACGTGTATTTCAGGGGTGCGCGTGAAGTTTCAACGCAATTGCCCTGGGTACGTGTATTTCAGGGGTGCGCGTGAAGTTCCACACGCGATTGGCCTGGGTACATGTATTTCAGGGGTGCGCGTGAAGTTTCACACGCAATTGTCCTGGGTACGTGTATTTCAGGGGTGCGCGTGAAGTTTCACACAAGATTGGCCAAGGTACATGTATTTCAGGGGTGCACGTGAAGTTTCACACGCGATTGTCCTGGGTACGTGTATTTCAGGGGTGCGCGTGAAGTTTCACACGCGATTGTCCTGGGTACGTGTATTTCAGGGGTGCGCGTGAAGTTTCACACGCGATTGGCCAGGGTACATGTATTTCAGGGGTACGCGTGAAGTTTCACACGCAAATGGCCTGGGTACGTGTATTTCAGGGGTGCGCGTGAAGTTTCACACGTGATTGGCCTGGGTACCTGCATTTCAGGGGTGCGCGTGAAGTTTCACACGCGATTGGGCCTGGGCGAGCGGGGTACCACTCACCATCTGCCTTGCGTATAGAAGAACGCGTAACCAACACCCACCCGCTGTGAAGTAATAGTGTATGAACCCCAACGCCTGGAAAACACACGCACCGCACCCCACGAAAAGCACATACAGGCCCGTGCGCGATACGTCACAGACGCGCTTACGCACTGAGGGCCTTTGGTCCAATGAAATCACGTATGCGTGCTGACGCGCTTACGCGCTAACGGACTTTCCTCGAATTACACGCTGACGTGCAAGATTTTCACGTGCCAAATCACTCCGTATCAAGCTGGCCACGCGAAAACACACAGAAGACCACGCTCCTGCCCAAAAGGCCGAATTACTGCCCCCCAGATCCCCGACCAGCCTCCCACGAGCCATCTGCTGCTGCCTGCCTGCCTGCTGCCATCGTGCCCTGCCATTTTGTGCCTGCACATCTGCCATCTGCAGGGGTCCAGTTGCTGTGTCCACCCCTGCTGGAACAGAAGACTCCCGACTGGTATACTATCGCTCCACAGCCCAGCCCCAGGACCCAGTTGCCCCCCACGCCTGCCTCGTGGGTCGCTATGTCGGGGCAAACACCATCTGAGACCACTGGCGACCCCCAGCCAGAGGGGCAGAGGGCCACCAGCTTCAGCCAGAAGGAACTTGGTGTCCTGGTGGAGCTTGTCCTGGGGCATTATGATGCCCTCTTCGGATCATCACGCGCCAACAAGAAAGGAGGGGACAGGATCTGGGACGACTTTGTGGTTGCCATCAATGCGGAGGGGGTGGCAACCCGCAACATCAAGCAAGTCAAGAAGCGCTGGGAGGACTTGAGGTCCAGGACCCTCATAAAGGCCCAGCGCCTCGTGGAGGGGGGCCGGGGCCGCATTGGTACCATCCAGCTGAGGGTCCTGTAACGCGTACGCCCAGTGCTCCACGCCCAGATCCTTGAGAGGCAGACCCGTCTGGAGTTCAGCGGTAAGTGGCCAAGCATTGCTGTGTGAGACAGGGCATGTTGTTGCAGTGTGCTGGTTGTCTGATACTTGCCTGTATGTGTGACACAGGCCATGTACGTATGTGTGTGTGCAGGGACATCATGGTCATGCATGTGAGACCAGTAATGTGTGAACCACATGGTTGGTGCATGTGTTTAAATGCAACATGGGGAGCTCTATGCGGAATGGACACATGCGAGCATGCCACTCTCTGTTCCTTGACATGGGTGGGGGTGAGGGATGGGTGCTGATGCTATGTACATGTATGGTGTCCATGTCTGTGTGTCTGACCTGCGTGTCTGTGACTTGTGAATGCCATGGATGCATGACACATGTATGTGAAAGTGTTCAGATTCACTGATGCAGCCTAGTCATCCTTGTATCCACTGTGGCTGGGGTGTACGAGGCTAGATGGATGAAACTACGGTGAAGTGTGTGCATGTGATAGGCATGACCCATGATGCATGTGAGTTTCAAACCACCATTCTATGTTTCAAGAGTCCCTTGGACATGTATGCTAATGTCCATAGCATGCACCATGCCTGTTACTGCATGTGTTTTGCCTGCACTGACCCATGTGTTGTTGAGGGACGTGATGGAAGTGATGTTTGACAGTGCCTCTCATCTGCTATTGCTTCCTGTCTAGGGGACCATTGTACAGTACCCTGATGCTTGTGTTCTATGTCTCCCTCTACACAGCGGCAAGTGAAGAAGAGGGCGGAGACGGCGCTTTGGAGCAAAGCGGCAGGGATGCCCCCATGGCTGCAGCGGAAGGGGTGGGTGAGCCCCCACAGGGGCTTCAATGGCGGAAGACGGTGTGGAGCCATCCAGGTTGGTGGTTTCCACAGAGGAGGAGGAGGCCGCTACTAAGCTGCACACGGGGCCTGGTGGGGGTGGTACCACTGGTGCAAGTGGTGCAGTCCAGGGGCAGGGGCAGGAGGCAGCACAGGTCGCTGTGTAGGGGCCTGTGCATGTCACTGTCCCTGACACTGTGACTGCACCACCATGCACCAGCAGGGATGCCCCATCCCAGGCCCGTCCGCAGGTAGGGGGGATGTCCATGTCATCATACACTCCTCTACCTGCGGACGAGGGGACCTCTGGCCGTATGGAGAAGGTCCTGATTGGTGTCGCGTTGCGCACGGGTGTCATTCGTGATGACGTGCATGCTTTCCGGGGGGAGCACGCACGCCATCACGAAGAGCAGCGTGCCAATGTGGCCCAGTTGGGAGCGACCATGGTCGGGGCTTTCGTACATGTGTCGGCCACTCTGGCAACCCTCTCCTCCTCTGTGGAGGCTATGCGTCAGTCGTTCTCCATGCTGTCTTCCGGCCCAGCTGCCACCAGGGCCCCCTGTGGACCTGCCCCGACCAACACAGCCAGCTCGGTGGGGCTCCCATCCCTGCCACAGTCGGGAGTCGGAGGTCCAGCAGGGGTGGACACACCAGCAACTGGAATCCAGCAGATGGAGGATGTGCCGGCATCATAGGGCAGGGCACGTGCTCGACGGCGTCGGTGGATTCCATCAGCCTGGATGCCGTCGTGCTGGCAGAGGCAGTTGCGTCGGAGGCAGCGGCAGGCTTGACGTGGGAGGCATCATGGCTCGGGGCCATCTACATCAGAGGGGCAGGCAACGGCCGGAGGGCAGGAGAACCCTGGAATGGGAGTGTCTTCCGTGTGGCAGCGGTTGGGCCAGCAGATTGGTGTGGAGCGGCGCCGGGCGGAGGAGGAACGGCTCACAATAGTCAGGGCGGAGAACTCCAGGCGCTGGGTGCTGAGGCGGGCTGAGTGCCTCGAGGGTATTCGCAGGAAGTTGGAGCTGGACACCGCTTTATCCCTGCGAGACCTCGGGGCCAGTGAACATGCCCGCCTCCAAGCCATTGAACAGGAGTTCGATGATGCCCTGGCCCATGACATCAACCAGTGAGCCGTTGGACTTGTCCGCCGCCATTGTATATAGTTCATTAGTGTTAAGTTTCCTTTCTTTTTTTCTTTCCTTTGGGGCGCATGGACTATGCCCCACATTTTTGTATATAGTTGTTTATTCTGTAGGCTTTTTTGTAGGTTTCCTTTGGACAGTTGGGCTCACAGACCCAGGATGTCGTCCTTGTAAATAGTTGGAGTGTGCATTTGTCGGCTTTTCCTTTTTTGATTTTTCCATGGAGCAATGGATTTTACTTTTTCATTTCTGTTTGGATTTGCTTTGTTGGAAGGAGACTTTGGAGACATTTTTGATTTCATATATTTTGGATTCTGATTTCCTTTTTTTATCATTATGTGACATTCTGCATTGTTTTCCTTATGTCCATTGTTTGGTATTTGATTTTCTTTCACCACATTTTTTGTTCAATACATTTTTTCCCGTACTTCAATGTGTGGTATTCTCTCATTGGTTTCATGCATGTCACGATGTGGGTGTTCACATTCACTGGCACCCATTGTGTGTGTGTGTGACGGACATGTGCTGATGTACATACATGCCATTTGGGTTGTTTCACGTAATGGCCATTTCAATGTGGGGTGTATGTTATGCTTGGTTGGTTATTTGGGCAGGGGTGGACGTGCCGTGGGATATTGGTGGACATGAAGGCCATGATTGGGGGTCATGTTGACATGTTGGGGGGACATGAGTGGGACATGAGTGGGGGCCTGCTGGCAGCTGCCCCTGACTGCTGGGGGGTAGGGGTGCTGGGGGACATGAGTGGGGGCCTGCTGGCAGCTGTCCCTCACTGCTGGGGGCTGGGAGTGCTGGGGGACATGAGTGGGACATGAGTGGGGGCCTGCTGGCAGGTGCCCCTGACTGCTGGGGGGTGGGGGTGCTGGGGGTCATGAGTGGGACATGAGTGGGGGCCTGCTGGCAGGTGCCCCTGACTGCTGGGGGGTGGGGGTGCTGGGAGACATGAGTTGGTGATCATATTGCAACTTGACATGTGGCTTGGCTGGGGGGCATGCCCATGGTGGATGGGCTGCCTGCGGGACATGACCAGGGGTGCAGGGTAGTCCCCTGTGGTGTGGGCTGTATGCAGGGGCCGTGGAGGGGGTAGAGGGGACACCTGGGAGGCCCCACACTGCCAATTCACATGTAAAACTTCCCGCGCACCCCTGAAATACACGTACACAGCCCATTCGCATGTGAAACCTCCCGCGCACCACTGAAATACACGTACCCAGGTCATTTGCATGTGAAACTTCTCACGCACCCCTGAAATACACGTACCCAGCCCATTCGCATGTGAAACTTCACGCGCACCCCTGAAATTCACGTATCCAGGCCAATCGCGTGTGAAACTTCACGCGCACCCCTGAAATTCACGTACCCAGCCCATTCGCATGTGAAACTTCCCGCGCACCCCTGAAATACACGTACCCAGCCCATTCGCGTGTGCAACTTCCAGCGCACCCCTGAAATACACGTTCCCCATTTGCCGTTTGCTGTTTGGCAGCCCTGTAAACTGGTCCAGGGTTAGCGCAGCCCTTTGCGATGGTTTTGGAATTTTGATGGCTTTTCCTTGCGCGAGGGCGTTCTTGGGGGCGTAACTGGCGCTGCTGCAGGGTCGCTGCGCCACTCTGTGCCACGGCTGGTTTTGGAGGCTGAAATCCATGAATACGCTGTGTGCGGAAATCGATTTTAGCGCACACAGCTGGCGCAGACATTCGCACGGCCACACTGTGCGCCAGCCGCGTGCGACACTTTTGTGCGAAATTCTATGAATTACCCCCTGAATGTATTTATGCAGAATGTTGACACACACAGAAGATAGCCTTTTGCCTCAGGGCACAGACGGATACATACAAAGTAAGCAGGCAATTGCACCATATTGATCAAGGTTAAACATGGTTACAAACAGTTTAGAGCATGCCATTCAGGTAACCAGGAACCTGTCTGGATGGATCAAGCGTTGTGAGCGAAAATGTTAGTGCAAAGTTGCAGTGTATACTTAAAAGGTTATCTTATTCTAAATTAATTACTAGGTGTGTCTTTCAAGAGCCATTTCATAGCTGCCTTATTGAATCGTGGATAGTTTTGGACAATGTTTTGATCTGCCGGGATATTATGCCAGAGTACTGGCCTTTGAGGGATAGCGTAGAGCTTAAAGGCATGGTCTAGTAAAAATGTTTATTGTCCCTTTGGGTCGGCCATGTTTTTTTAAGCCTAAGTGGCTCGATTTTAGAAAACTTTCCTATGGACCTTACCCGAGTTTTCGTCCATTAAACACACGCGAAAACAAGCACCAGGGAGCCGCCATTTTCTGATAATCCTATCTTTTCCCCGATCGCCCTGGCTGACCTGCTTTTGCGGCACTAAATCAATTCCCCCGCCCCTGAGCCTGTCATCAGCAGACTCGTACCGCCCATTTCCCAACGCCAAAGCACGTCTTGTGTCAACATTCGCTGCGCTTCAGCTAATGACGTGTCGCCATGGAAATGGTAGGACGCCTCTCTCCTCAATAAGTATAAACAGACCGTTTCACAACACACAGCAGCCGATTTTCGATTCCATTCCTTTCCATGTGTTACTTTGAGTATTCTGTGACTCGTTTCAGTGCTCTGGTCAGCTACCTTCGCTGCTTGTAGCCCGTGTGAACAGATAGCAGTACCACCGCTATAAATTATTTTAGTTTGTTCAACACACAATGGCTACAATAATGCCCTGCATGTACAAGCCCGAGTATACCGAGGAGGAACTACTGGAAAGGGAAGCACGCGAAAACGATGGGGATTCGGACGGCAGTTGGCAGGACGAATCAACAGATGAAGAGCCTGGGCCTAGACGAATGGACGGCATCTCCACCTGGTGGACATGCAATCGGTGCGAGCTAATGCCAGCTGAGGACGAGAACTGCTGCTGCCGAGAAAACTCGGGATGCCTGGCCTACATTTCGGAAGGCGAGCCACGACCGCAATGCATCACCGAGCTGCCAGACTTCAGGGAAGCCTGTCTCACACGGGCCGTGTTGAGAATAATGATGGTGCTTATGCACGAACTTCGAGCAACTGTTCGTCCTCATAATCCGAGTAACGAGTAAGTATACTCTGCTTGTCATGCCACTCCTATTTCATGGTCTTCTACTATATCCAAAATTACATCTACATATCATTGTAACGCATGTAAGTCGTTGAATAGTGTGCATTGTCTAGATAGCATTTGTCCGTGTAAAATGCCATTAGTTACAAGAATTGTCATTGACAACAAACGTTTATTAAACTTATCTTGGTAATTTAAAAACAGTTTGTTTCATTCCTTTTCACAGGTGGTACAGGCTGGTGGCCTATCATTCCTATACATGGTGGCTTCACGTGAGGCTTGGACACCGCGTTCGAAGAGTGATACCCGCCTGTGCCGTTCGTGCCATTAGAGAAACGTTCCCGAGTGACAGCGGTCAGTACAGGGGATTTTCTCTCGCTGTGCTGCAACCTGACCTGTATAATCTTTAAAGTCTTGTATTTTTGTGTCATGAAAATAAGATACAAAATAAAACACCACATATATTTTAACAAGGGTTATCTCCATTCAAGGATGGACGTCAGACATCTGTGCTCCGAATGGGTGAAGGTCTGGTTGCTGTGAAGCAGGGTGGTCACTATCTATCTAAGCTAACATAACATATTCTCGATAATGCATGCACTAAAACACACTTGTTCAAAGTCTTTCAGTAGGTTATGTCTCTATAAAAGTCACACATATATCTATACTAACATTTACCATTGGATTATACAGTCTTGACCACTATAATACACCGGTTGAAGTGTTGGTCTGTGCTCACAAGAATCTCCGGTATGTGGCATTTGTTATTGATAAGCAACGATATACTATCATTGATCTAAAGGCGATATACTGTATATTGATATAAAGGCGGTTCGCGCCGGTGGATGCGCGCTGGCATGGGGGGCTGTGACGGGCGCAAACGGCCAAGGTGCCAAACTACATGTACACTTCAAAAGGTGTCCCACGCCAAGGGGCCATCGGTCACATGGCCTCCTCAGACCCCGTGTCTCCAGCCAGGCCTCCCCTTGAAGCAGGCCGCCCCCCTGCAATCCACATAAGTGTGTCTCCATTCAGCAGTCTTCCTGTGCCTTATCTGCACGCCCCAGGGCCATCCATCCCACCCCCCTGTATCAAAGGCGGTTCGTGCCGGTGGATGCGCGCTGGCATGGGGGGCTGTGACGGGCGCAAACGGCCAAGGTGCCAAACTACATGTACACTTCAAAAGGTGTCCCACGCCAAGGGGCCATTGTTCACATGGTCTCCTCAGACCCTGTGTCTCCAGGCAGGCCTCCGCTGAGGCAGGCCTCCCCCCTGCAATACACATAAGTGTGTCTCCATTCAGCAGTCTTCCTGTGCCTTATCTGCACGCCCCAGGCCCATCCATCCCACCCCCCTCTATCAAAGGTGGTTCACACCCAGGAATGAGCGCTGGCATGGGGGACTGTCAGGGGCGCGAAAGGCCAAGGTACCAAACTGCATGTATACTTCAAAAGGTGTCCCACGCCAATGGGCCATCGGTCACATGGCCTCCTCAGACCCCGTGTCTCCAGGCAGGCCTCCCCTTCAAGCAGGCCGCCCCCCTAATACCACGACATACATACGTCATTCATTCACAAACACACCCCAGTTTCTAATACTTTAAAAACCACTCGATATGTCTCATGAGAACATCTTTGTGCTTTGCAAGTCAACTCCTGAACGTGCTACCTGGGAACCACTGAGATCTATGCTAATCTGCTCATCGTCGTGCTATCCGTGAACTTCTGTGACCGCTTCGAGCATACCCATCAGTGCGCTACCTGTGGCCATCCACCTATTCTCCCGCAACATACTGCTCTGCTTGCTGAATCCAACTGTTTGTTGGTCAAGGTAACGCCATGTATCCTGGTCATATTTCACAGATTTTTAAATTTCTATCTATTTTCGAGTAGAGTACACAATAGTGCTATGTTCATTGGTCTCATTGGTATTGACTTGAGTTTCCATTGCTATGCTATCAATAGATCTATTTATTTTCATCTCTGTCTATTGTCATTGAATTGCATCCTTCGGGGGTCCAGTCTATAATGTAAGCATGTTTCCTTCTCGTGCAAGACAGAACATCCAAGGGACGAGTCACATGTTCAGATTTCAGTCACATCAATTATACATTTCTGCAACTTATGCAAATACTAAGCAGCACATAATGAACTGGTATAGTTCCTGCGACCAAAACAAACCTTGCATTGATCATTGTATGATTCATTTACTTTTGTATCAAATCTTTACTCTTGAAGATTGTATAATAATGTCGATATTTACTTTTCAGATTTATCAACAATGCCTGCCTGTTCGATTAGCGGTTGCCCTTCGAAGACCCATGCGAAATCTGAAGGAACTACAATGCATGTATTCCCGAAAACTGTTGATCGAATAAAAGAATGGGTCAGACATTGCGGATATCCACTGGATGAGCTGGAAAGTAGAGTCCAACAAGTCTTAGAGGACAAGAGGGGTGATCGATACCGCATCTGCAGCCAGCACTTTTCCTTGGACATGTACACAACTTCTTGGGTAACAAAGAAGAATAAACGGCGAACGACACGGAAATTGCGCGAAAACGCTATTCCCACTCTATTCGTCCACATTCCGCCACCGGTGAGTCAAGTGTCCGGATTTAGCTTTCGGCCTTGCGGTAGTGTGTAGCCGAATGGATTAATTGATATTGTAGGTGTTCTATCCCTTGTAATAATTTCGATATTGATATGAGTGTATAGTTTTTTGAATAATGACATTCATCAATATATTCTTTTTCAATTTCATAACCCACAAACGCAATGTATATATATATGGGGACAGGGAACTGTGCTGTATTGAGCATTTTTCCAGTATTCTGTCGGCTTACATGGCTATTTTTAATATTGGCATTTCATTATCAATCATTAATTGACCTTTATAACTTCTTGACTATCCCTTGAATCTGAAGCAAGAACATTCTACATCTTTGACGTGGTCGCAGTTATCAACCACTTCTAGCGCGTTTCAGGTAATCTTACTAGGCTAATCCGCTACATACTTGTTTTATGCATGTCAAGTAATAGTTTTATTCTATCGTGTAATTATTTTACCGAATGTTTGGTTACTGCTTTCCAATTGATATACACCGTAGTTATCGTCCACTGGTGTTTGTTTTCAGTTATAATTAGTGTTATCCATACTAATGCAAGTACTGTCTTTCAGGGAGATGCTGAAGCGTCTGCCACATCTACAACATTTCTAGATGTTTTTCAACATCAGGAGGCATGGATACTGACAGCTCCATCGAGCATCATCATCAGAGCTGGAATTCTTGTCGTTTGATTGGTCTACACAATGTTTCATTCGTGGTTAGCCGTTGATATGTACCTGTGATGTCGACCCCAGGTGTGTGTTATGTTTTCACAATTGTAATCCTCACTAATGCAAGTACTATGTTTCAGGCAGTTGATGGAGCGTCAACCCCTGCACTTGATGCAGAGCCTGACATTCAAGTATACGAATCGGCGCAACAGCTTTCGGAAGTGCGCACTACATTTGCAACATCCATAGATATTCTTCAGCAGCACGAGGTATGGATAATGACAGCTCCATCATGCTTGATCATATAACGTGATTCCATTTGCTATACTTTCTTCCCTATTAACGCAAGTACTGTGTTTCAGGGAGACGGCGGAGCTTCCACCACAATCTCATTTAGATGATGCAGATGTAAAGGAATCGTTGAAATAAGTCGATGAAATGTCATCATATTTGGATTTTCCTTGATTCTTTTGGACAATGCATCTTTCGCGGTTATCTCTTTATATGTACCTGTGCGTTCGACCCCAAGTGTGTATTATGTTTCCAATATTGAAAACCATACTAATCCAAGTACTGTGTTTCAGGGAGACAACCGAGCTTCCACCACAATCACAACATCTCATTTAGATGATGCAGATGTAAAGGAATCGTTGAAATAAGTCGATGAAATGTGATCATATTTGGATTTTCCTTGATTCTTTTGGACAATGCATCATTTGCGGTTATCTCTTTATATGTACCTGTGCCGTCGACCCCAAGAGTGTGTGTTGTGTTTCCAATATTGAAAAGCATACTAATGCAAGTACTGTGTTTCAGGGAGATGCGGATGCCTCCTCTCCAATACAACCATTCATGGCAGTCCATGCAGAGCCAGAGGTATGGATACTGACAGTTCCATCGAAATAGATCATCACTGGTCGAATACTTGTCGTTTGATTGTTGCACACAATGTTTAAATCGTATTTGGCTATTGAGATGTACCTGTGTGTTCATCCTCACATGTGTTTTATGCTAGCAATATTTTGATACATAGTAATGAAAGTACTTTGTTTCAGGGAGACGATGGAGCCTCATTCCGTGCTGTCTATGCGGATACAGAAAATATAGTCGGGAGGACATGCGGAAACGAATCGGAGCTACAGCGTGCAGATGTTGAAGGTCGAGTCAAAAAAGTTGCAAAGAAAAAAAAACAAAAAAAGGTTAGTTACAAACAGTTCATAACTTTAAAAAAATGTTTGTGCTGGGGACTATTTTATGTTTTTTTCCAGTCAATTCTACTACACTCCATCTTGTGTTTAAACTGAACATCCCTTTTCCAATCTCTCTTCCAGTTACCCGTGGGTGTCAGAACTATACACACACAGACAGTGAAGCGAATGAGAGATGTGGCTTGCCAGACCGTGTACACTATGGAGGAACTATTAATTGAGGCGAGGCGTGTTCAGGCTCGAGATGCTCATGTCCAATGGCCAGAACATGTATTAATTGTGTTTGGAGACTACAGAAAAGTTGCATTGGACCATAGCTTCAGTGCGCCCGCACCACCACAAGAAGATGTTATTGAATGTATTGAAGATAGCTCTGAAGTAGTTGCAGATCAATTTACACAATCTACACCCACCAAAAATTTGCCACCAAAAAACCTGTCGACATTGTTGTGTTCTCCCATCAATGTTGAAGTAATAGATGTTGAAATGACAGAGAATGAACCAGCCGCAGCATCCATAGACGCATCAGAACTTGATATCAGCGATATTACTTTCCAATGTGTTGAAATCTCCACAACGTCAAAGGCCGAAACAACGTTGACGCAGGATGACAGTCTAATGAAAGAGAGCAAATACATTGTATTCGACAGTTGTTTGATGGAAATTATAAGTATGCTGAAATGTGTGCATTCCATTAGAGGGAAAGTATGTGGGAACCCATTGATTAATGTGACTCGTCAAATAAAAGGCAGTACCATCAAAATAAATGCCGCCTGTAGATTAAATCATAGGTTCTCATGGTCTGCACAACCGATGCTGGGGAACCTGCCAGCAGGCAATCTACTGTGTGCAGCTGCATCACTTTTTAGTGGCTCCAGTTTTAGAAAGTTAGAGGCTTTCTTTCAGTTTGTGGGACTCCATTTCATTTCTAAAGCGCTGTACTACACATACCAACGTGATTATCTGTTTCCGGCCATTAGTGATGCTTGGAAAATTGAACAATTGTCTCTAGCAAGTACATTCGAAGGCAAACGATTCAGGCTAGCCAGCGATGGACAGTGCGACAGCCCTGGATTTTCTGCCAAGTACTGCACCTACCACATTCAGGACATGGATAGTAAGAAAATTGTGAGTTTGGTGGTCGTGTAGGTAACACAATGTACATCCTCAGTGGCCATGGAGAAACTAGGTTTTATAAAATCAGTGGAATATCTATAATCGAGGGGAATGCACATCGACCTCATAGCCACGGATAGACACGTTTCAATTGCCAAGACAATGAGAGAGCAGTTCCCACATATTAAACATCAATTTGACGTATGGCATCTTGCTAAATCAATCAATAAGAAAATCTCGGCTGCAGGGAAAAAAAAAGGTTTTGAAAGTATTTTGCAGTGGTCACATTCTATCACCAACCATCTTTGGTGGAGCTCAAAAACTTGTGAGGGGTCAGTGGAAATACTACTTGAAAAATGGCGGTCACTGATGCACCACTGTACCAACGTTCACCGCTGGACAGCAAATGAACATTTCCACCAATGTGAACATGGCCCTTTGTCCCCAGAGGAGGCACGGAAGAAGAAGTGGTTGATTCCATCTTCACCGACACACAAAGCCATTGAGAAGATTGTTTTCGACAAAACTCTATCAAGAGATTTGAGAGGACTGACAGAATTCTGTCACACAGGAGATTTGGAGGTGTTCCACAATATGCGCCTAAAGTACAGGCCAAAGCGCTTGCATTTTAGCTTTCGGGGCATGAAACATCGCACTCTACTAGCGGTCTTGGCCCATAACAGCAATGTCGGACGTGAACAATCTAGGACTAGGGGTAAAGTAAGGATGCCTCGCTACACTAAGGTGTTTTCAAAACGAAGTAAGCAATGGGTGATCAAACCAGTCTATGATGAAATGCAGTTCGACTTTGTGAAAGGCCTTATTGTTGCTGTGTTAGAGAAGCACAGATATGGAATTTTGGACGTTTCTGTGCAGAGCAGTGATCCATTGCCACCGAACATTGCGACTGTGTCATGCCCACCCGAAGCACAGCTGATTGTGAAGTACAAATCCCGGTTTAAATAATTGCAATACGATTGTCTTTTTGTAAATAAACGTTATGGTACAGTGTACCTGTAAACCTAACCCCTACCTTCACCATCATGGGTGGCGAACAAGCTGGGTGTCATCTTTGAATTCTCTCTATTCACCTCACATATGTGTATGTATATATTTTTCTCATGTCTCATCTCATGTAAATGTAAATGCTGCGCACTGTTAATGGAGGGGAGGCTTGCGTATTGCAAATAATAAAACAAACAAACAAACAATAAATCTCACTTTTAACTCAACTCCTGTGGTACTTTATACTTTCCCTGACCTTCCGCCAAAAATTAAATGTCTCAATTTGGGCTGCAAAGCTCGCAGACAACGGGGACAAAATTGGGGCACTTAGAACGCGCCAGCCAAGCGGGCCGTGGCATTTGGGAGAGAAGCCAGTTCGCATTTGCACATTGAGGCGCACTACATAGACGGATTCTAAACTTCAAGTTCTCACAGATGCCTACACTACGTGATGTTGCAAATAAAGAATGCGAAGGACAGCGCCCAGATGAGGCCCACAAGTCGCACTGGAAGTATAAGGGTCTATTGTTTTTTGACCTTGAGACAGGGACCATGCCGAAAGAACTACATTTGAAGGGAGTGCGCAATAACGTAAGAGACGATAAGGCAGAAAATTCAGAAACTAGACCGAGTTTCAGTTTTAGGTCAGTATATGAAAAATCATTGTCAAGAGCACGGTCCATTTTACAGACTGCATTACGAAGAGACACAATGGAAATTTCAAATATAATGTAAGTAAATCTTTACACGCTTTTATACCGGAATGAAGATTTAATGAATGGATGCATGAATAAATGAATGAATGAAGAGCTAGGAAAAGCAAGTTAAACTGTTCGTAGTGGGCACATGGGCATGCAGGTCCACTGGTCTCACCGATCTCGGTCCTTGGCCCAGCCACTTTTCCCTGCACTACGGGACTGTCTCTGTATCCTTCAGCCCCTTCTCCCGGCATTTACCTTGCACTTGCCACCAGCTGGCCCTATTATTTAATTTGTATTCAACTAACCATGTACAGCCCTTCCCCATGCGCGATCAGAAAGACACCTGGCCTAGGATCGTTGTCTGTCTGCCCTTGTTCCCCACCTGCCTCGTCACGCCTAGAAACACTTGAGTATAGGCGCGTTACAAATGCCATATCATATATCATATCATTCCTCACGCATGTAGACTGTCGTTTATCATTGTGTGTTGGCCTCGATTTATCTCGTTACTTTTCGCATTGATTTTAAAGACGAACATACTCCATTGAACTATCCTTGCAAGCAAATAGTTTCTGATCGGCCGTAATAAATAAAATGAGTAATATTAATGAAGTTCGGCTAGCGTGACTAATTATCATTTTTTTGTTTTCATAACAGGTATTTGATCCCTTTCTGCCACTGCCATCTGTTTGAGACACCGGCGGATGGATTCTTCAGCAGACACCTGCAGCTTCGTGTCAACAACGGGAGCACGATCACCATATTATGGGACGATCGCCAAGGGCCCACATGCCCTTACGCTGTACTAGTGGCTAGAAGCAACATATCAACCTTTCGGCTGGACTAGTGCCTAGTTGATGGAACAGACTTGCGGTTCACCTTGCTTCCAAAGTGATTCTTTTTACGAAAATGAACACCCTGTGTACCATAAAGGAACAGCGCGTGACTCAAGATGAAACGGAACAGTTATTGCGGATACAGATAAAAGAAAATAAATGGCTTCCGGAGTTCATATGTCAATTGCTGAATATTCTCTAAACATTTAATGTCAAATAAATGTACTTTACCAAATGTACCGTGTTGCTGTTTCATTTTAAAGTACAGTTTCATATTCCGAATTCTGGCACGCTGTGTTGTGAGTTGATCTGTGTTGGTTTCCGGGTTCTAGGTGGAGTCGCGCAGAAGACGACTGGGCGCGTTTGCCTACGCAGCACAGTAACGTCACGGGGAGAGGCGGGGAATATGAATGTTTTGATAATGTCAGGCTCAGGGGCGGGGGAATTGATTTAGTGCCGCAAAAGCAGGTCAGCCAGGGCGATCGGGGAAAAGATAGGATTATCAGAAAATGGCGGCTCCCTGGTGCTTGTTTTCGCATGCTTTTAATGGACGAAAACTCGGGTAAGGTCCATAGGAAAGTTTTCTAAAATCGAGCCACTTAGGCGTAAAAAAACATGGCCGACCCGTAGGGACAATACAAATTTTTACTAGACCATGCCTTTAATTTTCTCCTCAGGGAGGTAATGTTGAGTTTCATTGATGTGAAGGAATTGAGTGTTTTGGTTGTTCAGTGAAAGGTGAGTGCTATTGAAAGGTGTGTTGGGCCCTTTCTCCAGTAATCCTGGAAGTGGTGTATTTAGTGCATTTTGCTTCTCATCTGGTAAAAAAAATGGTGTTTGAGAGTGGAAGAAACATGGCAGAGTTTCTTCAGCCCAAATGCCATTCTAAATTGTCTGTTCCTTACTATCTTTCTCACTAAATCTGGTTTGTGAGCTATCGTGGAAAACCCAGGTAGTAGATGGATTTGTAATAATCTAGTTTGCTGAACATTAGCTCTTCAATGAGTTCAGCCACGTAGTTTTTCCCAAATAAGGTAAGTATTTCCTTAAAGGTATGAAGTTGTAAATGCACATGGTTAGTAAGTGTAATAATATGCTGTTTGAAAGAGAGCTCAGAATCTACAATGATTCCCAGATTTTAGTTTCAGGTTACAAACTGGGGTTTGCCTCCTTAAGGAGTCATCCACTTGAATAGGAGATCTGCAGATGGGCTATTTCCTGAGTTTCAGATGACCATTTTTCCTAAGTTGATTAAATGTTTGGTTGCAGACATCCAGTCATGGATTGTTACCAGGCATTCCTCAATGATATGGTAATGTGATAGGATTGAGCTAGAGTTGAACACATTTTCATTATACTCAGCATACACATGAAAGGTGCTTTTGAATGTATTGATTAGCTAAACTTGTGGTGCATAGATGCGTTAAACAGCCAGGGTGAGAACAGAGCGACGGAACGTGTAGGAATCCACCCTCCATAGTTGTTTCTATGTGTACCTTTGTGGTTCTATTCCTAAAAATGGATTCCATCGAGTTGTAGACATTTCCATTATGTTCTGGATCATGCTATGTCTGTCTAGAAGAATGTTGTGACTTAGAGTCTTGTATGCTGTCAACAGGTCCGGAATGACCTGCGCTGTCATCTCAGTTCTACTCATAGTTTTACTAATAGTTTTAAGGGTTGATTCTTTGATGTCATATACGTTGGTTTCAGTACTCCAATTGGGTCTAAACCCAAACTGCTTCTCATGAAATAGTTTGTGTTCCTCACAGCGGTTTAGGACTGTGAGATTAGGCTTCGCCATTTCATCTCCAATTTTGTTCAAGTTCTTTTTAAGGTTGCAAACTCAATATCATATAATTTGTTGGATTATGTATACTATGTATTAACCATTTTGTGCTTCTTCCAGACTTCTCAGGCAAGTTGGTCGAATATGCACCTGTACTCAAGGTTTTTCAGCCAATTGTTTAGAAACTATTGGGGAGTAGAAACTAAGGGCCTGGTTCACAGAGCATTTTCAAATGGGAGTGTGCCATTATAAAACACTCCTGTGAATCAGGCCCTAAGTTCCAGGTAAAGACTCCATCAAGTTTGTGACCACTTTTATGGATGGGGTGGAAACTTCTTGGGATGGAAAAAAAAAGAAAGGGCTGCAAAATATGCTTCATCAATTGAATCCATTATGGATGTGGGATTTTAGATGTGTTTCATTTGGTAACAGAAAAAAAGAAATCCGGTTGCAACAATACGATTCAACAACACACACACTAAGTAAGGCAGCATCAAAGTGCAAAATACATTCTTTAAGAAGCATGTTTCTCAAAGATAGTTCCTGCTTAAACAGTTATACTTCTTCTTTTAAAATGTCTGCTGATAGAACTGGCATTTCAGAAAGATGAACACATCCCTACTTGACCTAGCAGGTGTTGTCCTCATCAATATGTACCTGGAATAGGTGGTAGAGAGCAGCCTCTCTCTTTCCAGACCTACACACATACATACACATCTGCTTTTTGGATGTCGTTAATGAGGTGCGGCTGAGTTGCTGCATCTCTCTAGACACAGTAAGCAATGTTCCCAAATCTGGATTACCTAACTCATCTACAGAAAATCCACAGACCCTACAACATTTGTCAAACACGTGAGAGCCTCAATGCTGGCATAATAACCTGTTCTATGGGACAATGCCCACCCAGGAGGATCTAAAGTCATTTTGCACCGTCCTATGCAATGCAAGACCCACGGTATTACCTGGCATTTTACAAGAGTACAAGGACAGCCCGGCACTGCCCTGAAATGTAAAGGAATTCTCCTCTAATAAAGGATACCAGCAGCAACCCCGGGCACATTTGTAGTGTTGCTATTAGGTGGCTCTTAGTGCAACCTAATAGCCGGTAGTGTTGCACATTAGGTGGCTCTTAGAGCAACCTAATAGCCAAAATCGTTACATTGGACTCCAACTAGGAAAGAGATAACATGTGAATCGGGGTGCCCTGCCCCTGGGCCTTGTTTGGTTATTTTGCCACTTATTGGCTTGCCATGGCCAACAAAAACACATCCTCAAGGGATGATTTCCATGAGCTCGTTCCATGAAGTAGTAACATCAAACGTTAGTATGCCAGTGTGAGTTAATTGCAACTGAAATGCGCTACTGATATAATAAAAACCTCTTAACCATGTGAGAAGATTTCTTGTATGGAACTCTTGCTAAGAAATGTTTGACAAAGCCAACCGTTTTGGACTGTGTATAGGTATTAGGTATGCATTTGCCAGGCACTGTTAGCATATGCCTAGGTAATCACACCATTTTCCAGGTGCTGCTATCAAATGCCCAGTTTGTACCATTTTAGCAGTGCCTGGAAAATGCCTATCACATGCCCAGACATAAGTCCACACTAGTGGCGTTTATGAAAGCTGGTTTGTTTCGTTGGGCGTCATCAATGAGATGTGACAGATGTGCAGTGATGTTCTATGCACAGAGAGCAAGGGGTCCACATCTGAATTGCTCTTCATAACATGGGGTAATATCCAAAGCATTTAGGCGTTTGCCATACATGTGAGTCTCTCTACTTAGAGAGAAAAAGGCAAAATAACCTGCTCCACAGTTACATTTAGCTCGTTATGCCTATCAGCCTGGCCTTACCCATAACAACATTCCATCCCCAAAATGCCAGGAAATTCTCCCCTGAACAAAGAGTACCTCCAGCAAATTTGGATCTGATATTTGACAAAGTAATGAAATATGCCAAAAAACAACATCTGGATAGGTGTTCGTGTTTAATGCATCAAGGAACCTGGCGTATATGCATATATGAAGCAACACTGCAGACAGCTGTACTGGTCTTGAGCAATCCTTGCAGGGATCTTTCTGGCCACACTTGACAGAGGAACAGTGCATTTCCTTTTGCGTCCTTGAATGAACTCTGGAAAATAATCTTCATATAATGAGTCAATGCACATGGATACACCTGTTTTTCTTTTGTTTCCACATACCTATATGGACGATTTAAGGGAATTTTCAATCAGCACCTATATCGTGAGAAATATTCACTTCAACAATATTGCTATCATCATTCTACATTGCCCAGGTTGAAAAACTATCAAATGACTGTTCACATAAATATCCTACAGAGTGCATTCAGCGAATGCTATGGTAATGGCATCTGGGGGTTGATCTTAAATTCGCTGCTTGACAGTGCTCTGTTATCGTGGGCAAGGCCCTGCATGTCCCTAACTTGCTAAAATCGAATACATGGTGTAAATTCATGAAGTCTGAAATAGAACACTGCACATTTACATGAATACATAATTTGGAATGAGAATGTATATGTTGCAATTCAGTAGCCACTGTTATTAGGCTTGAATGAATCCCCCATTCGCTGGCAGTTGCTTTGCCATCCAGGGCATCTGTTTCGAACTCCCAAAACATGGATATGGATACGGAGGTATAAAGAAACAATCATAATTTTCTTCTGGACACAAGTTCTATAGATAGAAAAAAACGGTCAGGTTTCCTACACAAGAACAAAAAAACAGACAGATTGAAGAAATAGATATACTGTAATTTATTTGCATTCTGATGTGACAAGCCTCCCGTTGTCTCATCTTGTTGATTGCTTTTGCCTGTTGAGCTCATGAGGCAAAGCAACACAATGTACTGCAACATTGAAAATAATCGAGCAAGGAATGGGCTCACATTCCAAATAGATCTAGCTAAAATAAGTAAACAAGCATCGGCACATGTGGCTGAAATTACATGCTGGGCGTCGATAATCATAAATCACAACTGTATAGTGCTAACACAGTGACAACTTAGTAAAATAAACCTATATAACCACAGATGTTTTATATCATAAAATGCAGCGATTAAACAATACACACGCTATAAAAGAATGATTTAATGAAATAGGGTTCACAGACCAATGCAGATAAATTACAGACAAAAAACATCACAGGTTATCTATACTAGCATGGTATTGAAGACACACGTGAATGCAATAGGAAGGGCACGCCTTTAGAACCTTTTGGCATCCGATTGGCAAGTACTGTGCAGAGGCAACATGTGTGAGGAGGTTAATGTCTTAGCAGAGGTAGAATACATATTAACATATTATACTTCACAAAGTCTGCTGTTAAACTGTTGGAAAGTTGCTGGGAAGGTTGCTCTCTGGACTTTGGAGTTCACTCAAGGAAAACTCCACCCACTTTACCTAGCTTCCCTACAACTACGTGAATGCTGCGCTTCTAGAGTGCGCGCTTCACGAAGTAGCTTCACTAAGTCTGCTGTTGCGCTGTTGGAACGTTGCTGGGAACGTTGCTCTCTGGACTTTGGTATGCAAAAGACTTTGTCAGCTGCCGTATGATTCATGGACTTTGATCCCAGAAGTGCCTAATCAGCTGTTCTTTTCTGTTCGTTTCTGTGTTTTTCTGGCTTACTAGGAGTTCACTCAAGGAAAACGCCACCCACTTTACCCAGCTTCCCTACAACTACGTGAATGCTGTGCTTCTCGAGGGCGCGCTTCGCGAAGTCGCTTCACAAAGTCTGCTGTTACGCTGTTTAGCGTGTCAGCGTGCATCTGCTTTTCTTTATTTCTCTCGGCTTTGACATTCATAATTGTCACATTTGGTCTAAAAACTCTGAATGTATACATTCAAAACAGGGATGCCGGAACAATTAGTTGTATCTAGTGCTTCCTTACAATTGAAACCCACCACTCCGAAACCTTCACCCAAGATAGCACTTAAACGCAAACTAAGTGGTCATCCTTTACTCGCTCCTGGAAAGAAAATGGCTTCCGCTGACATTCGCAATTTCTATGCCATATGCCAGGACTCTGCGCGTGGTATAGAAGGTGAGCACAATACAGCTGATGCACCAAACACTATGACAGCCCCATGTGTTGATTTAACCTGTTTGTCCCCAAATGTTTTGAATAATTCAATAACTGATTCCCAAATTGTGAACAATTCTGACCATCCACCCCCTGATTTATCTGTGCCCGTAGAATCTTCTGTGTCACCGCTGGTTAAAATCACCAATCACGGTATTACACCAATTGTGATTCCTGATGACAATATCAATGTTCAGCCCTCTAATTCCTCAGATAATGCATGTGCTCCTTTAAGGGACCTATATGAAAATGATACTATTGTTTCAATTGTTGTATCCGCTCCTTGTTCTTCCTCAAACAAAACACCCTCTGTGCGTTCAGTGCCTATGTCCCCCGTACATTCTGAAACCTCCAAGACGCATAATGATAGTCTTTACCACTCCCCTACCTTATTTGTGCCGGAACATGATAATTCCATTGCCCTTTCAGCATCTTTTTTACATCCAACTCCTTGGAGACCGTCCACTGCTCCTGTTTTGCTCTCACTTGGCCTGGCCGTTCCTAGTCCCTCAAATATGTTAATAGAAATAACACTCAGTGCGATCAATTCTTCAGTTAATTCCATGCTCAAACTGTTTGAAACTTTGGATACTAGAATCCAATATCAATCTGCACAGTTGAATACACTTAAATCCTCTTTCAACAAAGGGAAGGTATCACAAGGTACCCAAACAAGTGATTGTCCTTTCTCTCCACTTGAAGTGAATTCTAGTTGTTTTCTTGTGAATCCAACTAAAACCCCTTCTGACTCCAGACGGTCTATGATCATTGTCACTTCTTTACCGTCTTTTTCAGAAGTGATTTGACCAGTCGAACCAACAGACGTACCAACAATGAATTCTTTTCCGTCCGGTACTGACAATAGCTCCATCATTCCCGTGGTCAATCGCATAAACGCTGAAGTGACAGCTCCTATGTTCAATATATTCAGTTCTCACTCACATTTTGACACTATTACACAACCCTCTACCAAAAAATATCCCAAAACCAAACTAATCACCTAGTTCGAAAGAGTTCGAACATTAGACAATTTGCTAAACGAATACGATGTGTTCAAATGCCAAATAGCAACGCCAATAAAACAAATAAAACGAAACAAAGAAAGCTCACTAAGCATAAGCGATGCGACTCTGTATTGACCAGAACACGAAGTGAGGATCATGAACCTTTAAATGACTTAATTCAAGCCATTTCAGTTCAAGCAAAGAACTCATCAAAATCGGATTCTTCCATGGCCCAACTCGTAACAATACCCAACTTGACACCTAAAACTATATCTGCTTTACCTACGTTGCCCTCTTTAAATCTTACTTCGCGAGAAGTATCTTCACTCCCAATTTCTAAAGAAAACCCTTTATCTACCATGTCACAAACTGAGGCTATATTAGCAGATGTGCCAGCTGAGATCAGTAAATCAATGGATGAATACTTAAAATTCAAATCGTCAACTAATCAGTTCATCTTACCATCTCCAGTTATCTCATCAATTGCCTGCCCTAAACCTTCTGTTCTTCAGCAATCAGAGCTGTCTAAAGAAACTAATAATTTTCACCCAATATATAACTTAGACAAGAATAATAAAAATGAGCACCCACATCACTTGGGCGCCCCCTCAAAATCTAGACATGCACTATCTATAACATCATCGATTCATTCTAAAGTGTCAAGCTGCCCCTTTCCCAGTTTATGATTTATCAAGATCGAGTGTATTAGCACTATTGAATGATGTTGATTCGTTACGTGGCATTTCCACACAGGATATACTCCAAGTTGAATTTTTGGATGAACAAGACTGGTCTGTGGTTCGAATTTGGGTAGCTTCATCATTGGTTCGTAATACCTTATGGCAAGCTAAGATTAAGCTCTTTTCGATGGGCTTCCTTTTGGCTCTTGATCCAATTGACCTAGAAGAACCTTTTGATATGGCTTCCCAATCTCCAGCCTTTACAACCCCAATGACAAAGAAGTTGGGGTTGTATTCCTCCTCCAAACCTCTTTCACAATTTCAAACTAATTCCCTGTTTGCTCAAAATCAACAAACCAATTTGCAATCCTGGAATCACCAGAAATAATCATTATTGCAATCAGACTTTATTGATTATCGAATTAGTAGCTGGAACACACGCGGGCATTCATACTTGATGACTGGAGTGGATTCTATAGTATCGAGTCACACCATAGTGGCCTTTCAAGAAACATGGTTGTTACAGAGGCCAGTGTGGAGTGGGAATGATGTTGTCCTTAATCCAGCCAAATCTGGACTGATGGATCGCCCGTTGTCGGTCCCCCTGGTTGCCGTGAAATGTGGAATGGGATTTCAAATTAGTTCCTGGCTTGCACCAAATCACCATCTTCAACTAGTAAGAATCACATTTTTTGGGGGAGTTATTGCCCTTATAAATCTCTATCGGAACCCCGTTGCTATAACAGATTCACTTTTGTTTCTGAATTGGAAGTTCTCTTAGACACAATCACGCAGGATGCACAAATTACCAACTTATTTATAGTCTGTGATTTCAACTTAGATTGTCTTCCTAAATCTAAGAATAAATCCACACTAACATAATTCCAAGTGGAAGACGCTAAAAGAGTATTGCAACCTTATCATGTTGAATGGTGCCTGCGAGGCTTATATCCCCTCACATTTGTAAGCGATATTCAGTCAACACTACAGCTAAGCCAATGCCTAGTCTGGGATGCTGAGGAAAACCCTTATTGATGTATTTTTATGTCCAGTTCAGTACTCTGGATGACAACCCTTGTATAACACCCCCCTCTTAGAATCCCCCTGACCCCACTGAGCCAAGAAGTAGGTTTGTTTTGCAAATTAAAAGGTTTATTTGAAAAATTAACAAGATATATATCACACTTTTATAATAAATTAATAATTGATATCACACTTATGGATATAATGTTCATCAACAATGGGTAATCTGGCACTAGCACACTTCTTTACAATCAATGAGGAGTTAGTATAGGATGGATAAGGTAGCAAAAATACTTTTATGGTTTCAAGGGAAAAGCAATGAGGAATAAAATGCAGTACAGAAATAACTTGATATGATTTTAGCAAAAGATAAGATAATCACTTTTTTTGACAATTGACCCCCCCCCTCTATGCAAGGTAAAGAGATGGGCACAGTTCTCAGGAATGCAATCAAATATAATTCATTTCAGTTCCCCCCCAGCAAGCTTAGAGGAAAACAGGTAGAAGTTTGAAACACAGGCCCAAAATGCTTCGAATGTGATGACAATGAAGTGAGAAATGTGCTAAAAATGCTTTGAATTCCCTCTAGAGGTTCAGGGTGGGTGATATCTATTTGATATTAGTTCAGGCTCACTTTAGCAATGCTCTATGAGTAACTAGCAGTTTAAAACGAATTTTAGCAAAGGAAAGCAAGGAGCTGCTGATTTTTACACGTGGCTGAAATTGTGCGAATGTCAAATTGCGGCAAATTTAGTCGCGTGCGTCGAGCGCGATTATGGAGGCACTATAAGGAAGTCGGTTCTAGGCTCGTTGGAAAGCGTAGAATCTTAGCTTTAAGATGACAGTTAAAACTCGCTCCTAGCACAAACGGTTCCGGAGGTACGGCGATTTTGTGAAGGTAGTTTTTCGGATTTGAAATTTTAAAGCTCAGAATGACAGATGACAGTTTTCAGTTTTAAAGATAACAGAATGACAGATGACAGAATGACACGATTCTAGGAGGCAGTTCTAATAGGCTAAAATAGTTTGAATTAGATTATTTTAACTAAGAGATTGGTTCTGCACAGTTCTGTTAGGTACTCACAATATAAATTTGAAATAGGCCTTGTCACGGATCTGGTCAACACGTACAGCGGCGGTTCTCTCTGCTGGGCGGGTCAATCAGGCACCGGTCCTGCTCACAGCGATCCGGATCTCTGGTTCTGCTCACAGCGGTCTGGGTCTGGTCTGCGGTTCCGGCAAAAGTTCTTGGCAAAGAATACGAACAGCTTGCCTGGCTGTTGAATAGTTTGGTTAGGTTTGCTGGATTCTGAAGGCCTGCTGAGAATACTTTTGCTTGCAGTGGACCTTCTAGGTTCAAAGTTCTGTAGTCTATGGGTCTCTGGTTCTGGTCTCTGTCTGGATGGGATGTCGGCCGTCAAAAGGCTCCGCAGAAATGGAAAATGAATCTACCTGTCCCAGCAGTCTCTTTTTATGTGTTTTGGAAGTGGGTGTGTGCGTGGCATAACTGAGCCTGCCCCTCTCTACTTGTCATTGGCCCAGTTCTCCCCTCTCCCTTGATTGGGGAGCTGGGTTGGGTGTCATCTTTATGGCTTACAGAAAGACACTCCCCTTGCCAATCTGCACACAAATCTATTTCTGATCCAAATACATATTTCCCAGATACACAATTTGTTGAAATTACATGTACACATTATATATTCCTTATGGTCCATGCTTGTCCGCCTCTGATCTTCCTGGGGGCTTGCATTAAAAAATGACAACATTTTGCGCTTTTTGGTCGGTTTACCAATATCGGATATTTACCAAAAATTACACAAATGTGCACAAGGAGTATGGACATTAATTGATGAAGTGTCAGATTTTTAACATGCAGACATTTGGAGTAAGACCCTATTTTCCGCTAGCAACCCCCCAGAATACACCACAGGGTCCTAACACCTCATAAAATGTGCACGGAAAAATCCCAAGAAAAATGATATTATTTATATAATTTTGACCAGTCTGCACTATGAGTTATCTATCTTTTTAAAATGATGCCCTGGTCAAAAAGGGGTGTGGCTTCCCACATCACATGGTGGAATAACTGGTTTATCCACATCCCCCAAGCTAAGCTTGCTAGCAGAGGCACTGCCCCTCCCAGTTTCCCCCAAGAGGAAGCCATTTTACGACCCCCCCAATATAACATTTGCCTGAGCCCAGGACAGGGCTTTGTTCAACCTCCTGCAGTCTGCAGGTACCCCTCCCTTAATTCAATCAGAGAGGTGTGATCTCCTTTTGGTGGGGGCAGCAGGATGCAGCCAGGCCTGCGAAGAGTGGTTGAGCAGGTTTCTCCTGTCGGGGGTAGTTGTCAGGCAGAATTCAGCTAAATGTCACTTTAGTTCCCAGTTTTCTACATTCAAATCCAACTTACATGCAGCTATGTTTTATATACACATTAAATAATTACTTCCTTCAAGTCATTTCAGAATATAGTTTTACATTGTATCAACCTCTTAGCAAGTCTTTCCCTGGCCTGGTTTGGGTTCCTCTGTTCAGTTTTACACAAAAGTCTGGTGGTTTTAAAACGCTGTCTTTCTGATAGTGGTGAGTACCGGTATTGCATCAATTTTTGGGATCTGTCTTGAATTACTGCATTTCAATTGTGTGGTCTTTTGCTTGATAGTATAGGACCCTTGCTTAACATTGTTTTGATGGCATCCTTACAGTAGAGTGGTGATGTGGAACCCCCCACAAGAAGGTTGTATCTTTGGAGTGGTATTGTGCCAATTGCACAGTTCTCCTGGATTCTGGCGTGAATGGGGGTGGTGATAGCTCATCCCCACATCCACCCAGTCTATTGATTTAGTTTGTTCTGGGATAGAATAATGGGCGGCGGCAGCTCATCCCCACATCTACCCAGTCTATTGATTCAACATGGGTCAAAACCCTTGACAAACCCCCCCGCCTGACTGCGCTTTGATTCGAGTCGAGGGGAAGTCGGGTGCAAAGGATGTTTTGAGCCCTGTGCTGGTATGTCCGCATTATCTTCTTCCAATTCTGTAGATGGCACAGTTCAGCATCTTTTCCTCCACCCAGTTGGATCGATCGGTTCTCCATGGGAATATTGGGCGGTACCCCGGGCCCCTCGGGTCTCTGCTCCCGGTCCCCGGTTGTCCTCCTTGGTTGGTCTCCATGGTTTCCTCTCTCCTAGGATGATAAAGCAAAAGCGGCAATACCTATTCATAGACGTTTTTCCACCACTATTGATCTAGTGGGACGGCATGTACATTTGATAACTCAATAGACATAGCATTCTTCTTTTGAAAAACACAATATCATTCAGATACAGTCGCTTACAAGAGTCATAATATCTTAGAAACTATATGTGGGATATTTTAGGGTTGGAACTGAATTAATCTGGAGCGGTCCCCTCTGGTATTGCAGAGGACTCCTCCAGTTGCTGCAGAGTGTGCCTGGGATGGCAACACTTTAGCTGATTTATATGTACCCACTTGTCTTCCCCTTCCGCCAGACTACCTTTGGGGATGCGGATCTTATACGCTACAGGGGAGATCTTGTCTATAATTTCAAACGGTCCCTTCCATGTAGGCAAACATTTTCGCTGTTTGGCCAGGTTCCTTTGGAAATTGTATAGATAGACCCGGTCCCCCACCTCGTATACTTTCCTGGTGGTTTTCAGGTCGTAGTGGGTCTTCATGCTATCAGCTGATCTTTCTAGATTCCGCTGAGCATAGGCAAAAGCATGTTGGAGGTGTTTCCTGAAATTCTCCAAATACTCATGAGTTGTGGAGGCATTTATCAACGTTTGCTCTTGGGTTCTGTAGAGCAAATGCTGGGGAAGCACCATCTTGCGTCCAGTCATCAACTCAAATGGTGACATTTTAGTTGCAGATGAAGGGGTAGATCTGATGGCCATTAGGACCAGAGTTAGTCGGATATCCCAACTTGGCCCAGAATCTGCCACAAACGTTTTTAATATGCTCACAATGGTTCGGTTGTATCTCTCTACTGCTCCAGAAAAAGCTGGCCTATAAGCAATGTGTAGCTTCCTTTTAACCCCCAGTATCTCCCACATCTCTGTCATTACTTCACTGGTGAAGTGGCTACCTCTGTCTGACTCAATCCTTTGAGGTAGACCAAAACGGGAAAAGATGTGGTTAATCATCAGGGCAGATGCTGTAGCTGCCTTGCAGTTTGGGGCCGGGAGACATTCCACGCACTAGGTAAACAAGCATGTAACGGTCAACATGTACTTGTTTCCTCTAGACGAGCGAATTACAGGGCCTACAAAGTCAATTTGCAAATCTGACCATGGCAGTGTCATCCCCCTCTTTTGGAGAGGCGCACGGTGTGTGAGGGATGATGGCTGAAACTGTACACACACAAGACACCCCTCCAAGTATTGGTCGAGGTCCTGCCCCAAGTGTGGCCAGTATGCAACCTCTCTTTAGATTTCCAGTGTTGTGTGAAACCCCCTATGACCGGCGGTGGCCGCATCCTGGGCGTGGCTTAACATCAGGCTTCGGAATGAGGTAGGGACCACCCACTGATCATGGCCAGCTTGGGATTTCCTTGCCAACAAACCGTCTTGGATTCGGAACCTTTTTGGACATTTCATCAACACTCTTAGGTCCTCCTTCCCAATGTAATCGGTATCCGTCAGGGGAAAGTTCTCAGGGTCCTCAATGTGTTGGTAAAACTTACCAATTATTGGATCCCCCTTCTGAGCTGTAATCAAATCAGCATCAGGGGTCTCCTTACTCCATTGTGCAGTTGAAAGATCATTGTGAGCATTTTTCTGGGACCTAGTGATAGCAGTGACCTGGATTTCCCCCAACAGGGACTCTATTTCGATTAGATCCCCTTGGATGGCCCCGGTTTTGGACAGCTGATCCGCTAAGTCATTTTCAGTTTTGTCTGGTCCCTCTACTTTGGAATGACCCTTGATCTTTTTCCAGTAGATGGTCATCCCATTCGATGTGACCAGATCATCAATATTTTGGATTAACTTCCCATGTTTCAGGGGTTTGTTATTAGCACATAACATGCCTCTGGTTTTCCAATTAACCAGGTGCTTCACGAACCTGTTCCGTACATAATCCGAATCTGTGATTATGACCAGTTCGTGGAGTTGATGTTGGACAGCAGTGAGGATGTCCTGATGCACAGCCATCAACTCTGCCACCTGACTACTTCGGGGACCAATTTTATATCCAGCGGAGGGTTCTGGATACTCCTTCCCCCATGCATTCCCTACGCCGGCCACCAGTTCTTTCTCCCCGTTGTTGTCAACATGGTACGACCATCCATCCACATAGACAGTGGGCATTCCCTCACACTTGTCTTCTTCAAAGACTTTGTGTGGGGAATTAAGTTATGCTTCCATGTTGTCCTTGATGTTTAGACTTTCGTCCTCGAGACAGTTTTCTCTGGCACAATCATGTAAGTCAGCTAGACCTTGCGCGAGGGGACTCTTCTTGTTTTGGCCATATCTGACCTCCACAGGAAAGCCTTGCATTGACAGAATCCAGGAAGTAATTCGGGAATTACTCACATTTCCAGCCCGGATTATGTCACTTTGGAGATATTGCAGAGGCTGGTGTGGAGTCTCCACTATGATGTGTTCCCCCTGGATAAACGGGCGGTAATTCTTCAATGCCCACACCGTTGCCAAAGTGCCTTCTCACAATCGTTGAATTTTTCCTCCACAGAGGATAATGTTTTGCTCGCATAGGAGATTACTTTATTGACCTTGTCATGCTTTTGGTATAATACTGCAGTCAAGCACATATTTGAGAACCCTGTCTCCAGGAAGAACTCCTTGTTTCTGACAGGGTAAGCTAGGCAAGGTGCTTGTGAGAGGCTTCTTTTGAGTTGTCTTACTGCCTCGGATTGTTCTGGACCCCATTCCCACTTGACCCCCCCCTTCAAGAGATGAATCAGGGGTCTGGTGATCTCTGCGTAGCCCTCAATGAACTTTCTGCTGTAATTAGTCAGTCCAAGGAGGCTCCTTAGTTCCCGCAGAGTTGTGGGATCCTTCATTTTATGAAGTGCTTCCCCTTTCTTTTCTTGGGGACAGAGACCCTGAGGAGTAATCTCATGCCCCAAGAAATTAACACGGGTTCTACATCACTGTGCTTTCTGAAAGGAAAGTTTTGCTCCGGCGGCCCTCAACTGTGTCAAAACATAACAGATCTCCGCTATGTGTTCCTCCACAGATGAACTTTTGATGAGGACATCATCTACATAAGCCAGGTTACCCCTCGCACCCAGGTCGGGCATGGCCTTATGTAGGAAAATGTTGAATTCATTGCCGGAGTTGAGGTATCTGAAGGGAGTCTGGGTCCATGTGTACTGCTGGCCCCCAAAGGTAAAAGCCAGTTTGTATTGGTCCTCCCTACTGACAGGCACGGTCCAGTATCCATTGGTCAGGTCTATTGCTGTGAATACCTGTGACCCCTTGATCTGGGCCAGCCCTTGGTCAATGTAGGGCAGAGGCCATCTGGAAGTATGGACCCATTTGTTGAGCTCCCTAAGGTCAGCGCAGACTCTCCACTGGCCGTTTGGCTTCAATATTCCCAGCACCGGATTATTGAAGCTGGACGGATTATTCCCCGGGACTCAAGGTTCTTAATTATTTCAGTAAGGGGCTCCATGGATGCCAGAGGGAAACGATATTGCTTCACAAACACTGGAGTCATTCCAGGGTCCGTGGGACTTGTTGTGGTGTGGATGTCAGTGTGACCACAGTCATATGAGTCTACCGCAAAGAGATCTTGGAAATCCAAGAAAACTTGTTTCAACTTTTGCTTCTGTTCCAGAGTCACGCAGGCATCAGCTAGGTTGACTCTCTCTTCCACCATGTGCCCGAAGCCTGGAAAGACTTCTGGTTTTGCTATCACAGCGGGCCCCCTCCAGCTGGGTGGATAAGTCCCTGGTCAGAGTGCTGATTTGGACTGGAGGCTTCAGGTGGGAAAGGCAGCCCTCATGCACCTGGAAAATCACCTCATCCCCTCTGAAGTCACAAGTCACATCTTCCTTACCATAAGGGCAAGCAGTGTACACCAGGAAGTTCCCCCCATGCTGGGTGAAAATCCTGTCTGGTGTTGTATTGTCATCACTGTCACTGTCAAAACAGTCCTTGGGGATTCGTCCTAACAGTTCATTTCCTAAATCAATGGAGAAATGTTGGTCATCAACCGCCATTCCAATAATGGTGCCTGCGGCGAGAGTGATACTCTTTAAGTCGCTGTTATCCACCTCTATTGGAATAGTGTCATGTTCTATGTTCACTAATGGTGTTGGGTTTACCCCTAACCCTTGCTGTTGGAGAGAAGCATTTAGATTTATGTAAGCATCAAGGTTTTTCAATTTTTGTCCTCTTTTAACTTTCACTTCCAGGGAGAATTGTCAGGTCCTTTCTGGGATGGTGACTTCCTCTTTAATCTGAATTTCAACTGCATAAGGCAGCAATTGTGCTGACCTAAATGCTTTTTCTGGATCATCAAAGCCCATGGGATTATCCGCTAATCGGGACAAAGCTTTGAAGTTTATTAGGTCCAAACTAATGGCGAAGCGATTGAGAATGTCACTGCCTAAGTAAAAGGCGGCAGTGACGTCTCTCACGACCCAACAATTATGGACTATGCTCTTGTTGCCAATGGAGATTTTGAGCATACACCTGCTTGGCCGGAGATGTTTGGAATTGGGTGTTTCCAGATCCATTTCCCATTTGTCTATCAGTTTGAATGTGGGAATGGCTGGATCTTTTGGGAGTTGGCGGAACATGGCTTCGCTGATGAAGCACTTACCGTTGTTCACACACACTCGGGTGAGAATAGAGTCCTTCCCATCATTTAACTGAACAGGGATGAACAACTGCTCTCCAATTTGCTGAATATCAGCCAGGCTCTGAGCTGATTTCACATCTTTCTGGACTATAGGAGTGGGAGTGTCTGATTGTGGATTGGTAAAGAATTTCAGAGTGTTTCCTTCCAGTGTGGAATACCACCTTAAACTGGTAGGAAGGTTGATTTTCAGAAATTTAGAGGACCCCCCCATCACCAGTCTATTGTCCTACTGCTATTACTGTCACGTCTGGAATTTGGCTGTTCTGGAAGTGAAATTATATTTGGTCATATTTTTGTTCAACCATGTGGCATGTGCCGTTTAAACTAACATGGTTGACACTCTGTTTTAATTTTATTGGTCGGCTAGTCTGGGTCCAGAGGACCTTGTTTACACAATCTATTAGGGGTGCCAACCTTCTCAGGAGGTCATTCCCTAGTAAACAAGGGGTACCCTGTGGAGTCACTACTATGACCGGGTGTTTCAACCTGTGACGCCCAATTTTAATGTCCAAATCTGCCATCCCCTCGATGGGAATTTCCTTCCCGTCAAAGTTCTGGAGTTGTCCAGGAAGAGAGGTGAGAGGAATACGGTAATTCTCCCCCCTTCCTGCATTTAGTTAATCAAAGGACCTTTTGGACAGAAGGGTAGCTTGGGATCCAGTGTCCACCAGTACCAAAATTGTACCCTGGCCCTGTACTTGTACCGGGGCATAGTATCTTCCCTCCTTCTCCTCAAGGGGGCACAGATAATGCACATTTTTGGACAACTGGTGGGCTAATTTTCTGGTTTTGGACATTGCTAGTGAAGAGATTTGGGCAGAATTCTGTAGAGAGCCTCGGGAATCTAAAAGAAAAAGTTGGCAACTGGAGATCAGAGCCATTGTGAGTTCTCATGGTTCCGGTTCTGGGCCGCCCCCCCCCCCTTTTTGGAGGCAGTCATCAGGATGGGTTGGACCCATGGGATTTTGGTATTGTTGGTTCTGGGATGAGATGATGGGCGGCGGTAGCTCAGTCTCTACATCTCCCCAGTCTGTTGATTCGGTTTTAGGTTCCCCTGGTTCCGGTTCTGGGCCGCCCCTGCCTTTTTGGAGGCACTCACCAGGATGGGTTTGAACCAGGGGTTTTTGGTTTTGTTGCTTCTGGGATAGGATGATGGGCGGCGACAGCTCAATCCCCACATCTACCCAGTCTGGATTGGAATCTCTTGGGACCCATTTTTCCTTGGGAAGAGTTCCCCCATCTCTGAAGGAGAAGATCCTTTTCCCAGGATCCTCTGAGGATCCCTCTCCCTCAAATTGGAAGACCTGTACCTCCTCCACAAAGTGGGTCTGTTTGGGTCCTTTGTTTCTCCTACGTCCTCTTTGCTCTTTGGGTGGCAGACTTTCAGGGGTAGGAGATTTTGTTTCCGGTTCCTGGTTTTCCAGGGGCTGTTTACCAGTTGGGAAGGAAGCTTCCTCCAAGGCTTTACACCCCCCTGCCCCTTATGCCTCCTCCCTGGGAACCGGTGGGTTATCGGGGTGCTGCCCCCGTCAATGTTCTGGAGCACTAGGCCCAGGGTTTGGGGCATTCTGCGGTGGCATGCTCATCTGAGGGTTCTGTTGAGCCCTCAGTATGTGACCCAGATCCCGTGCCATACTTTGGACCTGGCACTCAAGTTGTGAAACCCGCTCAGGCTGATACGGGCTCTATTTTCTCCCCTGGGCTGATCCCGGGAAGGGTAGCTATCCCTTCTCTGGTAATACCCCGGATTGGGAAGATTTGGGTACCCCTCCACCCTTGGCCTCCCCTCTCCCGGATTAGGTTGTCTGGGCTCAGGGAATTGGGCAAAGAAGGATGGATGAGTTTGGGGCTGGAATCCTTGTGGATACCTGGGGAAAAAGTTCGGCCCAGGGTTTGGTGAATTTCTGCCCTCCTGTGGGAAGTTTGGAGGGAAATTCTCTGGGTTAGGTGCTTGACTGGATCCCAGCCCCCTTGGGCTGGGGGAGTCCACACTTAACCCAGGATTGGTCTGTTTCCCTTGTAGCGGGGACTTACATAATTAGGGGAGCGAGAGACCCCATTTATGGGACTACCTCCTCGACTCCCTATCTGTGACTGGCCCGAGGGCCTTCTAGGCTGTGAATTATTTGGTGCAGGCAGGTTTTTAGGCCCCCCCATCTTCAAATCTAAAACGGGGGCAACTTTTACCTCCGCCACCTTGGCAGCAGCAGGGGTGCTGTTGGTTTTGGGGTTTTTCTGCGCATTACTTTTATTTTCTATGGGCTTCTGCACCTCATAGATCCGGGTAGCCTGTTCAATGACCCAGTCTAGTGGCCTCTTCTCGTGAAAGTCTCTCACTAGCTGGGTCATGATGTATTTGGGCAGAGCATGGAAAAACGTATTGATGAACTCTCTACTGTCCGTGCGCACCCTTCTGGTGGTTTGTGCAAAATCACGCTTTAATTCTTGCACAAATTCTTGTGGGGCCTGATCCTCCCCACATTGTAAATTGTAGGCTGCCTTGCGAGCCTCTTGGGGATTTCTGTGAACAGAAAAATGTTTCAAGATGGCCGCCCTGTAGGTGGACCATCTTGAATGGTTTTGGTCCTCCAGCCCCGCAAAGAAACTGGAGTATTCTGGTGAGAAGGTCCACTTTACATATTGAATACAGCTTTGGCTGTCCTTCAAATGGAAAGTCTCCATCATTTGTTCGTAAAGCTCCAAGTGTTCCCAAACAGAATACTTGGCGTTCTTGTGATAAGGCGTGATGACACTCCTTATTGCCTTTATTTGTTTCAATGGGTCCTTAAGCAAGGCCCTTTTTGCCTTATTGGCCCTTTTGGTTCGGGTCACCCTGGTCCATTCATCCTCTGACTCCAAAGCACTGCTCCCATAGGTGCCCGTCTGATCTTCCAGGTTTTCCCGGATTCTGCGAGCCTGGGAATGGCTGGCAGAATGTGTGGACCTGGTCTCCTGTGTCCTGTAACGCTCAGAGGAGTCTTCAGATCCCTCCTTGCTGCCAGGATTTGATGGGTACCCCCCGCCCCACTGACCTAACTGGGCAGACGTTTTCAGGATGCCCTTAATGGGCCTACTCTCCTGGGGTTCCCCACTAATTTGCACTGTGCTTGGGTGCGCATACCCGGATGCCCGCCCCTCCATTCCTGGGTGGTACTGGCCTATGAGCCCCATACTTTTGGCTGGATAGTAATCTGCCATCCCTGTGGCCCTGTGCTCATGTGCGCCAGGGGATATGGGGGTGGCAGAGTCCAGGGACTGAGAGAGATGACGGCCTCCGGTACTAGGGCTCCTGAGGTTATGCTCAGGTGTTTTCCTTTCCCAGCGAACTTCATCTCTGTCAGCCCCTGCTCCCTGTTGCAATGCAAGAGCCTGCGCCTTCAGTTCCTCATTTAAGGTCTTACTAGACTCTATCAGTCTCTCCTGCATCGCTACCTGTTGCCGGACCCTATCATTGTGCTGACAGAGATCCTCCTTTTCTCTCTGTGCCTCCTGATTGGTCCTGGAGTACTGGGCCAGTCTCTGCTGCAGGAGGGTTACCTCCTCAGTCCCATCCCTACTGGCCTGCTCCTTTCTTGCCAGAGCCTCCTCCACCCTCCTGGTGTGATCTAGCAAGCCCTGATGCGCTTTTTGGAGGTCACCCAGCCCCTGGAGGGCCAAGTGATTTCCTTCAATTTTTCTTTTAAATCTTTTAAATGGCAGACTTCCTGGCCTAAGTTATCCCTTTCATGACCAAGAGCCTGCATTTGTGACGCCAGGTCGTCCCTCTGCCTTTGAAAGGCACCAGCTTTCTGGCGTTCTTCATCAAACTCTACCTGGGTATCCAGGTCTTTCAAAATCAATTTATTGCTTTCCTCTTTCTCTCTGTCTAGTTGGATTTGCAGGGTGGCTACCTGCTCTGTGCATGCCCTGTTGAAATTGATCTGTTGCTCCAGCTTTTTCTGGCTCTGCAGTAAGGAGTCCAAACTGTCTTGGTGCTCCTTCTGCAAAGCCAGAATTCTAGTATTCTGATCTGTCTTTTCCTGTTGCAGTATATCCATGTCCTCTTTTATTTAATGATATACTGCCTACTATCATTTTCTGACTCCTGGCTCCTCTGCAGCCTCTGCTCAGAAGAGACCAGGTCAGATTGGGCCTTTTCTAACGCAATCTGTTGCCTATTTGCCAGATCTTGGCCTTCAGCACATTTGTCCTGGATGGCTCCCATATATAGATACAAATATGCCGCTATCCTGGCAATCTTATTGTGTTCATCTTTGGCCTTAGAAGCCATATATAATTCACTCAGGGCCACATGTAATGGACCCTGATCTCTCCATGTTTCAGTGACCTGTTGCGCGATTGAATGCAAACAGACCGCCTCCTTAGAGCGTTCCTTTGAGGGGTGCTTTCACAGTGTAAAACAGCGTGGTGATCTAACCGGATATGTGTATCCGATCAGTTGGCACACTGTCTTAAGCTGTACAAATGGTAAGTCTAACCCAGAATATCCCGGCTCCGAGCCCCCACTTAAGCGATATTCAGTCAACACTACAGCTAAGTCAATGCCTAGTCTGGGATGCTGAGGAAAACCCTTGTTGATGTATTTTTATGTCCAGTTCAGTACTCTGGATGACAACCCTTGTATAACACCCCCCTCTTAGAATCCCCCTGACCCCACTAAGCCAAGAAGTAGGTTTGTTTTGCAAATTGAAAGGTTTATTTGAAAAATTAACAAGTATCACACTTTTATAATAAATTAATAATTGATATCACACTTATGGATATAATGTTGATCAACAATGGGTAATCTGGCACTAGCACACTTCTTTACAATCAATGAGGAGTTAGTATAGGATGGATAAGGTAGCAAAAATACTTTTATGGTTTCAAGGGAAAAGCAATGAGGAATAAAATGCAGTACAGAAATAACTTGATATGATTTTAGCAAAAGATAAGATAATCACTTTTTTTTGACAATTCACACCCCCCTCTATGCAAGGTAAAGAGATTGGCACAGTTCTCAGGAATGCAATCAAATATAATTCAGTTCAGTTCCCCCCCAGCAAGCTTAGAGGAAAACAGGTAGAAGTTTGAAACACAGGCCCAAAATGCTTTGAATGTGATGACAATGAAGTGAGAAATGTGCTAAAAATGCTTTTAATTCCCTCTAGAGGTTCAGGGTGGGTGATATCTCGTTGATATTAGTTCAGGCTCACTTTAGCAATGCTCTATGAGTAACTAGCAGGTTAAAACGAATTTTAGCAAAGGAAAGCAAGGAGCTGCTGATTTTTACACGTGGCTGAAATTGTGCAAAATGTCAAATCGCGGCAAATTTAGTTGCGTGCATCGAGTGCGATTATGGAGGCACTATAAGGAGTAGGAAGTCGGTTCCGTTGGAAAGCTTAGAATCTTAGCTTTAAGATGACAGTTAAAACTCGCTCCTAGCACAAACAGTTCCGGAGATACGGCTGATTTTGTGAAGGTAGTTTTTCGGATTTGAAATTTTAAAGCTCAGAATGGCAGATGACAGTTTTCAGTTTTAAAGATGACGGAATGACCCAATTCTAGGAGGCAGTTCTAATAGGCTAAAATCGTTTGAATTAGATTATTTTAACTAAGAGATTGGTTCTGCACAGTTCTGCTAGGTACTCACAATATAAATTTGAAATAGGCCTCGTCACGGATCTGGTCAACACATCCAGCGGCAGTCCTCTTTGCTCGGCGGGTCAATCAGGCACCGGTCCTGCTCACAGCGATCGGATCTCTGGTTCTGCTCACAGCGGTCTGGGTCTGGTCTGCGGTTCCGGCAAAAGTTCTTGGCAAAGAATTCAAACAGCTTGCCCGGCTATTGAATAGTTTGGTTAGGTTTGCTGGATTCTGAAGGCCTGCTGCGAATACTTTTGCTTGCAGTGGGCCTTCTAGGTTCAAAGTTCTGTAGTCTATGGGTCTCTGGTTCTGGTATCTGTCTGGATGGGATGTCGGCCGTCAAAATGCTCCGCAGAAATGGAAATGAATCTCTCTACCTGTCCCAGCAGTCTCTTTTTATGTGTTTTGGAAGTGGGTGTGTGCGTGGCATAACTGAGCCTGCCCCTCTCTACTTGTCATTGGCCCAGTTCTCCCCTCTCCCTTGTTTGCGGAGCTGGGTTGGGTGTCATCTTTATGGCTTACAGAAAGACACTCCCCTTGTCAATGTCCCCACAAATCTATTTCTGATCCAAATACATATTTCCCAGATACACAATTTGTTGAAATTACATGTACACATTATATATTCCTTATGGTCCATGCTTGTCCACCTCTGATCTTCCTGGGGGCTTGCATTAAAAAATGACAACATTTTGCGCTTTTTGGTCGGTTTACCAATATCGAACATTTACCAAAAAGTACACAAATGTGCGCAAGGAGTATGGACTTTAATTGATGAAGTGTCAGATTTTTAACATGCAGACATTTGGAGTAAGACCCTATTTTCCGCTAGCAACCCCCCAGAATACACCACAGGGTCCTAACACCTCTTAAAATGTGCACGGAAAAATCCCAAGAATAATGATATTATTTATATAATTTTGACCAGTCCGCACTATGAGTTATCTATCTTTTTAAAATGATGCCCTGGTCAAAAAGGGGTATGGCTTCCCACATCACATGGTGGAATAACTTGTTTATCCACTTCCCCGAAGCTCAGCTTGCTAGCAGAGGCACTGCCCCTCCCAGTTTCCCCCAAGAGGAAGGCATTTTACGACCCCCCCAATATAACATTTGCCTGAGCCCAGGACAGGGCTTTGTTCAACCTCCTGCAGTCTGCAGGTACCCCTCCCTTAATTCAATCAGAGAGGTGTGATCTCCTTTTGGTGGGGGCAGCAGGATGCAGCCAGGCCTGGGAAGAGTGGCTGAGCAGGTTTCTCCTGTCAGGGGTAGTTGTCAGGCAGAATTCAGCTAAATGTCACTTTAGTTCCCAGTTTTCTACATTCAAATCCAACTTACATGCAGCTATTTTTTATATACACATTAAATAATTACTTCCTTCAAGTCATTTCAGAATATAGTTTTACATTGTATCCACCTCTTAGCAAGTCTTTCCTTAGCAAGTCTTTCCTTGGCCTTTCCTTGGCCTGGTTTGGGTTCCTCTGTTCAGTTTTACACAAAAGTCTGGTGGTTTTAAAACGCCGGCTTTCTGATAGTGGTGAGTGCCGGTATTGCATCCATTTTTGGGATCTGTCTTGAATTACTGCATTTCAATAGAGTGGTCTTTTGCTTGATAGTATAGGACCCTTGCTTAACATTGTTTTGATGGCATCCTTACAGTAGAGTGGTGATGTGGAACCCCCCACAAGAAGGTTGTATCTTTGGAGTGGTCTCGTGCCAACTGCGCAGTTCTCCTGGATTCTGGCGTGAATGTGGGCGGCGATAGCTCATCCCCACATCCACCAAGTCTATTAATTTAGTTTGTTTTGGGATAGAATAATGGGCGGCGACAGCTCATCCCCACATCTACCCAGTCTATTGATTCAACATGGGTCAAAACCCTTGACACATTATACCTGGCATAGAGGCTCTACAACCTTGACTATTGACTTTGTACTAGTTAATGCACTTACCTTTTCAGAAATTACTACGTTTGAAATTGTTGGGCTTGACTCTAGTGATCATGAACTATTGTCCATATTGTGAAGGCCCTCTATTATTATTTCATCAAGCACAAAATCTACATACAACACTACTGTTGTGGTTAATAATGCAAGAACCTGATTACGTTGGACGCATAAATCATTGGAGCAATTTAAGCAGCTCATTACTGATAATGATACTTCGCGCTGGCCTTATGAATCTTACGCATCACACTTGTCATTGTTTCGAACTAAAAGTGGAGTAAATTCACACTCACACAATTTGCACAACCATACCTTTGATCGAGAGATTCAAAATCAAAAGAGTTGACTAAATTGTCAAAAACGCTGTGCTTCCCATTTACCACCTAGCGCTGGATTAGCCACTCTGAAAACCTTGAAATGTAAATACAGGAATTGGCTGAAATGTTATAAAATAACTCAATTACAGCATGATGGTGAAGCTATGCTTTCCGTAATCACGTCAAAAAATGTATCTGCTATATGGTCTCTGCTGAATATTGTTAATCATGACTCACAAGCTCCGGTCCAGATAAATGGTGTGCTGGAGAGTGTGTGGATTGAACACTACACAACATTGTATGCCCTTCCAAGTGTGTCTCAACAACCGCACACATTACCATCAGGGCTTTTTGACCAAATGGAAATATCAGAGGTGGACATATTGTGTTACATCCAGAAAACTAGCTCTTCAAGAGCCCAGGTCCGGATGGCCTTTCAAACTACACATTCAAACTGTGCCCTTCAGAATGGGCTGCCATACTATACCGTACCTTTGCACAGATACTTAAATCAAACACCATCCCTGAGTCTTGGCGCCAATCGATTATTGTACCGATCTCTAAGAAGGGTGATTGGTCTGATACCTCAAACTACAGACCGATCACCCTTCTTGACGCTCCTTGCAAGTTGTTTGCTCATTTCATTTTACGAGATTTCAATTTATGGACCCTGAAACATCTTAAACGTGACCCTTGCCAGACAGGGTTTATACAAGGCGTGGGCACTTGCAATCAACCTTTTTTACTTTGACAACCATAATCAACCTTCACCACATGATTAGACAACCACTTTATTTAGTCTTCATCGATCTAAGAGCTGCTTTTGACTCGGTTTTGCGAGAAATCCTATTAGAAAAACTTAAGCTCGCAGGTTGCACTTTATATTTGATTTCATTAATTTGTTCTTTACATACTGAGACCACTGTTCAGATCAGACTCACTAATGAAGATGATTTAACTAGTCCTATTAAAACTTGTAGGGGCCTGAAACAAGGATGTGTGTTAGCTTCATCAATATTTAACTTCTTTCTAGCTATTTGCCCCATCTTTGCACAAACATTGGGAGATCCTCCAAAACTTGCTATTAAACCGACTCCAGCCCTGCTTTATGCAGATGATCTTGTTTTGATTTCTAAAACCCCTTCTGGGCTTCAAAATCTACTTGATGCAGTTGCATCATATACCCAGCGAAATTTGTTGTCCATCAACTTACAAAAAACTAAAATCATGATTTCTGTACCCAAGCCGAAAAAGATCATAAAGTCTTATCACTGGCATATTGATAATGCTGAAATTGAAATTGTTAATCAATACACATACTTGGGCGTGACCATCTCCAATGTTAGATCCCAGTCTCATTGGCTTACTATTAACGGGAAACTGAGACAGATGCTTTCCCAAGTCAAGATCATCCAAGCAAGGTTGGTGAAGTTCTCAATTACTCTGGCTGTAATTTACTATTGTCAAAAGGTTACCCCGATTTTTCTATATGGATCTGAGACTCAGGGATTGATGCCAGAACCTTGCTGGAGTAGATCGGAGAGCGTTTATTGGAGGCGCTGTTTGGGTTTGCCAAATTATGTACCGATTTCCTGGATTAGACATCAGTTAGGTCTGATCTCCTTATACACCCGACATTTGTGGCTCATTGTTAGTCTATTTCTAAAGTGTACAATGGATAACTTAATGTTAATAGGTACATTGCTAATCACGTATTTACAAGTAATGAACCACATGTATTCAAATGGTGCCAACTCACAATTGATGCTCTAGCTGAGGCTGATGTTTCTTTGCAGACCTTATTTGAAAACCCCATGAAAGTCAAAACCAAGATGTTTAATGCTGACTGGATTAGAACTCAAGCACATTGTGTAAAGCTACGTGATTTTAAAAATGATTCCCAATTCCATAAAAAACAGGGCACAATGGAGCCATATCTAAGCAGATCACCCTCGGTCTCAAATAGGATAGAATTTTCTAGACTAAGATTTAATCTCTGCCCAACTCGTGAAATATTGATAAGACACAAATTGTTGACGACGGCTGAAGCCATTGTAGACAATGTCAAGAGACAGATCAGAAAGAAACATTACAACGTCTGCTTACCGAATGCCCATTTCTTGTAAATAAGCGAATACAGTTTCTTAAGCCATCTCTTATACAGTATGTTGAGCTGGCCCCAAATTTGTTGTGGCAAATGATACTCAAGCGTAGAAACACTTCTCTTAGAATGAATGTCAATCGACTCCTCCATGATTTAAACTTATTAGAGAATACTATTGATGAAGTCATTGAGTGATTTGAATTTTACATTGCTGAGCCCTAATATATGGTAGTAATTAGCTTAAGAACAGGAATCACCACTTACCTTGTGATGTGAATAGTTGATTATCAAATTTAATTGTAATTTTAACTGTGCTTTCTTACATGGTTTGTTTCTTTTTATTTCTTCTCATCTCATTTTTACTGTTAATAACTTAGAACATTTTATGTTGTGCTTTTTCCTTTTTTTTATTTTTTTAAAGAAACAAAAGATCTCGTTGTATTCCATCCCTCTGTATAACTGATGAATTCCTTAAAATGTGTATGTTATTTCGTTTTTAAAAGCTGATTAAATTCAGCTAAATAAAAAAATAAAAAATTTGATACCGAATATCCAATATTCCAAAACCTCAGACCTGCTGCTTACAACACAGAGAAGTGGTTATAAGGCATTCAACATGTTCAACAGTTCAAGTGATAAAGGTCAGAAAATTGAAAACGTTAAAAGATAAATATAAATATTTTATAGAATCCACTAAGGCGACAGAAAAACAATGATATACCACCAGTCTAAAATGATACATAACTGCTTATTAGAGTTATAAGTCTATGGGCCTACAATACATATTTATTAAAAGGACCTATCATGGTATATTGTACATGAGAGTAACATTTAGCCATATTTCTCTTTAGCCATTCCACAGCAAGATGTCCCGAGAACAGGAATCAAAGGGCACACCCATTCACAACAGGAGTAGCCTCTCCACAGGGTGCTGCTTATAAATAGGCGTTTGAATCGATTGAGAAGGGATGGGGCAGAGTTTGTGTAGACTGAGAGCATTCTTTACAGCTCAAGGAAGGTTCCACCATCTTGTTTCTCTCTGCCTCTATCTTTCCTTCCTGTCCCCTCTATTTCCTGTAACACTGAATACTTTGTATGCGATGCCAGAAGACAAAGTCCTCTTGTTCCAAGTGCATGGATTGGACCTTTAAAGCAGGTTAGCTTTAATCAAACCACTTGGGGGCTTTGACCTTTAAAGAAGGGGTCTCCAATGACCTCTTTGATTCATTTCTGGACTTCATACCATTAAGAGCAATTTGTTTGGACCCTGTTGGGAAATCAGTCGTTTCCAAAGACCTCAAGTTGTGAGGTGACGGCAGGTAGTCCAAGGCAGAGGCAAGTTCTGCTCCCTAACCATCCATCTCCAGGGAGCATTGGGGGTGACATGCTACTGGAACAAGAACAGCCTCTCTGATAGCCACAGCTGTACCCAGGCCCACACCATGTTGAACGGCAACTGCAGTTGTGCGCCAGTATCTACCATGTTTGGGAGACTGAGAACAAAAACCCATTGTTTCCTGAATCACTGGAGTGGGACTCAAAACAACCTGAGGAGTGAGCTGTTGCTGGAGCAAATCCTGCCTCTCTCACAGTCACAGCAGTACAAATGACACTGTTTTGAAGTCATTGTCTCCATTCCAGTAGAGTGTCTGTTAGAATGACCTCCCCTTCCGATGTGTAGTGACAACAGTTACTGGAGCGGAAGCTCTGGTAGCAGCAAAGGAGTGGGCACTTGAGGGCTATGGCCCTGAGGCTTCCTCAGCCAGAAAGCCCAAGGGCCCAGCATCCCCAGAAGCTCTCTGTCTACATTTTTAGTCCATTGAGGGACTCTCTCTGGCAAAACAGTGCACATGACCCCCAAGGTGACAATTATGTTAGCACCATGTTCAGTGATCTCAGGGTTGCCTACTGTCATAGAAAAGAAACCTGGAATGGTGGACAGGATTGTTTTTATTCTGAAGGGTATTCCAAGACTGAGTGAGCTGTCCTCAGTGGGAAATCTAGCTCAGTCGGTGCTGTTGCACTCAAATCCGTCTGTTGAGGCACCCATGGATCCATATCAGGTCCTGAAACACTCCAAGACAGGAACAGGTGCAGAGTGAAAGCCCTGTACTATTCCATACGAAGGAGGACTTCTCAACTGGAGAAAACGAAAGACTGGTCTCACTGGTAGCTTCCAGTAGAGACCTGATGTTCCCTGAGGCACCCACCATTGCAAGAGAGGGATCACCAGCCACTGATGTTACTGTGGAGTTAGCACAGGATTCTGTGATCTTAGAGTTGCATACAGGAATAGATGAAAAACATGAGATGGCAGACAGGGAAGTTTCAGACCTGAAGGTCCTGTCAGAACTGGAGCAGTTGTCCTCAGCTGAAGGCCTAGCAGCAGGTGCATAGTGCGGGTGCTGAACCACACCAAAAGGGGGAACAGACATGGAGTGAAAATCCTAGCCTATTCCAAAAACAGGAACCAGTGCATGGAAAAAGCTCTGATCAGCTCAAAGACAAGGAGCCCAATCATTCTGGGGCAGGGCACAGTCAGGAGTTGGATGTTTACCCAAGTCCCAGGAGATACCTACCAGAGGTGGCTCCTGACATACCTGCTGTTCAGTTTGATATGGCTCAGACATCTGACAGCTTGTTAGATCATTCTTATTATCCACCATTGAATTAGAAATGGAAACTGTGCACTCATTCCACTGGCTGGACAAGAGAGACAAACCTGAACCCTTTAAATCCCTTACCTGTGATTCAGTGGTCTTGTGAGTGGCAAAGTAACTTCTCCCAGGGGTTATCCTCTCATAATGTCACATATTAGAGGGGACCCCTTGTCATATTTGTCGCTATGCAGAAACCACAGACAAATCAACAGGCCTCTGCCTGCTAAACCACTTTCCAGCACTGTAATGCTGGCTTAGGCAGGGCACCAGTTTGAGAACTCCCCAACTATGGACATGGAAATGAAAGCCAGACAGAAACCTGCAAAACTGATATTGGAGTAGATCCAGTACAGCTAAGCTTAGAAGTCACTGATCATCCCATTACCTACCTTCACAGGTGGCTGATGAGGTTAGAGAATAGCTAGGCCATGGTTGAGAATAATCCAGAGCTTGGACATTAGGCCACCCCTTTACTGAGAGTTGAAATGGACATGATGCCTAAGTCTGGACCTAAATATGCTAGTCAGGATGTCATTCAGTTATTTTGTCTCATTGAGTGTCAACCTAAACCTTAGAAGGGAGGTTCCCTTCTGATCACATTCCACTTTCATAAATTCCATGTCAAAGGCATCGGGTGTATCTATGCCCTGTTGCATCAGTATTCTGTCCATTTGACAGCTGCAGTGACAGCCAAGTCTCTATAGCACAGGGGTTGCATTTAAGACATGTGTTCATGTACCATATTTCTACACTGTCCTGGTGGCAGGTACAGCTTTAAATATAAACCACATACAAGTTATGGTATAGTGGATGGTATTTCTCATAATTATTACAGCCAAAAGAATTCTAATATCATAGTTGTGTCAGCCCCCTGAGCCCAGATCAGCTTTGAAATGATTATGTGTATTCTCCCCAGTCAAGCTGGCAGGACTGTAGTCTTGGGGATTGCCTCTCTTTGTTCCTTTGTGAGGGCAATTAACACCCTTCCAAGAGAGACAAGCACTCCACAGGATGCTCTCACGGGAGCAGGAACCAACGTGCACACCAATTTAAAACAATGGTATCCTCACACTAGGGTGTTGCATATCAAATGACCTTTGATTCTATTGAGAAGTGAAAGGGGCTGGGTTAGTGTGGGAAGAGGGAGCTCTTTACAACTGGTGGAAGGTTCTACCATCTTGTTTCTCTCTGCATTTATCTTTCCTTTCTGGTGCCATAAATTTTGTTAGCACAAAGCACTTTGGGTGGGATGTCAGAAGACAAAAACCTCTTGTTCAGGCTAGTTTTAGTCCAATCACCGGGTGGGGGTCATGGGGGGTTTGCCTATAAAATAAGGGATCTCCCGTCATTTGGACTCTATTGGAACAAAGGTCCTTTCCAAAGTCCTACAGTTGTGAGGTGAGGACAGGTTGTCAACGGCTCTTCTCCCCAGCCATCCTCAAGGAACATTGTTGAAGCCATGTTGAAGAACCCTTGCAGTTGTATGATAGCCTCATCTGTGTTTGGGAGCCCAAGAACTGGAGACCCGTTTTGACCCTGAGTCCCTGGAGTGGATTCAGAACAGTAGTGACCTGCTGCTGAAGCAAGACCTGTCTGGATGTTAACAAATTGGGGACAAACTGGCCACAATTCCATTTACTATAGCACTCATCCCATGTAGGGGGAGTACTGAGCTTGTAAATGTCTGCCAACCCGAGCCTAGCAAGGCAGAGAAAAGCAAGTCAGTCAGTGACTCATAAATCAAGAACTATCTATTTTAAAGCACCAACCATAAGTAAACTAATCTGGGACAAACAGGCTAAAACCTTTGACTAGTAAACTAATCTGGGACAAACAGGCTAAAACCTTTGAATAGTAATTACAAATGTGTCCACTGCACAACTTGCAAATATATGATGGCTAAAAACAAAGTGATTAACTTACCTAAAGGTATCAACAGTTTCATCGCTTATAACACAACATGTGTTGTGTATGCAATATTACGCCCATTCAACAAATGGTTCGTGAGTACCACAATAAGTAAGCAAAATGCTAGGATGCAAACATATATAAGACATAAAAAATCATGATTATAGGTATCCTTTAGCAACACATTCAATAGAAGAGCATAATCAGGCTCCAATTGATAGTTTAAAATGTACAGGAATAGTGCAGTTCAAACAATCAATTAGCGGAGGTAACAAAGAGTTTAAATTGAGACAACAGAGGGCAATATGGATGAATAAAAACGATACATGCAACTTTGGTCTCAACAAGGATTGAAAAGTAGATGTATTTATGTAACAAAGCATTATAGAAACTATCCTATACTGAATTGCAAATAAATTGATTATTGAAGAAACCTAATCTAGGAGTAACTGGAACCTGAATCAAATTAAACACTCAAAATCAATTGGATAAGTAGATGAAGAACATTACAGTATGCAATATTAACTCAAACAGTTAACATATACATTATTGAAGAACTACATTCCAGCAGTAACCCAACAAGGTTTAGAACTGCATATATTTCTGTAAGAATAGTATCACAGTAACAGCTATTTTCGGAATCTTCAAATACATACATGATTTAAGAAAAGCTTTCCAGCAGCAAATTTGAATGAAATCAATAATCAAAAAGTTATTGGACAAGTAGAAAAATGGTATTGCAGTAACTACTCCTAACTGTACCCATACAAGTATACACTTTTGAAGACAGATGTTCTAGCAGTAACTGTCACCTTAATCAAATTTAAAAAAATCTAATTTAGTATTAGGCAAGTTGATCTTTGTGCCACATTAAGTGTACTTGTCTACAAATATTTAAAAAAATCCATATGCACTAACATTTGAATCTATTCTTTGCAGATTTGGACTCTACTTTAGACGTTATTGAGCTATTACACATAATTTAATATTAGATTCATAATTTGGGAACTTTAAAATGCTTTAGAAAATGTGTGTGCATTAAAAAAACATACACGGTAACAATGCACCATCGTGCTCACGTGACACACCATGACGCCATCTTCACGTTGAATATAACAGGGTTTTGGCACTTTAGAAAACGTGAATTAAGCACTGCACTCTAGAATGGAGAATCACTCTATTCTTTCAGGTCATTATGTATTGTGGAGTTTTAACACTACTATATGAATAGCATTCAGATACATTATCATCTCTTTTCTTTCTTTTGATTTTTATGACACATTCATGAATTAATGTAATTTAGAGGACAACATTATCAGCAAATACTATGCCCAAATACTACCAAGTCATAATCGAGCAGATAAAAAATCCAAACTGACTATCAGCCTTTTATAATTGCATTGCATTACTACAAAATGCATAACAAGTATAATAATTCAACATTTATTGTGCACAGAGAAACATTTACGGTCAAAATCAATACTTCTTATAGATGAGCTATTCATGACATTTTCATGAAAAACATTGTTTTCGCCTGAAGACTAGTTATACAGCGAAACATGTGTCGAGGAGAGACAGAGGAAAAATAGACAGGACAAATGTAACCCTATTAGAAATATGGACATGCCTAATTGAAATGATTTTTTAATATCAAACAAGTCAAATGTGAATATATCCAGCTGTTTGACTGTACATTACATAAGAAGGACAGGTCAACTTTAAATATGCTAATAACATGACACAACAATACATTATACGATTGTTTGACAAATAAACAAAGATTCACGGAGCACAGTACCAATGAACTAATCTTGCAAATAATTTATTAAGAGACAGTATGCCACGCATTATTTGACCTTGCAAACTTGAACATTGGAACCTTTTTGTAAGTGAAACCAAGTGAAAAGAGAATGGTTGTACTATGAATGTATTCACATGAAACAGATGAAATTAATTAGACCAAGGGCCTCATCGCGAGTTGGATTGTATCCCAGCGGTGTTCCCGCCGGGATACCACCCATGCTAATAGCGCTACCACCACCCGGTCCGGCGCTATTAGCGCCGGATCACGGGTTTGGCGGAACTGTAATCCCCCAATGCCCATTGGGCCCATTCGTAATTCCTCATTTCCCATTGCACCCAATGGGGAATTTTCGGCATGATTAACGTTGGTGGTATTACTGCACAGTAATAGCGCTGGAAATTGGTGCTATTACCATGTTCCCCCCAGCTCATAGCTGGGGGTTAATGCTGCCAAACCTGTGATTTGGCAGACCCTTAAATGAGGCAGTAATAGAGTTACCAATGCATTTGAAGGCTACCACCAAACTTGTGATGACCCCGTAAGAATTCACAATTGAAGCATGAAGAACATGTATGCTCTATTATTAATCTGAATAAAAGAGATGATCTTTGACTTTACTGAAAGTTCACGATTGAGATCAATGGAACATATAAATTAAATGCATTTTTTTCTATCTCAATATAGCCAATAAATGAAGAAGATTAACTTAAAGCTAAATCTGCTTTCAACAAAAGATTTCTAATTTCTAACTTTATTATTCAATTATTTTCCTTTATGTATAGTGTTCTTTACAAACAAGAATGCAATTAAAGAAAACGTGTTTCACTTAACCTTTTTGAGTGATGTTTGCGTGTAAGCATCCTACTTATTTTTATATGTTTGGGAAATTTATAGCAGAAATCCCCTGTTGTGTGCAATTGCAGCATTCATAATGACATAAATTATTACTTGTTTTGAGTTGTGCCCTGGAAAACTGTTAACCTGCTTACCTTTTTGTATATGTGCCCGATAATATCTTTCTCTGCTCTGAGAGTCCTACAGGGTTACTCCCTCTGCCCTAAATGATTATTTTGTTCTCTGACTCTGGGGCCTCTGTATTTTGGGCAATAATGTGTTTGGAGTCACAGACTCTAAGCCTCAGGGGTTGGTTTGGACATGCATCTGATGGAGAGGATGGGATGCTTTTTTTCCACAATTCATCTGATTGATGGGAGGAAATGAAGCTGATCGACCCGGGATTTTGATGCAGATTTTGATCTAGAAATGGTTAATCAATTGCTGGTCAGAGGGAGCAGATTTGACCTAAAGGCCACCAACTGACTGATCTAAAGATGCTTCGTAATTTTACACAAGAGCAGGTAGGACAAAGGTAAGGGTTTACTTCTATACATTATTTGTTGTATTATTTTATTGTTGACATAATTTTTATTGCATATTCCTCCAATACGCCCTTACATTCACTTTCTTGTATCAACTTATGATTTTAAATATTGCAACAATGTGAATACCTATTATTTTTCTGAGGTAATCATTGAATCATTTAATGTACACATGTTTAGAGGGATCAAATAAATTCATGCTAGCTCGTATGTTCCTCTAATGCCCAAGAGTATCTTCTTTATATTGCTGAAATTCATTTATACTTGTATCTCCATTGCACATCTTTCTCCTTTGCAACTATAAGTATAGCATTAAATATACAGGTTTCAATAACTGATATATGTAATGCAAATATATTTAATGCATGCAGCTACCTCTCTCATTATCCCATGCATTGTAGTTAGGACTGTAATAATTCATTCTTCATAGTTTTGAGACTATAACTAAATGGGCCACTATAATTTCCTGTTTACTCAATGATAGTATTCTTCTGTGTGATAGTGAGGGCCTTCCGATCAGCCGGGAAAAACACATCCATTGGGATCTGTAAGCGACTTCAATTCAAAACTACAGCTAAGTCAATGCCTAGTCTGGGATGCTGATGGAAGCCCTTATTGATGTATTTTTATGTCCAGTTCGTTTACTCTGGATGACAACCCTTATATAACACCCCTCTCTCAGAATCCCCCTGACCCTGCTGAGCCAAGAAGTAGGTTTGTTTTGCAAATTTAAAAGGTTTATTTGAAAATTAAACAATATATATCTATCACACTTTTATAGTAAATTAATATTTGATAGCACACTTGTGAGTATGATAGTGATCAACAATGGATAATGTTACAGTGGTACACTCTTTTTGATGGCGTAGAAGTGATATAGAGAGGATAAAGTAGCTGAGAATGCTTTTATGGCTTCAAGGACAATGCAATGATGAATGAAAATGCAGTACAGAAAATAAACTTGATATGACTTCAACAAAAGACAATGTAATCACTTTTCTTTGACAATTCACCCCCACCCCCTTTATGCAAGGTAAAGAGATGGAAGGGAAGCACACAGTTCTCAGGAATGCAATCAAATATAATTCAGTTCCCCCCTAGCAAGCTTAGAGGAAAACAGGTAGGAGTTTGAAACACAGGCAATATACTTTGATGTGGTATGCAAAGAAGTGAAAAATATGCTAAAATGATTTTAATTCCCTCTAGAGGTTCAGGGTGGGTGACAGCCACTTTGTGTTAGTTCAGGATTACTTTAGCAATGCTCTATGAATGATTGTCAGGTTGCAAACGAATTTCAGCAAAGGAAAGCAAGGACAAATCTTTTTACACGTGTCTGAAATTAAGCAAAACGTCAAATCGCGGCAAATTCGATGCGTCGAGCGCAATTACGGAGGGAGTATGAGGAGTAGCAAGTCGGTTTAGAGTATGTTGGAAAGCTTATAATCCCAACTTCAAAAAAGTTAAATCTCGCTTCTATCACAAACGGTTCCGGAGATATGGCCGATTTAGTAAAGGTAGTTTTTCGGATTTGAAATTTTAAAGCTCAGAATGACAGATGACAGTTTTCAGGTTTAAAGATGACAGAATGACACGATTCTAGGAGGCAGTTCTAATAGGTTAAAATAGTTTGGATTATATTATTTTAAACTAAGAGATTGGGTTTTGCACAGTTCTGGCGGTACTCACACTATATTTTGGAAAGGAATGCGACTTCGCCATGGATCGGGTCAGGATTGGACTGCGGTTCCCCCGCCATGGACGGTCTCGGCCTGGTTCTGCTCACTGTATAATTCTACCTTCTGGGTCATCTCTGCTAGCGGCACTGCACAGCGGTCTGGATCTCTGGTTCTGACAAAAGTTCTCGGCACTGCACGGCGGTCTGGTCTCTGGTTCTGACAAAAGTTCTTGTCAAAAATTCAAACAGCTCGCCCGGCTGTTCAATAGTTTGCAAATGATTTTTAGGCCTGCTGAAAAAGGATTCAGCTTGTGGATTCAGGCCTCTCTGCTACAAATTCTGGAGTTAATTTCTGGTCTCTGGAGATTGATGGATTTGAAGTCTGGATCTCTGGATGTGAAGTCTGAAGTCAAAATGCTCCACAGAAAGTGAAAAAGAAAAATCCTATCTGGCTTCCAGTGGCTCTTTTTATATGTTTAGAAAGTGGGTGGGTCGGCTAATTCTGCATTCCCAACCCTCTCAACTTATCATTGGCCAGTTCCTCCTCTCTTTCTTGATTGGGGGAACTGGGTTGTGAGTCAGAGTGATTAGGTAGGTTTATGGTCAGAGGATCCTCCCCTTGTCAAATTGCACACAAATCTATTTCTGATCCAAATACATATTTATCTATGTACCATTTTTCTAATATTATACGTCCAGTTAACATATTTTCTGTAGCACCAAACCATCCGATCCCTGTCTTTGTAAGATGTCGTGTCCACTTATGACAGAATTCTGCACTTTTCATCCAGATCACGACCTCTAAACCTTTCCAGATTTTGCACAAATGTGCACCAGGGATACGGGTTTCAGATGATAAAGTGTCAGATTTTTAACATGCATACATTTGGAGTAACAACCTTTTTTTCCGCTACTATCTCCAAGAACATACAACAGGGTCCTAACACCTCTTAAAAGGTGCACAGAAAAATCACAAGAATGATGATGTTATTTATATAATTTGTACAAGTCCCCACTATGAATTATCCATCTTTTTAAAATTATGCTCTGGCCCCAAAGGGGTGTGGTTTTCCAAAGCACATGGTGGAATTTCTGGTTTATCCACTTCCCCCAAGCTCAGCTTGCAAACAGATGCAGTGCTCCTCCCAGGTTCTCCCAAGAGGAAGCCATTTTACGACTCCCCCCAATATAACATTTGCCTGAGTCCAGGACAGGGCTTTGTTCAATTTCCTGCAGTCTGCAGGTACCACTCCCCTAATTCAATCAGAGAGGTGTCATCTCCTTTTGGCAGGGGCAGCAGGATGCAGCCAGGCCTGGGAACACAACTGCTGAATTCACTCTCCTGTCGGGGGTAGTTGTCAGGCAGAATCCAGTTTCATTAAGCCAGACTTCAGCTAAATGTCACTTTTGTTCCCAGTTTTTCTTCATTCAAATCAAACTCACAATGTTTACACATGCAGCTAGAATGCTGATTCTAAGTTCAAAACTATGACATTTAACAGTTGCAAACTATGTGACACTCAAAAGTAGGCCACTCATTTAATTTAAACATTTCGATTTTAGTGGTTTTAAATCCAATTTCAGTTAAGCTGCTGACATCCACAGCTCAGCCAGTTTTGTTATAAACATTTTTTTGGGCTCTTCATCTTTCCATATGTTGTATGCACACAAATCTTCATTCTGCCAGTGTCTGCTGGTGTTCAGTAAGATTTTTGAATATCCTGCAATGTTTGAAATAGGCATTTTGAGCTTGCATTCAGGGAAACAAAGGTGATTTTAAAGCGCTTTTTTAGCCAACCAGCACTGCTGTTTTTCCCTTGGCACACATTTCACTCATGGCACTCCTGGCCCATCATGCTTGCACTGGTGGGTGGCAGGTTAGGCAACCAATTTGGTGTGCGCACAAACTGCATGATTTTCCCAGATTCTGCCGCAACTGTGGGCTTTTCCACCATCTTGGATTTTCTAAGCCACAACACCAAATGTTGCAGCTTAATAGTCCAAATGTGGGTCAGGACACCCAACAAGCCCCCCCGCCCGACTGCACTTTGATTTCGAGTCGAGGAGGAGTCGGGTGCAAAGGATGTTTTGATCCACGCGCTGGTATGTCCGCATCATCTTCTTCCAATTCCGTAGATGGCACAGTTCAGCATCTTTTCCTCCATCCAGTTGGATCGATCGGTTCTCCTCGCCGGTCCTGATGGGAATATTGGGCAGTACCCCGCGCCCCTCGGATCTTTGCTCCCGGTCCCCGGGTCGTCCTCCTTGGTCGGTGTCCATGGTTTCATCTCTCCTAGGATGATAAAGCAAAGCGGCAATACACATTCCTAGAGATTTTTCCACCACTATTAATGGTGTGGCGAACATATACATTGTATACATCCGAATACATTTTGCAGTATTATTTTTAAAAAACAAGATATAACAGGAAATATTGACATTAGGTTAATATATTTTTGGTATGTAGAATATTTTAGGGTTGGAGCTTTTATTGATCTGGGGCAGCCCCCTCTGGGATTCCAGAGGATTCCTCCAGTTGTTGCAGAGTGTGCCTATGTTGGCAACACTTTAGCTGATTTAGATGGACCCACTTGTCTTCCCCTTTGCCAGACTACCTTTGGGGATGCGGATCTTATAGGCTACTGGGGAGACCTTGTCTATAATTTGAAACGGTCCCTTCCATGTAGGCAAACATTTTCGCAGTTTGGCCTGGTTTCTTTGTAAATTGTATAAATAAACCCGGTCTCCCACAGTATATTCCTTCCTGGTGGTCTTCAGGTCATAGTGGGTCTTCATGCTATCAGCTGATCTTTCTAGATTCCTCTGAGCATAGGCAAAAGCATGTTGGAGGTGTTTCCTTAAATTCTCCACATACTCATGAGTTGTGGAGGCATTATCAACGTCTGCTCTTCGGTCCTGTAGAGCAAATGCTGGGGAAGCACCATCTCGCGTCCGGTCATCAACTCAAATGGTGAAATTCTAGTTGCAGATGAAGGGGTAGATCTGATGGCCATTAGGACCAGAGGTAATCGGATATCCCAACTTGGCCCAGAATCTGCCACAAACTTTTTTAAGATGCTCACAATGGTTCAGTTATATCTCTTTACTGCACCAGAAGAAGCTGGCCTGTAAGCAATGTGTAGCTTCCTTTTAACCCCCAGTATCTCCCACATCTTTGTCATTACTTCACTGGTGAAGTGGCTACCTCTGTCTGACTCAATCCTTTGAGGTAGACCAAAACGGGAAAAGATGTGGTTAATCATCAGGGCAGCTGCTGTTTCTGCCTTGCAGTTTGGGGCCGGGAGACATTCCACCCACTTGGTAAACAAGCATGTGATAGTCAACATGTACTTGTTTCCTCTAGACGAGCGAATTACAGGGCCTACGAAGTCAATTTGCAAATCTGACCATGGCAGTGTCATCCCCCTCTTTTGGAGAGGCGCCCGGTGTGTGAGGGTTGTTGGCTGGAATTGTGCACACACCGGACACCCCTTCAAGTATTGGTTGAGGTCCTGCCCCATATGTGGCCAGTATGCAGCCTCTCTTAAGATCTCAAGTGTTGTGTGAAACCCCCTATGACCGGCAGTGGCCGCATCATGGGCATGACTTAACATCAGGCTTCGGAATCAGGTAGGAACCACCCACTGATCATGGCCAGCTTGGGATTTCCTTACCAACAAACCGTCTTGGATTCGGAACATCTTTGGACATTTCATTAACACTCTAAGGTCCTCCTTTCCAATGTAATTGGTATCCGTCAGGGGAAAGTTCTCAGGGTCCTCAATGTGTTGGTAAAACTTACCAATTATTGGATCCCCCTTTTCAGCCGTAATTAAATCAGCATCAGGGGTCTCCTTACTCCATTGTGCAGTTGAAAGATCATTGTGAGCATTTGTCTGGGACCTAGTGATAGCAGTGACCTGGATTTCCTCCAACAGGGACTCTATTTCTATTAGATCCCATTGGATGGCCCCGGTTTTGGCCAGCTGATCACCTAAGTCATTTCCAGTTTTGCCTGGTCCCTCTACTTTGGAATGACCCTTGATCTTCTTCCAGTAGATGGTCATCCCATTCGATGTGGCCAGATCATCAATATTTTGGGTTAACTTCCCATGTTTCAGGGGTTTGTTATTAGCACATAACATGCCTCTGGTTTTCCGGTTAACCAGGTGCTCCACGAACCCGTTCCGTACATAATCCGAATCTGTGATTATGACCAGTTCGTGGAGTTGATGTTGGACAGCAGTGAGGATGGCTTGATGCACAGCCATCAATTCTGCCACCTGACTACTTCGGGGACCAATTTTGAACCCAGCGGAGTGTTCTGGAAACGCCTTAACCCATGCATTCCGTAAGCCGGCCACCAGTTCTTTCTCCCCGCTGTTATCAACATGGTACGAGCATCCATCCACATAGACAGTGGGCATTCCCTCACACTTGTCTTCTTCAAAGATTTTGTGTGGGGAATTAAGGTATGCCTCCATGTTGTCCTTGATTTTTAGACTTTCGTCCTCAAGACAGTTTTCTCTGGCACAATCATGCAAGTCAGCCAGACCTTGCGCGAGGGGAATCTTCTTGTTTTGGCCATATCTGACCTCCAAGGGAAAGCCTTGCATTGACAGAATCCAGGAACTAATTTGGGAATTACTCACATTTCCGGCCCGGATTCTGTCACTTTGGAGATATTGCAGAGGCTGGTGTGGAGTCTCCACTATGATGTGTTCCCCCTGGATAAACGGGTGGTAATTCTTCAATGCCCACACCATTGCCAGGAGTGCCTTCTCACAATCGTTGAATTTTTCCTCCACAGAGGATAAAGTTTTGCTCGCATAGGAAATTACTTTATTGACCTTGTCATGCTTTTGGTATAATACTGCCATCAAGCACGTATTAGAGAACCCTGTCTCCAGGAAGAACTCCTTGTTTCTGAGAGGGTAAGCTAGGCAAGGCGCTTGTGAGAGGCTTCTCTTGAGTTGTCTTACTGCCTCGGATTGTTCTGGACCCCATTCCCACTTGGCCCCCCCCTTCAAGAGATGAATCAGTGGTCTGGTGATCTCTGCGTAGCCCTCAATGAACTTTCTGCTGTAATTAGTCAGTCCAAGGAGGCTCCTTAGTTCCCGCAGAGTTGTGGGATCCTTCAGTTTCTGAAGTGCTTCCACTTTCTTTTCCTGGGGACAGAGACCCTGAGGAGTATTCTCATGCCCCAACAAATTAACACAGGTTCTACACCACTGTGCTTTCTGAAAGGAAAGTTTTGCTCCGGCGGCTTTCAACTGCGTCAGAACATAAAGGATCTCCGCTATGTGTTCCTCCACAGATGCACTTTTGATGAGGACATCATCTACATAAGCCAGGTTACCCCTCGCACCCAGGTCAGGCATGGCCTTATGTAGGAAAATGTTGAATTCATTGCCGGAGTTGAGGTATCCGAAGGGAGTCCGGGTCCATGTGTACTGCTGGCCCCCATAGGTAAAAGCCAGTTTGTATTGGTCCTCCCTACTGACAGGCACGGTCCAGTATCCATTGGTCAGGTCTATTGCAGTGAATACCTGTGACCCCTGGATCTGGGCCAGCCCTTGGTCAATGTAGGGCAGAGGCCATCGGGAAGAATGGACCCGTTTGTTGAGCTCCCTAAGGTCGGCACAGAGTCTCCACTGGCCGTTTGGCTTCAATATTCCCAGCACCGGATTATTGAAGGTGCTGTGTACTGGACGGATTATTCCCCGGGAATCAAGGTTCTTAATTATTTCAGTAAGGGACTCCATGGATGCGAGAGGCAAGCGATATTGCTTCACAAACACTGGAGTCCTGCCAGGGTCCGAGGGAATTGTTGTTGTGTGGGTGTCGGTGCGACCACAGTCATATGAGTCTACCGCAAAGAGATCTTGGAAATCCAAGAAAACTTTTTTCAACTTTTGCTTCTGTTCCAGAGTCACACAGGCATCATCTAGGTTGACTCTCTCTTCCACCATCTGCCTGAAGCCTGGAAAGACTTCTGGTTTTGCTATTTCAGCGGCCTCCTCCAGGTGGGTGGAGAAGTTCCTGGTCAGAGTGCTGATTTGGGCTGGAGGCTTCAGGTGGGAAAGGCAGCCCTCATGGACCTGGAAAATCACCTCATCCCTCCTGAAGTCACAAGGCACATCTTCCTTACCATAATGGCAAGAAGTGTACAACAGGAAGTTCCCCCCATACCGGTGAAAATCCTGTCTGGTGTAGTATTGTCCTCACTGTCACTGTCAAAACAGTCCTTGGGGATTGGTCCTAACAGTTAATTTCCTAAATCAATGGAGAAATGTCGGTCATCAACCGCCATTCCAATAATGGTGCCTGCGGCTAGAGTAATACTCTTTAAGTTGCTGTTATCCACCTCTATTGGAATGGTGTCATGTTCTATGTTGAGTAATGGTGCTGGGTTTACCCCTAACCCTTGCTGTTGGAGAGAAGCATTTAGATGAATATAAGCATCAGGGTTTTTCAATTTTTGTCCTCTTTTAACTTTCACTTCCAGGGAGAATTGTCGGGTCCTTTCTGGGATGGTGACTTTCTCTTTAAGCTGAATTTCAACTGCATAAGGTAGCAATTGAGCTGACCTAAATGCTTTTTCTTGATCATCAAAGCCCATGGGATTATCTGCTAATCGGACCAAGCTTTGAAGTTTATTAGGTCCAAACTAATGGCGAAGCGATTGAGAATGTCACTGCCTAAGTAAAAGGCGGCAGTGACGTCTCCCACGACCCAACAATTATGGACTATGCTCTTGTTGCCAATGGAGATTTTGAGCATACACCTGCTTGGCAGGAGATGTTTCGAATTGGGTGTTTCCAGATCCATTTCCCATTTGTCTATCAGTTTGAATGTGGGAATCGCTGGATCTTTTGGGATATGGCGGAACATGGCTTCGTTGATGAAGCTATTACTGTTGTTCACACACACTCGAGCGAGAACAGAGTCCTTTCCATCATTTAACTGAACAGGGATGAACAACTGCTCTCCAATTTGCTGAATATCAGCCAGGCTCTGAGCTGATGTCACATCTTTCTGGACTATAGGAGTGGGAGTGTCTGATTGTGGATAGGTAAAGAATTTCAGAGTGTTTCCTTCCAGTGTGGAATACCACCTTAAACTGGAAGGAAGGTTGATTTTCAGAAATGGAGAGGGCCCCCCATCACCAGTCTGTTGTCCTACTGCTATTACCGTCACATCTGGAATTTGGTTGTTCTGGAAGTGAAATTCTACTTGGTCAGATTTTTGTTCAACCATGTGGCAGGTGCCGTTTAAACTAACATGGTTGACACTCTGTTTTAATTTTATTGGTCAGCTAGTCTGGGTCCAGAGGACCCTGTTTACGCAATCTATTAGGGGTGATAACCTTCTCAGGAGGTCATTGCCTAGTAAACAAGGGGTGCCCTCTGGAGTCACTACTATGACCGGGTGCTTCACCTTGTGTCGCCGAATTTTGATGTCCTAATCTGCAGTCCCCTCGACGGGAATTTCCTTCCAGTCAAAGTTCTGGAGTTGCCCAGGAAGAGAGGTGAGAGGAATATGGTAATTCTCCCCCCTTCCAGAATTTAGTTCATCAAAGGCCCTTTTGGACAGAAGGGTAGCTTGGGATCCAGTGTCCACCAGTGCCAAAACTGTACCCTGCCCCTGTACTTGTACGGGGGCACAGTATCTTCCCTCCTTCTCCTCACGGGGGCACAGATAATGCACATTTTTGGATAACTGGTGGGCTAACTTTCTGATTTTGGACATGGCAAAAGAAGAGATTTGGGCAGAATTATGTGGAGAGTCTGGGGAATCTGAAAGAAAAAGTTGGCAACTGGAAATGGTTTCGGGTTCTGGGCTGCCCCCCCCGTTTTTGGAGGCAGTAATCAGGATGGGTTTGACCCATGGGATTTTGGTATTGACGGTTCTGGGATAGAATGATGGGCGGCGACAGCTCAATCCTCAAATCTACCCAGTCTATTGATTCGGTTTTAGGTTCCCCTGGTTCCGGTTCTGGGCTGCCCCTGCCTTTTTGGAGGCAGTCACCAGGATGGGTTTGAACCAGGGGTTTTTGGTATTGTTGGTTCTGCAATAGAATGATGGGCGGCGACAGCTCAATCCCCACATCTACCCAGTCTGTTGATTCGGTTTTAGGTTCCCCTGATTCCGGTTCTGGGCCGCCCTGCCTTTTTGGAGGCAGTCACCAGGATGGGTTTGAACCAGGGAAGTATGGTTTTGTTGGTTCTGGGATAGGATGACGGGCGGCGACAGCTCAATCCCCACATCTACCCAGTCTGGATTGGACTCTCTTGGGACCCATTTTTCCTTGAGAGGAGTTCCCCCATCTCTGAAGGAGAAGATCCTTTTCCCAGCATCCTCTGAGGATCCCTCTCCCTCAAATTGGAAGACCTGTCCCTCCTCCACAAAGTGGGTCTGTTTGGGTCCTTTGTTTCTCCTACCCCCCCTCTGCTCCTTGGGAGGCAGACTTTCAGTGGTAGAAGATTTTGTTTCCGGTTCCTGGTTTTCCAGGGGCTGTTTACAAGTTGGGAAGGAAGCTTCCTCCTAGGCTTTACACTAGGCTTTACACCCCGCTTCCCCTTGTGCCTCCTCCCTGGGAACCAGTGGGTTATCGGGGTGCTGCCCCCGTCATTGTTCTGGAGCACCAGGTCCAGAGTTTGGGGTGTTCTGTGCCAGCATGCCCATATGAGGGTTCTGTTTTGCCCTCAGCATGTGACCCAGATCCCGTGTTTTGGACCTGGCGCTCAAGTTGTGAAACCCGCTCAGGCTGATACGGGGCTCTATTTTCTCCCCTGGGCTGATCCCGGGAAGGGTAGCTATCCCTTCTCTGGTAATACCCCGGGTTGGGATGATTTGGGTACCCCTCCACCCTTGGCCTCCCCTCTCCCGGATTAGGTTGTCTGGGCTCAGGGAACTGGGGAAAGAAGGATGGATGAGTTTGGGGCTCGAAACCTTGTGGATACCTGGGGAAAAAGTTCGGCCCAGGGTTTGGTGAATTTCTGCCCTCCTGTGGGAAGTTTGGAGGGAAGTTCTCTGGGTTAGGTGCTTGACTGGATCCCCCCCTTGGGCTGGAGGAGTCCACACATAACCCAGGATGGGTCGGTTTCCCTTGTAGCGGGGACCTGCATAATCAGGGGAGCGAGGGACCCCATTTGTGGTGCTACCTCCTTGACTCCCTGTCTGTGACTGGCCCGAGGGCCTTCTGGTGTTAGAGTTATTCTGCGCAGGCAGGTTTTTAGGCCCCCCATCTCCAAATCTAAAACGGGGCAACCTTTACCTCCGCCACCTTGGCAGCAGCAGGGGTGCTGTTGGTTTTGGGGTTTTTCTGCGCATTACTTTTATTTTCTGTGGGCTTCTGCACCTCATAGATCCGGGTGGCTTGCTCAATGACCCAGTCTAAAGATCTTTTCTCGTGAAAATCTCTCATGAGCTGGGTCATTATGTATTGGGGAAGAGCATGGAAAAATGTGTTGATGAATTCTCTGCTGTCCGTGCGCACCCTTCTGGTGGTCTGCGCAAAGGCACGCTTCAATTTTTGCACAAATTCTTGTGGGGCCTGATCCTCCCCACATTGCAAATTGTAGGCTGCCTTGCGAGCCTCTTGGGGATTTCTATGTACAGAAAAATGTTTCAAGATGGCCGCCCTATATGTGGACCATCTTGAATGGTTTTTGTTCTCCAGCCCCGCAAAGAAACTGGAGTATTCAGGGGAGAATGTCCATTTGACGTACTGGATGCAGCTATTGCTGTCCTTCAAATGGAAAGTCTCCATCATTTGCTCATAGAGCTCCAAGTGTTCCCAAACAGAATACTTGGTGTTCTTATGATAAGGCGTGATGACACTCCTGATTGCCTTAATCTGTTTTAAGGGGTCCTTAAGCAAGGCCCTTTTCACCTTATTGGCCTTTTTGGTTCGGGTAACCCTGGTCCATTCATCCTCTGATTCAGAAGCACTGCTCCCAGAGGTGCCCGTCTGATCTTCCAGGTTTTCCCAGATTCTGCGAGCCTGGGAATAGCTGGCAGAATGTGGGGACCTGGTCTCCTGTGTCCTGTGACGCTCAGAGGAGTCTTCAGATCCCTTGCTACCAGGATTTGATGGGTACCCCCCCACTGACCTAACTGGGCAGAGGTTTTCAGGATGTCCTTAGTGGGCATACTCTCCTGGGGGTCCCCACTAAATTGCACTGTATTTAGGTGCCCATACCCGGATGCCCGCCCATCCATTCCTGGGTGGTACTGGCCTATGAGCCCCATACTTTTGGCTGGATAGTAATCTGCCATCCCCATGGCCCTGTGCTCATGTGCGCCAGGGGACATGGGGGTGGCAGAGTCCAGGGACTGGGAGACATGAAGGCCTCTGGTACTAGGGCTCCTGAGGTTATACTCAGGCGTTTCCCTTTCCCAGCGAACATCATCTCTATCAGCCCCTGCTCCCTGTTGCAATGCAAGAGCCTGCGTTTTCAGTTCCTCAGTTAAGGCCTTACTAGACTCTATCAGTCTCTCCTGCATGGCTACCTGTTGCTAGAGCCTATCATTGTGCTGGCAGAGAGCCTCTTCTCTCTCTGTGCCTCCTGATTGGTGCTGGAGTACTGGGCCAGTCTTTGCTGCAGGAGGGTTACCTCCTGAGTCCCATCCCTACTGGCCTGCTCCTTTCTTGCCAGAGACTCTTCCACCCTCCTGGTGTGCTCTAACAAGTTCTGATGGTCTTTTTGGAGGTCACCCATCCCCTGGAGGGCCAAGTGATTTTCTTCAGTTTTTCTTTTTATATGGCAGACTTCCTGGCCTAAGGTGTCCCTTTCCTGACTAAGAGTCTGCATCTCTGCTGCCAGGTCATCCCTTTGCCTTTGAAAGGCACCAGATTTCTGGCGCTCCTGATCAAACTCTGCCTGGGTATCCAGGTCTTTCAGGATCAGTTTATTGCTCTCTGCCTTTTCCCTATCTAGGTGGCTTTGCAGGGTGACTACCTGCTCAGCACATGCCCTATTGAAATCTCACTGTTGCTCCAGCTTTTCCTGGCTCTGCAGTAGGGAGTCCAAACCTTCTTGATACTCCTTCTGCAAAGCCAGAAATCTGGTATCCTGGTCAGACTTTTCCTGTTGCAGGATACACATGTCCTCTTTGATTTTAATGAGATACTGTCTGCTCTCATTTTCTGACTCCTGGCTTCTGTGTATCCTCTGCTCAGAAGAGGCCAGGTCAGATGGGGCCTTCTCTAACGCGATCTGTTGCCTATTTGCCAGATCTTGGCCTTCAGCACATTTGTCCTGCATGGCTCCCATATATAGATACAAATATGCCGCTATCCTAACCATCTTGTCGTGTTCATCTTTAGCTTTAGGAGCCATGTATAGTTCACTCAGGGCCACATGTAAGGGACCCTGATCTCTCCAGATATTTAACCCAGTTGCAGTGACCTGTTGTGTGATTGCCTGCAACCACGCATCCTGGCCCTGCTCAGTCCATTCACCTCTCACAAACAGATTATGTAAGAAGTGTTCTCTGGCTATTTTGATGTCTACCAGTGTCGTCATTCTGGAATTTGAGTTCCTTCCTGATTTACAGAAGTTTGGATTTTATTTTGCAAAACAGACCGTTTCCTGAGAGCGTTCCTTTGAGGAGTGCTTTACAGCCTAATACAGCGTGGTGATCTAACCGGATATGTATCCTGTCAGCTGGCACACTGTATTAATCTGCACAAGTGATAGGTCTAATCCAGAATCCCCGGCTGCGAGCCCCCACTTTGTAAGCGACTTCAATTCAACACTACAGCTAAGTCAATGCCTAGTCTGGGATGCTGATGGAAGCCCTTATTGATGTATTTTTATGTCCAGTTTGTTTACTCTGGATGACAACCCTTATATAACACCCCTCTCTCATAATCCCCCTGACCCCGCTGAGCCAAGAAGTAGGTTTGTAAATTTAAAAGGTTTATTTGAAAATTAAACAATATATATCTATCACACTTTTATAGTAAATTAATATTTGATAGCACACTTGTGAGGTTGATAGTGATCAACAATGGATAATGTTACAGTGGTACACTCTTTTTGATGGCTTAGAAGAGATATAGAGAGGATAAAGTAGCTGAGAATGCTTTTATGGCTTCAAGGACAATGCAATGATGAATGAAAATGCATTACAGAAAATAAACTTGATATGACTTCAACAAAAGACAATGTAATCACTTTTCTTTGACAATTCACCCCCTCACCTCCTTTATGCAAGGTAAAGAGATGGAAGGGAAGCACACAGTTCTCAGGAATGCAATCAAATATAATTCAGTTCCCCACTAGCAAGCTTAGAGGAAAACAGGTAGGAGTTTGAAACACAGGCAATATACTTTGATGTGGTATGCAAAGAAGTGAAAAATATGCTAAAATGATTTTAATTCCCTCTAGAGGTTCAGGGTGGGTGACAGCTACTTTGTATTAGTTCAGGATCACTTTAGCAATGCTCTATGAATGATTGTCAGGTTGCAAACGAATTTCAGCAAAGGAAAGCAAGAACAAATATTTTTACACGTGGCTGAAATTAAGCAAAATGTCAAATCGCTGCAAATTTAGTCACGTGTGTCGAGCGCAATTACGGAGGGAGTATGAGGAGTAGGAAGTTGGTTTAGAGTATGTTGGAAAGCTTAGAATCTCAACTTCCAAAAAGTTAAATCTCGCTTCTATCACAAACGGTTCCGGAGATACGGCCGATTTAGTAAAGGTAGTTTTTCGGATTTGAAATTTTAAAGCTCAGAATGACAGATGACAGTTTTTAGGTTTAAAGATGACAGAATGACACGATTCTAGGAGGCAGTTCTAAATAGGTTCAAATAGTTTGGATTAGATTATTTTAAACTAAGAGATTGGGTTTTGCACAGTTCTGGCGGTACTCACACTATATTTTGGAAAGGAATGCGACTTCCCCACGGATCGGGTCAGGATTGGACTGAGGTTCCCCGCCACGGACGGTCTCGGCCTGGTTCTGCTCACTAGATAATTCTACCTTCTGGGTCAGCTCTGCTAGCGGCACTGCACAGCGGTCTGGATCTCTGGTTCTGACAAAAGTTCTTGGCACTGCACGGCGGTCTAGTCTCTGGTTCTGACAAAAGTTTCTGGGAAAAAATTCAAACAGCTCGCCCGGCTGTTGAATAGTTTGCAAATGATTTGGAGGCCTGCTGAAAAAGGATTCAGCTTGTGGATTCAGGCCTCTCTGCTACAAATTCTGGAGTTAATTTCTGGTCTCTGGAGATTGATGGATTTGAAGTCTGGATCTCTGGATGTGAAGTCTGAAGTCAAAATGCTCTGCAGAAAGTGAAAAAGAAAAATCCTATCTGGCTTCCAGTGGCTCTTTTTATGTGTTTAGAAAGTGGGTGGGTTGGCTAATTCTGCATGCCCAACCCTCTCAACTTATCATTGGCCAGTTCCTCCTCTCTTCCTTGATTGGGGGAACTGGGTTGTGAGTCAGAGTGATGAGGTAGGTTTATGGTCAGAGGATCCTCCCCTTGTCAAATTGCACACAAATCTATTTCTGATCCAAATACATATTTATCTATGTACCATTTTTCTAATATTATACGTCCAGTTAACATATTTTCTGTAGCACCAAACCATCCGATCCCTGTCTTTGTAAGATGTCGTGTCGTGTCCACTTATGACAGAATTCTGCCCTTTTCATCCAGATCACGACCTCTAAACCTTTCCAGATTTTACACAAATGTGCACCAGGGATATGGGTTTCAGATGATAAAGTGTCAGATTTTTAACATGCATACATTTGGGGTAACAACCTTTTTTTCCGCTACTATCCCCAAGAACATACCACAGGGTCCTAACACCTCTTAAAAGGTGCACAGAAAAATCACAAGAATGATGATGTTATTTATATAATTTTTAGTCCGCACTATGAATTATCCATCTTTTTAAATTTATGCTCTGGCCCCATAGGGGTGTGGTTTCCCAAAGCACATGGTGGAATTTCTGGTTTATCCACTTCCCCCAAGCTCAGCTTGCTCACAGATGCAGTGCCCCTCCCAGTTTCTCCCAAGAGGAAGCCATTTTACGACCCCCCCAATATAACATTTGCCTGAGTCCAGGAGAGGGCTTTGTTCAATTTCCTGCAGTCTGCAGGTACCACTCCCCTAATTCAATCAGAGAGGTTTCATCTCCTTTTGGCAGGGGCAGCAGGATGCAGCCAGGCCCTGGGTACACAACACAGCTGCTGAATTCCCTCTCCTGTCGTGGGTAGTTGTCAGGCAGAATCCAGTTTCATTAAGCCAGGCTTCAGCTAAATATCACTTTTGTTCCCAGTTTTTCTTCATTCAAATCAAACTCACAATTTTTACACATGCAGCTAGAATGCTGATTCTAAGTTCAAAACTATGACATTTAACAGTTGCAAACTATGTGACACTCAAAGGTAGGTCACTCATTTAATTTAATTAAAACATTTCGATTTTAGTGGTTTTAAATCCAATTTCAGTTAAGCTGCTGACATCCACAGCTCAGCCAGTTTTGTTATAAATATTGTTTTGGGCTCTTCATCTTTCCAGATTTTGTATGCACACAAAACTTCATTCTGCCATATGTCTGCTGGTGTTCAGTAAGATTTTTGAATATCCTGCAATGTTTGAAATAGGCATTTTGAGCTTGCATTCAGGGAAACAAAGGTGATTTTAAAGCGCTTTTTTAGCCAACCGGCACTGCTGTTTTTCCTTTGGCACACATTTCACTCATGGCACTCCTGGCCCATCATGCTTGCACTGGTGGGTGGCAGGTTAGGCAACCATTTTGGTGTGCGCACAAACTGCACAGTTTTCCCGGATTCCCGGATTCTGGCGCAACTGTGGGCTTTTCCGCCATCTTGGATTTTCTAAGCCCACAGCACCAAATGTTGCAGCTTAATAGTCCAAACGTGGGTCAGGACACCCAGCAGATCACAAGCTCTATTTTAAATACATGGGCACATAATTCTCAGTACTGTCTTACGGCAGGTAAATGTGTTTCTTAAACATCCATCTCACTGCAACAAGACCAGTACACAAGAATTGACTGTATGAGTAACTGGACAGAGCTCTCAGAGAACAACTAAGATTGTAAAATGTTGCACTAGACAGTTATCCCCAAGAGAGGTGCCCTTATGGAATATAGGTTTTGTTTTAGCTACCCTTCCATGACACATTTCTTCTCCCTCTCTCCTTACTTAAGTCTCCCATAGTAATAAGGTATTCTCTTTGTTCATCTGTCCTACATAGAATACTCGTAGTGTAGAATTTCTTGGAAAAGCTAGGGTTTTCGGCAACATTTATTGAAAACTTCATGTCATAGTAAATTCCATCTCAGTCATACCCAGGCACAAGCTAATTCCATTGCAGGTATGATACTCTCAGTCGATGGTCTACATTCGCTATTTCACTTCCCTTTTTGTGTCAAACAAGGTATAAGGGCCTATATCTATTAATTATATTTTCTTTTCTAGTAATTCATTGTACGAAGAAAAGTTCCTGATCAAATACCCTCCACCATGACGATCCCTCCCTAAAATCCGATACAAAAAACAGGATGATTTTAATCTGAATATTCTTTTTATTTCAAATAATACATCAAGAAATTAAATATAGACTAGTTTCTCTTTAAAAAGGACAGCATGACCTGTCTGCTTTCAATCCAATTCTCACAAACAACCATGCATAGCAAAGCAAATAGGAATGACTATTCTAGGCACCAGTATAATATACTGCACAATTTAAACATATTGATGCTTATTTTGAAAGATAAAACAGTTCTTAAACAGATTTTGAAACAGAAAAATGCACTTACATTTCTCAGAAAACATCGACAAGGATTGCCCTTAGAGAACAATATCTCAAAAGGATTGATTCACATCTAAAATGTTGGACACTATCTGTGAAGCACTATTGTTTCCCAACTTGGGCATATATCTTATTCAGTACCTTTCTGGTGTACAATTAATTGTAAAATTGAGTTTTAGTTGATTGTCTTCATTCAGCTAGGTATCAAAGTTGAATACAAATTCCAATTTTAAAACAGAAAGTACGTCAAAATAAAAACGAGGTTGTTATTTTATTATCTGTTAGTATTATTTACATAATATTGATATAATTAATTTGTTTGAATTAACAATGCATTTGCTAGAGCAGTGTCAGCTATGGGGGCGAATGAAGAATCACAATTAAATGTGTGATTTGATTTGATTTGATTTTTATAAAGTGCCACATGCCAAAAGTCCTGAGAGTGCTAACACACAACAAACAAAACAAAAATGTCCCTTTTTGAGATTGATTGAAGCTGGTCCATGTACACACCAAGATTCCACCTATGCAGCACAGTTTTTTGTAAGAGAAGTGTTTCCTAGATGGGGAATATATGAAGTATTAATATCAGATAATGGCCCTCATTTTGTTAATGAAGTTTTTGAACAGAAAAGCTTGTTGCTCAGTATAAAGCACAAGTTTTCATCGGCTTATCACCTGCAAGCGAACGTGGTCTGTGAGAGACTGAAAAGCTTGCTTAAAGAAAGTATAGCCAAATTGAAGCTTAGCTTGAAGAAAGGATGGTTGCATTGCCTACCACTGGCATTGTATGCGTTGAGAAATCAACCAGTTTCCGACCACCATCTTACGCCCCATGACATGGTGACAGGAAGGCAGATGAGGACACCACTCACACCTCCATCTAGAGCTAGAAGTGATGCCCAGACAACAGCAGAATTGTTAGGAATGGAGTTACATATCTACTTAACATGTATGACTACAAGCATCTCTGTCATTTTAGATCAGCTCAAGTGGAAGGGGTGTGGGGCTCGTGACACAGATGGATACCATACAACAATTGGATTTGAAAAACAAGAGAAGGATCCAAGTATTCCAACCTCAAGCATCTCGTCCATATTGCCTATATGTTGGGAACCAGAGTGTGAGACATCTGCAGTCCCAGTGAAAATACCAATACCAAGGAGAATCCTGGAAGCAAGGTACCCATTAATAAAGCCATACCTGCATACAAGACAGTATGATGGCCATTTGAATAAAATCCCAGAAAAAGCATGAAAAAAGAGCAACGGAGCTGTCTGGTGACATCATGCAAAGTAATACTGATGCACCTAGAAGAGATGCAGAGACAAGAAAGTTAAAATAGTCTGTAAGGCATCAGGAAAGTATCAAAGATAAGTGGCATCTCGGGCTCAAGATAAAGAGGCTTATGCTACAGAAACAATGAAGATATCAAGTCATTTTACAAGTGTACAGATGCAAAGAAACACAAGTAGATGAAGTATTCTTAAGGCTAGCAATGTAGTGAAGAGATTGCGGCAAGTGCCAATGGATACATATATAGGAGTAAATAAAGAATGGATGATTCCACTACGTCTTATAGCAGAGCTGGATAAGAAAAGGAAGATCTATTTTCCAGTGTGTTGCAGTGGAAAAGTAATTAATTTACAGAAGTGAATCTCAGAAGGGCGGGGTTGGATCAGCCCCAAGAAGCCAATGTCGTATCAGACTGGGATGAGCAGACATTAGTTACTATTGTGTGAAATAATGAAACTCCTGTTTAGAATACATGAACGATAACAGAGAAGACGTCAGTGGTTCATTAAATAATAGTATTTTAAATGCACCAGAGCTCAAATTTGTGGCCTTCAGTCATGTGGAGTGATGGAACTGGACAAACACGATGAACCACACCTACACAGGGAGGCAGAATGTGCCTCTACTCCCCTGAATTCTCCAGAGCAAGGAAAATTTCCAAGGCCAAGTTCAAAGCCTTAATTGACATGCAGACCACTGAGGTGATGATAGACAATATACTAATTGGTGAGAAGTCCAGCCTGCATGCTGCTAATGTGGGTGGTAAAGTACCGACGGATATAGGAGTGCCAACCAATTTTAGGGGGCCACGTAATTAAGAGCCCTATAGGTTATGTAACCAATGAGACGTTGTGTATTTAGTGACGTTCATAGTGACCTGTTTGAGGGGTGGGCTCAGTAGGCCCACCTGATGTTGAAGAGCCTATCACTTTTCCGACTAGTATGTAACAAATACTTAGATGTTACCTTTAAGCCTATCACATTTGCCCCTAGGTTTTTTTAGTTTGCCACGTAGGATGACATCACCACATACGCAGGTTAATGTCATCAATGATGAGTTTTTGCTATAAAAAGTATGTTTTTTTGTGAAATGCACTGAAAGACCATGCTTTGAGATGTCCATTGATGTCTGTTGTACTCCTTGTTTTATATCATTGATCAGTCAACTTTGCCAAATTCCTGAGTCATTTTGATTATTGATGTTTCAGTATCTTCTGCACCCCCATTCATCTCTAAGTATTGCTACCTCGTGTTAAGTGGCTGGGTCGGCTGTCCTGGTTCAACACAATTGTCAATTTTCTTAAATATGGCCAACATAAATTTAATTAGTGCCAGGTTGGTGTGAGTTTTTTCTCCTTCTAGCAGTATGTTCCACCAGTCTTCCGCTGACTTCGCCAAGTACTTGTTCATTATCCCTCCAAAAAAGAAATCTCTCATCTCTCAGTGGAGGGTCAGGTGTTTTAATGATTCTGTTAAATTGTTGTGCTGGCATAATCTACATGAGATAGCCGTGTTCTGCTTGTTCCTTTTACGTAGTATTTCTCTCGTGGGCAATATGTTTAGTCGGAAATGCATGTACTGTGTTCTAAAGAAACAATTGGGAAAAATCCTCAAGTAACTAGGCAGCACATCCAGTTTTCTGTATCCTGACCAGTAATCATCATGATGTTTATACCCTTTCATGTCCTCCTGGGTCTCAATCCAGTCTCTCATGTATAGTTTTCTTTTGGTTTTACTTGAGTCTCTTATGAATGCCTCGACCGTTTCATTCAAATCCTGAACAATTGCCTTGCAGATATTCCTCCATTTCATCAGAATGTTTTCGCTCTCGTCTTCTACTGCCATTTTCAGTACTTGAAAGCCTCCTCTAGAATTGTCTTCAATACATTGACAATAGAACAATAGTGATTTCCACACTGCTATCGCCTTGAGAGATGTTAGCGCTAGTTCTCTTCTGATGATCTGCAATGGAAGACATCTTGGTAGATGGAGGACTGTTTTCAGAAAGGTGCCTTCCACGATGGACCATGTTTCATCTGGAAATGAGAATGATGTCTCTGCACCGTAAGATAAAATGGGCACCACCTTCTTCCTGTAACACTTTATCATTGGAATCAGTGTCAAGCAACAATGGGCCTCATTACAAGGTTAAGGTAGCCTTGCCAGTTTTACCGGCAAGGCTACCTCCAAACGCAGATCCGGGTCTGGCACCCGCGAAAGGGCAATTACCGGGCTATTTCGCCCCAGCGGGACCCAGTAATTTCCCTTTCACGGGTGCTGGGCCGGTACATCCCCATTCCCATTTAATCAAATGGGAATGGGGAAGGTGGTAGAACTGGTACAGTTAATGACGGAACCAGTGCTACCATCATGTTCTGCTCGCGGGTGCTGGTACAGCCACCAGGTCAGACCTGGTGGCTGCAAGGGCACCCGCAAGCAGAACTCCTAGTATAGTGGTACGGACGCAACGGTGCCGGTAGCAATACCAGCGCCGTCATTGCCTTACCGCCATACTTGTAATGAAGCCCAATATCTTTTCAGCAGTATAGTTCCTTGAGCCACAAGATTCTTGGCTTGTCTTCTCATTAGCTCAACTCTCGGCATATCACACTTGCTGGTGTTTATACAAACCCCTAGATAGCCAAACGAGCTGACTTCCGAGATCTTCTCGCTGTTCAGCCACCATCTGGGTTTCCTGTTTATACGTCTGTTATTCCCAGCTCCTAATGTGATGATTTTGCTGTATTTATGTTCAGGTCATTAGTCTTCACGTAGGCTTCTAGTGCATCCAATTGACGCTGTAGAACTATGGGAGTCTGGTTGACTAACACAAGGTAATCCCTGTATAATAATCTCCCGAAAGGTGTACCTGCGATTTTAGGCAAATGAGCGGATTTGCAAGCAAGCTTCTTCCACATCAGACACTAAGAGATTAAAGATCTCTGGGGCTAAAGGACAGCCTTGCTTTAGGAATACATTTGTTGGGATGGCATCTGTTAGAAGGCCTGATTTATCTAACCTTATTCTTCATGATGTTTCGAAGTATAGGTCCTTGATGTTTTCTAGTACCATGCTAGGGCATTTCCAGTCTGCCAGTCTTTCAAATAGTCTTTGTCTTCTAATGGTGTCGAATGCTTTGGACAGATCAATAAATGATAGAAATATTTTCTGCCCCTTCACTCTTTCAGTCTTGACTTTCAGGAAGTTGATCAAATTTTTGTTTAAGGGCGTCCCGATCCCCTTAATGAAGTCAGCTTGCCACATGTCCTTGCAACCGGTGTTAATACTCCACTTTACTAAGATTTTCAATAGTATCACAGCAAACACCTTACCCGTCACGTCTAGCAGTGCTATGGGACAGTAATTGTCTGGGTCCATTCTTGACCACTTTTAGAAAATTGGGAGAATTACCGCCGATTTCCATGACATTGAAACTTTCCCTGAGACCATAATATATTTGAAGAAACCTTGCCCATTCCACTAGGCTGTGTTGTGATTCATCATTTCATTTGTCAACCCGTCAGGGCCCGGGGCTCTTGAGTTGTTTGCTTTGATGATAATTTCTGTAATGACAGATACATTCATATCCAGGTGATCTTCTACCTTAATTGGGTTGTTCTTTCTCTGAGAGATTCTAGATGCAGTCTCCTGAAATTTGGTGTAATAATCAATTCAACATTTAGATGGTATAAAATTTGTGATCAGCGCCATCTTGTTGATCGTGGTGCATATAGCTGCTGTGTTCTTTGTTTTTATCTTATTTTACATATGCTCTGAATCATTATTCAGCATCTTTTTCTTATGAAAATGTAACCAATTGCGGTATTGTTGTTTGAGTTTGTAGATCTTTACCCGCTTTTCATCCATCAAGTTGTTTTTTAGTGATCTAATGCTTTTCTTCAAAGCTTTTTTCTTTTCCACAATTTGTGTATCATACACATGCCACATTTGTTTTTGTGTTTCCAGTTTTAGTTTTCATCACATAATCTATAAATAATGCCATGTAGTTTATTGGTTGCTTGTCTGCTTGATCTGAGTTTTGTGATTAACTTTGTTAATTTCTCTCGTTAAGGACTCAAATTTTATCCGTTTGAATTTTCAGTCTATTTCTCCCAGGGTTCAGAGAGATGTTCCTACCGTATTTCACTTCTTTCTTTTTAGTCAGGTTACTACAGGTGAGTTTTATCAAGTTATGGTCACTTGCCAATGTTATTTTCACTTCCATTTGTTTGACCATTCCAGTCAAATTCTCGACACATATGTAATCTAATATTTTTTTGCTATTTATACCTTTCCAAGTAGCTCTGCCAGGAATGCCTCATTGAATTGATCCATTCAAGATGATGATGTTTCTGGATTGCATCATTTCCCTCCAGAGCAACCCTCTGTTTTCATTTTTGTTCAGTGATAGTAAATCTGCTTCAATGTTCTGTTCTTTTTTATCCAAGCAAGACCAATTTAAATCACCTAGAATAATAAAAGCCGGATATTTCCATTTCCCCCTCATCTATTAGAGTCACAATATCTTCTGGTAGGGTTTTGTTACTTTGAGCTACTGTATTGCAGTATATATTAATTAATACTAGTGCCCGTTGGTTTGCCAGGTTATCCTTTGGTAATTCAACTACAACCATCTGTATATACGGCGAGCGATTCTGGGTGTATAGCAGCGTCCAGTGTAAGTCATTTCTAAACGCTACCAAAAGCCCTGACATCGGTCTGCCTTTTGGCCCTTTAATTGCTAGATTCAAAAGGACCCAGTAACCTTCTAGTAGTGGGGTCATACTCATCCAGGTTTCCTGTAGGTAGATGACTTCAAACCCATTTGTTTTCAGTTCGCCATTTCCAAACAGATGGGCGTAACCTCTGGTGTTCCACCTTGCCAGAAACCAATCGTATCTTCCTTCATCCTTTTGGCATTATTGATCATGGAGTCTGTCCATCACCACCCTGCTAACCATTTCCAATTTTCTTCCTCTTTCTCCGTTCCTTGATTTTGGTTTGTTGAGTGCATCATTTTTGTAAGAACGCATTCTGCTGGCTTTATTGGGCCTTTGTTTGCTTTTTCCTTTCTTCTTGGTAGCTCAAGGCTTGATCGTGGTTGCCCCTCTTTATAGTTAGCGTTGTAATTATCTGAGATTGTCTCCTATAGGTCAAATCCCATTGGCCTTAAATGATGGGCTAAATCCATCAATAATTGTTTAACTAAGTTCGAGACAGTATAGATAACCACTTTGTCCGTTCGTTTCTCATACGGGATTTCTATGATTGCAAAGTCATCTGATGTAACTAGTCTTAACAGTCGGCACGTGATGTAATAATCGGACCACGTTTGACCTGTTCACGATCAGGCCATCATCATGATACAGCATTCTTTCTAAGCTCAGCTCCTGGGCAAACCGGGTGGACTTATTGCTGTTGTTTTTAGGTGATGGGTGCTTTCTCTCCCACTTTGTAGAAAACGTTTGTCTTTGTTTATCCGAAAGGCTCAGGCTAACTTTCATCTCTCGAGGTTCCTTATGGGGACTGTCTAAATTATGTCTTTTATTCATGGCTGTTTTATCCAACCCTTTTACTTTACTTTGACTATTTCTTATTGGGGTGTCTCTTTCGCCCGTGAGTAAATATTGCTTAAAATTCAATTTAGCTTCTTTATCTACCCTCAGTTGCCATTCTCTCCTCTTCTGAAACAGTGTAGGTTGATAGATCCATTAGATCCACCTCTGTCGTTTCTTCCTCTATGTGTTCACCAATGTCTTCTTCCTCAGTGTCCTTCTTTTCGTCAGCTTTTTGAATGCTTAACTCCAAGTTTGATTTCTTCACTCCTTTGTTTGTTGACAATGTTGACTGTGGGAGTGTCAGGTTTCTAATAAAAGTACTACTGCCGTTTGACTTCTGTTTAGGAAAGTTCACTTGCTTTTTCATTTTTTTTTGTACAGTGGCCTTAGTTATTATTTTCTTGGATTGAATTGTCTCCAGTTTTTCTGTAGTAGTTGATGGGCCTTTCTTGATCTTCTTTTTTTTCACACTTTTTTATGAAAATATGACATATTTTTTGGTCCGATATGTCCTTAACAGGTTCTATTTTGTTATTGTCTGTCTGCTGGTCTTGTTCCAAACTGTCAATAGAGTCCACCACTTCAACTGAGGCGGCTGGTTTCCGCTTCTTCTCCAGCACAATATTAATATTTTGTAAATCATCATCTTTTGAGGATGTTGTTTCTTGAAGCCGTTGCTCGTCTTTTGAGAAAGGTTCGGTTTGAGTTCTTTGATCAGCTTCCTTTCTGGGGTTTTGTGAGTTTTGAGCAGCCTCCACAGACAATATCACCAGTATGTCTTGGTTCTGCCAATTACCCGCTTTCAACCACACATTAGGATGTAAGTCCACTCTGTTCACAAACTCGATGTTATTGTTCGATGATGTGGTTTTTTGTGGGTTTTCCGTATTCCAACCTGTTTCAGATAACGTTGGTGCCACAACTTCAAACCTTCGAGGCGGTCTCCTGTCTCTTTTCTCTTGGATGAAAGGCTCCAAGATATTATGCAACAGTTGGGAGACTCTTGCAGAACTATTCTCCATGTTATCCTGGATAGCTGTAATGAAACCTTCTATGAAAACCATTTTAGTATGGACCATTGCTAACATTGTGGTGTGATCTCTTAATGTTTCGCCCATGGCCTCATACAGTTTTATGAATGCCGCTAATGTTTGCCGACAGCATTGAAACGAGAAGAAAGTCGCTACCCCTGGTTTGCTGTTGTTCTTGAGGTGCTTTTGAAGCCATGTCATCACCACTTTGTGGTGTGACTTTCATTGTTGTGCCATCCTTCATTAAATGTGACCGCCAACTTTCTTCATCTCTTTCCTGTCCGTCCACCATAGTTTGTGTGGTTTATGTTTTTTTTTTGTTTTACTTAAGGTGTCTCTTCTTATTTAGTTATATTTTCCATGGTTATCCGAGTTTACTATAAAATGTTCCTGAATGTTTCTGGTCTTTCAGATCTTTCTTTTCCATACGTAATGAACAATAACACCTGGTCAGGTATTTATAGTTCTGCGTTTTTGTCCTTATTTGTTTTCTTTAGTTTGATGAATCCTGATTTACCGCATCAGCCCCTGTGGGACGTATTCCACTGAAGAAGAATCTTCTCCCCTTCATGTCACCCATCGGGGTTAGTCTTGGAGGCATCCAGATGTTTTTTTCCTGCAGTGCTCAACTTTTCATATTTAAGTTAGGGCCACCTCCCCCAGAACCCCTTTTATTGATGTTACCAACCGTTTTTCTCCTGGAGTCCCAGGCGTAGCTACTCTTTTCGCTCTGCCTCACTGCTCCCGCCATTGCTGCCCCCCAGCTTTATTCTTTTTTCACTGTTATCCTTTGGCGAGTAAATTAACTGGTCCAATGTGAATTTCGTTGTTGGTTCTAAGGGGGTTAATCCTGTAATTTCACCCCCTTCTTTGACTTCGTCTTCATCCTCTTCTTTGTCCTCAGTGGACTTGTTTCTTTTATTAAATGTTCCCGACCTGTTCGGTTCCCGTGTATATCCCATTTGGTTATTCGTCAAGTCACATCCGGCTCGATTTTTAGGGTGGTGATCAGACTGGAAGTCAGGTTCGGCTTAAGGCACTGGCCCCTCCTCCTGCTCCCTGTCTTTTAAAGCGCTGATATCCATGTTGCTATTAGTCTTTTCCCTGGTGTTCGTTTTTATTTCATATTGTTTTAAGTCACACTGCAGCTTATTGCTGTTAGGTTCCAGCTGGCTCACTTTGTTCGTGTAATCCTCCACACTACTCTGCTCAGGGAGTTTAGCTGCGGGCAAGTTCTCAATGAACTGGGCGGTGCTGGCGCCAATTTGTACATCCATGTTAAATGGGCATCCTATGTTAGTTGTTTCTAGGCCTGCTTTCTTACTCATCAGTTCCTCAATATTTGCATCTTTCAGGGACTCTGCTGGCATCGAACACCATCTGCTTTTCTCTCCCATTGGGAGTTTAAAGTCAAGGGGAGTAGGTTTCACCGTCTGGTTCAACCAATGGTTTGGACTATCCATGGGGCTTATTACGTCCGGCATTACCCCTTTAAGACAATGTTTCTTGATGTTTCCAATCTCTCACTTACTGTTTTTTTAAGGGTTGTGAATCCTTTCACCATCCACCAACCACACTTCACCAGAAACCAGACACTCAGCTAGCACTCCGCTACGCTTCGCTAAGGGGGTAGTTCTTGTAGCAAAGCGAGCACAGCTGGAGGCAGAGCGATGGCTGTGGAAAGCGAAAGTGGACTACTTTCCCTCATGGTTTCCCGTTCTCTACAAGCAAAGTTCTCTGCAGACCAAAAGTTCCAAAAGCATCAAAGGTATGGATTACAGCGCAGATAGCCACACAGGGAGCCTCTGCAGCCACACCAGACACTCTGCAAGCACTCCGCTACACTTCGCTATGGGGACAGTTCTTGTAGGAAGGCGAGTGTAGCTGGAGGCGCAGCAATGGTTGTGGAAAGCAAAAGTGGACTATTGCCTTCACGTCACCCGTCCTCCACAGGCAAAGTTATCTGCAGACCAAAAGTTCCAAAACCATCCAAGGTATGGATTAAAGCACTGATAGCCACACAGGTAGCCTCTGCAGCCACATCAGACACTCTGCTAAGACTCTGCTACACTTCACTAAGGTGACAGTTCTTGTAGCAAGGCAAGCATAGCTGGAGGCGAAGAGCTGGTTGTGGAAAGCAAAAGTCGACTGCTTTCCCTCACGGTCTCCCATCCTCCACAGGCAAAGTTCTCTGCAGACCAAAAGTTCCAAAAGCATCCAAGGTGTGGATTAAAGTGCAGATAGCCGTACAGGGAGCCTCTGCAGCCACACCAGACACTCTGCTAATAGGTAAGCAGAAGGCAACCCCTGAAGTCACCTTGAAGTCACCAAGAACACTACTCCAACAGGCTTTGCCTACGGCAACTTATTGCAATGCTATAGGATAATATAAAAATAAAGCACCATGGCATGTGCATCTAATTAATATATTATGGGTTGAAATGCATCAAAATGTCCCTTCTAAAGAGATAAACTTGACATTTCTTCGATGCATACAAAGTCCTCTTACGGTCTTATGCTTTATCGCCAGCATCTGAGATGTACCCACCTGCAGACTCTGAGTAGTGGCATAATGATAAGAATAAATGTGATAAAAAGACTAATAATAATAATAACGCCATTTAATCATTTCTTATGCAGGACTTATAGGACTGTTCCCTGGATCTAACTGTACATGTGTGCATCAAGGTTGCTCATGTTGTGCCCGTGGTATCTCTGTTAAATGGATCGACTATGTGGATGAGAATTGTGTGCTCAGTTGAAGAAAGTCCTGATTCCCATGTGACGCTGTAATCCAATACAAACAGAGCACATCAGAGAGACCTCTTGCCATCTTGGAAGGAGAGAGAAGTGGAGGCCAAGGCATTCTTATGAACCTGTGAGGGTCGTCAAAGTAAGAAAAGAAACAGAAAATTATTTGGGGGTGGGTATTTCTAATGAATCTGGTAATTGGCATTGAAATTAAATAAGAATCTTTTTGATGGAAGCTAGCAGACAGTCCGACGATCAGCATGATATGAGATGGTAGGTTATTTATAATGCGCTTAATACCCAGAAGTGTGGACCCGGAGTATCGAGCATGTGATGCTCCGTGTTGTTTTGCTTCCAAGGTGAGCACGTTGCCCCTGAGCTATCTTCCCGAGAGGACTATCCGGTTTTCTTGTCATGCAGTCCGTTCAAAATCTATGTGACTGTGTGGACTCATACGAAATGTATCAGCTGCACACCTATGGGATTAGAAACTATGGGATTAGAAATCTCCATTCCTTCACCCAACATTGTGGTAAACATGTTTATTTCTTGAGTTGACCATTTGGTAATTTGCCGTAATTGTCTGCATCTGTAATTTAATCTTTGGGTAATGCCTGACAATGACCTGCCTGAGATGAGGTATCTATTTAACTAATTACACCACTACTACCTCTGTAAGTAAAACACTAACAGATGTAATTAATGCAGTTTCTACGTCCTTAGGTACCTTTAATTGTGAGGTGTCCAAGCAGTTTAGAACGGCTAGCTCTACTCTCAAAAATAGTTTGTATATTTAGAAGAGGTATGTTTATTAATTTTACTGACATACACTATTAATGTTATTTTATTTGCTCATTGCATCCCATGTCTATTGACATTTGACTGTATACTACAGTTTACTACTCTTAAGGCCTGTGACGTGTTACCTAGGCATCCCCGGACAATAGGTTAGACATATTTCAAGCTGTCAATTTTGTGTGTATCCTCATTATTCCTAATTTATATTAGTATTTTTACATTGTTGTATTTTTCTCATGCTGTTGCTGGTCGTTGTAAGTTATGTCGGCTATCGAAGTGTGAGTCATCAAATGTGGGCAATGTGGGCTTTTAAAAAAAATTATACACTTCAAGTACCTTGGATTGGTTGGCTATCATTAATTCTGAGTAGTCACTGTATGGTTGTATATTAATTCAACACTAAAAATATTTTACTCTAAGTAACCCAGGGTAATCCAGACGTGGAGCCCTTGCTCGCTGTGTTTTAGAGAGGCTCCTTCACCTCAATGAGGAGGCCCAACAAGGCCGAAACACGTGCCTGGGGTTGCTGATGGTACTCTTATCCAGAGGAGAATTGCCAGGCATGTTGGTTCTGTATATGCAAATTATTATATCTCCTCTGTGAAGGGTGCAGTGAGCTAAAATGGGGTTGCAGACCCTCCTGAGTGGAACATATTCCATAGAACAGGGTATTTGACCTATGTTCATTCTCAGTAGAGAGGCTCTCACACCCTTCTTCATCTACATTTCCACCAGGCCTACTTCTACACTTTCATACCAATGGTTTTGCTTACTAGGTGTCAGGTTGTGAATAACTTTAGAGCACTTGTTTGAACTTTTCCTTTGAATTTTAGTGGTGTTGTAATTTGCAGTTTCACCGTACAACAAAGTAGTCCTTTCCTCACACTCCCCATGAACAGAGATACAATGTTGATACCGTTCAGGTAGGACCTCACACAGTCCACGTTTTGTGGATTTGGTGCAAGTTGATAAAACAACTCTGGGCAAAAAAAGCAGGTAGCATGAGGGTTCTGTATTTGTGTAAAGATATAACAAGATGGCTCGCTTTCTCCTTCATGCTGACTATTTGTCCAATCAGGTTTTTGTCTCAGACCTGAATGGCAGTACCGGACAAAACCGGATTAGATCAATGCCTCTATCACATCTGCATCTTTCATGTATGCTCTTTCCTAAAATACCAAATCCATATGAATGATCGGCCTGCTTCAAAGGGGCAGGCGGTGTTCAGATGTAATGCGCTGCATGGGAGTTCAGTTAGTTTGATTTACGAGCAGCTTGGAGATTTCTGCCTGCATCTAATTAGGTGTAAACCCAGAACCATGAGGTCAAGTTGTGCATTATTTCTCGTGTTAACACTAGTGTGGCCAGGAGTGTGTGCCAGGGAGGGCATGCGCATCATACATGTGGGCCCTGCTCAGAAGCCCCTGCAACTAACAGAGATATATGTATTGTATTTGGGTATTTTCTTTCATGTGCTCCAGCTGACCATTGAAATATTCCAGGCCATTCATTACTTTTTACTAGTTAAAAACGCAATTCAACCATTCCCTATAACAGATAGCAATATGAGACCAAGATATAATCCCCTCAGAATTGTATCACTCTTCCTTCATGACGGGCATCAGAGGAAACTGCGTGAGAAGGGCACGTGCTCATAATAAGGACAAGGCCATGCAACTCGTTGGGTACGGAACATAAACGGGGAGAGTGTTAGCTTGCTGATTTTTATGTGCTGTGTTTACAACATCAGATTGCTTTATAGTGGGTCTAGGACCTTTGAAGCCAGTTGCACCCATTAATTAGTTAGTGACAATCACAAATTCACAGATTCACAATAACCTGAAATAATTGTCACATGGGAAAGTAGTCACATTCACTGCAGCATAATGCATACGAGCAGCTCCAAACAATTGCAAATAATGCATGTAATTAATATCCAATTAAATGGCATTTATGTAATCAACTGTGTAAAGATAAAGGAAAGAGCTGCCCCAAGCGGAATTCATGCATGTGCACGTTTTCTCTTCTGGCATATTTCAGTAAAAGGCAAGTAGCTGCTGATATGAAAATGCATAAGTCTGCTAAAGAATACTCCATTCTTGTACAAAGATGCCAAACCAGAGCCCACGAATAAGTCAGGCCTTTGTATTGAATGCCATTTTGTATTCCTGTACATATGAACAAAAGTGATGACAAGTGACAAGTGGACCTAGTAGAAGGAACTGGTTTATTATTTCACACCAGAAGTGCACACCTTCTTGGCTACCACACATACCACTGTACTTCTTTCAGATTTACAACCCAGAAGAACCTGTGTGATAGTCACCTGCGTATAGTCAGTGATTGACACATGCACGCTTTTTGGCACTATGGATCGTATTCATCGCATTGGTAAATCTGCAATGTAAGGTGTTATATCTCTTCCAATTAGCCTCCTGCTTCAGTAAGAGGTGGGAACTGATATTACTTTTCTCCATTTATGTTTCTTTCAGCAACACGTCTTTCTGCAGAGACTCGGAATGCCTTCCTTTATGGCTGAGGACCTCAGGTGGAAAAGAGCTTGTAATATGGATTTGAGGCCTCTCTGCATATGTGTCCTATGTAGCATGAACATCCAACATCTTTCTGTCAGAAGAGGGGAGTACTTCTCAGAATTGTTACCTCTGTGTGCAAGCATCATTTGCATACATGGAAGGCACATACATTGATGACATTATTGTATTGTATCCAATGGAGTAGAGCAAACTTCAGACAGCGCCCTGTTGCAGATGGGGTTCTACAGTTGTACTTCTCTCCTATCCTGTTCTCTGTTCCCTGTGAGTTTGTGTCTGATTCCTTATAAGACAGGGACATAGGTCCTCTCAAACCAAAAACAAAACAAGGGACACTGAAACTCTATGGTGACATCCCCCTGTCCGACCTCCTGTCCACAATCACAACCCATAACATGATATGTTGCCTTGGCTGCATTTAAAATACGTTTGGGAACTCCATCTTAGTCCTCCATGCTAGAATGAAAAGAAGCATTGTCAATGCCAACAGTGTTCACTCTTGTGCTGGCATGGCATAGGCATTTGCCAGGCAGTTCCATAATATAACCTGACCATAAAATGGTAATAGCTGTAGAATGCTATATGATAGCAGTGCTTAGCAAATGTCCATCTAATACCTATGCACAAGCCAAAACTGTTGGTTTTTCCAATGGTTGTTTTTAATAGGCCTCCAGTGCAAAGACAAGGGTAGTGTACATCTGTCTGGAGGCACACTTGGTTAAGACATGTTAATTCTACCAGTTCCACATTTAAACCTGCAACTAAGCCATTCATTCTTAGAAAACTGTCTAAAAAGAACACTTGCAGGCCAAGGTGTAATGTTACTGCTTGTTAAAGCTTGCGCAAAGAGATCATAGGAGGGTATCTTTAGGGCACAGATAGGCTGGGAGTCGAGGGTAATGGGCATAGGGATTAGCATGGACTTGGACAATAATTGGGGGAGGAGTGAATAACCAAACACCACCCACAAGCTGTGTGTCCCTCCTTAGATCCAATCTTCATCCTAGTTATATTCCAATTCATTAGTGCTGGTTTATAGTTTGCAATGTATCCCCGCCTAATAACCAAAACCAATAATACATAAAGTGTTAATGCAAGGGAAATAGCAGCTCTACACAAAGAGGGTACCTGTGTTATAGCATATGCACAGGATCCATTTTAACCTTAACAGACACCTGGAAGGTATCAGTAGCTGCAATACAAAGGTATGCATAGCCCAAGATAGGAAGAAAACTCGGATTGGCATTCTAACAGATTTTGCAACTTCTGATGCATGGATGAAGAAGAACATTTGGAAGCAAGGAGTAATGTACACATGACACAGCGTGGAGAGAGGATGCAAACCAGAAGTTATCAGAAAGTTGTATGTACCTGGATATAGACTGATAATCAATAGGTCTGAGTATTTTTAAGCAGTCTTGCCATGAGTATGGCAAGAAAGAAATTGTGGTGTGCAATATACTAATGGTCACTATTTTTATATATGATGCCGCAATATAGCCATTCAAACCGTGCGTATGGATTTCTGAAGAGGGCTGATCATTTTGAAAGAATTATGGAATGTTGACTGGTCAGCCACTATCACACACTTTGGGCCCAGTCTGTAATGTTTGTACGTGTCCATTTTGTTTTCCAAATGTAGTCAAGCAGCCAAGTGGACATATTTGTGAATGGTTGCCCTTTATGAACTAAACATAATATTCTGTGTTGTGGCTCGTCTCGGACAGTTAAGAAATCACATGATAAGTAACATGAGAATATTTGTTTTAAATACCAGGAGAATTGAGTGTAGCTTTTTTTTCTCTTTAATAAATGGAAGCACTACACGTATCAGAATACTATGTGATGTGACCTAAATGATCTCACTGGGGTTGTCTACTGTAGTTTAAAGATTTAGATGCACCCAGCGAAAGAACATGTGTTATAGGCTTGTCGTTTTTATTTGACACAGACTTGCAGATAGTTTATTCATGATGTGAAGAAAGACCTTTGAAACTAGAAAATCAAACCATGTTTGTGTCACTTAAGTGGACCTTAAAATCAGTTTGCAAGAGCCCTGCAGCAATTGGTTGACTGTCTCGTGTCTTTCCACTCAAATGGCCTACATAAAAAAGAGCAGACGATAGGCTGAATGATGCCATCAGAAGGCAATCTCTTCCACCGAAGAGAGCTCAGTACTGAACCCTGCAATAAGATCTTCTGTCCAGTAGCGCTGTATCGTCTGGAGGCAACACTGGATGTGGACCATGACTCTGTGCCTCCAATGTCTCTAATTTGGCTACATATTTACCTCTTCTCACTAACTAACCTTCCTTGGGAGTGGCTACCTATTGTTCACAAACATTGCTTCGGAGCACCGAGCTCTAGATCTGCAGCAGTTCCATGTTGTGTTATTTATTTTAACCATCATTTTCTGGTGCAGGTATGCGGTACTAGAGGCAAGGGAGATGTTACTATCATCAATGTGTATATACACTCATGTTTCTCAACCTTAGAGAGAGACAAACCTTAGAGTGCCTTGCCAGGCTTAAGAACTGTGATCTGGGATATGCCAAGCATGTTTCACACATTGAGCTTTCTTCTGAGACATTGCGGAACTCAACAACATGCAATTCATGGGTAATTGCACATGATTAATGTATTACTCAAATAAAGGTGAACACGTGTCATACATTGAGCTATGGTGAATTATCAAACTATATGCAATACAGTGGACCCAGAATGAATTATAGACTAACTTAGTTATCAACAACTGCAAGAAAGAGAAAAACTGTATTAAACAGATATTTAAAAGTTTTGAAATACATGTTAATGGGAGTCTATGTTACGAGCTCCTTCATATTCCACAAAAGACACATGACAATGTAAGGCAAGGCAAGCGGAACATGTCATCTTTGAAACACAGAAAACGTATGAATTCTTAGGTGACTAGATCAGAAGTAAAGCATTCGTCTCTGACAAGTAAGAAGAGGCATAACATAACATTAAAATGGAAAAATAATAACAGCTGTTGATGCAGCGCTTAGAAGCAGGAGTAAAATGGCTTGAAACACTACAGGTCTGGTTAATTTTGCCATGACACCAAGTGGGACAAGCATACTGCCAGAAGGGCGTAGAAAAAGAGAGGACCCTCAAAGGGCCCGATTAATGGAACATTTGCCCTGTTGAAAGTGACTTTGCAGTGCTGACACAAACCCTGATTCATGGAACCGTGCAACACGTGTATTTTTGCAGAGTAAAGTCAGCAGATAGTCATTTTTGCAGTTCAAAATGACTTTGCCGAGGCAAATATTCCATGAATCGGGCGCAATGTGTCAATGGCCATGCGAAGCAGAAGTGGGTTTTTTGCTCAATGCCCGTTCATAGATGCTCTGCTAAAGCCTGCATTTAACATAAAAAATAAACATAAAAAAAGAAACAATGTTAAATTACACTGAAGAATTAAATCAGCAGAGACACGTGAATGTATGAATTAATTAGGCCTCCTTTCATGGCTTTTCCTTTGGTAGGAACTGTGTGCTAGGGCATATGGTTTGCCCCAGCGATAGTGGAAAGAATCTGTTTTTTGCACTCGGGCAATGTTAGGCCTAATGCTAATTACACTTGCACCTGTGCACAGATTCTATATACGGCCTTTAACGCAGGCACGTCTCTGACTCCCAGCATGCAGAGCTGTTCAGTCTCCAGGAACGTCCAGCATAACCGGGGTCACACCCACATCTACTTTTCTTGTTCCGATTCTACACATGAATTTCCTTATACCCGTATGTAAAGCGTGACTATTGCGCTCCAGCCGGTACAGAATGTGAAACTTCCCACATTCTTAAGTGGGCTGCGATGAATTTCCGCAAGAATACGAGGCTCGTCACTTTCGGGGGATTCACTTCTATGCCTTGCACCTAAGCCGAATAGCACTCTAAGTTCAGCGTGCTCAAAAATAATAAAGAGTGCTACTTGTTCCCTTTGTATTTCCACGCTCTATTTGAAAATAAAATACATCAATCATATTTAAATCTTCTCCATAAGATGAAAGATTGCAGCAGGAAACTGGTTCCTGGTTTCTTTCCACACCTCTCACGTCTTTTCAGCCTCCCAATAAACAACTATTTCTAATATACTCAGAGGTCGAATTGGGTGGAAACTCAGATACAACGTTCGTCAACTTTTCCGGAAAAGCATCCATCGTTCCCTTACTTTTTGCCACCCAGCATTCTTTTCCTAGCTGGACTTGTTTTTAACCCCCCCCACTAGATATTCAAACACGCACCCTGGTAATAACACTTGGTCACATCTTGCTGAGCTATCTCATGGGCACTGGTTCATTGCTGGTTAGTTCACTAGCCTGCTTGGGAGGTAATACCTACTCTAAAGCCACACCATAGGCCTGCTTAAAAGAATAGTGCGCTCGGAAATATTATTGTCCCGAGGGTTTGGGCATGGGTTTTTAAGCATACATTGATCGATCGTACAAACATTTCCTATGCACCTTACCGTAGTTTTCCTCTTTTGTACACATGCGAAATCAGGCAGCAGGGCGCGGCCATCTTGTGATAAACATATCCGTTGCCGCATCACCCAAGGTGGACTGCCCTGGCGGCACTAAATCATATCCCCCACACCTAAGGCTGACATCACTAAACCTAGTGATATTCTCCGCCTATCTCCAGGACGTTACTGGGCAGCGTAGCCAAACCCGCCCAGTCATCACCTACGTGACGTGGCGCAGCACCCGAAAATCAATACACATCATCTCAAAACACAGCGCATAACAATTCGGAATATAAAACTATACTTTTAAAGGAAATAGCAAGTCTGTACAATTTGTAAAGTACTTTTATTTCACAATAAATGCTCCGATAACATCTGGCGATTGGCATATTCAATCAAATGGGTGATATTTTTCTTCGGTCGCTATCCGCAATTGTTTATTGTGAGTCACGCTGTGTTCCTTTTGGATAAAAGAAGCACTTTGGATGCATGGTGAATCACAAGTCTTGGGCATCAGCTTGAAGCTAGGCCATGTAAAAAATGTTAGGTTGCTCCTAATCACTTGTACCCCGTAAGGGCATATCGGCCCGTGGCGATCGTCCCAAAAAAGAGTCATTGATATCCAGCTATTGACGTGTAGCTGCAGCTGCCGGTTGAAAAACCTGTCAGTTGGTTTCTGGAATCGATAACAATCACAGAAAGGCAGGATGTAGCTGTTTTGAAAACATAACAGAAATGTGTCTCAGTAGCCGATCTTTATTACAGTTTATCATTTTACCCATTAATTTGGTCCCATGTTAAAACTAACAATGAACACAGACGTGAAACAATGGGAACACAGAGAAAACAACATGGAAAGTAGTCTACAATTTGCTTCGGAGGATTGTGCTATGGAGTATGTTCAGCTCGAAATGGGATGCGAAAGCTGACGCCACAATTCGAGGAACACGTAGACAGCATTTTAATTAAATATTAGCATTGAACCTGGGGGAACCGAGTGGTGGTCTACATGCATCTCGATGCTGGACTGCCCATGTGCCCGGTAGAAAGACCAGTACACACAAAGGTTGTACTTGCGTTTAATTGCAATATGCCACACAGAACAAACAAGTACAATGTAACCCAGCAATAACGGTCGGCTAATGATAAGTTGACTTGTTGGTCTATAAAATCGTTGAAAGTCAAAGTTACATTATATTCGGAATTTCCATTCTCTTGAAATAACGCAGACCGTAACGCAGACTCTGTTCAGATCAACGATTTTTCATAAACTGAAATTACATGTTCCATTGGCCAGTTTTTTGAATGATGAACATTATCATATCTGATGTTATTACACCCCTCCCTTAATTCAATTCCTTTTAGAATGGTCCCGTTCTCTCAAGGTCAAAAAACAATTGAACCTTATACTGTGTGCGATGCGTGGGCTTCCTCAGCTCGCAAGCTAAAATGCAAAGCTGGTGACCTTCACTCAGAATGAAGATATATTCTTAGTTTGCAACATCTTGTCTTGGCGCATCCATGAGAAAGGGACTTGTGAGGCACAGGAGAAAAATGTGGGGGTGTCAGTGCTCGCTGTTTGCGGCGCTGCTGAGGGGTAGGGGAAACTTTGCAATGACAGACTGCGGCCTAGTCCAAAGTTGGAGTCGAGGGTACACAAAATGGAGTCCAAATGTGTCTAGCAATAGGCCCACCTCTGCTTATGTCAGGGCCTTCTTCCCCATGGCAGCAGAAGGGCAAAGGAGGTGCCCTCCAGGAGTGCAAGAGCAGGATGTCACTTTCGCGTATAATGTATGGGGGTCGGGGGCTCAACCGACCCACTCCTTCCTTACATTAGCGACGAGCCCCAACACATGCCCCCATGAATATATTGGTCAGAGTGCTTCTATGTCTCACCAACAACCCACTTTGATGCGCTTTTTTGCTCACAGTCAGTAGTTCTTGCGTGCCGAGTATCTTATCTAGCTAGGTCTCATCCCTTTTGTGGGATGAGTAGTTTTTCAGCTATTTGGGCAACTGTTTGGTAAGGCAACTGCAGAACCACAAAGTTGCTTTCATAATGTTATCCATCTGACCCTCCCACGATCAATGAAGGTCCCACCGTAGCTCGTGTATGTGTCCTCGGAACAAAATTGTGCGTGATTCCGTGAGTATGTATCTCCAAGACAGTCATAATAAGATCTTTCACAAAATTGAATTCCATTTCCTCATATATTGGCTTGACCACCCATTTTTTGCTTCTTTATCTAAAGGCCATTGTGTGTCGAAGCATCCCAAAGTTTCCCACAGTCCTCGATTGTTCAAGGCCTACTTTCTCATTATGCACTAATACTTCTAGTAATGTCCTATATTTCATCCCGACTATGCCGAAATGCAATCTCTTTGGCCTGTACTTTGGGCACATATTGTGAAACACCTCCAAATCTCCCGTGTCACAGAATTCTGTGAGTCCCTTCAGATCTCTTGATAGAGTTTTATCAAACACAATCTTCTCAAGGGGTTTGTGTGGAGGTGAAGATGGAATCAACCACTTCTTCTTCCATTCCTGCTCCGCCGACAAAGGGCATTGTGCACATTGGTGGAAATGTTGCTTTTCTGTCCCAGAGTGAACGCTGGAACAGTGGTGCATTAGTGATTGCCATTTGTCTAGTAGAATTTCCACAGACCCATCACAAGTTTTGGAGCTCCACCAAAGATGGTTGTTGAAAGACTGGGACCACTGTAAAATATTTTCGGAACCTTTTTTTTCCCTGCAGCTGAGATTTTTTTATTGATGGATTTGGCAATGTTCCATACGTGAAATTGATGGTGAAAATTTGGAAACTGCTCTCTCATTGTCTTGGCTATAGAAGCGTGTCTGTCCGTGGCTATGAGGTCGATTTGCATTCCCCTTGATTGGAGATCTTCCAGTGATTTTATAAAAACAAGTTTCTCCATGGCCACTGAGGATTTACATTCGGACACCTGCATGACCACAGAACTCACAATATTTTTAGTTTCCATGTCCTGAAAGTGGTATGTGCAGTACTTTGCTCAAAATCTGGGGCTGTCACACTGTCCATCGCCAGCTAGCCTGAACCGTTTTTCAGAGAATGTACTTTGAATAGACATTTGTTCAATTTTCCAAGCTTCACTAATGGCAGGGAATAAATATTGACATTGATATTTGTAGCACTGTGTTTTAGAAATGAAATGAGTCCCACAAATTGACAGAAACTGGACAACTTAATGGAACTAGATCCACTGAAAAGTAAAGCAGCTGCACACAGTAGATTTCCAGCTGGCAGTTTCCCCAGCATCTGTTGAGCGGACCATGAACATTTTTCATGGAGCATTTCACAGGTGGCATGTATTTTGAGGTTACTGCCTTGTGATACACGAGTCACATTCACCAATGGCCTCCCATATACTTCCCCTCTCACTGAATGCACACATTTCAGCATCATCATAATCTTCATCAAGCTGCTGTCGAATATATGTATTTGGGCTCCTTTATTAGACTATCATCCTGCATTAATGTTGTTTCTGACTGAACTGTGGTTGACATATCAGCCAAACTGGATATACTGTAGTCGAGATGTTTGTCTTGTTCTTCGGTCAATTGTATTGATGCTTCAGTCTCTGTAATTTCAGCGTCTGTTACTTGAACATGAATCAGAGAAAACATCAATGTCGATTGGTTGTTAGGTGGCCCATTTTTAGCGAGTGTCGGTTGTGTCAAGTGGTCTGCAGCTAATTCAAAATCATCATCATTACCTTCAATTTCATCTTCATCCGGTGGAGCAGACGCATTGTAGCAATGGTCCAACAACACTTTGCTTGCTTCACCGGTCACATTAAATACATTTTCTGGCCATTGGGCAAAAGAATCTCGAGTCTGCTTATTGATTTCAACACGCTGCTCCTCAAATAATAGTTGCTCCATGGTGAAATCAGTTTGGCAAGCAACGTCTCTGATTTCTGTAGCTGTCTTTGTCTGCATAGTTTGTTCACCATCGGGCAACTAGAAGACAGGTTGGAAAAAGATGTTCAATGTAAATCCAACATACAGTATTGGACAATTTACATTTTTTAAAAAAGCATGTTATGAAGGCACCAGCACAAAACACTGTTTCAAAATGAAATTGTTTGTAAATTACTGTATCTTTCTTGCTTTTCCGTGAAACTTTCTTCTTTAGTGTAACAACAGCACCAGCAAGCTGGTACACCGACTCGGATCCACGTGCCTCCTCTTCTATATCCCGATCTATTATATATCCCTAGAAAAGAGAATCCATTAAAAATATGTCGTTCGTATTAAAAATCAAATTATTCCATCTCCCACATGGCTTACACAGATACACTCGTACACCGTGTACGTCATTTAGTGAAAAACTACATTTAGAATTTCACCTCATAGATTGCTTGTTTACTCGATCAAAGATGACTGTGCAAAACACACTGATTGAAATGTTGCACTCAAGCAATTTGCAAAAACTGCTCATTTATAATGTCACTGTCTAATAGTATCAGATCTAGGACCTACTTTCTTTCACACGAGAGAACTGTCAGTACGCATACCTCTGGCTCTGTATCAACTATGAGGGATGATGTAATTGTAGTTGAAGCTTCACCATCTCCCTGTAACACAGTACTTGTTTTAGTATGGATGAAAAAATTGAAATTGAACACACACAATGTGACGCAGACAATGGTACATATCAATAAAAAAGCATGAATGAAACATTGTGTAAACAAAGGACACGATACGTAAATTTGATCATATTATCTCAAATTCCATGCATAACACATTTCCGGAACTGAATAGCTAAATAAGACTACCTGATACGCGCTCAAAGTTGTTGTTGACTCCAGGAAATACATGGATGCAGAATATTGATCCTTCATATTCAGTGCATAGTCATGGAGTTGTAAAGGGACTTTTTAATTTGATTTAGAAGTGCTAATCTTAAAAACTGGCATGTAAAGAGACAGATTACGAAAAGATTATGCTTATTTCAAAGAGCACTATACCATAGTTATCTGTGCCGTTAATCATTTTCTATGATGCTCCTAAAACCAAGGACAGATGTTTAGCAAAATAGGGTTTAGTTATAAAGCAATACAATGTTGTAAATATAAGAAGTATATAAGGGACATTTACACCTAACACACCAATCCGTCCATTTTGATACCTGTTCACTATCCCAAGGGCTACAGCCAAATCAGGAAACGTGACTCACCTGAGGCGGCCTGTGCATGAATAGAGTTGGAATAGCATTTGGAAGCAATTTACAAGATGTTCTGAGTCGATTCTTCTTCGTGTACTTCGATTGGTCGTACATATCCCTGGCAAAGTGTAGGCTGCAGATGCGGAATCGATCACCCGTCGAGTACCCCAAGACTTCATTGGCTCTACTTTCAAGCTCTTCTGGCACAAATTCGCAATATCTGTCCCATTCTCTTATTAGATCTATATTCCTGGGTAATACATGCATTGTAGTGCCTTTAGATTTGTTATGGGTCTTAGAACGGCAACCGAAAACCATACATGCTGTCATTGTTGGAAATTCTGTAAAAAAAAAAGGTCAACATTATTCGAAAATTACTTTGCATAAAAGCGTGAGAAAGATTGAATTATACCATACATTTTTTCTATGCACACTATGTTTTGGTCACCGAAGCGAAACCATTGTAGCGTAGCCGGCTTTATCATAGGATAACTTTCATAAACAATTCTTTGATGTGACGAAAATCGTAACATGTTACTCGTCCCTTGAGTGTTCTATCGTGCATCAAAATGAAACATGCTTATAGACACGTACCGCGCAGGATGCAATTCCATCACAATTGACACTGATGACAATTGATATATATCGATAACATAACAAATTAAAATCAAGTCAATGGCAATGAGATGAATGAACATAACACTACGAGTACGTTTGTTCGAAATAGATAGACATTTAGAGATCAAGGAGATATGATTTGGTGACCTTGCCTTACCTTGACCAACAAACAGTTAGATTCAGCAAGCAGGGTAGTTAGTGGCAGGAGAACAGGGAGATGTTCACAGGTAGCACGACGACAAGCTGACTCACAGTGGTCACAGAAGTTCTCAGGTAGCACGTTCATGAGTTGACTTGCAGTGCTCAAAGATGTTCTCATGGTAAATATCAAGTGGTTTATAAAGAATTAGAAAAGAGGGTGTGTATGTGAATGAATGACGTGTATATGGTGTCATCTTATGTGGATAGCAGGGGCACGGCCTGCTTCAGGGGATCCTGCTTGGAGACACGGGATCTTGATAGGCCATGTGTAGAATGGCCCCTGTGCGGAAGATACCTTTGAAGTGTACAGGATGTTTGGCACCTCGACTGTTCCCACCCCTGCCAGCCCTCTTTGGCAGCCCACATCCACTGGTGCCAACTGCATTTGATAATGGAGGGGGACGGAGGGGATTGATGGGCCTGTGGCATGCAGACAAGGCCCAGAACACTGCAGAATGGAGACACACTTATGTGGATTGCAGGGGCGTGGCCTGCTTCAGGGGATCCTGCCTGGTGACACGGGGTCTGAGGAGGGCATGTGAACATTGACCCCTGCGTGTAAGATACCTTTGAAGTGTACATGGTGTTTGGCACCTTGGCCGTTCCCACCACTGCCAGCCCCTTTTGGCAGTGCACATCCACTGGTGCCAACTGCCTTTGATAATGGAGGGGGATGGATGGGCCTGAGGCGTGCAGACAAGGCCCAGAACAATGCTGAATGGAGACACATGTATATGGATTGCAGGGGCGTGCCTGCTTCTGGGATCCTGCCTGGAGACACGTGGTCTGAGGAGGGCATGTGAACATTGACCCCTGCGCATAAGATACCATTGAAGTGTACATGGTGTTTGGCACCTTGGCTGTTCCCACCCCCACCAGCCCCCTTTGGCAGCGCACATTCACTGGTGCCAACTGCCTTTGATAATGGAGGGGATGGATGGGCCTGAGGCGTGCAGGAAAGGGCCTAAACACTGTTGAATGGAGACACACTTGATTCACTGAAAAACTGAAACAACCTTGATAAAAGTTTTGTTGTGTTTTATTTTTCTGCTGATTTTGATGGCACAAATGTACTACACATTAAAAACCTCTGGTTGCAGCACAGTGTGGGAAAATCCCCTGTACTGACCGCTGTCACTGGGGAAAGTTTCTCTAATGGCACCAACGACACAGGGGGGTATTACTCGTCGAACGCGGTGTCCAAGCGTCCCATGAAGCCACATGTAAACGAACGATAAGCCACCAGCCTGTACCACCTGTGAAAGAGAAAGATACAAACTGTTTTTAAATTAACAAGATAAGTGTATTAAACCTTAGTTGCCAATGACAAATCTTGTATCCAATGGCATTGTTGCCGGTACAAATGTTACCTAGACACCGTACAATATTGAATGAATATGCATTCCATTACATTTGGGGCACAAAGAAATATTGCTTCATGGCTGTACATGACATAAACATAAGGAGATCAATATGATTTCCCCAAATGGCGAGTGATGTATAGAATTGCAAGACTACATTCGTTTGGCATTGACAGACCAAAGTTACGACAATATAGGAGACAACTGTGAAATGGCGGAGGCCTAATTGACATCACAACTAGAGTACACTTACTCGTTACTTGGATTGCGAGGGCGAACTGTTGCTCGAAGTTCGTGCATAAGCACCATCATAATCATCAACACGGTTCTTGTGAGGCAGGCTGCCCTGAAGTCTGGCAGCTCGGTAACGCATTGCGGCCATGTCTCACCTTCTGATATGTAGGACAAGCATCCAGAGTTTTCTCGGCAGCAGCAGTTCTCCTCCTCGAATGGCATTAGCGCACCGATTGCAGGTACACCTGGTGGAAACACCGCCCATGCGACTAGGCTCATGCTCTTGATCTGTTGAATCGTCCTGCCAACTGTCGTCCGAAGCCCCATTGTTTGCGCATCTTTCTCTTTTGAGTAATTCCACCTCGGAATAGTCCAGCCCATGCTGGTAGGGCTGTATTTTTGCCATTATGAGGCAAAAAAAATAAATGATAGTAATGGTACTGGTATCTGTTCGCACGGGCTACAAGCAACAATGGTAGCTGACCAGAGCACAGAAACAAGGCACAGAATACTCAAAAAAAGACAGTGAAAGGAATGGAAAAGCAAATCTGATGTTGTCTGTTGAGAAGCAGTCTGTTTATACTTATAGAGGAAAGAGGCGTCCTGCCTTTTCCATGAAGACACATCATTAGCTGAAGCGCAGAGAATGTTGACACGAGACGTGCATTGGCGTTGCAAAATGGGCAGTACGCATCTAGTGATCTCAGCCTCAGGGTCAGGGGATATGATTTAGTGCCGCCAGGGCAGTCCACCTTGGGCGATGCGGCAAAGATAAAGATTATCACAAGATGGCCGCGCCCTGCTGCCTAATTTCGCATGTGTACAAAAGAGGAAAACTACAGTAAGGTGCATAGGAAATGTTTGTACGATCGATCAACGTATGCTTAAAAACACACACCCGAACCCTCGGGAAAATAAAATTTCTGAGCGCACTATTCCTTTAATCGCTAAAGACAACCGCTGATCACCACAGCGCACACAGAGATCAGCGTTTGTTTTGTGCTAGTAAACACAATTAATCTGAAATTGCTGCAGGCACAGCTTTTTGTGCACATAATGGGTGGCGTGGGGTGTGCCATGCCCCTTAAGAGGTGCACATGGTGGGGTGAATGGTGGGTGATTGGAATGGGGAGGTTTCATAAACCTGCATCCTGTGGGAAACAGTAATGGAAAGTCATAGAGGTCATTTTCTTTGATAGTACAGTTGTAAAACATAGTTTTGGGGGAAGGGGTGGAGGAAACGCAGCACCGAGTTATGGGTTTTTTATTGGGGGTAAAATGGAGTGGGTGGAGGTCGCTGGGGAGCTGGAGGGTGTGTCCGGAAAAAGTAGGGCAGAGAGGAACATAGTTCCCCTACATTTATTTTGTATACTTCGAGCTCTGCATACACTTAGATGCTCTCACACTCCCAGCTCACACTCCCAGGAAACATCTTTAACACAAAATACTTTTCACCGCCTTTGGGCCTGATTTACAAACATCTTTTACAATGGCATAATCCCATTGAAAAAAGCTCTGTAAATCAGGCTTTTTGACTGCAATGAGATTAACTTCCAGAATCCTTTCCCTTCTTAGGGACAAATGAATTTATTTTCCTCAGCGAATTTAAGGTCTGAGCTCCCAAAATGGAACAGCTGGGGGTTGTGCAGTGCAAGCATAACTCCATGAATGCCAACTGTGGAAATTATGTGTTTGATGGTTTGTTAAGGTTAACAGGAGGAAATGCATTGTTTTGTTGCTAACTGAATGTGAAAGCCCACTCCCGAAGAGAAGGGCTACTGCTGTGAACACATGGTAATTTGACCAACATTTTCTGAGCTTTATGTCAAAGAGGACTGGTGCCCAAAACGTCTGAGTAAAAACAGAACAAGCTCTGCAGAGGATCATAACTACATGCTGAAATCCAGAAATCTTAGATTTTTTTTTTACGCGCACAGGCTGTTAATGGTCCGTTCTACAACTACAATGAAACCACAGACCCCTCTCAGCAGTAACTGCAGTTTTTCGAATTGTGAATGAGCCCACCACTTAGAACAGTGCATTAATATATCCTTATAGACTGAGAGAGGGGAGAAAAAATTATTGTGGGATAAGGACCCGCCTTTGCCTCGGGCTATAAATTGAGGAAGGGTCACTAACCCAAGTGACAATGACCCCTTCGATGGTCAATAAGGATATTAGCACATAGTCGTAATACAAATAAATGTTGTGAAGCTTTGGTGGTGAAGTAAAAACATTACTTTCATAGTGAGTAAAGTAAATGGAAAAACACAGAATTAGTAAATTTGATGTGTTTTTGTAGTGTTTAAATGACTAGGTTCTGTCTATAACTTGAGTATTTTATTTACAAACTTGTTTAACCTGGAGTCGATTTAGCATGAGCAAGCATTAGGTGTCATGTTAACGTACATTGTTTATTCAACGTAAATTCAAAACCCTCTGCATTGTTCACAAGGCTTTCTGGGGCTTGGGTCCAAAATACCATCATCTATCCCTCCGCAAATACCTCCCCTCTCGAGCTCTTTGCTCCTCTACCTCTATCTCCCGAAGAGTCAGTCATTTTTCAAAGAAACGAGCTGGGGGTAGATCTCTGTCTTCGGCTGGGGCTTCCCTCTGGAACAGTCTCCCTGCCACTCTAAAACTTGAGGAGAACCATCTCTGGTTCCAGAAGCACCTCAAGACCTTCCTCTTTTCTTCTGCCTTCGCCCCCCCTTGCCTACTGATCTGTTCTATCTTGGCACTGTTCACCTAGCCACCCTCTGTCCTCCGGGCCCAGGTACCTGCTCACCCTGCCACCCACCCGCACTGCCTCCAGGCCACCCCTTGCACTAGGGTCTGTATCTGTACCCATACAGCACCCCCCTTTTTTCTTCCTGCACTTATCAGACCTAACTATCTGCTGCCTTAAACTCAGCACTTGCCAGTTGCTGGCTGCACTACCACTGTTTGTTGCCTTTATTATTTATTTATTATTAATTATTATTATTATTATTTTTAAATCTGTTTCTCCGTTGCTTCCCACTTTCCCCTTCTCCCCCTTTGCATGCACTTTCACCCTCCTCCTCTCCCATGCACTTGTGCCTTCTCAATGTCACTGGGCCTAGTAAGAGCATTGTTTTGTTCTCCCCTGTTCCCCTCCCCTCCCATGCCTTGTCACGCTCTGAAACACTTGTATACGAGCACGATAAAAATAAAATATCAATATCAAATAAAATCTATAAGAACTTGAAAGAATAGTCCTACATTTTAGCTTTCTATCTGGCAAGTCAAATAATATGTTGGTGCCATTAAAACGTCCTCCCACAGAGGAAGTGTGTTGTTGAAAGACATTTTCCTGGAATTTGTATTGTGGTTTTCCCATCTGCCTTTGAAGTAAGAATCCAGTCAATAGCTGTATTTATTGACTGTGCTCTGAACATTCTGATTGGCTGACAGAGTGTCTATAACGATCTCCATGTGCTAAAATAAATTAGCAATGTGTTCGTATATAAGCACTCAACGAGAGAACAGACAAATACGGATATGCACTATCCAGCATGATGCAATAATATCAACGTTGCTACTATCACACTCTGAGGTCCCATGTTTTTCATAAATGCAGTTGCCTATTTTCAAATAGTGTCTACTTGATCAAGGTGCTCACATGTGGGTGTTTGGATATCTGCTGAATGGGTGTCCCAGAGATCCGTCATCGTATCCATTGTACTCTCATTAACATCCATGTTTGTCTGATCTTTCCCCTTCCCTACAACCTTATCACTTTTCCTCTTTCCTCTTTCCTCCGCAGATGATAGTATGGAAGCCCCTTGTAAGGGTGAATTAGAAGGACGTCCAGACATGCGTCGGCACTCTGAGAGGATGTGCCACTATCTAACATCTTTATAACGTGACATAGAATAGATGGGAACATGTGGGAATTGTTACTTAATGACTTGTCACCATGAGATTTTCTGAGGAAAGGTGTACTAAAAGGGAGTTCATTTTTCTTTCTATTTCATAGAAGAAGGCAAAGGAAGGGATAGCTGATGCAAACACAGGGGTTCAACACTTAAGTTAGGACAGTCATAGTCATATTTTGTGAAAGTTGCAGGAATGTATCTTCAAAAAGCACATACCTTCGGAAATCAAGAATGGGTCTGCCTTTACCTCCCTAGACCTGTATCCCGTGACAGTTATTCTCTGGGACCCCCATTCATGTGTCCTTATATGTGCACCCTTTTTTGCATATCCCTCTAATTGTAGCCATATTAACATGCCATATTTATGTGCCCCCTTTTTATACATCTCTATGATGCTCACACACATTACATAAAACTAAGCACATATATACACTAACTAGAATAATAAAGAAGGTGGGATGTGAATTGTATTGTGAAATTTAAAAAAAGCAAAACACTTTGTCAGTCACATTTCCACGAATATAGCTCATGCAAAATTATATCAAACGTATCTTTCACAAATTCTAACATGTTGCAAACTGTGTTTTTGCGCATTTTGACTTTGTCTCAAGAGTATATGCTGCCCGGGCATTCTTTTGGCTGGACACACATGTGGAAACGTTTTTGTTGAGCCGTACTTTTACATCACAGATCCATGGGACCTGGATAATGTGTTCCTAGATTGTGAGAAAATCCACAGAAACGTGATATTATCTTCAGACTGCTATGTAAAATAATTAGCTGTGAAGCACTTCAGGAATGCCTTCAAATCAGATAATCTCTGTGTTTAATGTCATTCCATCACGCTTTGCCAGGACAGTGTAAACTGTATTCCGTACAGAACACTTACTTATGAAGAGTTGGAGAACATGTATGTTCTAGCCACATTAAATACAACTGAGGAGGAGGTCGAAAGATATAATACAGGGTCCACGATAGTGACCCTGTAGTTATGGTTAAGTTGTATTTCCCATAGGAAGAGCTGTTTGTGGGTGGCTATGAAATTTGGTGCCATTCAACGAATCCTCACACAATTTAGCAAACAAAGGGCTGATTCACAGAAGTGTTTCATAATGGCTAAATCCCATAGGAAAACGTTGTGTGAATCAGGCCCCAAGTGTAGACCTGACTGAATTATTTTGAAAAGTGTTGCCATGTTTCATCAAGGGGGGGGCATAGTTATGGGGAGGTCCCAAAACCTTTGGAATCCGGATAGACATGAATGGACAAAACAATGTTGCTCATGGCTTCAGTCCAAACCTCTGGACAGATGTGCATCAAACCTGTGTGAGGAGCGGTACCTGGTTCCCGAAAGTGTGTGTTTGTCAATTTGGTGTAAAACTGTTCAGTAGATATTTTAAAAAGGCCTGAATTGTAGGGCAAAATAAATTAGTAATATCTCATTCCGGTCTGTGTACTCACTTCTTGAATGGGTGTCCGTGGACGCCTCTGGACCAATCAGAGAGTCACATAACATTTGTGGAGATCGTAGGTGGCTGCTGATTGGTCAATTGAGAAACATGAGGTTCGTGAAAGGTTTCACAAACTGTGCCGCTAGTCCGTGGACCCTGTGGTATAAAAGAACTTTGAAAAATAAATGGTTTTTTTGAAGATGAAAGAGTGGATGTGGATGGTCCGGCAGAATACAAAGGGAATAATGCATGTTATTGTGTGTAAAAAGTGTTGCAGGGTTATTGCCATATTCACGTCACTTTTACTGTCCACAGCCCACATATACAGCAATAAATGTCCGCAGACATCCATTGAGAATGGTGGTGTTTTCTCATATGCTACAACAATGATGAATTTTGATTGAATACTTACGTAATGGGACTAGAAAGTGTGTCTGTGGCTATAGCTAGATTTTATGGGGCATGGCCACAACAGTACATTTACTTTGGATTTAAGACCACAACAATCTGGGCACTGGCTACAGTGAGAGCACTCTGCTTAGTTTGGGTTTAATAGTTATGATGTTTTAACTACTTGATGACTGCATAGAGGCAGAGTAGTACTTTTGGAGTGTGAGTATAGTGATAGTAGTAGAAGTTACAGTACAAATAGTTGTGGCCATGGCTAATGGGCATATTGCTCGAGGCATGGCCGCATGGAGTGTGGATATTAGTAGTAGTAGTAGTCACAGTACCTATTGTTGTGGACGTAGCCAGTGGCCAGATTGTTCAGGGCATGGTACAACAACATGCTTAATTTGGTTTTCATGCTCTCAACAATGTGGCTACTGACCATTGCCGAAACAGTGCACTTACTTTGCATTTAGTAGTTATGTACTTTGGAGAATGTGACGTCTAGCCATGACCAGAGCCACAAAGGGAGTTTGGGAGTATGGGTGTGGCAGTAGTAGTCACAGTATATGTGGCAAATAGTGGATTCTTTGATGTTGGGAAATAGTTGACATGGTAACCAGAGCACTTTTGTGTTTCTTTGTCTGTAAAGAAAATGAACTATAGTTAGTTGCAGGGCATCATATGGAAGATGTACATAGTTTAATCAGGTCTTCGCTTTGTGAAGGAGGAGTTGCATATGGGAGGAATGCAGGGCAGCAGGGGCTACATTTCTTGTTTGAATTGCTGAAAGCATGGAGCTGAACAACATAGATAGCAATCCATGTTTGCAGACATCCATTGAGAATGGTGATTTTAACAATGATTCCTTTAGGTTTAATACTTATGTAGTGGGACTAGTAAGCGTGACTGTGGCTATAGCCAGATTATTTAGGGCATGGTTACAAGAGTACGTTTACAACATTTCTGTGTGATACACGGTTGCTGTATTAACATATTCAAATCGTTGAGTCGTGGGAAATAAATGCAATATATATGAAAATTAAGCTTCCCATTGAACTAACTTCATCTGATTGTGAATGTGTGGTGAGAAAAAAAAACATGGATCTATATTTTTTGACATGTGGAGTTATGGTTTCTGTGACACAAATCAGAGACATACACACCTTATGTAATGCGATGATTCTGGCACATTTGCCGTATATCGAAGAAGTTTCAATATACAACAAACTCCAAATGCAGAAAATACAGATATCTCAGTGACAAGCGAGACCTCAATGCACTAAGGTTTGACTAGTGTTTCTTCCAAAGAATGATTTACAGAATACATGGTTGAAACTACTCATCTGTAGGGATGGCATGCAATAGTTCACAAGTATGACCTGCATCACGCAAGGCACTGTAGTAAAAAAAGTCTACACAAATAAATGTTTCCTTTTCAGAACTGTATTTGATATAACTCCTTCATGATTGGCAAATCAATGAACGAAAACAAACGTATCTTCCTGATTCAAAGGAATGGGTTTGTTGCTTTCTACGTTTATCATACACACATTGAGGTTTAGACAAGCAAATGTTTCACACTATCTAGGCTTATCCCTTTACTCTTAGAGTACATGTTTCTTCAAGGCCATATTGATTATTTTCAGACAAATGTAGCCCAAAGTATATATTTTGCACATTCCATGGCACAAAGTAGTTGCAAAAACAAAAGGATTTGAAATTTGAAGATGAAAGTGTAGTAACACCTAACCCAGAAATGATAAAATAGAAAGAAGGGAAAATATTGTATTTGTATTTATTTTGAAGAACAATGTTCATCAGAAATGACTCACAATAAAACATTTACAGATATTGGGGCATTTCCCCAGAAGGGTCTCTGTACAATAGCACAATGATGAGAACAAGTAGTAAGCCAGATTATGAGGATGTGAACAAAGGAGAAAAAGAGATCTCTAAAGACGATATAATTAACTTAGAAGGGCAAGTGCATACAAATAAAGAAGAGTAGTGTACACGTGTAAATGAAAATCATTACCGGATGGTACTGGAGGGAGTCATGGGGTCAAATATGGAGAATGGGCTAGGGGTTCAGGGGAACTCCCTCTTTTGCCATTAGGTGATGTTAAAGCAAAGCATTAAAGGGATTTACAGTGAGGGTGGCTTTTACTCTGATGAGCAGCAGTTTCCAATGGATTGTGGCAAGTAGGAAGAATGAGTGAATGTGAAAGAAGGCCCCTGGAGGGCATGAAACAATGAGGTTGAATGCAAAGGGGGGGCAGAGGGAATGAGATGATGAGTACATATAAATACAGCCAACCAGATACTGGGAAGCATGGCCATGAATAGCTTTGTGGACAAAGAGAAAGAACATGAAAAGGGAGCTCTCATGCCTGGAGAGACAGTTTTCATTCAGGAGGCTGCTGGACACATGACTGGGTCGTGCCACTCAGCTGCTCCACCCATCCAAGCAGACATAATTGAGGTGGATGCTGGTCAGGTAACCAAGCCCTGTCATTCAGTTACTCGGCTCACCACCTATTTCAGAAGTCCTCCTTAGGTGACCTCATCGCTGGCATCCTTAGCAGGCTTAATAGGTCAAAGGGTCAGACCCACCCACTATCCTACATTTTGCTTAAAAACAAGTCAGAACACGATTACTCAGTAAAAGACATCATCATGTGTCTTCTCCCTCAAAAGCCCATCCCCGCCCTCCCTTGGTTTTGTAAGGACATGTGTCCTGTTCATCTCTGGCAAGTTACCCTTGTAAACCTCAAAATATCACTGTTGCCTCGATCCAACACCCATGGGCCACATGCCCATGCCCCCTCATGCTGACCAATGCTCGCTCAAAAGTCGCTCGCACCACAGAGATCACCAACCACATCTCATACAACAGCCTTGATGCCCTCTTCATCACCGAAACATGGATTTGCCTATACTCCTCCATATTTTTCAGCATCCTGCTACACCTGGGCTAGTGCATCAAACATGCTGACTTGCTAGGAGTGGCAGGAGGCAGAGTGGCAATCACTCACTGGAGGAATTGGCCATGCTCCATCATCCCCATGTCGGAAAAACTGATTTGAATCACTGACATTTCCCTTTCTATTACAAGGAATTTGCACATAACTGATCAATCTTCCTTTCCTGGTTCAACCCCAGAACTTTTTGCTTTATTAGCGGGATATTTTTCATGAATACCTCAGTATCACAAAATATTTAACTCTTTTTATGGGTGTCGTTTTTAAGACTCTCCATAGTGTCTTTTTAAAGTTATCATCTTTAACAACTTATTGGCAATAAGTGCCCATTTTTGCTGGGTTGCCCTAGGGGCTCCCCTTTTAACTTTCATGTGCTAACCTTGAGTGAACTACAGTTCCCATGGGTAGAGTGGATCTTTGGATCGCTTTTTACATTTTACTCTTTGAAGCCATCACACCCCACCTTCTGTGGAGTGCTGGGGAGATACAATGTATCCCCTTTCACATTAAAACTGTAACAATGCTGTTACAGTGACAAGTTTACCTTCAATGGCAGGTGGCAGTGATTTCATAATGAACTACCATGGTTTGCATCTACCACGGCTGTTCACAGCTCCAGTAACGCTAACCGCGGGAGCCAACTTTTTCAAAATGGCATCGAGACCATCTTTGCTAAAATGGACCTGAAATTCTTTGTTTGCCATTTTAGGGTTTCTTGTCATTTCTCCTTCCTTCCCCTGACCTCCAGGGTGGGAAATTCCTTTGTGTGTTGTGTATCTTTGACGGGTGTCCCCTGGACTCCACGCCGAGGCTCCAGTCTGTCTGTGAGAGCAGGAAGTGAGGGAGGAGTCCAAAACTCCCCAGCCCTTTGTCTTACACCTTTCTTGGATGGGAACAAATCCCAGTGGGGGGCTGGCTGTCCTGATTGGACAACCAGACCGCCCCTTCTTGTAAAATGCGGGGAGAGAATGCAGAGGTTGTGCTGTAATTCCTGATAAATACTGCGAACCTGGAAGCTGAATATATGTCGACCACTGGAACTTAAACTGAAGAGGAAGATGAAGGAAAAGCGGCTGAGATGATTTTCAGCGACCTGAGGGCCTGCTCTGTAACCAGACTGGGATCTCCAAAAATGAAGACCCCGATGCAGAGCCTGGTGAACCCCACTAGACTCAAGGAGACCTGCATTTTGAGCCATCCCACGCATTGCTGCAAACTTGCGTTGTTGCAATACCCCCAATACCCTGGGGCCTCGAGCCACTGTGCGATGTAGTCTTCCAAATTCCAAATTTCACTGAAACTTCGTGGGCATCCTGATGGATCTCCAGAGACATGAATCAAGTCCAAAAAGTCTGCTCAACAGAGTGCTGGACCTTTAAAATGATGATAATTCAACCACAATTTTCTGTCTTCTTCTGTGCTCCTTGAAAAGGCGCCAAATCAGCAGAACCACATTCAGCTATGAGGGCAACTTTGCCTAGATCCTTCTTCATTGATCCCGGCTGCAAAGTCCCTTCTGAGGTCTTTTTTTCAGTCTCCACAACAAGGAAATCCCTGACCAGGTATTTGGCTGCAGACCCTGAAGTTCTCCTGTTGCAACATTTTCTTCAATGCTGAGGTACTGTGTTGGCTGGGGTATGTACTTACCTTAAGCCTGTTAGGATTTCTATCTAACTATGTGGTGTTTTCTGTGATTGGGAGGTCCCTCATCCAGTACACCCAGTACCACTGCTAGAATCCTGCTAGGGTGTCTTCTGCGAAGCCCCTGGACCCTCTTCTAACTCTAAAGTACACTACTTACGTGTTTGCCCAGTTTTCCTTAGGAACTCTGGCTTTTGCTACTAAAGAACTTATTTGGACACTGCCTGTTGGTCACAAGTCCTAATGACCCCTTTTCTGACACTGAGAACTCTCATGCTCCAAGAATAAGGGAAAGACTGTCTAGGGATTGGGACTTCTGCCTAGAAAAGAAAACAAATGTTTTAAAAGTTACTTACTTGTAAAGAGTTGGTTGGTAACTGTTATTCTAAGAGTGAACAGTTACAATTACTGATCTTGAATTTGTGATGCACTATTCTTAAAAGTATGGTTAACATCTTTTCTTACTTAGCAACTGTTTTAGCAGTCTAATAGAAAGTAGATGTGAAGGTAGTTTACTCTCTGTGATTAGGTTGTGCCTCTTCCCAAAAGTAAAGTGTTGGTATCACCAGATTAGTCCCTTGAGGATAATTGTATGAGTGTCCCCCAACTGGGTCTTGCTTCCCCTGACTTGCTGCGAGCCTGTCCTTAATAAGTCTGCATTAGGTTGTTTCTTACCTAGAATAACTATTCAGTAAAGTGTAACATTGGGTTTTACTTACCCCTCCATGTTGAGGTTAAACAAAGTATGTGGGTTTTACTTACCTTGTAGTAGCTGTGTGCCATCCCAAACAAGTTAAAATAGTTACTGCTTTCCTCAATCTGGCGTTCCCTGATTTCAAAAGCACCTGTAATTGTATATTACATCCTTAGGTTTTACTCATCTAGTATAACTGTGTGTTATGACAAAAGTAGTTACAGGTTTTTACTGCACCTAGAATAAGTGTTTCACTATTCATCAAAGTATATTGCCCAGTTGACTGATTACGTGATTTGTGCTGAGAATCATTATACAACTGGAAGGGTCTACTGCCCTTGCATTACTGACTGTAATTGTAAAAAGTTACCATTGATTTTTCCTCCCCAAGAATAGGCTTGACCTATACTAAATGTGTATGAAAGGTTTTGACTTATCTGTGTACTTTCAAGTTTAATGTTTTGTTTTTGTACTGTGATTTCATATAATGGGCCTCAATACGAGTTGGGTGCAAAGGGATACCGGGCACCGGTAAGGACACTGGTGCCGGTAATCCCTTTGCACCCTATTCCGAATTCCCTTAGCGAGTGCCTTCCTTGACACCTGGTTTTACCAGGCGTTAAGGACGGGACCCGTTAAGGGACTTTAGAGTTAATAACGGTACCGCAATTTGCGGTACCATTATTAGCTCCTTCCCCCTTCCCATTGAGCCCTATGGGGCTCAAATGGGAATGGGGAATGGCTTTTTCAATGGGGACTTACCGGTCTCGCAAAGGTCGGAATAGACCGGTAAATCCCCATTGAACGAGGGCGGACCCGGCACCGGTATTGGAGGTAGTCATGGCGCTAATAGCACCATGATTACCTCCATACTCAGAATGAGGCCCATGTGTTAGTACTTACTTACCCCTAGATTTATCTGGGCCTACCAGTATTTAAATAAATCCTTTAGTTTTACAATACATAGGGGGTCATTCCGAGTTTGGAGGCAGCCATGGTGCTATTAGCACCATGGCTGCCTCCAAACTCGGGTCCGGGTCTGTGGTGTCGGAATGGGGATTTACAAGGACATTCTGACCTATGCAGACCCGGTAAGTCCCCATTTCGAAAACCATTCCCCATTCCCATTTGAGCCACCATAGCGCTCAATAGGAATGGGGAAGGAGCTAATAACGGGCCCGCAAATTGCGGGCACTTTATTAGCTCCGTGGTCCCTTAACGGGTCCCGCTAAGGCAGACTGGTAAAACCAGCCGTCCCTGGTGGGACCCACAAAGGGACCTCGTAATAGGGCAATAGGGGGTTAACGGCACCGGCATCCTTACCAGTGCCGTTAACCCCCTACCACCAGGGTCGGAATGTCCCCCATCATGTTTCAGTGTTTCTTTGGATCATGTGTATGACAATTTCACTTGTACTGATTCTACAGCCCTCTCTCCCATCTAAGATAAGCCTGGCTGCTCTGTCTATGCTACCATGAACTCAGGTGGTACAGCCTTATACTAAGAGTGGAGTCTTGTACTGCCTCAGTTGAATGGTTTTACTAAGCCCTTAGTTGGACTTCAGAAAAACTGTCCTAACATCCATCACTTTTCAACTCATCAAAAGACCAACTCAAAGGAATTACTCTTTCCTTGAGAAGATTTTGAATTTACTCTCCTCTGACAAACTAGCACACATGTATATGTCTTTCTCAGAGATTTTAACTTCCAAGAGTCTGACACACCAGCAACCACTTTAGAAGAACACTTTTTGCACTACCTGATCCCATGTACTTTGATCAAGTTATGCACTTCACAAAGCACAAAAAAGTCAAAACCCTAAACCTAGTCTTTATATTATCATCCCTCATAACCTGTGCAGAACCTACCCCACTTGACTGGTCTACCTATGCTACCATACCAGCATCGATCACCCACTCGACAACGGCCCATACAGGTGAGGCTTATTGCCCCCTCACTCAGCACCGCTCATCCAAACCTTCCTGTCCAATGAACTATAAGGAAAATTCATAGGTTTCCCCACCACAGGGAATACCTCCATTCTTAAAGAATCATTCAACATCTCTGCTATGAAACCAGTGGATATAAATGTCTCCCTAAAAAACTGCTGTGCTAGGATCAAACTATCCACCCCTTTGGTACACCCTTGAGTGCACCACCAAGAGGTCAGAGGCTGAGATAAATGGTGAGAAATAACACATAACCATGGAGATCTTACAAACCTACTATCTCTCAGCATCAACCATGGGGTTCTGATCACCAAGGACAAACCTATCTTCTACTTCACCACCAGAAGTGCCGTAGGTGTAGGTAGCTGTTGCACACCACACTGGCCATTTCCATCCGGTAGAGCGGGTGAGTGCTTGCTTGTTCTCCACCTGGTGAGTGCCCCTTGTGGCCATTTGCATTGCGTGACTTTTTGTTTTTTCAGGTGCCCTTGTACCCCGCTCACTTCTCCCGCTGCTGTTCCCTTCCACTCTTCCCCTTCTTCCCGCTAGCCTCCCAGCCCACAAACATCCCTGATTGGCTACTCTGTTTGGTGCCGTATGTGTAGCTAGCCATTGCACACCACGCTCGCTATTTCCATCCGGCTGAGCAGGTGAGTGCTGGCTTGTTCTCCACCTGGTGAGTGCCCCTTGGGCCATGTGCATTGTGTGACTGTTTGTTTTTACAGGTGCCCTTGTCCCCCACTCACTTCTCCCACTGCTGTTTCCTTCTGCTCTGTCCCTCCTTCCCGCCTGCCTCCCAGCCCACCCACACCCCTGATTGGCTTCTCCTTCTTACTTCACTTACCTCTCCAGGGCAGCCCTCTGCCCGGCAGCCCCCCCATGGCTAAGGGCCCCCAGGCAAAGGGCAGCTCCCATAGAGGTGGCTCCTGGTAGTGTCTGCAGGTGTCCACAGGGGAATCCAGTTGCCAGCCATCAACTAGGGGCAACCTGCATGCTACCCCTGTCCACCTTACAGACTCTCAAACCTAGGTGTGATTTTCTCATGTTTTTAAACGTGCATTGTGAAACCTAGGTATTTTTCCCTCTATTCAGGCATCTCAATCTGAGGTGTGTTTTTCTCGTGTTTTTTAAAATTGCATTGTGATAGTAGCTCAAACTTGCACTGTGTTACCTAGGCCATTCCCCCTCTTGGGATTCTCAGACTTAGTGAGCACTGCGACAGCCATTTAAGTCTGAGTGTATGTCGTCTTGTCCAATTTCTCTACTTGTCCTCCCTCTCTCTGTCTCATCCGCTTTCACCCTGCCTTGTGTCCTTCCTCTTCTCTCCTCTCCCTACCTACTCTATCGTGCTCTCTGTCTCTCCTATCTTCTCTAACTGCTTCCCTATTGTCTATCCTGCTCTCCTCACTATATCTGGTAGGAAGAAGTTTAAAAAGGACATCCTGGTCTCCAACCCAGGCCTCCCTATTGCTGACACCAATGTCTTCTCCAGGCAAACTTTCACTGACATCCTCTTTGTCGTTCCCTCGCCAGACCTATGGACCCTACATATGGTCTCTGTGCTTTCTACTTTCTCTTCTTCTCCCATTAATGGTGGCACCAGGTGGGAAGCCCGCGTGGCCTCCTTCAACTCCTCTAAGGTCATCATTAATATTTATTTGAAAGGTACCATCTTGGTCCAAGGCCATCAGGCCAACCTTCTCCTCTTCGATAGATGCTTCCCGAGCCTCATCAATTTCCTTTCTTCTCATGCTGTCCCATGTCTTCCATCCTCAGCTTCTTTGACTGATGTCTGTTCCTTGGCTACCCTGCCCTCTCCTCCCTCTGCTTCTGCCCTCCCATTCTGCCCCCCTCAGGCTTCCTCTACACTTCCGCAGGGTGTACCTCTGATTTGTACCCCTCCCTGGAAGTCTTTCAAGGACGGCAAACTTCTCCATATTGCCACTCTAAACTCTTGCTCAGCTGTCAAACACTCCTCCAACATCTGCCGCCTTCTGGAGTAACTTGACCTCGATGTCCTCGGTCTCACTGAGACATGGTTCATGGCCAGCTCTGTCACAAGCTTTGACACACTCCTCCCTGACGGCAACAAGATCCTCTCCGTGCCCAGTTCCAACTGTTCCGGAGCGGGTGTAGACCTGATCTTCCCGAGTGGATTCCTGTCTCTGTCATTCCGACACAGGCCTACTCCTCTTTCGAATGCCTCGTCTGCAGGCTTTCTCTCTCTCTCCTAGCTATTCCCTTACTGTGGCTACTATCTATTGGCCATCTGGTCAGGTCTACTCCATCCTCTCTGAGTGGGTGGACCTCTCCTCTTCCCTCCTGGCCTCGAGCACTCAACTCCTCCTTCTCGAAGACTTCAACATTGACCTGGATTCTTCCTGACCTTCCTCTGGACTCTTTTGCGACCTTTGCGACTCTCTCTCACTCTCTATTATCCCCTCTGGCCTGACTCACTCTGCAGGGTAAACTCTGGACATTCTGATCTCCTCTGAGCTTCCCCTTTCTATCCCTCTCACCACTCCTCTCTCCTGGAGTCATCACGTTCTCCTTTCTTCCCTGCTCACTCTCTACCCCTGAGGCCAAGCCAACTCCATCACTGCCACCCACCTTCTCGGTCATCCTACCCATGAAGCTCATGTCAGTTGAGGTTTTTGCCGCCACTTTCTCACTGCCCCCTCCCCCTTTGGATGATTTACACCCTGGCACAGCCCTGTCCATGCTCCATGCTGCTATATCTGACACTCCCAATGTTCTTGCCCCTGTCATGAGGATCCGCCTAAAGCCCAAAGCCAAGTGAAACTCCTGGTACAACTCAGACCTTGTCACCCTTAAATGCAAGTGCAGGGTGGCTGAGAGGAAATGGCATGCTTCATGTGCATCCTCTGACAAACTGGCTCCAAAGGCAATAGCGGCTCTCTGTCGTCACCAAGAAGAGAGCTCACATCCAAGCCTGCATCTCTGCGGGATCTAACAACTCAGCTGAACTCTTTAAAATCTGCAAGGAACTGGCCAATCCTGGCACCGTCTCTACCTCTGCCTGTCCCCAGGCCCTCTGCACAGCACTGGCTTCTCATTTCGTCTCTAAAGCTCAGGACATCCTGTCATCTCTTTCGTCATCTCCCCTTGCTCCCTCTACTCCCTGCTCTTCCTCTGGCCTTTCATCAGCCACTTCTCCTCCCTCCTTCTCTGTCTTTTCCCTGTTTTCCCCAGATGATGTTTCAAGACAAGTCCGATCTTTGAAAGTCTCATCAAAACAGGCACATCCCTGCTCCTCCAAAACTATCAAGGACTACATTGACTCCCTGGCTCCTGCTCTGGCCAACTTCGGCAACCACTCCTTTGCCTCTGGAGTCTTCCCTTCCCCCCTGAAACAGTCCCTTGTGCACACTCTTCTTAAGAAACCCTCTGCCGACCCATCCTGTTTGGCTAACTATCGCCCAATCTCCATCACTCCCTTCCTGGGCAAACTCGTGGAAAAGCTGGCCATCTCCCAGCTAAATCTTCACACTGAATCTGTTGGTTGTCTCCATGATCATCAGTCTGGCGTCAGAGCAGCCAGAAGCATGGAAACTGCTCTCCTGAACATCCATGAAGACCTGCTCTCCAACCGTGATTCCAACACCCCTTGCGTCCTCATCTTACTTGATCTCTCTTCTGCCTTTGACACGATCAACCATGCCATCCTGCTCAACCATCTCCATGATAACTTGGGTATCACAGGTCAGGTCCTGGTGTGGCTGACTTCTTCCCTCTCTGATCGACCCTCCCAGGTTCAACTTAGGTCCTTCTTCTCCTCCATCTCTATATCTATCTGTGGTGTTCCTCAGGGGTCTAACCTCTCTCCCTGGCTGATCAACCAATCCCTGGCACTTCTTGCCAACTGCATTGCTGCACTCTGGCCCAACTTCCAGTGCTAAGCAGATGACACCCATCTCATCTTTAGGCTACCCTCAGCCACCTCTTCTCCCTCTCTCATCTCTGAGTGCCTGTCCGCCATCCAAGAGTGGTGTGCCGCCAATGATCACAGCCTTAATGCCAGTAAGACCGAGATTCTTCTCATCGGAACACCTGCTCCCTCCTTTCCTGTCACTCTCTGGCCGGCCTCCTTTGGCCCCTTTCCTGCTGCCACCTATTAGGCTAAAAACCTCGGGGTCATCTTCGACTCTAAACTCTCCTTCTCTCCTCACATCTCTGACATCTCCAAGAAGTCACACTACCAGCTGCACCTCCTCAGAGTTATTTTTCCTTTCCTCTCCTTCCCCCAGAAACTCTCTCTCTCCAGAGCTCTGGTTCTCTCTAGGCTGGACTATTGCAACTGCCTCTTTCTAAATCTGGCTGCTTCTATTCTCCGCCCTCTGCGACTCATACAGAACAGGACTGCGAGACTTGTCCTTGGCCTCAAGCCCAGGGATCGTATCTCTCCAGGACTGAAATCTCTGCACTGGCTCCCAGTGGCTGCGAGGATTAAGTTCAAAACCCTCTGCATTGCCCACAAGGCCTTCTGAGGCCTCGGGCTGCAATACCTTCAGCCCTCTCTTCCTAAATGTCTACCTTCTCGAGCTCTTTGCTCTTCCGCCTTCAACTCCTTCAGGGTCAGTCGCTTCTCCAAGCAACGAGTTGGTGGTAGTTCTCTTTCCTCGGCTGGGGCCTCCCACTGGAACAGCCCCCCTGCCTCCCTGAAACTTGAGGAGAACCATCTCCTGTTCCTGAAGCACCTCAAAACCTTTCTCTTTGCTTCTGCTTTTTATCCTCCTCTCCCCTGCTGACTTCCTGACTAAAACTGAAACTGCACTGGTTACCTGGCCACCCTCTGATCTGGGGCGCAGGTCCCATCCCCCGCCAGTCGCTCTCCTGTACTGCCTTCCTGGCCATCCACGAACTTAGAGACTGTTTCTGTATGCCTACAGTTCCACTAGCAGCACCCTCTCAGCTGCTTTCAACACAGTCAACCATCTCAGAATCCTCTCCCTCATTGCTGAAAGGTGGGATTCTCTGTACTGTCCTGAATTTGTGGACCTACTAACCCGCAGGCAGACACCAGGCCATCCAGATTAACACATTGCATTCAAATTGACCCTGGGTCACCTGTGGAGTATCCCATGGTCGTAGGATCTCATCATTCCTTTTAACCCATTACATGGAGTGTCTGATCACACTCCTCAAAGAAAAAAAACAATATGTGGATGATACTCAGTTGTACATGAAAGTCAAAATCCCACAGGACATCTGATGTCTCCCTGATTGCCTAGTCATCATCCAGTCCTTAATTTAACCACTCTAAAAGGCTGAATTTGTCCTCATTGGTTCCACCCTAAACAACAACTCATCCAGCAATGGCTCAATGATATGCAGCCGGAAAGATTTGATCTGCAATTCATAGCCAAGAAGTCCCTAAAAAGCCTGGCTCCATATCTCCACCCTTTGCAAAATTACATTGTGCCTATCTTGACACAGGGGGTCATTACGAGTGAGGCGGTAAGGGCTTAACAGCCCCAGTAAAGGTGCCGGAGCCGTCAACCCCTTACTGCCTCATTACGAGTCTGCTCGCGGGAACCGGCTAAGGATGCCTCGTTTTACCAGGTGTCCTTAGCGGGTCTCGCAAGCAGACCAGGGTGCTAACAACGGGCCTGTTAATAACACCCTTCCCATTCCCATTGAGCCCTATGGGGGCTCGAATGGGAATAGGGATGTTCAGGGTCTGGGTTCCCTGAATAGGGAATTACCGGTCCCTCCAATGTCGGAATGGCCCAGTAATTCCTCATTCAAGGTATCCGGACCCAGTATCCGGTAAGGGGGTAGCCATGCCGCTAATAGCGGCATGGTTTCCACCTACCTCGTAGTGACCCCCATAGAGTTTTAGGGTTTTGGTCACCAAATTTTACAAAGCATTACAACATACATGCAGAAAACATACGTACTATTGAAAAATGCGTTGTGTGTATCTGAAAAATCTAGCAAACAATCGAAAAATAACTTTATATCACCTCACCGAGTGAATAGTAAATGTCAAAGAGCAATATTTATTTTTCTTTTACTTGTATTTTTTCCTTGTTTTCTATTTCATAATTTTTTTTTGGTTTGGGTGTTACTGCATTCGATCTTCAAATTTTGGAGATTTGTGTTGTTTTTACACAAATGATTACATTTAATGTAAATGAATTGTGCATTGGGGATTGTATTTGTATGAACATAATTAATCTGACCCTGAAGAAGCATGGGATTGAGGCATTGAGGGATTTGCCTAGATAGATTAAAACACATCCGTAAGCATGAATTTCTTTTTTAGTTTTTTTTTTTTAGACATGTAAACCAAGCAAATCAGAAATGCCTTTATGTCAGGAAATATGGCATTCAATTATGTGTAATGATTGTTAAACAAGGAGTTATATCAAATGCAGTGGAATGCAGAAGGAAATATCTATTTGTGTGGATTTTTCTTACTGTTAAAATACAAATAATATGTTTCATAGAAAGGTTTGGATTCCAACAGGAGTACAAAAATGAAGTACATCAGTTGAATTAATACTATGTATTGAATGATGGGAATAACATTATGATATAGCATGTTGCTAATGTAAATATTTATATCCACTGAAAAAAGACACATTTTGGTTAAGTTGCACTGGTAAAAACCTACAAAAATCATTGACAAAACTTTGTTAAAGATCAAAATGGACCCTTGCACAGCTCCTACAGTTATTCTTACCCATTATCCGTTAACCATCTATCACAGAGCACATACTTAGGAGAATATTAGCACAACTAATATTTATCTTATAAAGGCATCAGCTATTGCCATCCCTCCTCCCCAAGATGCAACACCACCACCAGCTGGAGAACCTACACAAGAATCAAAGCTCAGTACTTCAAAAGACAATGAAGCGGACCATGGGTGTACCAAAGTGAAATGCACTGAGTAAAACGTTGTACTCAGTAGAGGACTACCGACAGTACTCCTACGGGACCACCTCCATGCGCCGCCACACCCAATCCAACCACTGCAATGCTCTCAGAAAGGTTGTTCCTTTCTGAGGAAGTAGTAGGCTGATTTCCTCCACCTCATTTTCCTCAACCAATACTGTAACCACACAGCATACTTCAATGGGACACAAAATCCCACCAGCTACCTTGCAAGCGATAAAAGGGGCTGTCGATCCATATCTTTCGAAGACAACAGCACTATGCAATATCTTCCCATGTCCACCTGCCCGTCCATATTTGTGGTTCGTGCCTCTTCCCTCACTTTCCTCCCACCTTACTGTCTGACCTCTCCAGCAAAAGAAAAGAAGCAGAAAACGACAAAAAAGTTTCATTTAAGAACCACCTTTCACTGTTAAAAAATAGAACAAAAAAGAATCTTATAGACTACATTTCTCAATAAAGCAGATAGACTCAATATGATTCTATCGCCCTAACTTTAAAGGCCCTTGTGGCACTGATTACGTTCGCCCGCCCCTAACACTAACATAACTATATGCTCAGAATGTCCCAGGACGGACCCTGCGTTCCCCTGCTTTCATCCGACATCTGCCTTTTGGCCGTCCCTACGGTGAAATACAGCCACATCGTGGTTCGCTCCTTTTCTGTGGCAGTGGCTTGTCGTTGGAATGCACTTCGGGACCCTTTTGGAGCTATTGTCAATCACTTGGCCGTTTGTAAATCCTTGAAAACACTTCTCTTCTAGTTTATTGCTTTTCCTGCTTGTAGCACCAAGATGTCTTTGGGTGAATGCCACGCTTAATAAGTGCCTTCCAAATCAAATCAAAGAGGAAAGATGGTTTCCTATTAAAGTATGAAACTCAAGAGCAGTTCAACCTCGCAGATTGTTGCTTTGTGCTGCAGCTACTTATCATCCTTTGCTTGTTTTGAATCATGTGTGTTATTTGCAGTAGTGCATCACAAAGGCAACATCCTTTACTCTGCAAAATAGGCTGCTCACCATTACCTTCATTCAAAAAGCCAAAAACTTAATATAACTAGCAAGTTCTTCAAAACAGTCATTTCCATGTCCATGGTGATCTCTTGACATATTAAAAGGGCATTTCATGTGATGAACTGGGGATTTAATCTCATCATCTGCTCATGCCTGCCAGCAAGCTGCTTACATGTGTCATAAATGCAGGGGCTTGAACATGGGCTCGTTTGGGGTGTTTCTTTATGGCCTTAAAGTAGCACTAGAGTGTGCACACCCATCCAATTAGCCCTTGTCTGGTGCAAGTTGTTCAGACTGGTTATGAAGCTTGGACCACGAATTCTTGTGCTACCTGTAGTCCAACATTTATAAAAGGAAACATCGCATTACAGTAATTCGAAAAGAAACAACTTAAAAGCCAGAACTTATAGAACATCACTTGCTGGCTCTGAATGCAAACTAATAATAGTAATAATAATAACAATAATAGTAATAATAATAATAATAATAATAATAATAATAATAATAATAATAATAATAATAGTGAATAAATCAAGGATTGAGAATATTGGACAGCAGTTTGTCAACCTTACTAGATTTTTTTTTATTTCACCATGACTGCTTCAGCAATTGCTTTCTTGTAGGTTACTACTGTGTGTCAATAGAAAAAAACATGTTCTACTTCCAAAGAGGATTTTAACTTAGTGGAAAGGTACCTAAACTTTAAAACTCGAAGGGTCTGGCATTGATTACTTTCAATTCCTGTCATCTGATGTCACTTCCTGTGGTGATGTGCTTCCCATATGCTAATTAGTCACCCACTTATGTTTTAGAACTTGAGACCTGTAAAGGCCTTAATGAATTCCCATACTCAGACACTGACTCAATACTGAATTTTGAAAGATTATGAGCCTCATTTTCAGTTTGGGGTATGTTAGGGCAGAATTCTGATTCGGAGGGTTATTTATTTATTTTTTATTTAAAATGATATAGTTTTTAACAAAACTTTTCATTTATACATTTGTTATCATGCATAGTCAAAATCATGAGTGAGAAAAAGAAAAAAAAGTGAGCAAAAAGAAAAGGTAACAAAGAAAGTAATTTCTAAGACGGGATTGTCTCTAAACCATTACATAGTTTTGATTTTTGTCTGATTTGATTCCATCATAGCTACAGAGCCTAAGTTACTCATACGAATGATGTGATTCCAGAACTGGGCTTCTAGTGTTCACGTGTTGGTAATTGATTCAAGCGCAATCTAGTAAATTGGTCTCTAATAGACCGGTCTGGGAATTGTTTCAAGTATGATGGTAATTCATTAAGAGCACCGATGTCTAGCTCACAGTTCAAATTCATCCGGTAACAACATTTCTCTGCTATAGTACAAATCCAGTTACTTAGCTGTATTCTTTTTTTTGCGCTTGCGCATTGAGGGCGGTTTATTAGCATCTCTTGGGTTATGTTATTTGCTAGCATATTGGCCTTGACTGTATTTTTCCATCTAGTGAACGCCGTGTTAGCCACTGCATTCTTTGTTTCTTGGAAGATCTTGTAAGCTGGTATATTATCAATGTTGATCATTTTTCTATATAGCTATATAGCTCAATTTCTTTCCAATCAACTATAGATCGTAGAGATGGGATCGCAAGCTCATGTCTGATTCTTTTTTATCGGAAATTAATTCGGGAGGGCCAAGATTTTCCGCCAGAATAGGCCTTTCAGGAGATCCCATATATTCTGGTCTATGTTTATTAACCACTCACTTCCGTAGCTAAGAATGGCGGACACTTTTTGTCGATAAAAGATGATTATAGGTTGCAGTGAAAATTTACTGTACTTTCGATGCAGGATTAGCCCTTATCTGGCCAAGGAGGATATTTTGGCACTTAGGTGGATTTGCCATTCTGTTTCTATTTTGGACTGGTTCACCATGATTCCCAGATATTTGATAGATGACTCTTGCATCAGTTTTGCCCCATTCAGGTGGAATTGGAAGGCTTTGATTTTGGGTTCTCTCATCGTCATCAAGGCCATGATTTTCGTTTTGGTTGTGTTTATCTTCAAATCGTTTTGTAGAATATAGTTTTCCAAATCCCTAAGACTTTGTTGTAACCCCAAATGAGTTTTGTCCAAAATAACGATGTCATCTGCATACAAAAGATGGAAGATCTTAGAATTGTTTCGTTTTGGCTGCTTTGCTGCCTGAAACCGCGGGGGTTCTGGTATATCTGAAATGTATAGCTTAAAGAGTATTGCTGCCAAGGGACATCCCTGTTTGAGGCCATTGTCAGCTTTTATGGGTCGGGATAATTGTCACTGTTGAGATAATCTAATTCTCAGTGTTGTGTTACTGTATAGTTGTTTGATTGTTTCCAGAATGAAGGACATTTCAATTTTTTTCATTTTTTCCCAGAGTGTGGCTCTGTTCACCAGGTCAAAGGCCATGTGCACGTCTATGAAGGATGCATAGATGTTGTATTTGTTGGTCAGCATTTTGGTTTTAATAAGTTCAGGATCATAAGGTTCACATGAGTTCTAGTGTACTTTGTGAATCCTGTCTGCCTTGTGTCAAATTTCATGTTTTCATTGATCCATGTATTAAGTTTATTGAGGAGAAGTGACGCGAAGATTTTCCCGAGCGGGTCTAATAAGGCGATAGGTCTATAATTCGCTGGAATTTGCCTATCGCCCACCTTGTGAATTGGAATCAAGATGGCTTTAGTCCAGGTTGTGGGAATTTGTTTAAGTTTTTCAATGGAAGTAAACAGCTGGAAACATAATTCGGCCCAATTCTCTGGATGTTTTTTAATGAGTGCATTACTCAGGCCGTCAGGTCCAGGAGCTCTTGATGTATTAAGTTTCCTTATAATATCTAAAATGGCATTGTAATTCCAAAAGTTATTCCACGAGCCAGTTTGGTAATCACTTCATTTAAAGATTGTTCTCTCGTGGTTTGATTGTAGATGGTCTCATAATGGGTTATCATATCGGACTCGGGGATCCCTTGAATTTGTTTGTGTTGATTTTCAATTTGAGGGTTTAATAAATTCCATAATCCTCAAGTGTTATTGGATTTCAATAGGGCTAAAATCGATTCTGCACCATGTTGTAACAGCAAGGCTTTGGCATTTTTTGTCCTGTTTCTGTAGGTTTCCCTCGCTTTTCCAATATCCCTTGTCATATTCGCATTATTCTTTCTTGTTATTTCAGTGATCTTTCTCCTGAGATTTTTTTTCTTTTTGGCTAGCTGTTCATTATAGGCATGAATGTATGTTGTTGTCGCAGTAAGTTGTTTGTGTATATTTTGTAAGAAGGGTCTAAGAATCCATTCATAGTTTACTTGATTCATGCCAGTCCTGTTGGTATTAGTATAAATGCTAGTTAACTGTTTTATTTGATTGTTATTAATGCGTAATCTGGTGGCTGCAAAATTAATTTCCATCTGTGGTAAGTGAAGAATATCGGCTATCGTGTGGATGTGGTTCCATTTGTTACTGATGATTTGATGATCACTGTTTTCCAAATTTGTATTGTCTAAGGATATTTTCTTAGAAGTGAGAATTGGGGACGTATAGATGTAATCCAGTCTTGCTACCTGCTTTCCATCCGTCCATGTTGTAGATATTTGTGTAGATTTAATAACATTAGTACAGATAAGATGTCCACATTTTTGCTCTTCTTGTAAGTTTGGTTTTATCTAGGAGAACACCTTGGCTGTCGAATAAGTGGATGTTTAAGTCTCCACATATAATTATTTCGATCTCTTCAGTATCGATATTTAGTTTATCTATCGCGGAGAAGACAGAGTCATTAAATTCATCAGCTTGAACGACCGCTGGGTTCCAATACAAATTAAATATTACCAATCTCTCTGCATTATCTGAGGCTGGGTTGACATCTATCTCCCTTATGGATATAATTTCCAGTATTGTCAGTTGGATCCAGGGAGAAATGTTAAGGGATTACCGTAGACATATGCTCTCTTCAATTTTGATCAATGTAAGGAGCCCTGCTGAACGTCGACCTTTCTGTCGCTGTATTGCAGGGTTCATTTCTGTGGTATAACCATCACACCCGGGCAATGATGCCAGCCATGTTTCTTGCAAACATACAAAATGAATTTCTCAAGATTATCTGCATTAATTTGAAAGAGATGAGAGAATCCTCTTGTGTTCCAAGAACAGAGCCTCAGGGTTGTGTTTGTTTTTTCCGTTGATGGCTATGTGTTGCAGTATCCGGTTGACGTTGTCGACAAACTTGATGTTTTTAAGTCTCGCCAGAATGGAGTGTCAGTATAATTGTTTTGTGTGTATTGGGTGATAACTCTTTCTGTCTAGTTGCTTACTCTGGATTTTGGACATCTCCTCTCGGAATAGTAATCATCAAGGTCGCGTTTCTCCATCTTGACAGGGTGCTGTCCTGATGAGTTATGTCGCACATTGGTTTTCTGTTATTTGTTCTAATGGAGGAGCATATGAAGCCCAATTCCAAAAACAGGATGCTTCGGTTGCAATGTTTTCTAAGGTCTCTATATTGTGGAATTGAACATGGATCACATCTAGTTTTCTTTCATCAATGAACTCCACTAATTTGATGTGTCTTTTATTGACCCATCGTAGGGCAGGGATTGCGTGGATCAATCGTAGGGTATTTGTTCGATTTAATATCACCTCCTGATTATCTTTGTTAAGTTTTTCAATTTTTAGTCTTTTATTTTGCGGTGGTTCCCAAGGATTGATGAACACGGGAGGCAATAATTTGGTTATAGAATCTGTGTATGAGCTGTTCTATCTAAGTATTGGAATGAAGATCCTTCATTGTCGGATATAATCTCCACGCTCATTGAGTTTCCTTGTATAGAGACATCCAACTCTATATCTGAGATCGCTTCACACATTAGATCCATATGGCTCATTTCTACAGATTGCCCTTCTTCATAACAATCCACAATTATTAACGACTGATCATTGGGTAACCTTTGTAGGGAGTGAATTGAATCGTGGTCTTCTATTGAATAGGTTGATAAAATTAAAAGTGCTGCTTGTGTGAGCCGGTCCTGAAGCTGAGGGTCTTCGATATCGGTTTGTATCTCGATATCATTTATGGAATTCTCTATTTCTATTGTGTCCACGTTCTGCATATGCTGGTGATGGAGCTTTAAGTTGGGGAGCACAGGTTGGAACTTCTCTTGTTGTTCTGGTTTAGTGTCTTTTGGGGTAGTTAAGTTGCGTAGAAATGCTCTCGAGCCATCTGGTTTTCTCTTTCTGGTTGTTTTATTTTTCTTCTGTGTGAGTTGTGGAATTTTTGAACTGTCTTTGTGCTATCGAATATAGCAAAATATTCTGGTTGTTTATCACGTAATTCAGACAAATCTTCATTGTCTCGAGTGTTAAGCCCTCCCTGGTTAGTTGGCACAATAGCTGTATCCTCTGCTCTGCTTATCATATTAGCTCGTGACGGAGAGTTAGGTGGTTGAACAGTTGCATTGTCATTTCCGTTGTTGTTGTGGCATTTCGCAGCAGACTTCTGATGTTCCTTCACAATCATTTCATCATGGCTGCTGTCAATGTTCTTTTATCTTCACGATCTGATCTTGCATTTTAAAGAGCCTTGCTTGCCATTGTGCGCTGGTTTCCGCCTCTTGATTAAGTCGATTATGTATAGTGTTAACGAAGGCCTCCAAAAAGATTTGTTTGGAATAGATTAGGGCCAAGAGTATCGCTTGGTCCTTTTGTGCTTTGCCGTTATTTTCTAGTAATTTCATGAAATGAGTAATTGCCTGTGAGGTTGCTGCCAGCAATTCATTTTGAAGATCTAACATTGTAGTGGGTATGGCTTCTATTGTTTTTGGTGAGGTTTCGTTCTGGTGACACTGTGCTTAGTACTCGGAAGTTGTCCATATGTTAATATGGTGTTGTTAGGTGTCCCCCCATGGTTGGATATCATTGGCAGTAATCTTCTAAATTCCCGAGGGGGGGGGCTGATGTTCGTGGCGTCGAAGCTGACCATCTTGACTCTTCCTTAATTTTGGTCTGAAACTGAAATAAAGCATTTCTTTTTTCCTGATTGGAGAGCAGGTCCTCAATTTCTGTAATGTCTAACGATAGACGTGCTTGTCGTGTTTCAATTGGATCCAAGCTGCTGTGTCTAGCGGCATCTATCATTTTTGCTGATATATACATCTGCTCCCAGAGTTATTTTGCTGCAATTGTTTTTTCTTTTTGTGAAAGAAGGTGGTGCAAGGGATCTCCCTGAACTCTCTATCGATGGTCTGGAGGCACTTCTAATGGCGCCAAGTTATTTTGTTGTGATTCTCCATCACTGCAGAGTTCAAGCTGTTGATTGTTAGGTTGATTTTTAGGGAAAGGGTTAGTAGTAGGAGTATCTGCCGTATATGGCATAGGAACTGCCACAGGGTTGGTTTCCATTGTTACATCCTCCATGTTGATGGATGAGTTCAAGGTACTAGGTCCGCAGGGTTCACGCTTAGAGAACAGAGTGGTCTGATTTTGGGCTCCCACAGGAGACTTTCCAAGCGGGATTTCTGCTTGTAGTGGCTCAGAAAGAGAAGTAGTTCTGAGGGGGAGGGAATCCATCAATGACAAGACCTTGTTTATGAATCTTGTTGCAGGACCAGTTGCTGTGGCCATCAATAAGATGTTCGCTGTAATCAGAGGATTTAGAAGTGCTCAAGTAGCTCACTGGCTATCAGATGGATATAGCAGTACTTGCCTAGCCTTTGGTGACAACCATATTAGTCAAAGAGTGATTAAGACCAGATTCCTGCACATGTATTTGACTCGCCATGGCCACGGCTCAGGCAGCCAGACTGCATCCGCGAGAGGAAGCAATCGACCAAGCCTGAGGGCCAAGGCAGAAACCCACCCAAGGTCCACCAAGCCGCAAAATGCAGCACAGCGGGCGGGGCTCTACACGGACGCCAATCAAGGTAAACTGTAACAAGGCAGGGAAGAGGGGGGAGTTAAATAGGAATCCGATTCGGGAACAAGTAAGGAAAATCAAGATGTGAGTCAAAGGCGTTAGGTGCCCGCAGTGATCCTTTTAGCCCCTTGTTAAGCCCTTATTGAGCAGTTATTTAAGCAATTATTTAAGCAGTAGTTTGAGTGGTCAGTTGTTTGCACGGTCAGTGGAGCGGTATGTAGTAGGAGAGTCAAAGGCGTGGAACACCCGCAGTCCTTACTTCACCGCTTCAGCAATGATAAAAGCTCTCAGTTTGAAATGGAAAGAAGATGATTACCCAATAGGCTGATAATGGGCTAACAAAAGAAAAAAAGAAACAGCACTCCACACAGAGTTAATAAAGCGTCCAAAAAGGACGAAATGTACAAGGTTAACAAGGCACCCCCACAAAAAAAACAAGGGGGGGTTACTCCCAGTCTAACAGCAGTGAACAAGCACTTAAATGCTTAGAGACCGAGAGAAGGACCGTACTCACGGCCAAGACCCTCTTAGCTTAAGACACGCTAAGCCACGCTAAACCGCTACACATTGCAAAGCTCCAGTTCTCTGGGTATGCTGGCTCTGGGTGTGGCTGGCTCTGGATCTGCTGGCTCCGCTGGCTCAGCTGGCTCAGGTCCCAACCTCCTAGCATCCTGGCCACTGTTACGCTTCTAATTTTGGCAGCGATTCGCCAGTGATATGGCAGTGATTCATAGGGTCCGGACTGAGTCACTAGAGGAAAAGACCTAGTTCTTGTCAAGCCACACCTCTCTCACACACAGAGACTGAAACCGGAACTGGAGTGTGGCCGCTTCCGACAAGACAACCTGTGATCGGAGAGTTATGTTGTCCTAGTCTATGAGATGCCTAACCTTGCTGCATGTTCCCCTTTGCTTTTTAGTATCACTGACTTATTTTTGTAGGCAGAGAGACTTTTACTGAAATCCCTTAGCAACTGCAATCCTTTTGATTTTGTAGTCCTAGGTTGAGCCCATATGGCCATGGTTTTTCATTTACCTCATGTTGGCCGTATGGAGATTTTAGAGCAGAGGCTGGTGGCAGAGCTATGTTAATTTTGGCTTCACCAAGGGTTGAAGCCAGATTCTCCACATTTGTAGCGCAATGTACCTTTTCGGTAACAAGTGGGGTATTAATGCATTTTTCTCATGTTATTCTCTAGGCCATTTTATTTTTGACCCATTCCTTTGTTTGTGGAAATCATGAGTTGGCCTATATTGGCTGTTATGTAAGCATGGTCCCACTCTGAGCACAGACCTGCACAATCAGGAGGTATTTCTGTTGGTTTAGAATATTCCTAGACATCGAGAGGCCAACAAATATATTGTGTGGGTGGAACTGGGTGTTTGGCGGTTTTAAGGGTTGCTGCCTTCTCCTCACTGGTGGATTAAAACTCAGATTTACCAGACTTTTACCACAACTGCATACATGCTTGGAGACTTTCTCCTCTTTATTCCTATACTGAACCATGTGACTCACCCAAAGCTCTCTTAAATAGACTTTGGTGGTACTTACCTCAACATGGGCATTTTTCTTCGGTCCTCCATGGGTCCTTGGAGTTTTAGGACAAGCAACTGGCATCTTAGAAGCACTCTTAATTTTATCCGCGTTGTGAATTTCTTGGTAACACACTGGCTTCTGGAAATGCTTTGTTACATTCTATGGATGCCGTTTCTTACTATACCCATGTTCTGGGGGTGTAGTACAATCTAGTGTGTTTAGTAGTATGAGTCTGAGCTAAACCTATGATTTGCCGGTCCTCTGGGCTTTGATGCTAACGTGTTATCCTTTGTTTTTCCCTCTAGCTGCTGTATAAACCATGTGATGCACATGTGTATCTTTTGTGTTAATCTATGCTAGAGTTCTAGGCATGTTAGCGTCTGATTATGACTTCCTATTTGTATATTTATTGTTGGATGGGCTCTCTTTTTTTCTTTTTTTTTGTTGCACCACCTGCCCTATGTATAGAGCACCTGCCACCTAGAGGTGGGATTACATTATGTATTAGGGCAGAGTCTTCGCTAGCCAGTACTGCTTTTAGACTTTCTCTGTGTCATTACTAATGTGTGTTATATTTAAACCAAAGTGTTTTTTTTTCTGTGCATATTTTTTGGATTCTGTATTCTTTGTGGGTAATTGTGTGGATTATCTCCATTTCACTACCAGCCGTCCTCCCTCTCTTGAGTTGCGCCATTCCACTCGGCCACAGCTGCCATTATAGAGAGTTCTGGTCTTCCTTTTGTTTGGCACTGGTTTTGCCATCAGAGGTGCACAACTGGTTCTCGTGGAGGGCTGTTGGATGGTTTCACACCCCAGTGTGGGAACATCTCCTTAGCAGAGGGGAGGGGACAGAGACATGCCAGATCCCGATTGCAGCCGCCAGCCTCATTTTCTGAAGGGATTCCTATTCAGATTCCCCTCTCATGGACACTTAAGAGGAATGAACTGCGCGAATAGGATCATTCAGAGAAAAGAGGACTCATGTGTACCCTGTGCAATCACTCAGTATTTGCGTTATATCTTAATCATTTGGGGCTTGGCTCTTTGGCAAAACAAGGAAATAGATTTCGATGGATTGATTGTGGTGATCATGGTGAATTAAGATATATAAATCATTGATAACCGATAAAAAAAGTTATCATATATGCCTAAAAAACAACCGTTATCAAGATATAACTGATATTATTATTATTATTATTATTTTATTGTATATTGGTTTACACAAACCTTTACAAAATTTCAGTAACAAAAGCTAAAAGAACATTAAAATACAATACTTTTCTCTTATACATAAACAAAACGTAATAGTTACCTTCTAACTTTCAATCTTCCTTATGTCGACAATGCGTAAACGCCTTATCAATGCTAATGTCAATTTGCGTTACAATACATTTCTCTATTTATGACACTTTACATGCACACATTAAAAATGAAATAACTCTTAGTTTTAGCAGAATATTTGTTCCATGGAGCATTTCATACCAAATTTGCTCACTTATTACACATGAAGTGTCATATACAAAGTCCGAGAAATATGCCAGTCTTTCTAACTGATATATTCTGCCTGGATGTGCAAAAATGAACTCTATTTTCTTTAATTTGTGGGTTTGGGCACAACCACCACTTACTTGTGCACATGCTGCATTGGCCTTTGGGAATGCTTTTGGTGCAAATAATATTTGTATTGCCTGAGTTTATTTATAGACATTTTTACAGAAGCATAATTCTTTCAACCAAGAGTACATTGCCAGTCACAATACTAAGCAGGGTTGAGGACACTAGAGTGATCTTTGCACCAAGCGGCGCTGCAAGCATTGCTGGTAGGAATTCAATTGCAACATAAGAAACCCTTGGGGCTTGGTTCTTTGTTATACCAAGAATATTTGATTTAATCAATGTGTGGCTTGGCTCTTTGCGGAAATAAGGAAATAGATCAGATTAAACCAATTGTGTCTTGTTTCTGATTCATATAATAGATGGATTCATTGTTGTGATCATTGTTAATTTGGGTAGTTAAAATATATGAAGTATTGATAACCGAGAAAAAAGCTATCACACATGTTTAAAAATAAAAATGATCACGATATTAATCAGATAGTGCGTAATTGCACACAAGTGAAATCTACTTTCCCATGTGTATCCTGAATCCCCCTATTCATTGCTCTGTGGACACTGCTTGCAAAGTGAAGGTATCAGGGAGGAAAAATAGCTGATGCCATTCAAACCACAGATTATGCCAATACCATTGCACCGTGTATTCGGCTGCACATCTCAACCACCTACAATGACCATTTGTGAAATCGTTGTGTTTACTGACATTCTGGGGGATTGCACCAGGCATGAGGTGCAATCCCCCGGAATTATGTCCAGACAAACCACGAAAAAATAGAATTCTTCTATGCAGAGGGTAGCCCTACATCTGGGGTATGCAGACGTGCATGCAGTGTCCCAGTGTATCCACAGTGCAGGAAGAAACAGAGACTAATGGCGTGGCAGGAAATGGTGTGGAGGAAATGTTGAGCTCCTTTTTCTGCTCATCTGTTTGTGGGATAGTGTTCCTATTTTCTCTAAGAACTGTATTGCAATCTGTTGTACTTTTAAAAATGAAATGCTGTCCATATTGCTCTGTCCTTGCTTATCAAACAGAGCATGCCTATTTTCTTCCAAAATCAGCAAAGTTTCTATTAGAGGCACACATGGTGCAGTCCTACCCACCTTTTAAAAAAACATGTTTTGAACCTGAATTCTCTTGAACAGTTCTTTGATTTCCTACTGGTTCATACATTTACCAGAGATATTTTCTTACACCATGTAGCACAACTAAACCACCAGCTGTGTGTGGAATTTTATTGCAGTATCCAATTTCAATTATGATTCAAGTAATGGTTCTGCATTCGAATCCAGCTGTGAACATCTGCTCACTACACACATTGATGGTTGTCCTGATTGTGGCCATGAAATACTACAAATGAGGGGGTCATTTTAATAATTTTCAGTAGGCCTTATTGGTAACCATGGTGCAAACATGCTATGAGAAAACGCTTCTGGACCACAAAGGTGAAAGATGTACACTCGATCCCAAAAGAGGCATTTCAACACATTATTGAGAATGGTTTACATGGCAACGGACATCTGCATGAAAAATGTCTAAAATGTGATTCTGTGTACCAGAGTTTGGTAACGCTAATTTCACGGGCCCTTGAGTTTCTGATCTCATTGCAATGGAATGCACTTCTCACGTTGCTTTTCATCATGCGTTCGCTCCATGGAATCCTGACCTAGCAGGCACTTCCTTGTTTAAGTGCACAACAAACATGCCTTTTCTCATGCCAACAGACCCAGCCACCAGTGAGAACTGCTGTACTTAAAAGTATAATCAATACATTATATGGTGGCACTAGCCACCCGATAATTAAGGTGAAAACAATCATTCATAAGAAATGCACACATTCTATGACTAATAATGTTTGAGCTGTACAACACATCAGGCGAAAACCTGACATTCCTAATCTGTGGCCAGGGCCCCCCAGAACTGGACAATTTTGTGCACATCCGTGTTACAGTTCAAAAGATATAAAAGGATGTGTTTTTTCACTTTTCCATTCATTTTTCCACAGGGAAAATATCACATTTTTGCTCAAGCTCTCAGCTGAAACAGCTGGACAGATGTACACCAAATAAGAAGCAAGTTGGGGAATAAAGCACTCGAAAGAAATCCTTTGTTGGTTTGGCATAAATCCACCCAGTAGTATTTTTTATTTTTTTATTTTTCATTTGGAATAGAGTGCCCTTGTACTCAAATAGTTATTCATATCGCGCATGATGCATAGCTTTTTCATTCCAACGGCAATCTGTTTTTTTTTTATATAAAAATAAATTAGAGGGATTGCTCCCTAAATTAACTTAAAATGTGTGGAAGGGGCGTTAAATGTGTTTAAAATGCTTATAATGTCTTAATTAGTTCAATAACAAGTGTGTAAATAAAGAGTGGAGGAAGCTGATGCTTGTTTACTACACCCTTTATCCTGATTGGACAAGCTTTTCACGTGATTTAACAGTAAAGCTCTTGATTCATGTCGGACGTCAGCAGGGAAGATATCTACATGATTGTACCTCCCTCTTCTTTGTCACAGTATTTACTTGGCAATTCTACTTAAACTCCAACACTCCTTTTCTTCATCCCAGTACTGAATAATACCCTTACCTATGTACCCCCACATTCCTTTTCCTTGTCACGGTCCCCCACTAACACCACACTAATCTTCTTCAACACAGTACTCAACTATCACTACATCACTCTTCCTCGTCACAATCCACTACTATCACCACCTTACTCTTTCTCATCAGTCCCACATTACAACCACATCACCTTTCCTCATTACAGTAGCCCACTACCACAAACTCATGGTTCTTTATCACAGTACCACAATTTCACCACATCACTCTTTCTCATCAGTCCCCCACTACCACAAACTCACTCCTCCTCGTCATCTCCCCCCACTCAGACCATCTCACTATTTTTCATCACAGTCCCCCACTACCACCAACTCACTCTTCCTTGTCACAATCCTTCACTAAACACCATCTCAATTTTACTAATCGCAGTACTCCTGTACAACAAACTCACTCGTACTCATCACAATCCCCTCCTGTCACCACATCACTCTTTCGTGTAGCATTACCCAACTATCTGCAACTCACTCTTTTTTGTGACAGTACCTTACTACCACCAACTCACACTTCCTCATCACATTCCCTCACTACCACCACCTCACTCTGGTCGTCACGTCCCAAACTACACCACATCACTCTTTCTCATCACAGTCAACAACTATACAACTTCAGTCTTTCTCATCACAGCCCCCCACTAATCCCGCCACACTCTTCCTGGTCACAGAACACCATAACTAATGTCTTCCTATCTAGTGAACACAAACAAAAGAAAAAAAACTTGATGAAACCTATGTTCTGTAGCTGAAGAACAGATACTGATAACAAATGATATGACATCAGTTATGTTATCAGAAAAAAATAATTATGGGTTGTGAGAGGTATAGCTTAACAAAACCCTTGCAATTCAGTGAATAGACTTTATTGAAGGGACAGCTATGGTGACTATGCTCAGTGAAAACAAACTCTTGAAATTCAGTGAAAAACTTTTGCTGAAGCACTGTTAAGGTGAAACAATCTGATGTAACATAACTGATGTGATCTATATAACTGCACAGGTAAGCATAACAAGAAGGTTTTATTACATCAAAGGCAACAACCCTCAGCACAGCTCTCTCCTCACAGCTCCACAACTCTAAGTGCTGTGCTTGGAACTTGAGGTACAATTCATCATCAGATACATTGCACAAGAGTGTTCAGTGTTTCACATTCTAGTAACATCACCTAGAACATCTGATAAATCATCTCCTTCCCTTCAATTAACATAGCCCCTCTTTACCACAGCAATTCTCTATCAAAACCAGGCCACCAATATTCTCCTCTTACTACCACCCTTGGTCTGTGTCACCCTGCCATGCCCTCCGTGGGCTAAATCCACTACTTTCTTCCTAATCAACACAGACACAATCGCACACTCCCATTGAAACAATACATTATTAACTACACTTAATTTGTCACACACCTCCCAAAAGGGCCTTTCATCCTGGTGTAATTCATGTTTAACCTGCCAAACATATTCCACATATCCTTTGATGTGCATCAAAACCTCATTTTCATTCATAACCTCCAACCACCTTTCCCTGCTTACAATTCCCTCATGGTTCACAAAGACCATTTCTGAGATTTCTACAACCCCTCCCTTTTCACTGTGACTACCCAACCTCGATAGACAGTCTGCCATTATATTTTTCTTTCCAGGTATAACCTGCACTTCAAACTTGTGTCTCCCAACTCACTACACGTCTTGATACCTTATCCAGTCCCTTACATTCAAATATACAATTGTGAGGTTTATGGTCTGTCCTTATGATAAACTCAGTACCCCACACAACATTTCTGAATTCCTCAACATCCCACGGGCAGACCAACACCTACTTTTCCAGGATGGAACAATTCCTCACAGAGCCCCTCAAACCCCTTGGGGCATGGGCAATGATCTCCTCATCAGCATCTTTCCTAATATGTGATTAAAACAGCTCCTATACCATTATCACTCACATCTACCATAATTACACTCCTCCTGTGTTTGTCAAAAATGTTCAGAGCCAAATTAATTTCTTCTTTAATTGCACACAATTCCCTTTCACACTTTTCACTCCAGATAAATTCTTCTCCCTTCTTAAGCAAGTTTTTCATCTCAGACAATGTATTCGCATAATTGTATCATGTTCTGTCTAAGACCCTCCATATACTAACACATCATTCTGAAAGCAAAACACACCTTTCATCCCTCTAAAGAGTTTATCCATTACTTTTTGGAAAACAGAAGATGCTGGCACGAGGCCAAATGTCATCCTCCGAAATTGGAATATTCCCTGATGCATTATAAACGCTGTCAGTTTCTTTGACTCCTCTTCCAGTTCTATCTGGTGATATGCCAAAGCCATAACTAACTTAAAGAATACTCTTCCATGCCCTATTATGGCCAAAACTTCACTGAGATTGGGCAAAGGATGCCTATCCATCACCACACATTTATTCATTTCACAGAGATCAACACATAATGTAAATTCTCCAGATGACTTCTTTACAACCACCAAAGATTAAATCCACTGAACTCCACCTACCCTCTCAATTATATCCATACTGAGCAAATTCTTTCAAGTTCTTTCTTTACACCGTCCCTCAACATCATTGGAACAGAATGTAACGTTGCCATCATGGGAACACTTCTTATTTTCAATATGATTTGGTGTCTTATCCCCTTTATCTGGCCCTCACCCTTCTTGAATAGCTTTCTGAATTGTTCACACACTGAGGAACTCACATGTAACACTTGTTCTTGTGTGTTTGGGTCTAGTTTTATACGTAATCTTTTTTGATCATGCCATCCTATCCATGTTGCTCCTTTCCTTGTGCATACACCTTTCCTTGGGCACTCCTTCCTTTAATTTGGGCATTCAAATATCTCAATAACTCCATCTTATCTAGGTTGTAACCGCCAGGACTAACATCCGGGCTCCAGCAAATTTCACACATAACTACCAATTACATGTTTAAATACCTCTTTAGAATCAGCTAAATGTTTGCTTCGGAATCAGCCATCATCGATACTTTCTTGCCATTCACACATATTAGGGCATAAGGATCCTCACACTCTTCCTCATCCACACCTTGAAACAAATTGACATTAATATTCTCTATGTGACCGTCTCCTTCCCCTTCTGATGATCCTCGATCCTCCTCCTCTGTCAGAGACAGCACTTTTCTTTGGTTGAATTGAACATTCTTACAACAGTTATGGATATTCCTGTTTCTCTAGCACTTCGAGCATATAAATTTATGCCTAGAGAATGACGTAGCAAAATGTGTGTTACTGGCACAGCAGAAGCATAAACGTTTTTCCATTTTGGATCCCTTCACCCGGGCATTCTTATTATCCCCATATCTTTTAACTACTGCCTTCTCCTTCATTTAATTTTTGTTTCCCATCCGCCTCTACCATTTCTTTATTCTCATTCTTAGTTAATTTCGCCACACAGCCTGGAGAGTGCTCCACATGCTTAGCAATATCCAATACGTGGTCTAATATAGGTTTGTCTTTTAACCACAATTCCCCTTTGATCTTGTTACTGTTGCAGTGGATCATAAATTGATCTCAAATATGTTCATCAAAAGATTTATTGCGGTTTTACTTAATTACGAGAAGGTACACATTCTCATAATTAAGGAAAACCTTAATAAATCACCAATAAGATACAAAAGAAAATTGTGTGGACCATGCTTCCTACGCTCAAAAGAGTGAATGGAGCAAACGCATATCATCAAATGCACCAGCGCCATATGAGTAGAAACACCAACCAAACCACACAGAATTGCACTTTGGGCACCAAGAGCGTGGGCCCTAATGGTTTCTACTGACCAGCTGCAAGTGCAAAAAGACCAAACGGAATACTTTTGAGTAAGGCGCGGCCACCACCAGCTCCTAGTGCTCTTCTCTCTCTTTGAACTGTTCATCAAATGAATCTCTACATTTACAAGATAAAGTCAATTGGCAAAGACCTGTCACATACTCTTCCACACTCTCTCCTTGTTCTTGTGCACGTACCCCAACATTATATATTTCCAAAACGGTGTTTGTTTTAGGGATACTATGTAAATCCAGTTTGAGAAGAGGTATATCCATTTCATTGACAGGATCACCACCACCATTATCCACGAATGGAGAAAGTGTATCATAAATGTGTTGCCCTTCACAACCCAGAACGTACCTCAATAGGGAGAGCTTCCTATCATTAGAGAATTAATTTTCACAGTGATCCTTTATATAATGTAGAAATCCTTCTTTCCTTTGGCTCTGTTTTATTTTAAATAGTCCTGAAGAAATCATAAACTCTGTTTTATTTTAAATAGTCCTGAAGAAACCATAAACGTAGTGGGACTAGGCCCACTCAAAATAACCGTTTTCCTCCTTTATTGAATATATATTCTTCACAGGAGCAATGCAAATGTCCCTTTATCTACACTGCATTGTATTTCAATGCAGAAGTTGGAATGTGCAATGTTTGTAATAACTAGGAACAATGCAACTGAATGGGAGCTTATCTCCGGAGAGAGACACATACAAAGTTAAACCCTTTAAAAAATATTTTTTGATGGCACCCCATGTCTAATATTTGTGCTGCTGCACTTTGTGGGTGGTTGTCACAGCAACCGGCATAAATGCATATGTGGAATGAACACTCATTATTTCTGCATATGCCGGCGATGATATGTTGTCAGGGCAACCATAGGACACACAAAATGGCTGCACGCATGGGCACGGCATAGGGTCCTTTCCTCTGACACGTGGGTCTTGGCGCTTTAGCTCACCTTGCTTCGTAGAAACCAAACAATGTGGGGCACACGGGCAATCTGTATTTCTTTGAGATGAAATGCCGGACGGCTTGATGCAAGCGAAATGTGCCCCTGCAGACCACAAGGATGCCAAAAAAGTGGAGAGCTCACTGAGGTTGGAATCTTTGAATTCATTCACCTCTGCCCCGATGGGCTTCTTAATGCCTGTCAGGTGCATCCAGGTATCCAGCTGGCCCTTTTGCAGCACTGGCTTGGCTGGGGTGACTGCCTGGGCAATGCCGCAAAGGCTGGGGAGTGTAGGTCGAAAAACAGGTCAGCACAGGAGCAGGCTCACAGATGGAGGCAACACAGAAGAGTGTCAGCACGCAGGGGGTTGTCTTGCTTCTCAATTTCCTCATCCCCACTGATGTAATGTATAAAACTGGACAGGTAAGCTTAACAAGATGGTTTTATTAAATCAAAGACAATGACATGAGCACACCTCGCTCCTCACAGCTCGACAACTCCAACTGCTGTTCTTGGAATTTGGGGTACAATTCATCAGATACATACCACAAGAGTATTCAGTTTTCCACATTCTAGGAACCTCATCTAAAACATATCATAACAATAACCCTTTAAATTCAGTGAACAAATCTTGAGTTGAAGTGATCTTAAGGTGTTAATTTAATGCAAAGAAAACTGCAATTCAGCAGGTGCTGGAAGCTACACAACCTTTACTATGAGGCTTGCATTGCCCAGCCCGTAAACTCCCTGATTACATCACAAATGACATCACTGATGATATCAAATATGACATGACATGGCATCATGAGTGACATCACTGGTACAGTGGATCACACATACAAGTAGGAGAGATGCAACATTAAAAAAAATAATGAATCACTATCAAACAACAAAACATATCATCACATAATATAATATATAATATAGACACATCACCATCAAAGTGATTCACAATGGCAATACCTTCAGATATTGTGTGCACAGCATTTTGAAAGTGATTAACAGTAACTGTGTCTGCATATATTGTACCTGCAACATCATCAAAGTGATTCAAAGTATGATTGCTGGCATAAAATATGGGCACAGCATCATGACATTGATTTAGAGGGGCAATCTTCTCAGATCTTGTTGGTGCATCATTCAGAAAATGTTCAACACTGGCAATGCTGCCATATGTTTATATGGTTTCATATCATCAAAGCGAATTGAAGTACAATGTCTGCATACATTGAGGCCCACTTCAATGAAAGTTACCTTTGTTTGGGCTCTTGGCATATATTTTGGGAATTGCATCAGGAAAGTGATTAGTTATGCCATTTAATGTGGACCCAAGCTTCAGCAAAATATTGTAAAATGCTGCCAATTACCATGGGTAACTGACGTTTAATGAAATGTTAAATGTTATCTAGAGAGTGTTTGCAAATTGTGTGGCTTTTAACACAATTGTTCTCATTTTATGGGGGCACAACCCCTACATTACGCAAGGGTCCCTCACTGAGCTTGGTCCCGGATGCTATTTAAATGCCCCTTCACTGAAAATGCTCACCAGTTACCACAGAATTATATATGCTTTTGGATGTCCCAGAGGCGTAGCCAGGATAGGTCATTTTCCAATGCACATATTCATTCATAGATAGTCCTGCACGCATATTCATCACTCTTTATATTCATATTTATTTAGCCAACATATTCCCCATCTGTCTGTATGCATGGATTGGGAAGATATATTCACCATTCAACAGCCAAAACAGTTTGCTATGAGAGTGCTTGTTTTATCCAGGCCATGTGCAAGTTTATGCCACTCACCTATCAGATGTAGTTGTTTTTATTGTATTTATTTTAATGGGACTGTGGAACACACTACATTGCAAGAACACCACTTCCAACTGCAGGAAATATGCACTAGGGTTGGCCACATGGGCTGTAAAAAACTGATCATTGACCACACCTGGCGGCAGTCAAGGTTATCGAACAGAATGATCAGCCACAATAACTGTAATTCTTTTGACAAGGAGAGGATATGGAAAGTGGGGCAGAAGAGAGCTGTCTCAGGAGCGTGGGCGGGGGGTGCATTTCCCCAGATGTCATGTTTTAAGAAATGTAGGCATGAGGGAGAATGTGGGCTTTTAAGTCCTTTCTGAATCTTCTACGGTTCTGCTACAGCCATACCTCTTCTAGGAGCATGTTCAATTTCTCACCTTTCTTGGTTTGTTGACTCCGGATGAGCAAAGTTGGAGTCATATGGTGATGTTGGATTCTAAAGTGTAAAGTTTAAATTGTGTCTTAATGCATTCTGGAGCAATGCCTTATGATGCCCTTTGGTTCTAATCTTTAAGCTCTTAAAAGTAATCATCTGTTTCACTGGCTCAAGACCAGGGCTTCCATAGCAGGAGAAACGTGCTCTTATTTATTATTGTTTATGTTATATGTCTAGTGGCTCAGCTGTGGAAAATTGGGAGCTGCTTAATGAGTTTATGAAATATGCCAGAATAATATTGCAGTAGTTCAAATTACCAATGCACACAACAACTCCATTCTCTTGTATGTTTCATGGAGAATCATGATATTTTTTTGGAACGTCAAATTGGAAGTTTGCTCTTTTGGCGATGGCATTAATTTGGAGTTCAAATTGCATGGTTGAATTTAGTATGGTCCCAACTTTTGAGGAACTAGGATGGGAGGCCAAATGTAAAGGGGGGAAATGATCGGATTCTGGACAAAAATTATGATTTCTTTTTCATCATCCTTCAGATCATCAGTGTAATATTGGAATAGAAGGGGGAAGGAGTCAATGAGAGTGGTCAGTGGTTGCAAGTAGGTGTTAAAGAGCTGGGCTGAGATGACAGATTCTGCAGGGCTATAATGTGGGAGAGTAGAGATGACCCTATTTTAACTGATATGACCTTTCTTTCAATGTTGATTCAAACTAGTTGTGGGTGGTCTTGAAGAGGTTCAGTTTCTGGTGGATGAGAATATTGTAAAGCCACTGACAGATCAAGCAAGTAGAGAGCTGCAGGGGGGTCATCATCAAATGTGTGAAATAGATTTTCTATGATATTGATGTGTGGTCTCAGTTACTTTTGATGATTTAATGTTCATAGGTATTCATGGAAAAGGTTGGCATTTTCTGCGTACTTCTGGATTACTGACTGCATCAGACTTTCAAGCAGGTTTGCTTTGAAGGATATGTCCAATATGAGTCATTATTTGGCCAGTATGGGGTGGATCGCTGGACTTAGTTAGGATTTAAGTGGTGCAGCTTCTTCAGCAAGGAGGGACAATGCCTCAGGTCTGTTTCTAACCCCCCTTCTTTGACACCCTCTGTGATGGTACCACCCTCAGATGTAATTTATAGTGGTTTGGCAAGTCAGCATCTCAATCTGAGCTCAAGAAGCATGACGGATATCCAAACTAATGTTCCTGTAAACAAATTGCACAAGTCCATTCCTACACAAAAAATGATCAACGACTTTTATATGGTAGCAGGCTCTAGAAATGACAACTGTCCTACCTCTAATCCTAGATAGAGGTATCAGGAAGAGAGTAACTTTATCAATGATGACAGTATTATTGACCTGGATCTATGAGAAAATCACCAAGCGAAGGTTTCCTGAAGTAAATACCTGGGGGGGAGAATCAGCAGACATGGCACCGAGAGCTCAATTGACGTGGATGCTATGCCCTAATTTATGACAGAACATCATTGATCCATTGATAGCGATTCACTGTCCTTGGATATGTCAATTCACCATCAAGGATTATATCATACCTTTCTTGACCTTGAAAACAATGTACAGCTTACTGCCCATTCACTCTCAGCATTGAGCATGGTGTTGTTTGTTTCCTTTTTCGGCAATTTCAAACTAGAACTTTTGGCTCATACCATACAGCTCAGTAATATAGAAATAAAATGCAAATCTTTTGGATTGTTGCATGCGTGAAGTAAAGGGCTCCCAAGTGGAATGGTGTTCGGACCATGTTGAACTGACATCTGCACGTATGAATAGTGTGGTCTCATTGAATGCCTCAAAAAAATCTAAAATTGAGAAATAAGGCCAATAAATCCACTTCAGGAAAATTCCTTTGTATCATACACTTAACAGAAGCGACTGCAAAGGTTAAATGAGTAATATTGCCTTTGAATATTTATAGTACACATCTTCTGAGTGTGAAAACAACAATGAGGGATAATAAGGAGTACAAAGATGCTATAGATCAGCTGATCATTGTTGTCACTGAAGCACTTCTTCTGCTGCGTTCTCAATGCCAAATGACCTCTCCTTCAAAACCCATCCAGTCTTCTTCAGGGCCCATCTCTCCTATGTTGCATCCTAGCAAAGAGACTGAAACATCTCAAGTGTCGTCAAATGTAGAACCTTTTCAATTCCTGATTTGACTGGATGAAGTGGGAAGACAACTGTTCAATGCAACTTTGCTCGAAAGTCCTCAAATATACCACACTCTACTAAAGAGACACATACATTGCAAGTGTTGTCAAAAGCAGAACTGTGCATTGTAACATTATTCCAAAATCTTCCAGTACATGTTCAAGACGGGCTACTACTAGGAATATCATAGAGCCTCAGGCTCACTCAAATGTGGATGTTCCACTAAAGCTAGTATTATACCTTATTTGTGCATGTGAAGGTAATATTGTTTTGAATTGCTCAAATGTCCGCAGGCTCTTTCGCAAATTACTACATATCTGCCTTTTATCATACAAATATATTGCTCTTTTTTATTTCATAGATCACTATAGAACTCACATTGTTTAGCTTTCTCTTACTTCTAAGATAGTGATTGAGATTTTGATGGCTGAGGTGGAACTCATGTGATTGATGGGTAATGATCTGATGCCCTGGTATGTGGTTGCTAATTATAGAAGAAAGCTACATGAGTATTCCATAAATGTAGGAATGAAACAAGGGGATCGTGACTCCTTAAAAATAACCTTCTCAAATGATATGATATGATATGATATGATATGGCATTTGTAACGCACCTATACACAAGTGTTTCAAGGCAAGACGAGGCAGGGAGGGGGGAACAGAGGGAAGACAGACAACAATCCTACTAGGCCAGGTGTCATTCAGATCGCGCAAGTGCATGTGTAGGGGGGAGGGGAAAAAGTGCATGGGGAAAAGGGAGGGGGGGAAAGTGCAGTACAGGGTAGAATAATAGATAAATAATAGGGCCCGCTGGTGGCAAGTGCAAGGTAAGTGCAGACAAGTGCTGGGAAGGGGGCTGTAGGGATACAGAGATAGACCCGCAGTGCTGGGGTTGCCAGGGAGGCAGTGCAAGTGTAGAGTGGCTGGGCCAAGGACCGAGATCGGTGAGAGTGGCCCAGTTGCAGATTCAGTGCAGTTTCAGTTCAAGAATTAGCAGGGGAGGGGGGGAGAGAAAGCAGAAGCAAAGAGGAAGGTTTTGAGGTGCTTCCGGAACCGGAGATGATTCTCCTCAATTTTCAGGGAGGCAGGAAGGCTGTTCCAGAGGGAGGCCCCTGCCGCACAGAGAGATCTACCCCCGACTTGTTGCTTGGGGAAGGGGCTGACCCTGAGGGAGTTGGAGGCGGATGAGCGAAGAGCTCGAGAAGGAAGATATTTAGTAAGAGAGAGTTGAAGGTATTTAGGCCCTAGGCCCCAGAAGGCCTTGTGGACAATGCAGAGGGTTTTGAACTTAATCCTCACAGCCACTGGGAGCCAGTGTAGAGATTTCAGTCCTAATGGTTTTACTAATTCAAGATTAGTGGAAATCCTGAATCCCTCTAAAGATATGTTTAGAAACATGCAGGACAACTGGATTTGGTTGGCAAAAAAAATATTTTTTGTGACTTTAGAAAGTTGGGAGACAGGGGTACGGGACTTTGGTAAAAGAATCAACAGTAAATATGTTTGCTTTTTAGCTTTAACTAGAGAGTTTTCAATATTTTTGTATCCAATGATGAAATTAAATATTTATGGAGCATACTATCATTCCGTTACAAGAGGTATGGTTAACCATGCCTGTCTTTATGAATGGCTATGCTATAGTACTAGCTTCATCTGCACTGGGTGGTCGCCTGTCTGGCGGATTAATAACTGCTATTAAAAATAAAACTTTGTTTAAGCATGAAGTAGTCTCAGAGACAATCTATGGATTGCTGGCTGTTAAAATGTAATTGAAAAAGAATCTCCTACCTTATCGCATTATGCTCTTAAACCTCTATTGGAACCCTTCCTGTTCGAGTCTTGATACATTTTCCGAGAAACCAGATGATGTTTGTGAGGTCTTCCTTGGTGAAGATGATGGGATTAACATTATCCTAGTGGGTGATCTCAATACAGAGTGTATAGGCCATCAAGTGAACATTGCCAGTCAAGATCAAAGGAAATAAAGGGTCAACAAAGGTAACTATAAATGTGGGCAGAAATGGGCTGAGTTTTTTTAACTTAAAAATAGTGAATTGGAGTGCGGAAGGGGACGTGCTAGCTAGATTCACTTGAAAAAGCAGAGTCAAGACTTCTTGTATTTACTATGTGGTTCTTTCTCCCCATTTGTTTTGTCTGTGTTCTCAGTTTAGGGTTGAGGATACACCCTTTAGCGATCATATCGTTCTATCATCCCTTTTTAGCCAAAGAACCCCCTAAGGGCCTGTCTTTGTTCACAGTAACCTGATAATACATCACAAAGGATATAGATCAGCAAGCGTGAACATGTGCTACTTCAATCAGCAAGTAAAGGCCTGCTATCTAAATGTGAGTTTGGAAACTAAATATGATTGCATTACTCCTAGTTTTTTCCCTTGTTTCTTATTTGAGAATTATACTTACCAAGATTCAACGGATAAAGGTCCAATGTTAGCAAAGCACCCTTTTGATCCAGTTTTACAGACTAGAAGAACATATTTAGGAGAGAGAGAAGATTATTAGCTAAGGCCAGAGAGAGGGTGCTAGACTATACCCTGAAGATAAATAAACAAAGCAGTTTTATAAAAACTGGGTAAAGTCTTATCTCCATGTGCAATTACAGAATGAGGAAGAGAAGATGTTCCGTGAGATCATTTCTAAAAACTCTAGTAACTTGTGCACCCTTAGTAATGAGCTATTATTTAGCCAGGATTCTCTACAATGTAATCCCGTCTGAGAGGGCATGTGAGAATGAAACTTTAGAAACCTTTTTCCGGAAATCTGAGCTGAGCATTGATATGCCCAGACCGGATTGTGAGTGGGCCTTGAGTTTCAAGATTGTTTATGTTGTGCTTCTTATTAAGAAGTCATCTAACTCCTGTGCACCTGGTCCTAACGGACTTAGCAATTATATCTTGAAGAGTGATGTTTCTTTATGTGCTAAAATTCGGTTTCTGTTCTTCTCTAACATTGTGGAACTTAAATCTTGTCCGCCCTCTTGGAAATGATTGGTTATCATTCCGATCTACATGAAGGGAGATCACACTAATCCTTCAAACTATCATCCAATCTCCCTTAAGTAAAATCTTTGCTTCCATTCTATTAAAGTAAAGAGAGGCTTGGGCCTTGTCTACCAAGCATTTGCAAAAATATCAAACTGGTTTCAGGAAAGAATGAGCACTACCACAAACGGTTTTATGTTGAGTTTTATACAAGAAAAAGCATGTTACTAAAACTCATTGCCCATTTATGTGGCGGTGGAGGACCTTTCACAGGCCTTTGACACTATAAATAGATCATTATTGTAGTCAAAGTTAAAAGAACGAAAATAACCGGATCTAATATTGGCTATGTCAATGGATCTATATGAGAGTAACTCATTGTAGGTTAGGTTGAAAAAACAGGGCCCAATTATCTTACGGCAAAACATTGGGGTGAACATCACCAGATGACTGACAAGAACGATGCAAGATTTTTGGCGATTGATCATGTGAAATCTGACACTAGCGGTGGAGACAGAGAGAAAACCTTGAGAAGAAAAGAAGACAGATACATTTGCAAACTGAGCTCCACTACATTTGAACTTAATACATATAATGAGCTAGAGGTCTTTCTTTAAAGTGTGGCAATATATAACTTTGGATTGTGCTTATAATGTTTGTTTGTCTGGGTTGGTAGCTAATAATGTGAGTCACCATTGGTATTTACTCATTATTTACTCATACCTCTTTTTGAATGCATTAGATGAAGGGATGAGTTCATACTATAACACATACTCATTATGTTTTATTACAATGACAGGGCCAGACACAGACATTATCTACAATTGTATTGTGCTCCGATTACAGCATTTGACAACACAGGATTTACAATGCTTTTGCTTTGTACCAAGTCATAACATTGCCAACATGGATTCTGACATTGTGTTTACAACTGACGTCCCTATTACAACAGACAACGGCACGTTACCAGTAACGCCTATACCACGCAAAAACATAACATGTCACCTAACTGCCACACAGTACATTACTTCCTAGCCAAACCCAGCATTTCTCACGGTAACACGGTCCCACTGTGGTAAGTCATCTTTTGGCTAGCCGACTGGTTTAATTACACACAACTTTTGCTGCAATAGCCTTACATGGCCCATTCACACTCTATATTCATTAATTCTTTCTCCCTAACAGGCACGCAGGAACGACCCTAAAGACAGTCTTATTGAGAGCCTGAACCCTATCTCAGGAGACTTTAAATACAGAACAGTGGTGAGTTAACTTCTTGTTTCACATGGTTATATATGCCATAATGAGGTACCATGCAGTGAGTCTCTCTATCAGTATAGATAATGAACGTCAAGCATGTTGAACAGCTTTATATATAATCCTCTATAAAATAGACCCCAAAATAGAACCCAACATATCATGTTGGTAGCTTTATTTATTGCACTCCACTGGTGACTCATTCATGTAACCTGACACTGACTTGTTTAAAAGAATTGTGACATTACATTCATCTATTTCTTTCTGGTTTTATTCTCAATCTCTTTGTTTTCCAACCCCTGAATCCTGTTCCCTCACATCTCTTCAGCATTTATATTTCTTACAACTTTGGAAAGTTTTTGACATTTTATTTTTGACATGTGACTAGAATAGCTTCAAAAATATATTTAAAATTTAAAGTCTATCATTTGCCTTGTCAAAGCCCACAGAGCAAAACTGACGGCCATGCAGTTGGCAGTTCTTCTTTAAATCGCTCAATCACTTACTAACCCCACTTTTCTCATGAACCCATGCCTATAATAGTTCAAAGCATCAGATTTAAGAATAATACATTGAAATTTGAATAATGACCACATTTGGTTTTTGGAGTAGACTTTTCACTATATCTGAATAAACAGGACCTTCTCACTGAAGATGTACTACTTTTAGAGGACTTAGACAGGGGTGCATCCAAGCTCCCTCTCTATTTAACCTCTATTTATCAGACTTGGAAGATTATTTGACAGATTCCTCCTTTGCGCCCCCTAGAAATTTCACTCTACCAGTTTTTTGGATCACTTATGCTGATGAATTGATCTTTATGGATCACACACTGTGTCCTTCAACAGCTGTTAAACTCTATTAAATCTTATGCAAAATTGAATGAACTAGTGATTAACAAATGTAATGCTAACATCATTCGCTTTTCAAGAACCTTAAAGAAACCTATGAGATATACCTGGAAAATTGATAAACTCCCATTGATCCCAATATCACATATTATGTATTTGTTTTTTTTTTACATGACTGAATTGTCAAATAGGGGCAGAATTTTAACAAAAATATTAACTAAAGCGATCCAGGTGGCTATTAATGAAGATATGTGTTAGAATTGTTGTATTTTTATAAATTGAAAGTTGTTCCAACACTATTGTATGGCCAAGAGATTAACCCTCTGTCAAGGAAGATTGATTCAGAAAGGGTTAAATCAAAGGTCTGGAAAACAACATTAACATCACCAGATTGTTTAGCTATCACCTACAGCCAGGAATGACTTAACTACACCTACTCCCACTGTAGCCAAGAACCTCCATATGAACACCACTATGGCTTCCAAACTTCCAATCAAAGGGGCATTAATTAATGCAAGATCCCTTAGGGCTCATGCCCTAGATGTGGCTGATCTTATTCTCATGACCTCAACTTCATCGCCATCATTGAAACTTGGCTTCACGCTGCCTCGGGCCCTCTACTCTCGCTAGCTATCCCCACAGGCTATAACATTATTAGACATGACCGCAATACAAACCAATCCAAAGGAGGTGGCATTGCCATCATCCATAAAAATTCCAAAGAACCTCTGCATCGCCTCTATGTTTCATATTTCATCAGCAGAAGTGCTAACAGCTAAACTTGCTCAAACCCCCAACCACACCATCACTCTACACCTAATGTATAGGCCCCCAGTGCCTCTATCCACCTTCTCTGAAGACCAATCCAACATTCTGACAGACAACACTAAAATCAATTCTCAAATTAAGTGATTTCAATTTTTGCCTCTCTGACACTAATGATACCACTGCCCTTCTTATTAACAATACATTCACTAACCTAGGCTTCACTCAGCATATTAATAAACCTACACATTCCAAGGGCAGAATCCTTGACTGGATAGCTGACCTTAACTGTGAACTCAATGTGGAATCTAACCAACCGTGTGCCTGGACTGGCCGCAATCTCATCACCTTTACCATCCTAGTTAATACTATTAGTACAACTTCAGATTTTGCATCTGCTATTTCTACTAGAAATAAGCGTGACATAACCTGTGCAAAAACTCCTCCCTCTTATCCTACTGTTTCTCAATGAACATGCACGCTCATGCACCAACCCAACTGTCCTGGCTGACACCTTCAATCAAACTATGCTAAAAGCCCTTGACCACATTGCCCCTTCTAAACTGAGAAAACCTAAGCCCCGAGCTCACCTTAACTCCTGGTTTACTCCACAGCTTAGAACCTTTTTACGTAAACAAAAACAAACTCTGAAGCGTGCTGGAAAAGTAACCCTACAGAAACTAATAAAGCTAGCATTATTCTTGCAACTCTGAATGATAAGGAAGCCATACTCCAGGCAAAAAAAGACACTTATAACAAACGTATTGAACAAGCCAAATCTAATACCAAAGAGCTGTTCAGAATACTGACACTTGCACATAAAATAGCACTTGGTGCACTAATATTCAAAACACATTCCTTGGAAAGATAACCTCCCTCCAAGCCAAAATCAATGACAAAAAAAAAAGTTTATAATTCAACCCGCAACCTAACATTCTCTTGACCAAAAATAACCCTAGCCCTGATTTGTTGAAACCATTCAGTTTTTCACCCCTTTCCATTATTGAGGTGGAAAACATTATCAACAGTCTTAAACCCTCTAAGTGCCAGGGGGACCTATTCCCTGTGCCTATCATTATGGAGGCTTCCCATGATTTAACTCTGTTCATTACCACTCTCATTAACTCTTCCTTAAGCTCTGGGATTGTACCCGACAATCTGAAGGACGCTTGTTTTATCCCGCTCCTTAAAAAACCAACACTGGATGCTAACATACCAACTAACTACAGGCCCATCACTACGGTGCCTTTTCTACTAAAAATCCTTGCTGGAGCTGCTTACTTACAGATTCAAGAATACCTTGTATCTAACAAACTCCTGGGACTGAGGAAATCTGGGTTTCAACCGCGGCGCGGCACTGAAACTGCCCTCATCGATCTAAAAACTCAGATTGAAGACCTAAAAGATAAGGGTAAACTTGCCCTACTACTCTTACTCGACCTCTCTGCGGCATTTGATCTTGTACATCACCAAATACTGTGTCGACACCTTAAACTAGCTGCACACTTCTCGGATGAAGCATCTTCCTGGATCAGATCATTTTTGGATAACAGATCCATGCAGGTTTTTTCCCCCTGGGCAGCAGCCATAGCCTCTCCAGTCACTTGCGGGGTACCATAAGGATCGTGTGTCTCCCCCACTTTGTACAATGTGTTTACAAAGCCATTGTTTGATATACTGGACTATCTTGGTGTCACATACACTAATTATGCTGACAACACCCAGATACTCATACCCATCACAGGAGATTACACTACTGACTCTCTTGCTGTCAATTCTATCTACAAAGTCATCCAAGCCTGGATGGCGCAGCACAGACTCTGTCTGAATGATGAAAAGACAGAGCTCCTCATCCTCGGCTCTCACCAAAAACTCAACAAACTAGACCCATTGTTTAATTCCTTCACCATTGATGGCAACACCATCAAGGTCTCTAAGGATACCAAAACATTAGGTATTTACATTGACTCCACTCTATCCCTAGCCAGACAAACTAATGCAGTCACCTCCGCAGCTGCCTACACTTGTATGTTAATCACTGCCAGTCGTCCTTTCTTATCTCCAACCAATTGCACTCCACTAGCCAGGACTCTGGTGCTGTCAAAAATCTATTACTGTAATGCCCTCTATCTTGGCACCAACACTTGTAACTTAAACAAGTTACAAATGATCCAAAACAATGCTGTTAGAGCTGCATTAAATATCCCCAGGAACCAACATATCTCAGACACCAGATGTAGCTCTCAGTATAACATCAAATCTCCCTTAAATCACTGGCTCTCACTCACAAATGCCTCTCCAACCAATCACCCAGCTACCTGTCCAACAGATTCTCTATCCTCAACTCCAACAGAACCCGTAGAACTGCTCAAACTAATTGCCTAACCATACCACGCTTCAACCTTCAGAGATCTGGCGGGTCCAGTTTCCCAGTAATGGCTGCCAAACTCTGGAACTCGCACCCTAACCCGCTCAGAGCGGAACCCTCCTTCCTGAGATTAAAAAACATGGTCAAAACTTGCCTCTCCGCCCAAGACTCGCCCCTGACTACCCGGCAGCCTCCAGTCTAGCGATAGCCACTAGCTTTATCATTGTGTAAATAGGTACTATTTATCCTGTAATTTTCTGTTTATGTATATAGATGCAACTTACTGTAATTGATATGTATGCTTTCACTGCTGTAACCCAAGTGATGTGTCCGGATGCCCTTGGGCCTGATGTACTTTACAAATAAAATAAATAAATAAATACAAATCACTGTTTTGAGGTATGAGTTGGTACTGGTTTCTCTTGGGAGCTGGTATAAATTAAAGGTTCTCATTTTTTACAGAAACGTGTTGGATCCTCTGATTGGATCCTTATATGTGGATTTAAAATAATTATGGATGCAGGCATCACAAATAACTTTACAAACTTTTCTGAGTCAATACTGAGAGATAGTTATCAATCAACAAAGGTGTTGATTGTGAACCCTATTCCATCAAGGAAAAATGTGCTTTCTCAAGATTGGATTGGCCATTGAGAAAAAGTGTTCCTATACATTATATAATAGTTTGTCCTGTTGTGATAAGCCTTTTCCAACTTACTTAAAAGAAAGTAATAGTAACATTAATGTTTTTGAAGGAGGACATTGTTCAATCAAGGGAGTTTCTTATGCTTCATTGTCCTGCGTTAGAAAACTTGAGATTCTTGTTGTTTGGACATTTTACATAATACTCTTGCACTCTTCAACAGAATTTTATGAAAGACAACCAAGTGGCCAGGAAACGCAAATAAAATGGAAGTAGAGACATTTCCGAAATTGCATACAAATGTCTTTGATTAGGTGGTAACCATGTTAACTTGTTTATGGAATGTTTTAGTGAGAACGATGTATATCCATAGTATTGGGGGATACACAGGTGCATACAAATCCAATTACTTTGGAAATGTGTGTGTTTATTATTTTATTAATTGAGTGATGTATAGTACCTATGATTACTATTTGTACCCATGGTTATGATAATAGTTTTATGACATGTTATATAATGACTTTTGGCAATAATTACATTAATGTGTTTGTGCTAAATATTGTTGGGTAGGGGACAGGCCTGTCCTACCCCTCCTAGGCACTTTAGAGTGCGCTGAGGTGCATTTGAGGCACTATGATGGGCCAGAGGTAGGGGGGCCATTAAGAGAGGGATGCCTTCCTGTTTAACAGGACCCCATTTTAGCATAACCAAATATAGGCTAACTACACAATACACTCTAAAAGCGCAAGAAACTATTTTGCGTAGATATTATTAATCATAGGTAGAAGGGAAGGCCTGTGTGATAAATGTAAAATTGTATGCATTAGGACCAAGTTCATGAGACCACAGAAATCCCCAGCCATGCCCGAGCTCCCATGAGGACAGCCCACACCCCCAAACAGTGTTGCAAAGATGTGTTTTTTACCCAAGAGGAGCGTGCCCTAAAAAGCCACGATCAAAGACCGGTACATGGTGTGTATGTTATCTCACACTGCCCAACGCACAACACAGCCAATTCTTGGGTGTCCACGAGTTATAGCCCAAATATTATTATTATTTTTTTTTTATCTCTACAGATTTTTTTACAAAGAAAAGTAGTAGTTGTAGCAAGTAGACAGAAAAACTGAAGAACTGTAGAACGAACTGAAAAGAAGAAAAAAGAAAAACAGTTTGCTAACACTGAAGAAAGAACAGAGGAGCCATTTCTGTTTGTTGCCTCCGATCAATTTTCTTCCAACTATTTTCCTCATCTTGAAGTGTGAAGTTAGATAAACTGTTTTTCAAATATATAAAATGAATTTCTTGCGTCGATGGACAGTTCAGGAGGAGATGGCGGATTATTTCCTTTACATTAGTGGATTTGCAAATTCGGCAACAGTTGGTTAGAGATAGGTGTTTTATAGCCAAAACTGAATTTGTTTCCAATAAATGCAGTCGGATTTTTAAAAGGTAGTTACGCGCCAACCTACTTGGGAAAAGCTTTAGGTAGGGTTGTAAAGAGTCCAACTTCGTGAAAAATGAGGGGAGATGGCCGGAGAGTTTGTATTTGTTAGCGGTTTCGATAGTCTTAATCCAGTCGAGCTCTTTAATCTTTTTGATAACTTTTACTGGGTTGGTTATAAGCTTGTCCGCGTTACTTTCAACTGAATTTAGAATGGACAAGTTCTTGGTTTCCCATCTCATCAACATTTGGCAAGTGCCAAGCCGAATTTCTTTGTTTATCAGGCGGTAGGATTTATGGCGAGACTTTCTGAATACATTTCCTGTATAGTAGGACGCTGTTGCAGTCTATTGTTGTTGCCAAAAATGAGAGACTGAGTTCGCGTCTAATCAATGTGATGGGTGTCGATTTTGGGAGACCAAGAATTGATCTCCAAAAAATCACTTCTAGTTTTGGCCACAATTCTGCGGGAAGGTTCGGCATGGTGTCTGCGCCGTAGGCCTAGGATGGTATGACCTTCTTTTTGTAGAAATCTCTGGCTGGGATGATTGAGAATCGGCCAAATTCGATGTCGATGGCTTTCCCTTGAGTTGCCAATTTTGTGGTTTTAGCATGTAGCGGCTCTTGCATCGCTTTTTCTTTAGGCGAGCTGTCCAAGATAACCCCAAGGTACTCGAAATTAGTGACTCTCTCAATTGTGGTCATACCCAGGTGGAGGATGATCTTTTCCTTCTTTTTTGCTGTTTTTTCAATGGCCATCATTTTTGTTTTTACTTAATTAATGTCCAGGTTATTTTCCGCCATATACTGCTGCAAGTTGGTAAGTTGGAGTTGTAAGCCTATTGGGGTGTGATCTAAAAGAATTAGGTCATCGGCGTAAAGCAGGCGGCTGATCTGGTCGCCTCCGAGTTTTGGTGGAAAAGCTCGTACTGATTTTTCGGTTTCCTGGAAGTCACTCAAATAAGTCCAGAACAAGGCCGTGGCCAATGGGCAGCCCTGTTTAACTCCTCTGGCCGTAGGTATTTCCCCTGAGAGAGTCCCTTGTTGGTTCAATCGGACCTGCATGGACGTGTTGAAGTATAGGGCTCTAATTGGGCCAAGTAGGTCGTGTGGGCATTTCCATTGGGTGAATTTCTGCCACAATCTTGAACGGTCAACTTTATCAAACGCCTGGGTAAGGTCGACAAAAGTGATGAATAGACGAGGTTGACCTTCCAGGATTTGCTTTTAAGCAAGCTCAGGATAAGGGTGTTTTGCATTTGTGCCCAGGTTCTTTTTAAAGGCACAAGAAATAAAACTATGTAAGAGAAGAGACCCAAAAAGTTTGCCTATGGGGTCTAGAAGGGCGATAGGGCAATAGCTGGATCTGCCCTGTTTCCTTTTTTATAGTTGAGCACTACATTCGCGCATGTCCATGATGGAGGGATGGACTTGGTGGAGGAGCAGCGACTAAAGATTAGGCTCAGGAGTGATGACCAGACTTCTGGATGTGTTTTTAAGTGTAAATTGGTGATTCCGTCGGGGCCTGCGGCACGCAATGGTTTTAATTTTCTAATCAGATCTTGAATGTCCTCAATGTTGTCCAAACGGATCCAAGGAGTGTTGCAATTTTCCGTAATCACTTGAGTGGTTTTGGGTCTCTGAAAGAGAGTTTCAAAGTAAGCCTCCCAAGCCGATTGACCAATTCCGTTAAGTTGGCACGGTCGAGTACCTGGTGTTGTTGAGTGAATGAGGGACCAAAAGTCTCTGGCGTGATTGCCGTTTATAGCCTTAAGGATGTTTTCGGCATCCAGTTTGCAGAGTTTATGGCGGTGGCCTCTTGGCCATGATTTGGAGGTTTTTTCAGCTGCTTTGATGATGATTGAAGACTGCTGGAAGTCTAATTTTCGTGCCTGCCTTTTTGTTTTCTTGAGAGATCTCTTTTTATCAGCAATCAATTTGTCATAGGAATGTTTTTGTTCAGTCGTAGATTGCTTTTTTTTCCCTTGTGGGACTCTGAAAGTGGTCAGAAATGGGGGTATAGTCCACCTCCATCCGGTGTACTTGGTTGCTAAGGCCTTTGTAGGACAATGTTATAGAGGTTATTGCCCTTTCTGTCATCCTGAGTCTTGTTCCTTGCGATGTTACCTCAATGTTTGCACTCATTAGGTGGTTGATCAGAGGGCTCGAGGCCCAGATTGTTTCTAAAAGGTTGTGGTCGCTTTCAGGTGATCTTACCACTGTGTATGAGGTAATTTGCGGTAACAAGGATCGTGACACAAAGATATAATCAATTGTTGATTTAGAATTGGCTCTTTCCCAGGTTGGTAGTCTGTTTGGGTCCAAGAAGACTTGGTCGAGGTTGGTGAATGATCTGGATTTCATCAGGTTTTGCCATTTAGCTGACCTCTGATCCGTTGGTACTTTTTTTGGTTTGATCGCAGTGTGGTCAGTCGGGGTTTGGCAGTTGATGTTAACATCCCCGCATATAACTATGTGGTCAGGTTGGTGGTTTGCTTGGGCCCAGTTGATCGTGCTGATGAATTTTGCACAGTCTATAGTGGCAGGGTTCCAATAAATTGTGATGACGATTATCTTCCTCATCTGTGTTTTATTTGTTTTTGCATCCCTTGTTAGCCAATTTAGCTTCACCATCAGCATGAAATGGTTCTCTTTCAGTTTTTGGATTTCAATTAAATCTCATCCACTTCGGATTGCGATAAGTAGGCCTGCTGTTGGGAGTCCTGTAGATCCTTTTTTGGCCAGGACTGTATTCGTCTCGTAGCTGTCAAGGATAGGAGGTTGGAGTAGCCATGTCTCTTGAAGGCAGATAATGTCATACTTGCTCAAGTTTATAGAGCCAGGAGTTGTTAGGTGAAGAAAGCCTTGTGTGTTCCATGAACACATTTTTATTTGATCTTGATCATTTGATGTCCAGGGGTCGCTCATGTTGCTGTAGGTCTTGTTCTTTGATGGCTATTTTTGGCGATTTATCTTTAAGGCTTTTGGCAGCCACTACCACATGGACTGAAGTGAGGAAGTTGGAAGAGGTGTAGCCGCGACAGAACAAAGCTTGTTCTGGATTTTCCTTTGAATGTAATGATCGTCTTTTGAATGTATGGTCCTAGGTTGAAAGCTTAGGGTTACTGAGGGGTCATGATGGCTTGGGTTTTCGTGGTCCTCTTTTGTAGAGTTTACAGTTTGTTTTAAAGGCGTTACTGTTTTGGTTTTCCGGTAGGCCTTATTCGGATTTACCCCAGACCCTAGAGTGGTGCTAGTTCTCATTGGTGAACTGCAATGTTTTTGGTATGATGATCTAGGTCGGTCACTTTCTTTTTTGAACTCGTGGGTCTCTTTAAGTTCCAGGTTATTACTTGGTTTTATTTTTCTCGAGGATTCAGTTATATCATAGCCCATTATTAGCAGTTCTTCTAGTGCTGATCTCAGAAGGTTGTTGATGGACGGTGAAGCTATGTACCGATGTGAGATCGCCTTAGAGTGGTAATGACTTGGATCGACTATCTGGAGGTCAGCAGATGTTATCGAGAGTAGTTTCGGGATAAGGCTGAATAAGTCAATGACTGCTCTTCTGTTTAACGTTACTTCATCGTGGTTCTCAGGAATCTGCTCTAATTTTAGTATCCATCGGGTTTGGGGTTTCGTTTGGTATTTGTCCGTTTTGGATTTGTATGTAATCCTTGGAGCTAACTTTGCATGATCTCTGAAAGGAGTTTTTTCTCTTTGGGCATTTACTCAATGGTCCCTAGAGCTTCTGCGTGGTTTGTCTTTGTGTCGTGTCCTCAACCGATGGATGTGGTTGTCTCACTTGTTTCTCTCATGTTTTTGAAGATTAGATCTGGGCTGAGAGGTAGGTGTAAACTGAGTGAGAGCGTTGCTGCAGAATCGGAGTTACGTTGGGGCTCCGAGTGTGGACTTGTTGGTGAGTCTGTAATATGTCGGGTGATGTTCATCAAATTCTCGTTGTCTAAGAAGGCTTCAACCCCTCTTGGGGATTGGTTGATTGTCTCAATAACTTTGTTAAGTGACTCTTGTGCATCTTTTACTTTAGTCTTCAATTTCAGAAGGGACGCTGGACATTTTTGAGAAGGTATTACTTTATTCTTAACTGGCACTTGTTGTTGTTATAGCCCATATAACTGACTAAAACTTAAGATCACTGAATTCCATGGCACCAGGTGCCCTTTGACCACCAACCCCAAAGTAACACGTCCTGAAATGTTCAAAGAGGATGTACAGGGCACATCATTGAGAAACAATCATGTGATTTGTATTGCGAGGTGCTGGGAGGCATACATTATAGTTCAAAACAAGGGTGGAGACCTTGGAGTCAGATGGCGTGGAAGGGAGTGGGTAAAATGTGTGTGTGGAGGTTAGAGTGCCCCAGAATCTCATTTGTGTCCATCTTAAGGCCTGCCAAGTGCACAGTATGAGTAATAAAACAAGTTGTATAGTAGGAATACAATACATTTGTTTTCTGACCATTGACATGAGAAGAACATGAGCCCTGCAGCACACATATGATGGAAGGCGGACAGACTGGGCTGGGACCAATAGACCAGCACCCCTTTTGGGTAAATGTGGAATATGTATAGGGTCCATCCAATCATCCGCGCAGGTTTTTACTGTATGTTGTTGCATCATTATGACGCTGTGTACCTTTAAAAGGTTCTGCTTGTACCTCTTTTTGGAAGAATGTTCTTGGCAGCGAGTTCTTTGCTGTTGCTCTCATATGCGTGTGAGATTAAAACTTGTTATCCTTACAAGATCGACTTGGGCCTTTGTTCCCTGGCAGGTTGTATTCTCTCTGGTGTGAGCGTTTAGGGGAGTACCTTCAGTATGCATGATTGTGTGTAAGGTTAACTTTGATCAACCAAGATCTCAATACAAATCAAATGCCTCAGTTCAGTGATGCACCACAGAAAATGATTAAGCTTGGACATATAGTTTTGATATGTTTGCTAAAGAAGTCTACACAAGGGTCACATTGTGCACAGGAGACTTTTATCTGGCAGTAATCATGAGCAGGTTTGCATTGGAGGTGGATTGAATGCCCTTGGGTGTTGTAATGTTAGTTGGCATGGATGTGGTTGAGCTTGGGGTGAGAGATAGGGATTGTTTAATGCTAATGGTTGTATCCAGGCAGAAGACAGAGATGTATTCAGCTAATTACTTAGTTTATTTCATGTTAGTTTTGAGTACCTATGGGTGGGTGATCTCTCTGTATATGTTGAATAAATTCATCATCTTGTTTAATGGCTGCTTCGATGCCAGATTGATACAAACATTTTTCACACAGGTAGTGCATGTATGTTTAAGCTGGTAATGGAGTAGGCATGCAGGTTTAACAAACTGTTTGAAGAATGTCTTCTATACACTTTCCTTACAGCCCTCTTTATGTCTGCCATTTCCCTGTTAAACCATTTATTATATTGTTTCCAGTGTGGTTGGCCATGCATTGATGTCTGGGGCAAGAGTGTTCAGAAGTTGGGTAACAGAGGATTGAAAATAAACTAATATGACATCTGTGTGGATGGTGTTGCTAGGCGATGGTAATTCTGATGTGTGAATAAGTAGGCAAAGGCCTCTGGGTATATGCTCTTGAGGGTTCTAAAATCTATATTAAGTGGAGGATTGTTATATTTTGTTTCTACCTTGTCTTAGAGTTTGGGTAGATCTCATGATTTGGGTCTGTGATCAGACCATGATAAGAGAGCAGTGATTCCGTTTGACATGTTTCATTTGTGGGAGAACATTGAGTCCAATATGTTACCCCCATGTTTTGAAGGGATATCTACTCATTGAATTAACCCCAGGTCTCTTATTGTGGAGAAGAGTTTTCGGGCAGGGCAATTGGATGGGATGTTAGTCCAAATGTAATTCGCTTGTGGTAATTAATTTATAGAAGGATAATAGAATGATTGTATCAAGGTCTAACCAGTTATTAAGGAAGATGTTAACATATCCTAGTTGACTGTATGTGATAAAGAGGGACCTAAAATTGTAAGCATCCATTATGTTTTTCATGCAAAGGAAGAAAAACGTGTTGCTTGGCTAAAGTTATGCAAGAGGTCTTGAGAAGGATGCAGGATAAAGCTCAGCATGTTTATGACTGTTCTATTCACAATTGTATCATTAGGAAAAGTTTAATTGAGTGATGACGTTGTTTAATAAACATATTTCCGTGATGCCTAGCATTGAGGTGTTGAAGGAAGCCAGATGGATGCATTTTTACAGCTGAGTGGGCAATTATTAGGGCAGACTTGAAGCGTATAAGGGTAAGTATTAGAACAAAGTTATAGTCCAGTGAAAAAGTGTTGGATATGTCATCGGGCCTCATTACAACCCAGGCGGTAAGTTCCCTACTTTACCACCATGGTGTAAACTCTGTTTACACCATGGTGGATGGCGGATTTACCGCCCCATTCCAAGGTGAGTGGGGCGGTAAATTCCCATTCCCCATTTACCCTTCCCCATTCCCATTTTTGCCCCATAGGGCATAATGGGAGTGGGGAAGGCGCTAATTACGGCACCGTAAATTACGGTGCCGTAATTAGCACCAAGGCGGGTTAGCGCCTTGCATTTTAACGGCTGCTAAAAGCAGGAGTTAAAATGGTAATCAGGCGTTAAGGGTTAACGGTGCTGACGGCGCCGTTAAACCCTTAACATCTGGGTTGTAATAAGGCCCATAGTTTTATTGGTTGCACGGATGTCAGATATAAGTAGTATGTTTAGGAATGTTAGGTTATTTCTTTTTCCTCTTTATAACTGGAGAGAATAGCTAGAGAGTCCAGGAAAGATCAGATTAGGGTTTCCTAGTAACGTGGTTGGTGATGAGTTGTCTGGAGGTCTGATTGGGTGTTTACTGTTATTCACTAGGGTTGGTATATTGTTTGATGGTCTCATTTTGGGGTTGGGACTTTTTGGAGACTGTGGTTTAGATGTATTGACTGGCCTGAGGGTAGAATGTGTGGAACAAAGTGTTGAGGTGGAATTTTAGGCATGCGTCATTGAACTGTATGAATAGGATTCCATGATTGTACAATCTCATAGGAGCCAGGGTGTTACATTCAGAGATTAAAGGTGGATTGATCACATGGGTGAGCATTGCCAATTAGATGTACCTTACTGCACCAGTCCCCTGGGTGTTGCTGGGAGGAGTGTAGGAGCTCTGCACTGCTGCATTAGGTGGCCATCTGACCACCATGCAGGGTGGCCAATATGTTGGGAATTGAATGCCTTACTTTTCTGAGCATGCATGGTATTCAAGGACTCAATGACACACAGGTATGTAGGCAAGAGGAAATCTGTACCCAAATTAATTTCAGGCAGAGCCAATACATGTGCATTGGCACTTGTAATATCTTATGATCCATCCACTTCCCAGAGCACATCCCTAGCCACCTTATCACAACCTATTTGAAAGCCTGCTGTGTTACTGTGCATTCAGTGAGATGTACATCATTAAATCCAATCTGAAATATTGGTAACCCCGTATGGTGGTTGTTCTTTCTAGCAGGTAACATACCTCTCTTGCAATTGTGTCAAATAATTTCCACTTCCACTTTCTTATCATTGCCTATGTTATTCTTCTTAATCCTAGTTCCTCTTCATCTTCATTTTCCTAGAACCTATTTTTATTCCCCTTCCTTATCGTAGCCCCATTTGAGCATCCTAAACCCTTTTTCTCATTCAAGAATGTCATTCTTATGCCTTACCATCATCTTAGTCAATTGTCATAGTCCATATTTTTCCTCTCCAAACATTGCCTTATTATTTCATTGCAGTATATTTCCTGATCCCAGTCTCCCTTCCTCAAAAATGTAGCTCTTCCTCATTGCATCCTCTCTTGATTTTTCATGTTTTAGTACCTCATTATACTCCTTCAAGGAGTCATATTTTCCCCTCTCCTTCATCATGCTAGTCCCACTTAAATTTCCATGTCCACATGCTAGTAAATATTTATTTTCCTTATCCTTAAGCTAGCCCCTTCACTTACACTTTCTCTTCATCATCCTCTCATTCTTCATCATCCCTTTTCCTTATCCTAGTCCAGCTTCCTTTATCATCCTAGTATACCTTCCTCATGCTACTGTCTCCTCCCAAAGTAATACAAATTATACAGCCTTAAGGCAACCTACGGTGAGTTCACATGATTTTTAATTTGTGTGTACTGATTAATGTTAGGTGCTGTGGTCTATGGTGTTGACACTGAGGCTGCCCAGACTACATCAAAACAATAGGAACACCAAATGGTGACCCGCACCCTTAGTTATAAAAAAGAAAAGAAAGTAAAAAAGTTCAAAATAGAGCCATTTGCATTGGTATCACAATTTTAATAGAGAGCAATGTTGTCGGTTTGTCCACTAGTTGTCGGTTTGTCCACCAATTTCAAGGAATAGAGAACATAAACTTGTTGATTTCTCAAGTTTTCCAGAAGCAATGTTGTTAATTAATCCACAGATTTTACTAAATTGAATGCATTAGGATGTTGGTTGTTTTTGGAGTCTTGAGTTGTCAATCTTTGTTAACTCCCTCGACACGTGTTTCTCCAAATTGGGTGGTCTGGTTCCTCAGGAGGGATTTTTTTTGTTTAGAGGGGGAAAATAGCTGAAGCTGTAAAGAAATTAATGTCTATAAGTCCTAAAATGTGGTACTAGTTCAATTGCTATATGGGGGGGGAGAGAGGAAATAGTAATCACATTTGGAGTCTCTAGGATCTTTAAATATTAATAATAATAGGTGGTACTTACTATTTAGATGTATTCATAGAGTGACAATTGCAATGGGGTATGGCTGGCCCTTGCGTCATAAATTTTTGTTGTTAGCCAGTTGTAAGGCAAGTTGTAATAAATTTGAGTTCAGATCTTAGTAGTTAGTCCTGGTCTGGTGATCTGGGAATTCAAAGATATAAGACAACTGTCAGCAGGTAATTGTTTACATAACACTTGTTTTCCTCAATATGTGGTTTAAAGTAAGATTGAAATTAAATTTTAATTGACAGGGTCATAGGGATAGGGGGTGATCACAATGTGTGGTCTTACCTGAATGAGAAAAGTTCTAGAACATTAGTCCTGATCTAGCCCGTTAGCCTTGCTTTGTTCGTGGCTGATGTAGCTTGACTGTTTGTGCGAACGGGCCTACTATTTTTACCTCGACGGCACAAATTGGCGTCAAAAACATAGTGATGTCATCACGCATGCAGCGCTATGCGATGACGTCATCACGCATACTGTACTGCGTGACGATGCCATCGCGTCCAGCCCCAACCCATGTTGCAATCATTAATAGTATTGCTTGCCGGTATGGATGTCAAAAGATTAGTTAGATAATTATGGGGTGTATATTCCTAGAGACAATGGCCCTCATTACGATACTGGAAAAAAACCATGGCGCTATTAGCACCATGGTTGGTGCCGGTATCGTAACGAGTCCGCCAATGTTCAATGAGGAATTACCACCCCATTCCAAAGTTGGCAGGGCGGTATTTCCCCATTGAACATTGGCCCTTCTCCATTCCCATTTTTGCCCCATAGGGCTCAATGGGACTGGGGAAAGCGCTAAGTATGGTACCGCAAATTGCGGTACCATACTTAGCACCAAGGTCCCTTTGCGGGTCCCTACTTTAACGGCTGGTATAGGCCATCCGTTCAGGTCGGGTCCACAAGGGACCTTGTATTAAGGCGCTAATGGGTTAACGGCACTGCAGCCTTTTACGGCGCCGTTAACCAATTAGCGCCAGGGTCGTAATGAGGCCCAATAAGTAGAGAAGAAGAGGATTGTATCAGGGAATACCGCATGTGGAATCATGAAGCAATGTATTTTAAACATAGTTCACTGTGTGTTGTTGGAGTGAACATGGAAACTAGATGAGTGCTCAGGCATGTAGGTACACTGGTGTGTTATAGTTTAATCATTTAGTGGCTGGTATCTAGGATTAGGGTATAATGGCTGGTAGATTTGAACATTGAGAACATAAAGTGCACGTTTAAGTACAGTGTGCAGTAGAAATGCGTTGGTATAGATATACAGTTCATATGATATGTGTTGCAGTTTCAAATGAAATTAAATAGTTCATTGTCAGAATTTAATTCGGTATGGCAGCTGTCTGTCAGGCATATCCATTTTGCTTCACATTGGCGCAGTATCTTTTCTCAATTGCCACCTCTTGCCGGTTTGGGTATTTTTTCAATCCCAAAGAAGGAAACACCATTTATGTCATCACTGGCATGGTGTTGAAAAAAGTGGTTAGCGAGGGGGTATCTTCCGTCCTTATTCCTCAATGTTCTTAGGTGTTCAGTTATTCGTGTTTTCAGGTTTCTAATAGTGCTGCCTATGTATAGTTTCAGGCATTTACATACTATTCTATATACCACAAAGGTTGCATTACAATTGATGAAATCCTGGATGTGATGTTCTTTTCCATTAAGTAGTAAAAGGGTAGTTTTTGAGTCGACTGAATAGTTGCATACAGTACAGGATCCACATTTGTAGCTGCCTTTTAGTTTGGGCATATTCCAAAGTTGTGTTAGTCCTTTTGGGTCTGTTTTAAGTTGAAAATGAGAAGTACATAATATATTTTTCAGGTTCCGTGTTCTGTGATACGTGATATTTGGATTGTCTGACAAATATGGTCTAAGATCTTCATCCGAAGTAAGAATCGACCAATGTTTGAGCAGGCTTTTTTGAATAATGGATGCTTCCGAATTGAATGTTGTGATAAATCTGATATTCTGATCCTTTGTTGTTTTGATCTGGGGTTTATTTTGTAGTAGTTCAGTTCTTGGTCTGAGTATTGTTTTTTATATGCTTTATTGAGGTGTGTGTTGTGGTAGCCTCCGTCACGAAATTTCTGTTTGACTTTAGTCACATGTTTACCAAATTCCTCAGTAGTTGTACAGTTCCTTTTGATTCTAAGGTATTCCTCATAGGGGATATTTGATATGGTATGGTGTGAATGGTTGCTTGTGGCATAGAGTGTACTGTTGCTTGCCGTTGGTCTGACATAGAGTGTGGTTTGTATAATATTGTTTGCCACATATAATTCAATATCTAGGAATTGGATCCTCTCTGTGCTTTCTTGCATAGTGAGCTTGAGGTTATAAGAGTTATTTTTGAGGTGCTGGTGGTATTCCTTAATTGTTTTGATGTGCCATTCCAAATTAACAGGATGTCGTCAATATATCGCCCCAGAATATAATATTGTTGTTTTGCGTGAAGGCCGGATGTTACCATGCATACTGTAACTCATAGTGACCCTTGTAGAGGTTGGCATATGCGGTGCGAATTTGGCCCCCATCGCTGTGCCTTGTTTCTGTTTATAGATCTTGGAGTTGAATAGGAAGATATTATTATTTAATACAAAGTTGAGCATTTCAAGGATCATTACATTGTGTCTATAGTAGGAAATTGAGCGGGTTTTCAGAAAGTATTCAGTTGTCTCAATGCCCTTATTGTGTAATATACTGGTATACAATGAGGAAACATCTAGAGTAACCAGTTTGACATTTTCCTCCCAATGTACTGATGTACGTTGTTGGATGATGTGTTTGGTATCCTGTATATAGGAGGATAGGCAAGCTGCTAAGGGTTGAAGATGTTTATCGATAAATTCTGAAACTGGTTCTGTTGGAAAGCCTATGCCGTTGATAATTGGTCTTGTGGGTGGTAGGTCCAGGTAAGGCTTATGGATTTTAGGTATGAAGTATGCTGTAGCTATGATTGGATGGTTGGGTGTCATATAGTTCCATTCATCTTCTGACAATAGTCCTTGTTCATACCAATCGTTGTTCATATGTTGCCATTCTGCTGTAAGTGTTGAAATAGGACTTTCCTTTATTTCCTCATAACATTCTGTGTCTTGAAGGTTAATATTTGCCATTGTAATGTAATCCTTGACAGTAAGTAAAACTATATTTCCTCCCTTATCTGCAGGTTTGAGGATGATGTCCTGATTCTTTTGCAGTTCCTTTATGGCATTCTTTTCCATAGTTGTCAGATTATATCTTACCTTTTTGCCTAGTTTTTGCTGCACATTCAAATAGTGATGTCTAAGGTCAGTGATGACAAGTTTTTGAAAATGTCTATTGAGGCTGTCATTTGGAGGTTAGGATTGAATGTTGATTTGGATTTGAGTTTGGTCTCTGGTGCCAGTGCAAGGTCTAGATTTAATTCAGATGCTAAAGTTTCTATGGATTTATCTTCAGAGTCATCTTGGAGGCTCAGCAATGTAATGGTGTGTTCAGCCATTGTAGTTGTAAGAGTTGAAGGCGAAAGTGTTTTTGGTTTGGGTTTGCAGATTTTGGTTGAGTAAAGATTTTTCAATTTGAGTTTTCTACAGAATTTGAAGAGATACACATTTGTTTGGAAATAGTCCAATTTGCTGAATGGACTAAAGAAGAGGCCTTTATTAAGTGCCTTAATTAGATGGGGAAAGGTTTAGTCATGTTAGGTTCATGACTATGTTTTCCTTGTTTATTTGGTTTTTGACCTTGTGGAGAGTCCGGGTATTTCTGTGTCTCTTCGAGCTTTCCTTCCCCCTTGCTCCTCTTATCTGTGATTTCCAGATGTTGAGATATTGTTGTTTGTTTTGGGTAGTGGTGATTTGAAGATCAGGTATGTTCGTTCCAGTCTGTATTGTTGATATTCTTCTAAAAAAGGAAACAAGTTTTCCACTGTTGGTAGAGTGGTCAGGGTGTCTTCAGCAGTTGGCTCACTGGAGTATCAGTTTCACTCCCTTTTGCTGAGTGTAGGTCTGAAGATAGTGGGGTTGAGATTGGTGTTGTGGTCACTTGTTTGGATATTTTGTTTGTTTTTGTAGTATTACTTGCTGATGTAAGAGGTTTCTGAAATGTGTAGACTCTGTAGTCTAGTTCATCTCTAAAAAAATGTCGCTGTTTTTTTGCCTTTAATTCATGGGTGTAGATGTTAAGGAAATTGTCTAATGTCTGATAATTCTTGAAAGTGGCTTCTGGCATATTAAGGTTTATAATTAGTTGTTTAGTAGTTTCCATTTCTTTCAATACAAGTTTGTGTTTTTTTTTGTGTGTTCAATAAGTCTGCAAATCATTTCTTTTGAAGTGTTTATAAGCAGCGGTTCCCAATTTTTTGTTGCCTCCACTTCGTGTTCTTTGAATGACAGGAAAATGCAAATTCGTAGACCTCTAGGTATTCTATTTACTTCTAAGTATTTTTCCAGTTTTGCAATTTCCCCTCTGCCTCCTCCCAGTCCATTTCTCTAGTCCCTTTTTCTTTTTGCTCATCCTAGTCTTTCATATCATCCCCTAACCCTTTTCCCTGTTTCAGTCCCACTTTCTCTTTCTCATCCTAGTGTCCTAAATCCTAATCTTAATTATGTTCCACTGTCCCAGTTCCTCTCATCAAGTTTATTTATTTTTATTTTATTGTTCATTACCAGTCAGTGTTTTCTAAGCACGTGATCGGGATTCAAGCCTGTGTTGTGCCATGTTGCCTTGCTTCCAAGACTAATGTGTTGCCCATGAGCTATCCTTGCTTGTTCCTCTTGCTATTCCTGCTTCCTTGATTCTCTCCCTCGCCACTCTTTCTTTTCCTCATCATAGTCACTCTTCCTCTTTCCATTTCCTAGTCCCTCTTCCTTCTTTCACATACCAGTCCTTGACACTCTTCCTCGTCCTAGTCCTACTTCCTCATCACAGTCCCCCATCCACACCCATCTTGCTCATTCTAGTCTATTTTCTTTTTTCTAGTCACTCTTCATCACCCTCTTCCAAGTCCTAGTGCCTATTTGCCATCCAAGCCTGTTTTCTTTGTTCCATCCCCCCTTAATGATTCGTGTTCTAGTCACGCTCCCTTGTACTATGCCATATTCCTAGTTCTTCTTCCTCTTCCAAGTTTCTTTTTTTAATCATAGGCCTTTGCTCTCAGCCTAGCCATACCTGAACTATTGCCTCTTCCTCTTAGTTGATCTTCTTCTAGTCCCTCTTCATCATGCTAGCTCTTCATAGAAGTCCCTCTTCATCATCCTGATCCCTTTTCCTAGTCCTTCTTCCTTGGCCTGTTCACTGTTTCTTTTTCTGGTCCCAGTTCAGATTCTTCATGCTCATGTGTGTGCCTCTACCTCTCATGCTTCTTCTTTGTTATCCTCGTCCATCTTCATCTTCTTTTTCTTAATACCTCCTCCTGTTCTCGTTCCTTACACTAGTCCATTTTGTTCATCCTTGTCTTGTACCCACATTCAGATACATTGTGCTTGTCCCACATCCTATTCCTTGTCATTTTCCTCCTTCATGTTCTTGTACTTATTCCCTGTTCCTCTTGCTCATCCTCACTCATCTTCATCATCCTAGTCATGCTTCCTCTTTCATTTCTTCTTCCTCAACCTCATCCCTCTTCCTTTTCTCTGTCCTAGTCTCCTTTTCTCTCTGTTGTCCATCTTACTCATTGTAATCACTCTGCTCAGTCCCTTTTACCCATACCTCTTCCTCATCCAAGTCCATCTTCACCATCCCTCTTTCACTTTCTCATTCCAGTCCATCCCCCTCATCAAATGCGCTCTTCATTTGTCCCTCTTTCTCGTTCTCATCCTGAACCATGTTAATCATCGTAATTTCTTCCTTAGTCACTCTTTTGTCCCTCTTCATCAACCGTCATCCTAGCCCCTCTACTTCTTCTTAGTACCGCCTCCTGATACTTGTGCCTCGTCCTCATTCCTCTTCCCTCATATCAGTCTCTCTTCCTCCTTTGGCATCATCCCACGTGTTCACGCCTAACATTTGCCATTCACCTTAGTGCCTCACCATATTATAAATTAATAGTTCTCAACCTAGTCACTTTTATCTTTCTCTAACTCATCCTTCTTAGCCATTATGTTCCCACTCCCTTTTCCTCCTTCTATACCATATTGCTTATTCAAATCGGTCTTCATTATTCCTCAATATCATCCTAGTCACTCATCCCCTTTCTAATCAATCTTCATCATCCCTCATCTACCTTCTAGTCACTGTTCTTGGTCCAAATCCTACTATGCCATACTAGTCCCTCCAAATCTTCTACATCTTATTCTATCTTCCTAATCACAGTCCCTCCCTCTAATCTAGGTTCCCCTTTCCTGACAAATCCCCACTCCTCTTTCTCATGCAAGTATGAAACTCACTTCCTCTTCCTCATGCCAGCCCTTCATCGGCTTGCTCTTACACTTCCTTATCCAAGGCTGTCTACCTCATCCATCCTTCTATTCCTCGCCCTCATCCCTTTTCCTGACCTGGGTCCCTTCTAACACATCCAAAGCCCTCCTGAGTGTCAAGGGTCCTAAAACACTTTACGTATCCCTCATCCAAATCTTTTGTTATATTCCCTCTTCCGCCTTGTCCCTCAACCTTGTCTATGTTCAAAGACCACTTTTCCTCTTCTGTTAACCTCTCCCTACTCTCTCTTCCTCTTACCCATCATAGTCCCAATTTCCATCATAGTTTCCCATTCCTCATTCTGGACCCACTTACTCACCCCATGCACTCCTCCCAGATGTGTGTCTCTCATCATATTTCCACTTCCCCATTCTTCTTCTAGTCGAATCGTCTTCATCCCACATCCTCATAACTCATCATTGTTTCTCATTCTAGTACCTCTTCATCTTTGTACTACTTTTTCCTTCTTTTTTGTCCATGCTCTTCTTCCCCATCCTAGTCCAAGGAACAAGACAATCTTATGTAAAGATGTGAATTTAGGAGGTTCTGGACCCTCAATGAATGTCAAAATGTAGCATCTCTTTGCTGATGGTGGGATGTTCACCACCAGAAAACTCAAATTTCTCATATAAATTAGGAGGCTGAAAGCACTATATCTTTGAATACTAGACAGTGTATGGAAGGCATGGTATCAGTGTAAGACAGAGACAAATGATCACAGTTCAAGGGTGTTTATCAAACTGTAAAATGAGTGGGATACACACATAATCTAAACCAAAGTCTAAGATGGGCGCAAGCTACAACTATCAAATAATAAGAATACTGTTGAAGTGGGATCTAGTCAAATAAAAAAGGCCTATCTAAAAAAAAGCATATTGCCAATCCTTACAGCTATGCTACAAAAGAGTGTGGGATAATGTTCACAAAAAAGAAAGAAGTGTTCACAAATTCATAAGTCAGGATGTTATGGCCAGGGTCGCCCTTCGCCACGTTTCTTAGCACGGGGTAAGGCAGCATTCTTTTCAGTTCCTCTTCCAGTATCAGGACCTTCTGTGTTTAAGTCTCTTCTCATTCAAAGTCTCTTGTTTCAGAGGGATTGATACGCCAAAATGACAAAACAACAAAATGTTCCTTTGATTACGATTACAGAGGGTGATTGTTTTTCACCCTTGGATCCCTCTCAGCCAGGGTCCGATCCCTTCCTTTACACAGCCTCCCTTGATCGGGCTCAGACCATCAATTCACAGTGTACATCCCTCAATCGGGTTCATACTTGCCCTCACAATGTTCACGGGTATCTCACTTTTTACCCCAATTCACAGGCATGCCTCAGTCGGGGTCTCGCTTGCCACTTTATTACAGTTTCTTTCATTTGGTGCAAACTTTCACAACGTGTAAAAGACTTTCAACAGTACAGGGTGGTTGGTTTGATGGTTGTATGAACACTTTGACACTCCACATTTTCCATAGCAGTTTCACTAACAAGAACAGTTCTTATACTTTCTCTTTCTTTCAGGAAGGGTACCAGTTAGAGTCTTTGGAATGAGTACCCACGTGGCACCAGACCACTCTATCTCTTGTACCAATTTTACTAACAAAAGATCCCTGTCTTTTTTCTTCTTTCTTTTACGATAATGTTGCCACTGCAACCTTGGACCTAACACAGTCTGGTTGACGAACAGGTTCTTCCGATTCACCGCTGTGCTGAACTCGTTGGTGGTTCCTTTGCCGCTGGAGTCAAGCAAGGTACCACAATGGCAGCCACATCTCCCCACCCTGGCTTTCGGTGTGGGAGGCTACTATGTACCGCTGACCACTGTTAGGCCACTTGTCATCTGTGATTCTCGGTCTTATATTTCTTTCATCGAAGGCTCTACAGGTGTGGCTTAAAAAGAGAAAGGGCAAGTCCCTCATTGACGTCCTTTCAGGTCTCGCTGCCTGTCTCCTCCATTTGAACTGCCATCCTGGAATGGCTGCTTCCTCATGTGTTCGGCCATGATCGGAGTGTGCTCTGCCTTTTATCCGATAGGGAAGGGAAAAGGTAATCAGGTGTGTGTAGTGGTCAGGAATTTCCTGACTCTTCCTGACCCTTGTGTAGGGACGTGTCAGGAAAATGGTGCGGGTATTGCTCCATTGTCTTTCACGCTGTGAGAAAGTATTTGCGTTGAAAAGTGGGGGGGGGGGCATAGTGTTTCTAAGTATCCTACCAGGCAGGATGGGGAAAAGGTGTCAAAAGTCAGGGGATACCACTTCTCACCATTCACTGTCCTACTTTCACTCTCTGAGGACCACCCATCCAGGTGATTCTCCCCCACTGGTCCACCCCCAAGAACTGGATCCAATATCGATGGCTGTGTCCTGGTCACCTGGATGCCAGGTCCCCGGGAACTAGTGGGTGAGGCACCTACACGTTTCTCTCAACAGCCAATGTTAAAGTGCTTTTAAATGGACAGTTTGCTGTCACTGTAAAATACAAATGATTTATCAACATGAGCTAGTTTTGGATGGCCAGTATTAACATTTAAATGGACAAACCAATGCACCAAATAAACTGCACCAATGAGGTGTGTGACCAACAATTGGGGAGAGAGCACAGTAGGTCACAGTATGCAGCAGCACACCAGCCCTCGCCTCCCTCCAATGTCTTCTCCAGGGTATGCCAGTCAGCCACACGCACCCATTTTCAGTGCACTTTACTTCAGAGTGCAAGGCACCTCATGTGATACCGCGACCTACAGAATCATTGATGTTGATGAGAGTGTTTGTTTACAGAACCCGTTCGTAGAGCGGGTACTTTTTGCTAGTATAAAATAAATGGGAAACTCTATTTTAACTCCCCAACCCCTTAATGAATTTACACAAAACAAGATGGTCCTATAGATTTTATTTGAAAAGTCTGCCGAATGATGCGAATGATGCCAAAGCTATAAGCTTCCCAAAAAGTGCTATTCCTATTTGAAATCCAATGTAACCAAAACTCCACAGTCACTATCTTCAACTCTGTATAATCTATTTCTGCAATGTCTAACAAAATATGTAATACTTTAAAAACTATTTTAAATTGATTGTAGTTTATTTTGCTATTTTATAAGCTAAGCCTAGTGGAGAGGCTAAAGAGGAGCGTACACAAGCAGCATAAACTTAAAACCAAACAATGTTTAACATTTAAGAGTAAAAGTTCCTTCATAGACCTTGGATTCACAAGTGCTCTAGCATTGGACTACTGGGAATGCTGTAATGAAGAGCAGTGTTTTTAGTCCTTTGCTGAAAACCAAGTGAGTTTTCCAAATTTGACATTGGGTGTGAGGCCATTCCAAAGGACAGGGGTTATGGCTGTTTAGCTCAATTCTCCCATGTTGTTCCTTATTTAAAAGGACACTGGGGTCAGTTTGTTTGAATCTATTTTATATATGGGCACTTGGGATCTTCTGAGCTGCACAGAGAAATGTTATATGGGCACTTGTGATGCCTACAATTTTAAGTGAACATGGGTTTGAATTGACAGCCGATAGTAGGATTTCAATGCTACTGATATATGATCATTCTTTTTTAACCCAGGCTGTAATATTAGTTTTTGTGACATTTAACATAATCTGCTAATTTGTAACCCCTTAACTGCTGGGCAATTATGCAAGTCTATTAAAAAAGGATGAACATACTCGTCCTTGGCACTTGTATGCCTAGTGTTTGCTGGATCGATTAAATAATTGAATTGAAAGCACACTCTAATAGTGCCTCTGATAAGAGCTACAGAAAGATGTAAAACATGATCTGATACAAAAGTTATGTCCTTTCTACCCAAACAAATCTCCTCTCAGATAATACCCACGTCTGAAAACATAGCCATGAATCAAAATGACCTCTTTACAATGTCTAGTGCCTCCAATCAACTAATATAGATACATCTACTGGATGGTCATCTGGTTGAGCTGCCATGTTATTTGCACTACTTTTAATGTTTGCGAAACAGTAGGCTGGAAACTTCAGGCATGTGGCTCCTCATATGGCATTGGGACAGACATAGGGCTTTCCACTGATTGCAAGTCAGCAAGCTGGTAAATCATGATGGTATGCAATGGTGGTGGTATGCTGACTTGTGACTGTTGATCATGCAGGCTGCTGGAAATGCCCTTCATTTTCTTCAAAACACAGAGAAGAGATACTCTAGCTAGACCTACACAGACCATTGTTGGCAGCATTAATTTATGCTTTGTGAGTTGTAAAGAAATTGTACAGTATCGGGGGTCTCACCAAAAAAGTAGAACTCACAAAAAAAGTTACAAAAGTAGTCAAAAAGGAGTGTAATGATATGATATTATATGGCATTATAACGTGCCTATACACAAGTGTTTCAAGGCGCGACGAGGCAAGGGAGGGGGAAACAGAGGGAAGACAGACAGCGATCCTACTAGGCCAGGTGTCATTCAGATCATGCAAGTGCATTGGTAGGGGGAAGGGGAAAAGTGTGGGAGGGAGGAGGAGGGGACAGTGCAGTACATGGGATAATAGAATAAATAACAATAAGTAAAAGTAAGGCCAGCAGGTGGAAAGTGCAAGGGTAAGTGCAGACATCAGGTGTCAAGTGCTGGTAGTGGGGCTATAGGGATACAGAAAACAGTCTCCAAGTCGGGGGTTGCCAGGAAGACAGTGAAGGTGTGCGACTGGCAGGGGCTGGGGACCTGGAACCGAGATCAGAGGGTGGCCAGGTAACCAGTGCAGCTTCAGTTTCATCCAGGAAGTCAGCAGGGGAGAGGAGGAGAAAAAGCAAGAGCAAAGAGAAAGGTTTTGAGGGGCAACTGGAACCAGAGATGATTCTCCTCAAGTTTCAGGGAGGCAGGGAGACTGTTCCAGAGGGAGGCCCCAGCTGAAGAAAGAGATCTACAACCAACACGTTGCTTGGAGAAGCAACTGACCCTGAGGGAGTTGGAGGCAGATGAGCAAAGAGCTCGAGAAGGAAGATGTTCAGGAAGACAGAGTTGAAGGTATTGAGGCCCCAAACCCCAGAAGGCCTTGTGTACAATGCAGAGGGTTTTGAACTTAATCCTCACAGCCACTGGCAGCCAGTGCAGAGTTTTCAGTCCTGGAGAGATACAATATCTGGGCTTGAGGCCAAGGACAAGTCTCGTAGTCCTGTTCTGGATGAGTTGCAGAGGATGGAGAGTAGAAACAGGCAGATTTAGAAAGAGGCTGTTGCAATAATCCAGCCTAGAGAGAACCAGAGCTCTGGAGACATTGAGCTTCTGGGGGAATAAGAGGAAAGGTGCAGCTTGTAGTGTGACTTCTTAGAGACATCGGAGATGTGAGGAGAGAAGGAGAGTTTTGAGCGGAATATGACCCCAAGGTTTTAGCCTCACAGGTGGGGGCAGGAAGATGGCCAAGAGAGGCCGGCCAGAGAGTGACAGGAAAGGAGGGTGTGGGTGTGCCGATGAGGAGAATCTCAGTCTTACTGGCATTAAGGCAGAGATCATTGGTGGCACACCACTTCTGGATGGTGGACATACAGTCGGAGACGAGAGAGGGAGAAGAGGTGGCTGAGGGTAGCCTGAAAATGAGCTGAGTGTCATCCGCATAGCACTGGAAGTTGGGGCAGAGAGCAGCAATGTGGTGGGCAAGAAGTGCCAGGTATTGGTTGAACAGCCCGGGAGAGATATTAGACCCCCGGGGAACACTACAGGTAGAGATGGAGATAGAGGAGAGGAAGGACCCAAGTTGAACCTGGGAGGGCCCATCAGAGAGGAAAGAGGTCAGCCAAGCTAGGGCCTGACCAGTGATCCCCAGGTTATCACAGCGATGGTTGAGCAGGATGGCATGGTTGCCCGTGTGAAAGGCAGAAGAGAGATCAGGTAAGATGAGGACACAGGGAGTGTTGGAATCAAGGTTGGAGAGCAGGTCTTCACGGATGTTCAGGAGAGCAGTTTCCGTGCTTCTGGCAGCTCTCAACCCAGACTGATGATCATGGAGACAACCAACAGATTCAGTGTGAAGACTAAGCTGGGAGATGGCCAGCTTTCCAAGACATTGACCATGAAAGGAGTGATGGAGATTGGGCGATAGTTAGCTGGGCAGGATGGGTCGGCAGAGGGTTTCTTAAGAAAAGGGTGAACAAGGGAGTGCTTCTAGGGGGAAGGAAAGACTCCAGTGGCGAAGGAGTGGTTGCAGATGTCGGCCAGGGCAGGAGCGAAAGAGACAATGTGGTCCTTGATGGTTTTGGAGGAACAGGGATGAACCTGTTTTGACAAGACTTTAATAGATCATACTTGTCCAGAAATCTCGTCTGGGGAGAACAGGGGAAAGGCAGAGAAGGAGGGAGGAGAGGTGGCTGAGCAAGGGCCAAAGGAAGAGCAGGGAGTAGTGGAAGGAAGGGGAGAGGAGGAGAGAGAGGACAGGATGTCCTCAGTTTTGGAGATGAAATGAGAATCTAGTGCCATGCAGAGGGCCTGGGAAGGGACAGGAGAGGTAGAGACCATGGCAGGATTGGCCAGTTCCTTTCAGATTTAAAGAGTTCATCCGTGTTTTTAGATGCTGCAGAGACACAGGCTTGGATGTGAGCCCTCTTCTTGGTGCAGACAGAGAGCCGGTATTGTCTTTGCAACAAGCGGCAGGCCAGTTTTTCAGAGCATGCACATGAAGAATGGCATTTCCTCTCAGCCACCCTGCACTTGCGTTTAAGGGTGACAAGGTCTGAGTCTTACCAGGAGTTGCACTTGGCTTTGGGCTTCAGGCGGACACTCATGTCATGGGCAAGAAGATCGAGAGTATTAAATATAGCAGAGTGGAGCATGGAGAGGGCTGTGTCAGGGTGTGAGTCAGCCAAAGGGGGGGGGGGAGAAAGTGGCAGCAAAAGCCTCATCTGACACGCGCCTCATGGGTCAGATGACCAAGAAGGTGGGTGGCTGTATTGGAGTTGGTTTGGCCTGAGGGGTAGAGAGGGTGAGCTGGGAGGAAAGGAGAAAGTGATCACTCCAGGAGAGAGGAGTGGTGTGAGGGATAGAATGGGGAAGGTCTGAGGAGATCAGAACATCCATAGTATGCCCTGCAGAGCGAGTCGGGCCAGAGGGAAGAATAGAGAGTGAGAGAGAGAGTTGCAAAGGTTGCAAAAGAATCCAAGTGGATTTTGAAGTTTCCAAGAAGGAGGAGTTGAGTAGTTGAGACCAGGAGGGAAGAGAAGAGGTCCGCCCACTCAGAGAGGAAGGAGGAGATATGACCACGTGGCCGGTAGATAGTACCACAGTAAAGGAATGGCTAGGAGAGAGAGAAAGCCTGCAGACGAGGCATTCGAAAGAGAAGTAGGCCTGAATAGGAATGACAGAGACAGGTCGCAAGAAGTGCAAGAAGTAATGCAGTGTTATTCAGGGCTCCAGATGATGCTGGGACAGCAAATTCAAACAGATCGCGAAAAAGAACTGCATGAAATGGCGTTGTCAAAGAAACATCCCATACACTAAGAATTTTTATAGAAACCAAAATAATTAGCATTATCGATCGTGCGACATGAAAGAAATCTCTTTGGGGACACCGTAACCCTTTCCCCTGGGAAAAAGTTCTATGGGCGATTTGAAACTGACATAGTTACTGCCGGTTACATTAGAAAATTGCATTTCATTAATGATTTTAAATTATAAAATGGTCATCACTCCATTATTTTTCCCGGAGGATCCTGTGAGCTCTAATTTTGTTGACCTCAAAACCATTGTATACTTCTCTTAACGCTGGCCTGGGATCACAGACTCTGAGCTAATTTACCAGCTTCATCAGTGTTTGCTGCAAACAAAATGCTTTCACACATTTAAAGCAGAAGCAATATTTTGGGGCCTATTTACCACACTTCATTCTACCACTTTGCATGATTATACTTACCTGTGCCCCAGCATTTATGGATTCATTTTATTAAGACTTAAATTTCACAGATATCAGAAAGAGAACCCTTCCCGTTTATGGTGCTACTCTCGCAGCTGATAAGTGTGTTCCATCATACCGTGCAGAACTTGCATTTTTATTTACAGACTTATGAGGTGTGCACTCATCTTGCTGTGCAAAAATTGCATACTGGTCAAAAATGGTTACATTTGTATTGTTATTACCACATGCGATTGAATTGACTTATTACATGTGATTCTTGAATCTGTTTTTTAACAGTCTGTACATAAGCACTTGCTCTCTGGGCACTGTTCTTGGGTCAGGAGCCTCAATGGTTTCATCTATAGCAACTTTATGCTTTAGGTCAGGGTGTATCTGTAGTGAACCTCATGAAGATATCTAACAGCTTCACTCTAGGGAATGGAGCATAATTCCTCTGTTTGTCACTTTGTTTGACTTACTAGAACTCAAACCGTATGGGAAATGTATGATACCCTGCCCCTCAACATTGTGTGTTTGAATTCCCTTCTGTATATGATTCCAAGTGATGTGATCCTCTGACTCTTGTGTACAGAATGAAGTGTGGTGAATCTCCTCCTTTTGAACCTCTTCTTCCATCACCTGCTCTGTTTCCATAACCTGTGTATTTACATCTTACATATTGTTACATGTATATATTTAGGACTCATCACTGATTAACGTGACCACAACATGTGGGCATCTCCTGTACATGCAGTAGCTATTGTGAACCATCAACCAGCTGCTCTCCTCCTGATGGCCTGTACCACTTCAATGTTTTGTAGCAAATGCATTGGGCAGCCTATCTGATTTAACATATTTCTCTGCATCTCTCTCTCTCTCTCTCTCTCTCTCTTTCTCTCTCTCTCTGTCTCTCTCTCTCTCTCTCCTTTTCTCGCTCTCTTTCTTGGATTTGGTTTGTTTTCCCATAACAGAAACGTTTTCAGATGAAAGTACCATAGCTAACTTGACCGTTATGGTCAAACAACCCAAAGTAAATTCCTCCCCAAGCATACCCTACAAATACACTCCCCCACCCTCTTAGTTACCTTTTGGTGACACACCTCGTTGTGTGCCGCCGCCTCCCTGCAACACTGGTTCCCCTCACTTACGTGTTTGGGAACTGGAACTGCAGGGTCCTTTCATGTTTGTTCTTCTTTCCTTATTTCCCTATGCAGTGAAAACCTCTGCAGCTTAATGTCATTTCATCGCTGGATGTTTTTTAGCTGGGTTTTTTTTATGAGACAACTCATTGAATGTATTTCTTTTTTATTTTGTGGGGTTCTCCCCCGAAACCCCATCCCCTTTAGTTTTTTGATATATTCTGGAACACCCGCACTCAGTTTATATATTTTCCAAACCCTCCCCCAACAAAAATTTGATTCGTTTTTTCGGCAAAAAATTGCAGTAAAAACCTGTGAAAAATCATCCTGCGATAAAAGGACATCGTACCACCCCTGCAATCCCCTCTCCCATTATTGTGAGCAAGAGGAGTGGGGGACACCCCTGCAACCTCCCGTACCCTTTGTTCACTATAATGGTCATGTATGGCATATTTGATTGAATTTTTGGTTGTACAGGATATTCTTATAGCCTAAATTCTGTCAAATATACCATATGCTTTTTTTCTTGATCTTTCCTGGTGGTTCTTTCTTTCTCTGCCTCTCACTCTCCCTCTTTCTCTCTCTGTTGCTTTCTCTTATACTCAATCAATTGATATTTTGTTCATTGTCATTCTTTGTGATTGTATGTTGCCATCTGAAAAAAATCACTCTATGTGTTATTGTGTTCTCTCCCTGAAACATCAACTGTCACTCTCTGTGAAGCTACACATTTATGGAAGGGTGCTCAGCCAATCAGGTGGCTGGAACAGCTTGCGAGAATACAAAATCCCGGTCATTAGCTATGAATGATTGGAAAACGATACTACCAGTAGATCACAACTAGCAATCACACACAAAGTGGATAGAGAAATAGGTTGGATCACACAAAAAGAAGCAGATTTCCTAGTAATGAGCAAACTGAGGACACCCTAGTTTTACACGCTATCCAAGATTCACAAAACTTTTTTCAACCCTCCAGGTCTGCCAATAGCCTCTGGAGTCAACTCGGTCTTAGAACCTTTTTCACATTTTGCAGATACATTTCTCCTACTGTTGGTATGCAAAATGGCGTCAAACATACAAGATACCACACAGATAATTAAGGAGATTTGGGGAATGCCTTTTAATTCCAGCAACAAACTCCTATTATGTTATGTTATGCTATTTGGCATTAATATAGCGCTCTATATATCAATGCTATGACCTCAAAGCACTGGTAGGTTGAACGCCCTCTGGGACCGAAGTCCAGGTCAGTAGAGAGAGTAAGTGTTGTAGGGTGCGTGGGTGTACCAGTTATGTGTGCAGTTGATGTAATAGCCTGATGGTAGCTGCATCCTAGAATTAGGTGTGGTGGTGATGATATCAGTTGAATATGTGCAGTCTGGTGGGTGGACACACAGACTGGGTTCTGGCTGTGTGAGGCCTGTAGGACGTTTATGTGTGCATCTAGGCCAGTTTGTCATGGGATATAGCTGCGTTTTATTAGAGTGCTGAGGTGTTCATGGGGTAGTGTTCGTATGTGAGCAACTAGACCAAATTTATCGAGGGTTATAGCTGTACTCTAGTTGTGTGATGGTGTAGAGTAGAGAGTAAGCATAGTGATATGATGTGGTATGATGGTTCATCTACTAGGGCCTAAGCACAATGTGCTTCAAAAGCTTTCGATGACACGGATGGGAAGAGTTCCTTTGCTTGAACTCGGTCTAGAGACAGACAGGCAGACATCCAGACAGTGCAGACTGTGCAAGTTCTAAGGCACAGACAGGAGGGCATGCCTGGGAACGGTACATGAGGACCGGAAGTGCTAGGTACACAGGGAAATCGCAGCGGACCAGGTAGGGCAAATAGCAAGCATGCAGTTGCCACAGAGACATTATGGGACTTGATGGCATGGGTATACAGTGACATCAAGGAACCAGATGGGCTGGGCATAAAGCAACTATGTGGGACACGAGAGGGCATGGGTATACTGCGATATCTTAGGGGACCAGGTGGGAAGCTGGGGTGCATAGCTACACTGCAGGGAGCCAAGGGGCTGGGCATACAGTGGCATCATAGTGGATCGGCGGTTTGGGGAGCAGTGACAAGATGGTCAGGGCAGCAGTGAAATAGGGGAACTAAGGGGTTGTGGGTACACAGTGACATCAAGTGGAAATGGGGGTTGTTCAAATGGTGACATGACAGGGAACCAGAGGGGTAGGGCAGTTAGGGACATCACACAACTAGCAGGCCTGGCATACAGCGACGGGGTTAGAGAGGGGTACACGGTGGTGACCAGAGGGGCAAGAGTACGCAGTGATAACAATGGAGTTTGAGGGGGAAGGAGCACTTAGGGAAATCACAGCGACTAGAGGGGCTGGGCTTACAACGACAGGGCAGGGGGTCAGAGGGATACATAGCTTCATCACGTGGAACAATAGGGCAGGGGTACACAGTGACATACGTGCACAGAGAGGCACACAGAGAAATCACAGGGACTAGAGGGGTGGGCATACAGAGGGATACATAGTGACATCATGGGGAACAAGAGGGCAGGGGTACACGACTACATTTAGGGCACACAGTGGCACATATAAACAGCACTGGGACTAGCGGGATGGGCATCCAGTGACAGGGCTAGAGGGGTACGCAGCAGGGACCACAGAGGCAGGCGTACGCAGTGACAACATGGGAGCTGGAGGGGTAGGGGCACTCAGGGACAACACATGGGCTAGGCGGGCTGGGCTTACAGCAACAGGAAGGGAGGTCAGATGGATACATAGGGACATCACAGGGAACAAGTGGGCATGGGTACACAACCACATACGGGCACAGAGGGGCACAAACAATATCACGGGGGCTAGAGAGGTGGGCATTCAGAGTGATACATTGCGACATCACGGTTAACAAGAGGACAGGGGTACACAGCGACACTTGGGCACACAGGGGCACACAGCGACATCACAGGGACTAGAGGTGTAGTTGTACAGTAAAAGAGCAGGGAACCAGAGGGTAATGCTATGAAAGTACGAGGAGCCAGAGGGTCGGGGAACACAGTGAGAGCACAGGGGACCAAAGGGGCACAGAGGGGGTTGGGCATACATCGACAGCACGGGGGTCAGAGGGGTAACAATGAATACACTGGGAGCTAGTGGGTAGGGGTACATAATGACAAAACGGTGGACAAAAGGGGCTGGGGGCACATAGAGACATCACAGGGAGGAGAGGGGGCTCAGCATACAGCGATAACATTGGGTAACAGAGGGGTACAAAGCTATATCACAGGAGTGAGTGGTTGTGGTACACAGTGACAACGCGGGGGACTAAAAGGTTGTGTGCACATCAAAACACGGGGACCATAGTGATACTTTATACCTTATTCTTCATTACAGTGATACAGTTGTTTATAGCCAAATCAGTGGGTGTATTCATTGATGACATGGTTGGGAGTTCCATTTGTGTATTTAGTCATTGGGTTGTTAGAAATTCAATCACTTCGGAAGGTTGGGTTGGTGTTATGGAAATAGCCATGTTTTTATGGGTAGGCAGAATGTCATATAGTCTTGGGTGTGTCAAATATTTGGGGGACGCGAGTTCCACAGAGTCGGGGCCAACGTTGAGAAGGCGGATCCTCCGAATCCAGAAAGAGTTAGTGGTTGGGATCACTAAAAGGAGGGCAGTGCTTGATCTTAGGGTGCGGGTGGAAGGTATGATTTTAACTTATATTGCAGGTATAATGGTCTGGTCTTGTGCACTGCACGGTGAGTGATGCACAGGGTTTTGAAAGTGGCCCTGCATCCGACTAGGAGCCAGTGGAGGGTTCGGAGAGAGCTGGAGAGGTGTGGTCTCTCGGACCCAGGTAGTTTAGCAGCAGCATTTTGTGCTCTTTGGAGTTTATTAAGATGGGATGCCTGGACTCCTAGGTATAGGGAGTTAGCGGGAAGGAGAGGGAGCGAAAGATGCGTCTGAGAAGTTTGAGATGGTAGTGACAACATTTAGACATGTTGTTCATCTGATGGGAGAGGGTTAGGCCAGAGTCTGTGGTGCAACCTAGGTTTTTTTACTGTGTCGGAGGGCGGTGGCGGTTGGCCCAGGGACGGGGGCCAAGGGAGTGGTTGAGGTAGAAGGGCAGTGTTGCCGCACACCATGATTTCGGTTTTAGTGGGGTTTAAGAGGCGGTGGTTTATTGTCCTCCATCAGTCGATATCTAGAAGACAGGATTCAAGGTTGGGCTGGGTGTTGGTGTCCGAATTGTGGATTTTAAGGATGATTTGGGTATCGTCAGCATAGTTGTAGCACAAGATGTTGTGCAAGCGGATGTCTGTGTCTCCTTGCGCATGGTCTGATCATCACAAAATATTATTCTCCATGAACTCTAGTCCACCTCCAAATAAACCCGACCTTGCCCCTCCCACTTACACACGTAACAAGAAGGATATTATGGCTGAGAAACTGCTCCCGCTTATCCTTGAACACTGTGTCTTCCACTTGCTCGGACCCCACAGTTCTAGTAGATACCTACAATCATGCTATGTTAAAAGCTATCAACACCATTGCCCCCTTCAAATTGTGCAAACAAAAATCTCGCCTCCACCTTAATTCCTGGTTCACCCCTCACTTACGCAACTTGCATAAAGAAAAAAGAAAAGCTGAGGCCCATTGGAAAAGCTCACCTTCTTTAGTTAACCAAAATAACCTTACCACGGCTTCCCTCACCTACAAAGAAGCCATCCTAGCGGCAAAAAAGGAAGTGTAAAATAATAGGATCATACAAGCCCAATCTAATACCAAGGAACTCTTCAAGATCCTCAAGGAACTAGAGTCTCCAGTTGCCCCACTTGTTACGTGCACCCCTGACACTGAGTGGTGCTCCAACATTCAAAAGGCTTTGTTAGACAAAATTGCCATGGTCCAAGCCAAAATTAATACCAGAACAAGCCTCATTTCTGACTCAACAGGTAAGCACCCGTCTTACAAACTCCCTCACCTAAACACTCCTTCAAACCGTTTAGCTTCACACCCATTACCATTAAGGAAGTCGAAAATATCTTGAAACTCAAGCCTTCCAATTGCTAAGGTGACGCCTGCCCTGCACCGGTCATGAATGAAGCTGCACACAACCTCTCCCCATTCATTACTTCATTCATTAATGCCTCCTTCAAATCAGGCACTGTACCTGACAATCTCAGGGATGCATGGGTCATCCCCTTAATCAAAAAACCTAATCTTGATTCCAGTAACCCCTCTAACTACAGGCCTATTACCACGGTACCATACCTTCTTAAAATTCTGGATCGAGCTGCTTATTTCCAAATACAGGAGTACCTCAAAACCAACAATCTACTAGGGCTTAGACAATCCGGTTTCCGTCCCAGACATGGTAGGGAGACAGCCGTAATTGATTTAAAAACCCAAATCGAGGACCTGAAAGACAAGGGCAAACAGGCGCTCTTGCTCCTCCTTGATCTTTCAGCAGCCTTTGATTTGGTCGATCATCAAATCCTCTGCCACCACCTCAAGATTGCTGCTCACTTCTCAGACGGAGCCTCATCTTGGATCAGTTCCTTCCTGGCAAACCGAACCATGAGGGTCTTCTCTTCCTTAGCCGCAGCCAACCCAGCACACGTCCCATGCAGAGTCCCACAAGGATCTTGTCTATCTCCCACACTTTACAATGTGTTTACTAAACCACTCTTTGATATACTTGACTATCTGGGTGTCACCTACACGTATTATGCAGACGACACCCAGATACTCATCCCTATGACTGGCGATTATGTAACTGACACCAAAGAACTCAATGCCGTCTACACTGTCATCCAGGCCTGGATGGCACACCATGGGTTATGGCTTAATGATGAATAAACAGAGCTACTGATTCTTGGCTCTCACTTCAAACTCACTAAACTTGACCCCAAATACAAATCCTTTATCATTGACGGGAACGATATTAAAGTCTCCAACGTCACTAAAACACTGGGAATCTACCTAGACTCTACTCTGTCGCTCAACAGACAAATAAATGCAGTAGTTCAGCCTCATCTTATACCTGTAAACTGATCACAGCGTGCTGCCCCTTTTTGACAATGGCCAACTGTCTGATCCTCGCTAGAACCCTCATCATGTCCAAAATCGATTATTGCAACACTCCCTATTTAGGGACCAGTCAAAGAAACCTTGATAAATTCCAGGTCACTCAGAACAATGACATAAGGGCAGCTCTCAATGTATCCAGGCATTCTCACATCTCCAACACTAGACGCAACCTGCATTGGCTACCCATCACTCATCGTATATCTCTCAAAGCACTTGTTGTAACTCACAAGGCCCAGAACAATGCAGCCCCTTCTTACTTATCCTCGAACTTTACTCAACATACAGCAACCAGACCCCTGAGATCTGCTCAGGCTAACACTTTGTCTATCCCCAGTTTGAAGCTACAGACATGCGTAGGTTCAAGCTTCCCAGTCTTTACTGCTAAGCTCTGGAATACCCTACCTAATGTTCTCAGAAATGTTCCATACATCAACTCCTTCAAAACTAAAACCAAACTGTGGTTACATGAACAGGATGTCCAGGACACCTCGATTTAATCTTCATAGCTGCTATATTCTCACCTGTTCACTATCTATAGACTGTTTTACTGATTACTTAGGTCCGCTCTGCTCTTCTCTATGCAATGTTCTTAACTGTTTGTAAAAAATGTGTGAAATGTATCTATTGCTGTAACCTGTAACTGCCTTCTAAACATGTGCCCAGATACCCTGGGGTAAGGTGTGCACTACAGATAAAATAAATACAAATACAAATCTATTGGCAGGCTGAATAGAGAGCCATATGGATGCACATCACTGCAGGCCGGTAGCTGGATACTGGGGCACTGATTAACATAGAAATAGGACAGACTATAATAGCAAGGCCATAGCTTGACATTCCTCTTGTTACACTAGTAAACATAGGTGTAAGACTCAATAAAAACTCGTATTCAACCAACGAGTTAGTTTCACACCACAGCAAGTCGAGTGGATCACCAAAATGAACGGTATTCTGTTGGAAACAGGACCAGCATGTTTTTCACCCCTTTCAGCTTGTTTCTGGACATCGTCAGTTAACAGGAAATACATTGAGTAAATACATTTCAGAGCATTATGAATGGTAATCGTTACGGGTGCGAGAATGGAATTGCGAGCACAATGGTCTAAAGCTTGGGTATACAATATTTTATAGAAAAATTGGATCATGACCGGGAGTAATGCACCAGTTAGTAGAAGGCTGGTGAGAGAATACTATGTTTTGAATGCGGCAGCACCGTCAGGAGCCACACGCTTAAAGTTGAAGTGCAGGGTAAGTTTTGCACCTTTGCCTTCCAACCAGAGCACCATGCCCTTCTTGATTAACTAGAATGGTTGCAACACCACACTAGGATGTAGAAGTGTTGAGATAATTTTTTTAACTACAGACTGGAGATCCGAGGCACCCAGTCTAATTACGTTGTAGAGATGTTTGTGCAGATGCACTAAAATGTATTGAACATCCAACATAGAGTGGAAGCTGCTACCATTACACCTGCATCAGATCATAATATGTAAGGTATACTATTTGTGTTTATCTTTGCACAGACTCAGACAGCCTGGAACACATGCTCATTCTCGAGAGACATGTGCCACAAATTAGAATCCATAGATCAGAGAATGGGACACATGGCTTGAAGGAAACCCAGGTTTAAAGATCAGACAGGGTAAGGCTAAGTTATTGTCCATCTAATGCCCTGCTGGGGAACGCAGTCCCCCATGATAATATATAAGATTATCTGCAGTTGGTTTGTAAGTTTTAAGACCGCTATTGTAATGTCCACTGTTTAATAGGTTTTGCATAATTGTGCGGCCAATCAAGGAGTGGACAATTTTACATCACTGCCACGGAGTTATTGACCGCAGCAGGGAGTCCCAGTACTGAACCCACATCACTAGCTACATAGGTAAGAGCTTTTGTTGGTTACCATTGTACCACTATACATATTCACTTAGACTGTTGATATAAAACAAAGAGTTTGTTAAGTGTTACGAACAAAACTAGGTATATGATGCACGGCCCTGTACAGTTGCCACCGAATCAGTAACACTGAAAGAGAGAGCCAGAAGAAGAGTGTGAGGACAACTATTGTGTTTATGGACCACAGACAGTTGTAATTGTAATAATTTAATAGAAATCAAAAAGCCAGAGCTTCTACACCCTGGACAGATGGCAATTCATCTCTTTCTCTCTCTCTCTTTCTCTCTCTCTCACATTCACACACAAACTCTCTCTCTCTCTCACACACACACACACACACACACACACACACACCCACTTGTAATGTAATATTACAACAGGACACCATGGGCAGCTAGACAGCAAATTCTTCGATGCATATTGCAAATGGTGTTCTATGAGAGACAGAAAGAGAGAGAGAGAGAGAGTGAGAGAGAGAGAAAGGGAGACGGAGACAGAGCAATAGAGAGGGTTTGACAGTGGCAACGTAAGAAAGTGAAATGGAAGGTGTTTGCAGAAGGCAGTGGTTTGAATACGGAGAAATGACTATGTTTATTTGGCTCTTCAGCTTTTTTCATGCATTGCCATTACTTCTAATGGTTTTTATGCCTTTCAGGGCTGGTCATGTGTGTTTCATGCCTTGTTATGCAATGTTATTGTTTTGCCCTGTGCAACTTCAGAATTGTTTGCACTGACCTTGCCGATCTCTTTTTGATGTCTGTGGGGAATGCTCTGCATACTAACAGGCTAGATGTCTACATTCCAGTACAACACGCATGCATGAAGTGAACACCCCTCTGAACAGACATCAAACATCAGATTGCTACACTACTACAACCAACGTACATGCCACTATACCAGCTAATGCATCCAGGCACACGTGACACAGAGGGTTCCCAGGGCACGGTGAAATGCCCTTAAATGGAATGCCATTGTGAAATGCTAACAAATAAATGCAAGCAGGGCGCTGCAATCCATTTTCCTCCCTATTTAAAAATAATCCACAAAAGGATGACAGTTAAGCAAATGACTCTCTTAAATATTGCTAACTTTGCGCCTTTTCCAAACAGCCATTGGATCATGCTTTGTTTTAATCTGCATTTCAATATAAGAATTATTTACACAGTGTTTTTCAGTAGAACTACGTCATTGTAAAACGCTTTTACTGGTACACAGGAAGTCGGACCCAAGTACATGAAGTGGGTGCCGAGTACGTTGCTACATTTGTGTAAGAAAAGGTTTTTGTAATTAGGCCCCACTGGTAGGGCAGGGAGGTGTAAAAAAAGAAACACTGTTCCATAGTGTTACTGAACTTGGAATCCTCCGTCCCTTTAAGAAACATAAATAATATATTATTATCTTATCGCCTTCCCACCATCACCCACTCCCAGCCAGAGACGTCTTTATAGGAGGGCAAAAGGGGCATGTGCCCCGGGCTCCCACTTTGAAGGGGATCCCCTATATAGCTGACTGATACAAAGACCTCAGTTGCCATTATTCATTAAGTATAAATAACAAATGTCAATATATTTTGGGACACATTGCAGAGGCTCACAACCTGATGCCTGATTGTTATTGAGAAGTATATTCTGCTCTGATCAATTAATCCTATAATGCTTTTTGTGTTCATTCTGCCATCAATAGTTTGTGCATTCACCATAGCAATGCTCCTGTAGCATTCTCGCCTTTCTATGAGGAATTTATCGATCAAATGCAATCACCAAATTTAAAATGCTAAATCTGAGTGCTGCTATTGTACCGAAGATAGCTCAGTGTGCAAAGCATTTGCTACAGAGATTTGTATTCACATGCCACATCACAGTACCATACACCAATAAGCCTGACTGAGCCTTTCCTACATCTGAAGCCTTTTGTACAGGTTGGTAAATGTAAAACGTGTTGTGCTACAAAACAACCATCTTGCAATACATTGTGGTAGCTTTCAAAACGAACATAGCCTCAGGATGATGCAAGTCCAGAATTCGATTCCTCCAGACAGGGGTTGGAAAACCTAGGCAGAAACCTGGAATGATGAGTATGAAGGGTTAGCTGGTGATTGGGTATCCATTCAAGACTGTGGAATGAAAGTGCATCCTGCGGTTGCCAGCGGACAGCACTGTGATCTTCGATACATTATTTAATACCACTGTATTGTACAATAAAGTTTTCCACAAAAAGGCTTGCCCACTCACTTGATACCGGCATTCTTTAGCCCATTGCCTGACCTTTATGTTTATGTAGACCATTTGAGTAGAAGTGGTCATAGACAGAAGAGAGCATGCCAAAAATACCTATATCGTTTTGTTTTTAAACATTGTTATGTTGGGTTATGTCATTTGTGTACTTTCCAAGTCAGTTCTACAAAATTGCATTATTTTAGTCCATAAAAGCCAAACATTCACAAACTTTCTGTACAATAAGAAATTGTAAACAAAGTGGCAAAGTAAAGAAATTGCAGACTGGGTTAAAATTCCAGTTTGACGACTTAATAGATGTGTGTGATCCTGGGCAACTCAAAAATGCCCTGACCTAAATATTTTAAAATTATCATCCATCAAGAGTTATTATTTTCTCAAGATATGCCTTTAAAAAAGTCCCAGGCTTGGTTTAACTGTCTGTATTGTTACTTCATATAAAAAGATAGTGACCAGTGATGTATTGCATGCCACAGCCATGTGTTTCTTTTCTCCCGAATCGCAATACAACTTTAAAACCATAGCCCTCTTCTTATCTCAGTCTATTTCCAGAAGTCCAGAAACCTGTATGTAATGTTCTTGGGTTCCCCACAGATGACTCTGACCTCAGGTGAAGTTTCAGCAACTTCTTTAAGTTCCAGTACATTGTGATAATCATATAAGGTCAAGTACATCTGGGTTCAGGGCAACATACACCTGCATCCTCCTAGGTATGCTTACATCTCTCAACTGACCAACATAGAACCCTTGAATCATACATCAACATTCTCACAACCAAGATTCTGTGTCACTCACTTATCATTGTACTCCTTCAGCACAAGCAACAAAGAAACCTAATCACTACATATCTCCCTTCCTAACACACAACATACACAGCAGCCAAACATCAGATACATGAAACACATTGCATCCACACACACAAAATTCATGCGAGTACATCCCTACGGCTAGCACTAAGATTACCTCCATAACCTGAAAGCATCCCCAATAAAAATGGTACCATGACACCAACTATAATGCCCCTCCCCTTTTCTACCAAGTAAGGGAAAGACGCTACCATAGGAAATTGCACCACTTAAAATCTATACCTCAGAAAAATCAATAATCTCTCCTCCTCTACCACACAACAAGAACAACCCATGCTAACTCACACCATATCACTAACCTAGCTCCAAACTAATTCACTGAATCACGCACCAATGAACAACAACAAATGCACAACAAATGCCTATGCCGCCACCCCCAATTTGTCGCCTGTATTCTAATGGTCCACCTGACAGACTTCAACCACTGAATGAGCAAGCATGGAAACACAACTCACACAATCAGAACCATCACAGTCACCTGAACCACCACAACTACTAAAATCCCTGCAGCCAATAAAACACAACATTAAGATGTGCACCTCACACTAAAAGAACCAGGCTGGATGTTCCAAACATCTGGGTAAAAACAACACCCATTCAATACAACCAGTGGGATATTGCTACCCCTTATTCGTTACCTTTGTTCCTCAAAACAACCCAACTAACACCACTGCTGCGAGTAATCATTTGCACAACACACTCTAAGACATCAGGTACACAATTATAAAATCGCCAACATTTTAAATATATAGCATACCACTAATACTCACACACGTAAAATCCCCACTCTGCAATCACAAAAACAGTGCTACCAAATTTAACATCACTGCTAAATACATTTCTATACTTTAACATTCTTAATATTTCTAAAATTCTAAGTTTCTTGTTTCTCCTAAAATGGTACATATGTTCTACAGAAATAGGCACAAAAAATACTTCCACAAAAATCATGCATAAAAGTCCTTTGAACAGCCCCACCTTTGAAAAGAAATTATTGCAGATAAAGAGGCCGATTCATGGAATTAATGTGCGCTGAAAATTCCCGCGCAAGCGTGCGAAAGCGTGCGAATCGCAGCACAAGTGTGAAAATCGCAGCGAAACCCGCGCACAGCGATTCATGGAAGTCCGTGCGCGTGTAAATCCATGGATGTGTGCTAAAATCCTGCGTGGCGCATGCTTGTGCACACGTCTTCAAACAGCGTGTGCTACGTGAACAGCGAAAGCGCAGATAGCGAAGTGCACACAAGAAAAGTAGGCGTAACATGAGGCGTAACACACGGAATGGGGAACAACGCGTGAAAATGTGGGCGTCACAGGGGAAGTACAGGAGGCAAATGCGCGGAACGCCCACACGCGCGCCTACAACACGTATTCATGGAATCGAACGGGGCTAATGCGTGTGCCAAAAAAGACACGCTAATCTGGAAACACGTACGCCAGCAGGAAGCAGGCGTACGTGGACCCGCGCAGCATAAAATTGCGCGCAAATAACAAACAAGCATAGAAGCCAAGATGAATATACCGTTCCTCACAGCAGTGGTCATGGGATACAGCAGGAGGAGGAGGAGGATAGTAAGGGCCAGAATTTTTACACCCAGAACCAGCCTTTTTGGGATGCCTGATGACCAGGTGTATGGGAGGTACAGGTTTCCACCTCACATAATACTCAACCTGGTGAGTGAGTGGGAGGATGACCTCACATCACCCACCCTGTGCTCCCAAGCACTGAGCCCCTTGGAAAAGGTGCTCTATGTACTGCACTTCTTGGCCACAGGTTCATTTCAGCGGACAAGTGCCATAGTGGGGTCTCACAGGCCACACAGTCACGCTGCCTGCACCAGGTGTTGGCCATCATGACTGCACGCCCATCAGTCCGCAGGCACATATACCTGCCCAGAACACCTGCAGAAAGGCAGGCTGTTGTCCAGAATTTTTACGGGTGGCATACTTCCCCAAATTGCTAGGTGCCATTGACTGCACCCATGTGGCTCTACGGCCCTCATTACGACCCTGGCGGAAATCGTGGCGCAAAATGCACCATGGAGCACGGCGGAAAGCTGCCGATAGCGCCATGGAGGTTGGCGGATTTACCGCCCCATTCCGACCTTGGCGGGGCGGTAAATCCCCATTCCCCATTTTACCCTTCCCCATTCCCATTTTTGCCCCATAGGGTATAATGGGAGTGGGGAAGGCGTTAATTACGCCACCGTAAAATACGGTGGCGTAATTAACAACAAGGTCCCGTAGCGCCATGGATTTCTCCGCCCGGAAAAACCAGGCGGAAAACGCTCCATGGCGCTACGGGAACTCGTAGTAGGGCGGACGGGTCTGCCGCGAATACCGCTGGCGTAAACCCACTCCGCCAGGGTCGTAATGAGGCCCTACGTCCTCCCAGGGCAACTGAGCACATCTACAGAAACCGCAAGCACTGGCATTCCATCAACGTGCAGGTAGTATGTGATGCCAAGGGAATCATCACCTCAGTATATGCCAACTATCCAGGGTTCCACCCATGACAATTTCATTCACAGAATGTCAACCCTAAACCAGGACTAGAAGCTGGGCGGCATGGCGATACATGGCTGCTTGGTGAGTATAAATGCCCCTGAACATGCATGCATGTCAGATACTGAGTAATGTCACAACCCCACTAATGATACCCATCATCACCTCCCCAGGGTAGAGTGCCTACCCACTGAGCACCCACATGATGACGTCAATTCGGAACCCCACCACACCACCCAAGGTAAGATACAACACAGCCCATATTGCAACCCGGGGCATAGTGGAGCGCACATTCGGAATGCTCAAGTCACGCTTTCGCTCCCTTGATCGCTCTGGTGGGCAGCTGCTATACGCGCCCCCAGTAGTGTGCAGGATCATAATGGCAGCATGTGTCCTGCACAATGTTGCAACACGCCAGTGCCTGCCGGTGGACATGGTGGTGCCCCCACATCCCCAACCACAAGCACGCTGCTGCGCATGGGAGGGGAAAGGGCATGTGGTGAGGCAGCCCATACCCAGCTGGTGGCTAATAACTTCACCTAAAATAACACCCTTGCGAAGTGCACACAGCCCTGGCACATAACATCTGACTATCAATGATGATGACATAAGGGACAGTCAACTGTCACAACCATACCAGCCTGAGATTGGTCACCTGGAATTGTTACATTGTGTGCATCCCTACCTGCCGAAAGACAACCAATGCTGTGTCACAAAAAAACACACATTTATGCTGCATGAATGACTACCCCCCTGCAAAATACAACGTGAAAATAGCGCCATGTGAATGAGTACTGTCACACATCCATGTCACATGGACATGATGAGAAGATGAATGCAGAATAGTGTTGCAAAATATGCATGTGCCACACACTGCAACACATCCAGCGTACAATAAGACAGTGATTGTAGGCAGATGTACACATCAATGGTTGGTCACTTCAACATGACAGGAAACAACTATCATGTTCCACATGCAAACAGGCCCTAAAAATAAATTTCATCAAGCCAATACTCCCTCGCCCTGAATGGTCTAATCATTCACATAACCAGTTAACTAAAGTGGCACAATGTGGGGTGTAAACAATGAAAGAAGCATGTCACATATGTGGCATTAGGGATGAAAAAAGCATATGAAAAATGGGATAATCTAAACAATCATCCTGAATGAACACAGAAAAAATCAGAACAATGTTGTTGCAAGATGATAGTTCAAGTGCAACAGCAGTAATGTGGGGCTAATTGGCTACTGTGGGCAGAAGGGATACTGTCATACCCAAATCAAAGGCATGTGAATGTATTGGGGGAAGCACATGGGTGACCCATAACACTCAGGAGTACACACCATCACCTGGCACTCAATCAGAACCCGTCACCCAAACAACGCGTCGTAATTAGGTAGCTCTCCCATGCTTTGGATCTGTTCCTCTGTGATGAATGTCCCAGCAACAGCAACAGACTCATGTTCAGTGAGTTTGTTGTCCTCTGGTGGAGACCCACCACCAGTCACCAGAGTAGCGGCATGATTTGAGGCCAGCTTGTTCTTTGCTCTGCGTTTCAGGTCATTCCACCGCTTGTAGCAATCATCAGCTGTGAGCCTCACAAATCCAAGGGCACTTATGTGGTCCGCGATGGTCTGCCAGTGCGCACTACGTTGACCAGGTGTGGTCTTGCACCCTGCAGTCACCACCATTTCGCGGCTATGTGCCGACACATAGGTTACAAGTGCATCAAATTCGGCGTCATTAAAGCTAGGCTTCCTTGACGTGCCGGACTGTGTAGCCGTGTCTGGGGTCTCAGCCTGTAGTGCCAGAGCACCCTTCTTCCTCTTTTTCAAAGGTGGAGCGGAGCCTAAGTGGCTTACGCCGCTCTGGTCAGTAGGGGCAGAAGCGCCGGTGGACTGGGTACTGGGAGTGTGCGAAGGCACAATGACCATAGGTCTTGGTGCAGGCATTGGCTGAAGTGTGATGCTGGCAGGGGCAACGTCGGTTTGATGGACCTGGACCGACACTGTCCCGGCTGGGAGACTCAGAGCTGGGGTGGATAGAGCTGCAGCTGCCCCTGCAGCCGCTCCACCCTGCCTACTTGGGGCAGCAGATAACATCGCAGCCCCAGATCCACGTGGCTTGGTGACACCAACTTGCACCGACACACGTGGCTTAGACTTGCTGACCTGGAAGTCAGCCTGGGAGTCATCCTGTGCCGGGTCAGGTGCCACAATGGGCTGGTCCAACAAGGGCTGAGCTGGGGTGGTGTCAGCCACGTTTCCCTCAACCATGGGGGGGAGCATGGGTGTCCCTGATTGGTCCTCCACACATTGGGGTCTAGGGGCACCCTGCAAATCCTGGCCACGTCCCCTACCGTGCCCACCACGCCCACCTTTTGGAGGTCGGCCACCTTTGCCTCCATAACCACTTGGTCGCCTCCCAACCATGGCATTGATGTTGTTATGCGTATGGGAGTTGCAGTAAACAATTGTCCTGGGCAAATGGGGGTGAAAGGGGTAAGGTACTAGATGGAATTTGTACCCTAGTGCTCTAACAAAGCTGTCTGTGATCCCTGGGGGAAGATGACGGGTCACGCAATGCACCGGCACCCCGAAAACAAAAAGTAACATGCACGCAACCCCTTGTAGACCACCTGCGTGGAAAAATGAACCCGCACCACGCTGTGGCACCTAGAAACACAAAAATAAGCGTACGTGTGTTACACATAGCCTACAATGACCTCTGAAGGGGTATGTGACACACGGGGCAAGCACAGTTGGTAAATACATGCACGACTCACCGTCTGCCTGGAAAAAGAACGTGAAAAAGACGCACATGTGCACGTTAGCAACACCCCCGCCAAAAGAAGAATTGTACGCTGTCTGAGGAGACAGGACAAAAGAAGTAGTGAACGCTGTTTGAGGAAACAGGCCCAACAAAAAAAATTAACGCTGTCAGAGGTAACAGGGAATACGAACTTGAAACGCTGTGAAGTAATCGCGTGTGAACCGACAAGAAGTACAGAATTCACCCACTCACTCTCCTCGAAAAGCACGTACAAAGAAATGGGGTCCTACACGTACCTTTTAAACCGGCCCACACATACAACGTCACTTACGCGTGTATGCGCTAAGGCCCTTTCCTCCAATTACACAGCTGACACTCGGACGTGCAGTTCTTGGACGTGTACACATGCACCCATGCTGAGGGAAACGCCCGTGTGTCACGTCACACACTCGTAGGCCCTTTCCTCGGATTACACGCATTCACACACAGACGTGCAGTTTTTTCACGCGCCATGAGCCACTATACCACGTCACGAGGGAAACGCCAGCGCGCGCGTCACGTCACAGACGCGCTTACGCACTAAGGGTCTTTGGTCCAATGAAACCAAGTACGTGTGCTGACGCGCTTACCTGCAAAGGGCCTTTCCTCGAATTACATGCTGACGTGCAAGATTTTCACGTCCCAAATCACTCCGTATCAATCTGGCCACGCAACAACACACGGAAGACCATGCTCCTGCCCAGAAGGCTGGCCTGGTTGACCTCTTTCCTCTCAGATCGACCCTCCCAGGTCCAACTTGGGTCCTTCCTTTCATCTATCTTCTTCTCTACTTGTGGTGTTCCCCAGGGGTCTAACCTCTCGCCGTGGCTTTTCAACCAATACCTGGCAACTCTCGCCCACTGCATTGCCATTTTCTGCTCAAATTTCCAGTGCTACACTGACGAGACTCAACTCATTTTCAGGCTGCCCTCTGCCACCTCCTCTCCCTCTCTCATCTCTGATTGCCTAACTGCCATTCAAGATTGGTGTGCCGCCAATGATCTTTATCTGAATGCCAGCAAGACGGAGATCCTCCTCATCGGCACACCTTCACCATCCTTTCCCCTCACTCTCTGGTCGGCCTCCCTTGGCCCTCCTCCTACCCCCATCTGCGAGGCTAAGAACCTCGGGGTCATCTTTGACTCCACCCTTTCCTTCTCCGCCCACATCTCTGAGGTCTCTAAAAAGTCACATTTCTGACTGCACCTCCTCAGAGGTACTCTGCCTTTCCTCTCCTTCCCCCAGAAGCTCATGGTATCTCAAGCTCTGGTTCTCTCTAGCTTGGATTATTGTAACAACAGCCTCTTTCTAAATCTACCTGCCTCTACTCTCTGCCCTCTGCAACTAATCCAGAACAGGACTGCGAGACTTGTCCTTGGCCTCAAGCCCTGGGATCGTATCTCTCCCGCTCTGAAATCTCTTCACTGGCTCCCAGTGGATGCAAGGATTAAATTCAAAACCCTCTGCATTGTCCACAAGGCTAACTGGGGCCTGGGTCTAAAATACCTTCAGCTATCCCTCTGCTAATACCTCCCCTCTCGAGCTCTTCGCTCCTCTACCTCCAACTCACTCAGGGTCAGTCGTTTTTCTAAGAAACGAGCTGGGGGTAGATCTCTGTCTTCGGCTGGGGCCTCCCTCTGGAACAGCCTCCCTGTCACTCTAAAACTTGAGGAGAACCATCTGCGGTTCCGGAAGCACCTCAAGACCTTCCTCTTTTCTTCTGCCTTCGCTCCCCCTCTCCCCTGCTGATCTGTTCTCTCTTGGCACCGTGCACCTGGCCACCCTCTGTCTTTTGGGCCCAGGTACCTGCTCAACCTGTCACCCTCCTGCACTGCCTCCAGGCCACCCATTGCACTGGGGTCTGTATCTGTACCCATACAGCCCCCCCCTTTTCTTCCTGCACTTATCGGACCTACCTTGTCTGCTGCCTTAAACCTAGCACTTGCAAATTGCTGGCTGCATTACCACTGTTTGTTGCCTTTATTATTTATTTTTGTTATTTATCTGTTTTTCCTCTGCTTCGCACTTTCCACCTCTCCCCCCCTTCCATGCACTTTTCCCCTCCCCCCTCTCCCATGCACTTGCGCATTCTCAATGTCACTGGGCCTAATAAGATCGCTGTTTTGTTCTCCCCTGTTCCCCTCCCTTGCCTTGTCGCGCTCTGAAACACTTGTGTACGAGCGCGATAGAAATAAAATATCTATCAATCAATCAATTACTGCTCCAGAGCCCCGAGCACGTTCCCACCTGCCATCTGCTGCTGCCTGCCTGCCTGCTGCCCACGTGCCCTGGTATTTGGTTCCTGCACATCAGCCAGGGTTCCAGTTGCTGTGTCCACCCCTGCTGGAACAGAAGACTCCCGACTGGGATACCATTGCTCCACAGCCCAGCCCCAGAACCCAGTTGCCCACCCACGCCTGCCTCGGGGGTCGCCATGTCGGGACAAACACCATCTGAGACCACTGGCGACCCCCAGCCAGAGAGGCAGAGGGCCACCAGCTTCAGTGTGAAGGAAGTTGGTGTCCTGGTGGAGCATGTCCTGGGGCAGTATGATGCCCTCTTCGGAACATCACGTGCCAACAAGGAAGGACGGAAGAGGAACTGGGACGACGTAGTGATTGCCATCAACGCGGAGGGGGTGGCAACCCGCGACATCAAGCATCAAGAAGCGCTGGGAGGACTTCAGGTCCAGGACCCTCCACAAGGCCTGGTGCCTCGCGGAGGGGGGCCAGGTCAGCATGAGTGGGCCAGATGAGGGTCCTGGAACATGTATGCCCAGTGCTCCATGCCTAGATTCTTCAGAGGAAGACCCGTCTGGAGTTGAGCGGTAAGTGGCCAAGCATTGTTGTGTGAGACAGGGCATTTTGCAGTGTGCTGGTAGTCTGATACTTGCCTGTATGTGTGACATGGGCCATGTATGGATGTGTGTGTGCAGGGACATCATGTTCATGCATGTGAGACCAGTAATGTGCGAACCACATGGTTGGTGCATGAGTTCCAATGCAACATGGGGAGCTGTATGGCAAATGCACACATGAAAGCATGCCAGTGTATGTTCTTGCACATGGTGGGGGTGTGAGGGATGGGTGCTGCTGTCATGTACATGTATGGTGCACATGTGTGTGTGTCTGAGAAGTGTGTCTGTGACTTTGATACGCCATGGATTCATGACACATGTCCGTTATGATGTGTACATTCACTCATGCAGTGCGGTTACCGTTGTATGCACTGTGTCTGTCCAATGTGTCTGTGGTGTACAAGGCATGATGTATGACCATCCGGTGATGTGTGTGCATGCGATCTGTGTGAGCCATGATGCATGTGAGTTTGAAGGCAACATTTGGATTAAAAGAGGCCCTTGTACATGGATGCTGATGTTGATTGCAAGCGCAGTGCCTGCTTATGCATGTGTGTTGCGTGCATTCACCCATGTGTTGTGGAGGGTCAGGATGGAAGTGACGTTAGACACAGCCACTCATGTGTTATTGCTTCCTGTCTAGGTGAATATTGTACTGTACCCTGATGCATGTGTTCTATGTCTCCCTCTACGCAGCGTCAAGTGAAGAAGAGAGCGGAGACGGCGCTGTGGAGCCAAGCGGCGGGGATGCCTCCACTGGGCGGCGACGCAAGGCCCAGCCACCCTCCGAGGACTTGCCATCATCCGGGAGCGAGGGGGCTGGTGCTGCGTCTGCCAAGGCGGCTGTGGCGGGAGGGCCGGCTGAGCCCCCACAGGGGCTTGCAATGGCAGAATACGGTAGGGAGACATCCAGGTTGGTGGTCTCCACAGAGAAGGAGGAGCCCGCTACTGAGCCGCACATGGGGCCTGGTGGGGGTAGTACCACTGGTGCAAGTGGTGCAGTCCAGGGTCAGGAGGCAGCACAGTTCACCGCGGAGGGGCCTGTGCATGTCCCTGTCCTTGACCCTGTGACTGCACCACCATGCACCAGCAGGGATGCCCCGTCCCAGGCCCGTCCGCAGGTAGGGGAGAGTGCCATGTCATCTGCCTCTCCACTACCTGCGGACGAGGGGTCCAATGAACATATGGGCTCCATCCTGATTGGTGTCGCGTTGCGCTCGCGTGACATTCGTGATGACGTGCGTTCTTCCTGGGTGGAGAATGCACGCCATCACGAACAGCAGTGTTGCGACGTGGCACTGTTGGGGGAGCCCTGGTTGGTGGGTTCCTACATGTGACGCGCACTCTGGCGGACCTCTCCTCCTCTGTGGAGACTATGTGCCAGTCGTTCTCCCTGCTGTCTTCTGGCCCAGATTCCACCAGGACCCCCTGTGGACCTGGCCTGACCAAGACATCCAGCTTGGTGGAGATCCCATCCCTGCCACAGTCGGGAGTCGGCAGTCCAACAGGGGTGGACACCACAACTGGAGACCAGCTGATGGATGATGTGCAGGCATCATCGGACAGGGCACATGGACAGCAGCTGCAGCAGCAGCAGCAGCAGGAACAGGCTCTAGGTGGGAGCAATGATGGCTCGGGCCATCGACATCAGGGGGGCAGGCATCGGCCAGAGGGCAGGAGAACCCTGGAATGGATGTGTCTTCCGTGTGGCTGCGGTTGGGCCAGTGTATAGGTGCGGAGCGGCAGCGGGCAGAAGAGGTGCGGCTCACCATGGTCAGGGCGGATTTCTCCATATGTCGGGCGTTGAGGCGGGCAGAGTGCATCGAGGGCCAGGACAGAGGCCCGCCTCCAGCAAATAGACATGGAGTTCGATGATGCCCTGGCCGAAGACATCACTGAGTGAGCCGCAGGACTTTCCCGTCGCCATTGTAAATAGTTTATAGTGTTAGGTTTCCTTTTTTTCTTTATTTAGGGCTTTTGGACTGTGCCCCACACTTTTGTAAATAGTTTTTTTGTTAGGTAGGTTATTAGATAGGTTTCTTTGTTTCGTTGGGCTCATGAACCCTTGGAAATGTGATTGTACATAGTTGGACATTGGATTGATTTTGATTTTGTACATGGATTAATGGATTTTTCTTTTGGACAATGGATTGTACATAGTTGGACAATAGATTATTTTGAACTTTTTCTTTTGATTTCACCATGGATCAATGGATTTTTTTTTTTCGTTTCCTTTGGATATGCGTTGGTGGAGGGAGAGTTTGGACTATTTTTCTTTTGGATTTCTTTGTGTTGGTTATACTTTTCATTTACTCTTCTTTTGTTTGCACATGCTTTTCATTTCATGTTTGCTATTTTGTTATGCTTTCATTTTATTGATTTATTTTTGCACATAATACATTTTCATATTTTAGTTCCATGTGTGGGATTTGCTCATTGGGTTAATCCATGTGAACATATGGGTTTACACAATAAATGCCAACGAGTGTGTGTGTGTGACAGACATGTGTTGATGCACATAGCTGACTTTTGGTTTGTGTCTTGAGATGGGCATGCCAGTGTGGGTTTGATTGGGAAATCATTGCATCTCAGAAATGGGGTGGCGTGCTGTGGTATTTTGGTGTAGAAGTGGGCCATGATTGTGCATCTTTATTTCATGTGGGGGGGGACATGAGTGGGGGCCTGCTGGCAGGTGCCCCTCACTGATGGGGGGTGTGGGTGCAGGGGGACATATGTGGGACATGAGTGGGGGCCTGCTGGCAGGTGCCCCTCACTGATGGGGGTTGGGGGTGCAGGGGGACATGTGTGGGACATGAGTGGGGGCCTGCTGGCAGGTGCCCCTCACTGATGGGGGGCGGGGGTGCAGGGGGACATGTGTGGGACATGAGTGGGGGCCTGCTGGCAGGTGCCCCTCACTGATGGGGGGTGGGGGTGCAGGGGGACATGAGTTGGGGCCTGCTGGCAGGTGCTCCTCACTGATGGGGGTGCAGAGGGACATGTGTGGGACATGAGTGGGGGCCTGCTGGCAGGTGCCCCTCACTGATGGGGGGTGGGGGTGCAGGAGGGAATGTGTGGGACATGAGTGGGGGACTGCTGGCAGGTGCCCATCACTGATGGGGGTTGGGGGTGCAGGGGGACATGGGTGGGGGCCTGCTGGCAGGTGCCACTCACTGATGGGGGTGGGGGTGCAGGGGGACATGTATGGGACATGAGTGGGGGCCTGCTGGCAGGTGCCCCTCACTGATGGGGGGTGGGGGTGCAGGGGGACATGAGTGGGACATGAGTGGGGGCCTGCTGGCAGTTGCCCCTCACTGATGGGGGGTGGGGGTGCAGGGGGACATGAGTGGGGGCCTGCTGGCAGGTGCCCCTCACTGATGGGGGATGGGGGTGCAGGGGGACATGTGTGGGACATGAGTGGGGGCCTGCTGGCAGGTGCCCCTCACTGATGGGGGGTGGGGGTGCAAGGGGACATGTGTGGGACATGAGTGGGGGCCTGCTGGCAGGTGCTCCTCACTGATGGGGGTGGAGGTGCAGGGGGAAATGTGTGGGACAGGAGTGGGGGCATGCTGGCAGGTGCCCCTCACTGATGGGGGTGGGGGTTCAGGGGGACATGAGTGGGGGCCTGCTGGCAGGTGCCCCTCACTGATGGGGGGTGGGGGTGCAGGGGGACATGTGTGGGACATGAGTGGGGGCCTGCTGGCAGGTGCCCCTCATTGATGGGGGTGGGGGTGCAGGGGGACATGAGTGGGGGCCTGCTGGCAGGTGCCCGTCACTGATGGGGGTGGGGGTGCAGGGGGACATGTGTGGGACATGAGTAGGGGGCTGCTGGCAGGTGCCCCTCACTGATGGGGGGTGGGGGTGCAGGGGGACATGTGTGGGGGCCTGCTGGCAGGTGCCCCACACTGATGGGGGATGGGGTACAGGGGGACATGAGTGGGGGCCTGCTGGCAGGTGCCCCTCACTGATTGGGGGTGAGTGTGCAGGGGGGCATGAGTTGGTGATCACTAGTGCAACTTGACACGTGGCCTGGCTGGGGGGCATGGCCATGGTGGACGGGCTGCCTGCGGGACATGTCCAGGGGTGCAGGGTAGTCCCCTGTGGTGTGGGCTGCCTGCAGGGGCCATGGAGGGGGTAGAGGGGACACCTGGGAGGACCCACACTGCCAATTCACTTGTAGGACTCCCCGCGCACCACACTGGATACACGTAACCCGCTCTGACAGCAAATTCATGTGTGAAAGTTCCCGCGCACCCCAGTAACAAACGTACCCCGCTCGCACAGGGCCAATAGTGTGTGAAAGTTCACGTGCACCCCAGTAACACACGTACCCCACTCGCACAGGGCCAATCACGTGTGAAAGTTCCCACGCACCCCAGTAACACACGTACCCCGCTCGCACAGGGCCAATCTCGTGTGAAAGTTCCCGCGCACCCCAGTAACACACGTACCCCGCTCGCACAGGGCCAATCACATGTGAAAGTTCCCACACACCCCAGTAACACACGTACCCCGCTCACACAGGGCCAATCTTGTGTAAAAGTTCCCGCGCACCCCAGTAACACACGTACCCCGCTCGCACAGGGCCAATCGCGTGTGAAAGTTCCCGCGCACCCCAGTAACACACGTACCCCACTCGCACAGGTCCAATCGCGTGTGAAAGTTCCCGCGCACCCTAGTAACACACGTACCCCACTCGCACAGGGCCAATCGCGTGTGAAAGTTCCCGCGCACCCCAGTAACACACATACCCCGGTCGCACCGGGCCAATCACGTGTGAAAGTTCCCACGTACCCCAGTGACACACGTACCCTGCTCGCACAGGGCCAATCACATGTGAAAGTACCCGCGCACCCCAGTAACACACGTACCACGCTCGCACAGGGCCAATCGCGTGGGTCACTCCCCGCGCCTGGGTGTACATGTATTCGGAGGGGTGCGCGGGGAGTTTTACAGGCGTTTTCATGGTTCGGGGCCTATGCGCCATGTACGGCATTTATGCGCTGTGCATGGCGCACGGGGAGGGATTGGGGGCGTAACTGGTGCTGTTGCAGGGTCGCTGTGCCACTCTGCACCACGGCTGGTTTTGGATGCTAAAATCCATGAATATGCTGTGCGCAGAAATGGATTTTAGCGCACGCGGCTGGCGCAGAAAGTCGCACGCGCACACTGTGCGCTGAATCTTCCACAACCTATTTTTGAATTTTTGAAAATATGACTGAACCACTTACTGTACTTCAAAGTCCATCTGTGGAAACAAATATTAGTCAAAGTATTAAACTACAACATTTCCTATTATGAAAAAATGTCCAACCTGAAAAGGAATTCGTTAGTACAGCAAACACCTATAATATCCATTAAACAACATTGCTATACTATTTCCAAACTACCATTTAATTCACTTAAAATTGCATTTCAACCTGTATTTATCTAACAGAGGATACGAGATAACCACTACTTGAAGTCAACCCAACTCAGCTACACACACAGGTATGGCAAAATCATACAACAAGCCTCACATGACATCTTTTCTCCATGCTAGACTTACGTTGCTATTTTACAAAAAACATTTCCTGAAAAGCAAAGTAAAACAACTACAACTGCTAAAACATTTTATAGAAGCAACAACTAATCTGCTTCGTTTACTATTCCTCATGGCAGCAATATCTTTTTTTTCTTTCTTTATGCTCAAATATACTTTCGATATATTCATTTCGGCATCAATTATTGCTCTTGTTTCTGCTGCCCACATCACAAATTGTATTCCTAATATGTCCCCATTTGGTGCCGCCTCCTTCACAAACTTGAATTCCTCATTGCCTCCTACTGCTACTGTCTGCATCCTAGAAATCTTTCCAATGTTGCTGCTGTCGCCACCGGACGCATCCATCAATACTCGCCACACAGTCCAATGCGCACAACTTTTCCCAATCGCTGCACTGTCCATAGCGCATAACATTTCCCAAAGCGTTCATCTGCTCGTTTCATAATAAGGAAGTGTTCCTTTACCCTGATGTCGGGCCACGTTGGAAGGTCCTTATCATTAACCACTCCTAAGTTCCTCTGCAGTAACTAGCATTATCGCCATACGAACGTACTTCACAAAACGTTCTACACGATCACCAACTCCCTTCATCTCCCACATGACATCATCATTTCAGGCTCTCTGCCGACCAAGACGGAGCTCCTGCCCCAACGGTCGCGAACTCAGCTGGCAACTTGCCCTCCCAGAGTCCTCGCAGTAAACCTCTACTCCCATGCAACCACCACTGATGGACTGCTGCACCCATCACACACCAGTGCGTGCAGCCTGACATCAAGGGGCACGGGAACCCATGCTCCCCACAAAATTCTCTTTAGAAGTACAGCGCCTCCGTGCAGCTCTCAAAAAATGCTCACAGCTACACAGCATCCTCCAGCTCATCTCATGGATCCTGTGATCCCTTCATGTACAGCTTTCTTACATTGTGTCATTAATATACTTTTTAACTGTCAGCAAAAATCTCCTTTGGACTTGCTTTAAGCCCCTCCAATGTTGTACTCTGGGCTCCCAGCCCCTCCAGGCACTGCAAGTGTTGCTTTGGGCACTATGCCCCTCCAGCACTGAACATGGGCTCTAAGCCCCTAAGGTGCAGCCACGGGCTATAAGTCTCTTAGGTGCAGGTACAGGCTCCAAATCCCCTAAAATGCTGGAATGGCCCCCAGGACCCACTTCTGCTCCAGGCACTTTGCACATTAGCCACCAATCTTCCATTTAACATCTAGGCGCAGGGTAGGTTCCCAAACTCTTCTGATGCTACTGCCCTGGGCTCCAAGCCCCCAGCTGCACAGCATGTCTTCCGCATTATCCAGGCGTAACTAGACCCCAGGCCTCTTCAAATTGCTACTGCCTTGGGCACCAAGCCCTCCATGCTGCAGCCTGGGTTATTACACACCTTATACCAGTCTCTGGGCCCTCAGCCCTTCCTTAGTCTATTGATTTCCTCTGTGCTTGACCTGTCTTACTAGTGACAGGCCAGCTGGCCCCTAACTCTGGCGCAGCCCCTTACTTTCTGCGCCTGTGCCCCTTGCACTAGGCCCTACTGTGCCTAAAATCATAAAGAGCTCGCCCTACCTGGGAGGTCTTCTTCTTGGGTTGGGGGAGGTGTATGTGCCATCTTCAATGCTGTCCCCCCAGCACAACCAGCATTCTCATCGCCAATGTAAAGTTCTTGGGTTCCCCTCAGATGACTCTGACCTCAGGTGAAGTTCCAGCAACTTCTTTAATTAAGTTCCAGTACATTGTGATAATCATATAAGGTCAAGTACATCTGGGTTCAGGGCAACATACACCCGCATCCTCCCAGGTATGCTTACATCTCTCAACTGACCAACATAGAAACCTTGAATCATACATCAACATGCTCACAACCAAGATTCTATGTCACTCACGTATCATTCTACTCCTTCAGCACAAGCAACAAAGAAACCTAATCACTACACTGTACCTTCCTTGTAGATTCTAATCTGTGTTTGCTATCTATTCTATGGCATGTGAACCTTTCTCGTTGCTTCCAGTTGGTGTGCTGTATCCATGTTTCAGAACATTTACATTCTCGGAGGCTGCTAAAAGAGTCCTATGTCTGGTCTGTGGTATGTACACCTTTTTCATATGACCACTAATCTGTGTCCTGCATTTATATTTGAGCCTGTTAACCTTCTTCGTGGGTGCCATTGTAAAAAATTCTCTGTTCCTATGCTGGGACACAAATACCCCAGAATGCGAATGGTGCCCCTTGAAATGCCACTTGTTTTTTATTCTGATTCCAGCAAAGATGAAGAAGGTAAGGCGACTGGAAGGGAGTACTATACTTTTAATAACAACAAGGCAGCATACCAATCTATTGGATGAGAGCACGACTTGCGGGTTTGGGGGGTGCAACATAATAGTCTGCATTCCACAACTTTTTTGGTTCTGTTGAGGGGGGGGCCCAAAGTTGTCTGTGCCCCGGACCCCCAAATTGCTTAAGATGGCCCTGCTCCCAGCACGACCATCCACTGCATTGCCCATCCCAATTTCGACGGCTAATGTATCCTTTTGCTACTTCGGAAAGGGAGGAACACAAAGCATCTAATTGTTATACAGGGTCGGACTGGACAATAACATTGTTTGGGACGCCAATGAAAAAGTGGCCCACAGTTGCAAAGGGCAATTCATTCCTTTTGTGACACTAGTAACTAGGCTGAGTTTTTTGATAACATGTTATGTAAATTGTGCATTTAGAAGAATATTTATTCAGCAACACTGGTCAAAACTACTAGCCGTACAGTGAATTAACTCATCAAACTGGCCCAAACTGGTCAAAAAAAGTGGCCCACTTTGACCAAAAAACTGGCCCACATCAGCATTGGTTTTTTTTGGTTCAGCCATGAGCCAATTGCCCTTTAGGCCAGGCTGACCTCGTTGTTAAATTATCGTTTGTAGTCCACTTCCGCGTTGCTGTTTGCCGTTCATATGAAGGACTCGTATGAATTGTATTATTCCAGAACAAAAGAAATACTGCAATCTGACATTAAGCAGGAACGCTTCCTATTTCTTGAATGTGGTAACGCAAACCTATGTTTTCTTTACATCTAAAATGTGTGCAGTAGAACCCCTCTGGCTGCACTACGCGTCCACACAAGCGGCAGCTGTGTTAAATTATATGAGTATTTTACGCCTTCCCAAGAATTCCAAAGGACTTCAGTTCACAAACACATTCCTGTGACAAAGGGAACGCTGTTCGGCTGACTTTGGAGTTCTGTCTGTGGTGACATGTGTGGAGAGTTACTGTTTAATTATCTGCATTTGCACACCTGCTGTGCCCGGTTGTAAAAGTACTGTAGCCCTCGTCTTTCCGAATTCTCATGGACATTTCTTTGCTCACTTCCAGTGACAGGATGCCGATCCCTTTACACAGTCCTTGAAAGGGACGACCAAAAAAGGGTGTTGGGCAACAGAAACTCTTATTGAAATATGGACACAGTTCGTACCATCATATGGCTTCTTAAGGGGCGTTTGGGAATATGGTTTTTGACTGTACAAGGAGTGTACTGACAACGAATACGGCTCAGAAGTGCAGTGAATAATAAGCTTGAAGATGGATACGGAGGTTTGATCAGCCTCTAACTATGTATGCGGGCAATTTTTAGAAACGCGTTATTTAAAACAAAATAATTTAATTAATTGGAAATGAAGCTCAAATAACCACCATCAGATAAGAGATTACAGTCATATCACTTATTATATTTCTCATTTAATAGGCACAATGTCACAGGGGATTGGCCCAAAATAAACGTGCTGTCAATGGTCCAATCCATGTTGCTGTAATCAGTGCCCTTTGCTTTATGACATCACACCAAGAGTACCTTGCTTGCAGGAAATGGAGGGAACAGGAAAGGGAAGAGGGCCGTAATGGAAAGCACAATGGTGGAACCCATCTATAGGCCTACCTTCCATCTCTGGCTACTCAAACGTTGCCCCTCTCACCCCCCCTCCCTCCACCCCCATGCCTCATAGCTTCAAAAGAATTCCAGAGATCAGCACTCTGCTGCAAGGGTGATTTTGTTTGGTCAGTGCTGCCTCTAAAGCACCATTCCCAAGAAACCCTCTAGTTGACTTGTGAATGCCCTTGTGGTATGTTTGACCCTTCCTTTCCTAGGTGAGAAACAAAGGAGGCAGCATCCTGGTTAATTGTTTCATAAGAGAGCTGTGGAGCCATTAAGCCTAGACGTCAATCCACATTGGTCTTTACACATCTGAGAAATACATAAAGAGCTGATACTGTTGTGATTTCAGATTATTGTGGCTTTCATAATAGTGTGCCCTAATCAGTCACTCTGCCACAACCCTGCAATGGCTTACATTTAGAGATGTACCTGCCTTCTGAAGAATTAATGCATACATTCATTATAATTTAGATCTGTGGTGCAGAAGATATACCCCTGCTTGATGTGCAGTCTCCCATCAGCTGTCAGGGGGCTTACGGGATGATTGAACCTGTTCTGTGCTTCAGCAGTGCTGGAGCTGTCAAGCCAGCAGACTAGTTAGAGCAAGGCACTTGTATTTACTGTAATTATTTGTATTGTATTTGTATTTATTAAGTTTATATAGCGCTTTAAACCAAATCGCTGATGGTATATAGTTACTTGATAAGGGGGACTGATGAGCAGACCTCGATTACAGAAACGGAAATAGCTGCATCATTTTATATTGAATAAAGATCATAAAAGCTCAGACAATTCTACCCTTGCATGTGGCATTCTGTCCCACCCATACTCTTATACGCAGCAGGTCTCCAAATTGAACAGCCTCTGATATGGTTTAGCAATGTTGACAAAGTTAGATCTGTAACCTTAGGATAGGTATTGGCCCTAAGGGCTGAGTGGGGTGTAAAGGAAGACTGTGCACTTGCCACGGCTGCATGAGGTCTCGCCTTTCAGTGCAGCACAGCTTCTCCTGTGAATTGCAATGACTGTGCTGGTCGCCTCACTATGTTCCGGCCAATGGTTTGGGGCTGGAGTTCTTACTTGGCTGACACCCAGCTGCTGACTTAGAACTGGTTTGTACTGTAGAATGAATTGGGATTTTACTATGTTTTATTATTGCATTATTTATTTTTGTTCATATTGAGCATTTTTTTAATAACATTGAAATTAATACACTTTTTAATACCAGCAAGGTGCTGTATAGGTCCATAACCCTCCTGTTTACAACAAAGAAAAGACGGGCCAGAGTCCCACCTGAGCTTTTTTTTGTATTTTTCTTTTTTTTTAACCAGAAGAATCCAAATGGTGAATTAAAACATAGAATCCTAATGACCAACAACAAGTGTTAACATAATGTGATTTCTGTGCAAAGAGAATTACTTCAGTGCACACATGATTTTCACAAGATTCAGATTCTTAAGGATCTCAAGAGTAGTTATGACATTCAAGGTACTGGGGAGGTAAGAATAACTCTGGCACAGAGGTTATAAAACAAGAAAGAAAGTTATCCCGAGGATATGGATACTCCCATCCGCTGCACACCAATAGTCTGAAAAACAAAGTTTTAAGAAGAAGTAACACGACATAATGATTTTCAAACATCCACTTTCATACTAAATTTCAAAATGCATTTAGAAATTTAATTAATCAAAAAAAATTGTAAAACAAATGTACTATCAGTATTTTTAAGATATAAATTTCAATCGCTCGAAAGTAAAGAAAAGCATCAATTTGACAGATCCATAGTTTGCTCACTGTGTTTGGGACATGTAGATCCCTTAATCAGGAGGTTATGTCATGCAATCTATTAAACAAGAAGTAAATAAAAGAAGTTGAATACAATGAGTATGATAATGTAAGTAGCTGTGTACGAGAAATTGAATTGACTTTTGAAAAAAGAGCTAAGGGTAATGTGATTTTTGCCCAGTGCTTTAAGTGACAAAGTTAAGAAATTCAATGAAGCACAGGTAACAATCCGGGGTAACTACACATTGTTTAAGGTAGCCGAATGTTTCATTATCTAATGAGTGACATGCTTGAATGGATGAACTGGATTCCCACTGTCCCTTCTTAACAACTAGTGAAACCAAAGTCAAGGGAATATGCTTATCAGAATCAGACATGGAAAAATACACGGTTGCATGAGAGCTGTGGGTTAAGTGGGAGGCATTCGGTGAAATACCTTTTCTCATAATTTTAAATTTATCCATTGAGGTGGAGGGTTGATTCCCATAGGATTCTGTCTCCAGGCACCTGCTGCCAAGCATGCACGACTCACTCTGAGGATAGTTGCAGGTGGTACATTTGACTGGAGAACTACACCTGTCAAACAATAATGCAGGCGTTTCAATGTGAGCTCCGGGAGGGCAGATAACTCCCACAGAGCTGAAGGGCAAACACTCACTTGACCTTGATTTTCAGTATGATTACAGACTATGAATGTGGGGGCTTATGTTTCTTATACATTTTTGGGTTTACAACAAGAGGTAACAGAAAAGTTACTATAGGGATACCTGGCTATTGGCGGAAACGAGTTGAAAACAACGTCACTTTTAATCCTTCAGTGTAGGATCATCGTAGCATTGTGAAGCAGAAATCACAACGCATTGGATTGTACACCCACTAATATGCTGGGTATAGGCGGTCAGTATATGGGTTAGTTTTACCATACAGATGATATGTTGTTGAAATAGTAATCCACTTTGTTTTAGAGGAATTGCATATTCAGACATTTTGTGTATTTGTTTGACTTGGGAGCCAATGGAACAATGCTACCATATGTGGTATAGTGACAAAATACATTTAAGTCAGAATGCCCCCTAAACAGTAACAATACCACAGCATTGTGGAGCCTCAGATTGCCTACCATAGCGGGCCTCTGGACCAGTGTGAAGAGCTACTTTCCTAAGGATTCAAATGTGAACAGAAGGGGCCCCACTGCCTCCCCCATACTGTATTGCATTTTCAAGTGTGAACCTGGTGTTAAATCATGTGTGGATGGCCTCTTAAGTGTGAGGGTTTTGCAAGTAGCAGGCTAGCTGCCTTGCTATCATCTATTTAAAGTCATCCGCTCAGCCAAGATTTTGCCTCAGGATGTACAAGTGCCCCCTCCTCCCTGTGGTGCATAATGTGATCAGGGGTCTAAGCCTTCCCATCAACTGCCACAGTCATACAAGGATCCACATCCTTCCTGCTGCATCGATGGGGGGCACAGAAACCTTCCACCCTCATCCTGGACGTATTTCAGGGTGCATGGGTGGTTTGAGATTATTCTTTCTCTTTCTGAGCAGGTTTTGCTGATTAAATGGCTGCCCCCAGGTGGCTGATCCTTAGGTTTGGAAAGAGGCTTTAGTCCAACAAGCTTTATGGTGTCCTAAGACCCTCCTCACTGATGGGATGGGATGGCAGATTAAACCACAGCTCAAGTCAGGAAGAAAGTCCCCATGGCCACCCATACCTTTGCATCTCATCACGATCGGCAGGCAGAGCCATCTGATTTTGGGGTTGCATATCAAAGTTCTAGACAGCTGGGCGGGTATTTTGCAATTCTTTAATGTGGCAGCTGTGTTTAAATGCTGGGAATACACAGTATTATACATTTATTGGAAGTGGTATTTTTGTATCTGTCTTTTAATTGTTTATATGGGCTTTTAAATTCAATTGCACAATGTAATGTCTCTCAAAAGAGAGAAAACCCATCTGAGAAGATTGAATTAGAAAGCCAAGCTCAAACAATATTGACACACCAGAAGACCTTGAGCCACAGTCATGATGAAATACCAGAGGCAATGTTAACTTTTTCAGAGTGAGTACTTTAGGTGCCTGCAGTAAATACGAGGTACATGAAGATTCCCTTAAAACTCACCCCAATAGCATACCTTGAAATGCCGAGAATTGTGATAGTGAGCAAGATACGTTCAACATAAAAATGTGCTTTGAGGCTCTCTAGAACCACAGTAGTGATCAAAACAATGTGCAGAGGTACTAAAGTTAGATAATTTAAATCATACCATAAGATGTTTAGTGCACTTTAGGTGCAGTTAGCAGTGTGAGGCTTTGTGCTCTGCTAGAAAGCAAGGATTATTTTGACGAATGCCCGAGGCAGACTGCTGTGTCACCTTATAAAAACAGACGTGGCGCACAGAGCATCCACGTTGACAAGTGCCAATTAAGTGCAGTCAGCAGTGTGAGACTTGGTGATCTGCTAGAAAGCAAAGATTATTATGACAGAGACGCGAGGCAAACCACTTTGAAATCCTGTGAAACCTTATGTCACCTGATAAAAACTGAAGCGGCGTGTAGAGCGTGCACGCAGACAAGTGCACGTTAAGTGCAGTCAGCAGGCACTGTGAGGGTAGAGGCACCTTACATGAAAAAGCCCGGAATGCAGTGCTGGTGACACAGACCTTACGGCTAGGAGTGAAATACTCTGAATGCAGAAAGGAGGTTGAAAGAAGCGGTCCAGCCGTGCGTAGAAAACTAAACACCTCAACTTACCCAGAAGCCCAACCTAAGCGATAGAAAGGTCATGTACAATTTAAGAAGTGAAAGAGCTGGGAGTGGAGGTGAGACATTAGATGGGGAGGAGGGCACGCAAGTAGCCCTATTAAGACTGAAAAAGGTAATTTCTAACGAACATTGTGGAGTACAAACAGCTTCAAAGAAAATTATTGATATTTTCAGCTAAATCGTGCCCCCGGGGAGAAGATGGCACATAGACAAATGGATTGAGCTGTTCACAGTCCTTACCGAACATCCCCACTGTCGTTACACAAAATCCAAGCCCAAGGAAGAAATTGATAAAATGGGAAAGGGCAGACTCAACCCCTTTCCCTTCAAGTGATCGTCTGGAAAGAAACCAGGGGCCAATGATAAGTCCAATAAAGTCCCTGAGAAATGACTTGGTAAGTTGTTCTTGATGTTTGATGGTAGGGCTTATATTTGGAAATGTCTCTATTGTAAAATTCCCAATGCTCTCCAAACAGTCCAGTTTCATGGAGAGTCGAGGGTGGTTGGTTGTAATTCATTAATTTAAATGCAGAACTGAGCAAAGGTTTAACATTCAGAAGTGGTTCTTTTCAAATGTATAAAGAAAATGATGGGTTCCAACTGAGCAAAATTTTCATGATGATTTTTATGTTAGTTTTAACAGAATTTAATCCATATGGGAATCTAAATTCATACAATGTTCTGAATTGTCTCGCATGATATAGTCCTATGTTATTGAATCTGAAATTCCAGCACCTGGCACTGTTCACAATTATGTCTTGCCATGTTAACCGTTCATTGCTATAAGGTCAATACACAAAGATTACCAAATTTGGCACATGTTACAATAGGTCACCTAGAACGTGTAACTCATGTGTTTTCACAAAAACGTCTAAAATCGTGTTGACGTTTTGTGAATACACATTGAGCTACACATTTCTGGTGTACGTTTCCCTATTAAGACTGCCCCTTCAGACCCCTACATTTCCTAACATGACATCAGGAGCAAATATTTTATGATGATCTTGGTGATGTTTGTGCATGGATGGCTTATTTATGTGCATCTGCCTTAAGCCAATAGAAAAGTTGATCATTGTTTTGAGAATTACTCGTAGACCTTTCTGTGAAATGAAAGTAAGTTACATTAGAGACACGTATACCTGGGTCATGCTCTCTGTGTCTGAGTCTGTTTTTCTACATTTCACTTCACTACAGTAGATTATGCTCTGATCTTCTACTTCAGGCTCACCAAAAGTCCTAACTAAAATCTATCAACTAGTATCACTCAGCTCAAGCTTATAATGGTAGATTTTCACAGGTTGCATTCCTACATGTAACAATGTAAACTGTGCTATGCATATTTCCCGTTTAGAAACCGGCATTTATTTCACGATAGACATTTGACACTAGCTCTGAAACCTATTCTCAAAACCGCAACTACTCCAGGGTTCTGTATGAGTACAGTTCTGTGAGGAGTGCACCTCGGGTGTGCAAGTCCCAGAGTGTGACACAGAGGATAGGCATCCTATGATGGGGACATGGAAACAAATGTATCCAACATTGTGATAGCCAGAACACAGAATCAGCCATCCACCGGAATCCACGTTCCTGATATCACTGCTAAAAAGTGTTTTGAGTGTTCAGAGTTTAGGGGCAGGTCTGAATTATATTAGCAGAAGAAAGACTAAAGTGTCTGGAGTTAGTTGGGAGATTGAGAAATACAGCTGCAGGAGTGAATAGAATAAGATTCTGCCAGAGGCCTTGCCACAGAAGCAGGCAGGAGCTAGAAGATATTGAAGTGGAGAGAGAGATTTACCCGTTGGAGGCGCCATCCCACATTCTGGTGGTAGCTGTACAGCTGTGAGAGATCAATACAAACTTCAACGCTAAGGATTTGACTGGATCCTGTCGCAACCACAAGCCATTGAGGTTGTTCATAAGCTTTGGGTGTGATCATTACTGAAGCAGGAAAAAGACGCAGGTGGGATGTGAACAATCTACCCAAATGAAACAGATGGGGCACGATTGCCGAAGCATACATAGACAATACTCGGAAAAGATTTCAATAAATGCCTTGGGCAAGTTCTGATGGGGGCTCTTGACTGACTCTGTAGGAGTGTGCCACAAGACCACAGAGACCCCTGGCACTGCACGTCATTGCGATAATTCGTCACAGCTAAGTAAAGAATGATGTTGGGGTACTTAAATCCACCTTCATGCGTTGAAATAGTCTTTCCTGTGTCGTTTTACTCTACCTTATTTCGGTGTGAATAGAAATGATGGGCATTTCAAAATGTAAATATGAACATTTCAGTCGATTTGCATCTGTGTAACCATTACATAATACAGTACAAAATGAAACAATTTGCCTGATCTGAACTGGCAGAAATGATGATGTTAATTACAATCTGAAAGAAATATGTGAATAAGTTATTATGAAGTAGTCCATAGTTTTGGCAATCGCATTAATTCAAAATGAAGTTAGCATATTTTAGCAAGCACTGAAGAATCCTTCGGAAACCCAATGACTTGACGGAAGATCCAGAAGGCCACTTTGCAATGTTGCACCAGAAAGTGTGATACAATTCCTTTCAGACAGCATTGGCTCAGGCAGGAAGAAATACAGAAGTTGCTAAATGATCCAACATTAGAACACATGTGGTTAGATCAGTGACCTAGCATTATTCCAATCTTGTACTGACAGTTGATTGGGAATATTGAGCACACATTATTTACTCAATTGGTGCCTGCTCTGCTATGTATTGCATAGTCATTTTCCTGACTATGTCACAGAGTGCATCTTTGCATTCCCAGTGTCAGAATATGGAGCCATGGGAGGCTGAGTGTTGTGGGGAATGATCCAAGAGACTCCTTTGAATCATCTTCCTTGTTATTGGGATTTAAGTGTACATGTATCACCAGGCCGTGATAGTACATCCTTGGACACGTTATGCTTTATCCTTAATGGTGGGGCCACTGTAGGGCCTACTTAGAGGTTCAGGAAGGTCCACCCTCCTATCCAGACAGGATTGATGTTGGCATTGTTGGCAATGCCTATGTCCATTGGGTTCATGTTTGGGGAAACCCTGGTAGCAACTGTGAATCCCAGAAATGATTACACCACACAGTCTTGTGCATTTTAAGAAACAATCCTGTGGGAAACACATAGACGAGAACGCTCATTGTGAGAAGAACTGGAGTCTGCGATTGCTGCAGGTCAGAACTACGAGGTGAAAATATGTGGGCCTGCCAAGACATGGCATAGAATCCAATTGATAACAGCAGTGGTCAAAAATATGCAGCATGTTATGTGAATGCGGCTCATATGAAGGCTGGATCAGTCCGCACACTGTAATTATACAGGGACTGTGGATGGGTGATAATGACACATGATTAGCAAATGTTTGTCATGACATTTACCACTTTTCTAGACCCCAAACCCACAGTGAGGTGGCCAATTAAAACAGACATGCAGTTTATGCAAACTGAGGACATCAATACATTATACCCAGGCAATGAAAAACCCACAGAGGCAGGAATAGAGGTCTATAAAATGTGAAAAGGAGCAGGTAACCAGGGTGGAATTTGGAAGAGAGCAGAACGTGTAGAGCTAGCATGCTGACCAAGAGATTGAGGGACATCAGAATAAAGAGAACACATAGATAAACCAAAGAGGGGCATGCATGATCTTCGGTGAGGAGATGGTGGGCTGAAGCCTGGGAAAGTAAATGGAACCCAACAGTGTTCTGTAAAGCAAACCGATGCCAAAAAATTGCACTGTTAATTTCAAGGATGATGCAGATGGTGAATCAAAAGGAGAAAATTGGACATGGAGACTGCCTCATTGTAAAGCAAGAGGCACAAAATACAATGCATAACTTTATTCCTTAACATTTCTAGCCAAGTGATTACATTCCCCCTTGAGAAACAACACACTACAAATAGAACAGAGTTTGCCTATCATCAACACCAACAAATTGTATGATGCATATCTATCTAAAGCCCAATTTAACATGGAACTATCAGCAGTCATTTAAAATGTTACTTTGCCATACTAAAACCATAACTGTATTTGAATTGTTCCTATAATGAGACAATGCATTTTGAGGAAAAGCAAAGTATATATTTAAAGTAACACACAGTATCCATTTTTTTTAAGAACTGTCAGATTGTGATGCAAAGTTTATAGTAACATGGTGAATTTATATATTCGAAATGTATAGAAAAAAACTGGAATAACATGAGTTTTCCTCTCAGCCCCACAGTGAGCTTATAGAATAAGCTGTCAAGAATTTAAATACAAAGCAAGTTAGCTCCCACCCTTGGGAGATCCTTACAAGTGGATTTTTAAATCTGTAGTGTACATGGGAGATTGCCATTTATATTGGCCACATGGTTGAAGCATGTTCTTTTATAGCCAAACCTTGAAAAGGAAATTCTTCCTTTAAAGTGACACCTTTGAACTCTGCTTCACAACTAAGCCAGCCAACTGGACGGCCAAACACACGGGAACAAAGACGCTCTATCATATTGCTCAAATCAATCATTGGCTGAAGCAATACCATACCTGCTCATATGAGTTATTATTCTGAAACAAAAGATCCCATGCCTTTCCTTGATTTAAATGCACACAGTGTGCTAGAACTACATTTTAGATACTAACAATATGTTTTAGGAAAATCTGGCAATGATATGAGGTAGAAAGCAGAAGGGTTGTTGTTGTAAAGACTAGCTCTGTCAAACAAATCTAACATGATGTTTGTATGATTCTTAAGAATTAATAAAAGTATTAATATGTATAACTTTATGAAAACTTTATGACAACTAAGTCCTCAAATTCATATTGCATATCCAGATGTGCGTACTGGCTGACCGGGTTACATGAATTCATTTTTCCATAATATACCATATTGCAACAATTAGATATATAAGAACAAAAAAACTATTTAGAAGTTGATATAACTCTGAGCAAACTGGTCCCCACCTTTTTTTTCATATTCAGACATATACACATCAAATGGCCATTGTGCGTGTGTATTCTTTGGGAGTGTCTGACTGTTGGGTAAGCCAATGGAAGGATTTGACCAATTAATTGCACCATCATTGATGATAAAGTGTGGTAACATTTTAGATAATAAATAGGAAATACACATACGATTATGATTTTGGATATATTAATGACAGAAAACAAACAGAGGGCTGCAGTCGGAAGGATTCCTGTTAAAACAGTATGAATTCTGTCCACAAGGGAGCCTACAGAGAAGGGCACCTGTGGCAGTTCTAACTTTATGGAAGCAGATCAGAAGGAACTTTGCTGACTGGTAGATTTCCAATATGAGACGGTCCATGCTGATCCCAAAAACTGAAAGTATCATTTCAAAGTGAGTATGGGATTTTTCCAAACGAAATGATATATGCTCTGTAGAATATGTTTTAAGCCCCAGAATCATGTGGTCTAGATGATACTAAAATTCATTGATTTATGATGGGAAATGAACCATGCATTTAATATCAAGTGAGAGGGCCTTTTAATCCAACTCTATATATATTTCTGAGCTAAGTGCACAGTGTGATTTAGATAGCATTCATGTGCAGACTTATAATCTCACCAAATTGTACCATAAGCTTTTTCCCAGATATAGTTGACATTGAGCTCGGATTCGAAGCTGCATGTGTCATAGCCTACTGAAGTTTTGCTTGACAATGTGTAATCTGTAAAGACTATACAAAACTGAATTCAGGAATAGATTGAATTGTGTCATTACTACTCTCAAAGACAATTATGCAAATGCAAATCCCATGCAAGCCATTACTTTTGACTAGTAGAGAAAAAGGATCTTGTGCCAGTGAGACTCAATCTATGAAATAAAATGGGGTGGTGGTTTACTCATACCTTTATCAGAATATCCTAAGATTATTCCTCTATGTTGCATAGGCAAACTGAAATTCTGTGCATTCTCAATGTATAACAATACATCCATAGCCCGAAACCTGCAGAAGTCTGATGCAGCACAGTGTAAATATACTTTGAAATTGCACTAACCTACTAACAAATGAAAGCTTTATATTGACATGGGAAATGTGATGTATGAAACAGTTCTCATAGTCTACCACTTGGGGAAAGCAAGTATAACGCATTCCCAAATATCTTCAGTCAGAGCCACACCTACCTGCAGTCACACTAACATGTGTGCATCCACTTGCAGTCCTGCTCTCACCCACAGTCACAATTACATTCACGCATCCACTTTCTGTTTAGCTCCCACCCGCAGTCATGCATGTACACATATCCTCAATAACAACAAACCATACCTGTGGCACCTGCCCTGGTGGCTTTATCCTAGCTGGGGTCTCCATCCAGAGAAGCCTATGGGATTGAACATCCATGGACACAGACCTGTGCAGGGAGTCACCATGTTGATTTCACTTTGAATGTGCTGCGGCCCAGCTCCCAAGTTTGGCGCATGTGCAGGGTTTTCTGGCTTCAATGATCTCCATGGCAATGATCATGTCATGTTGCTGGCCTCATTGTCAAAGGGGTAGAGGGACTCAAAGTCCTCTCTCCCTCTGCTTAGTGTGTCTTAATTCACTCAGACTGCTTGCAGAGTACTGACTTCTCCTTAGCATTTCCAGCCTGCCCATTTAGTCCTTTTCTGTTTACTTGGAGCCAGTCTTCCTTCTGGTTATCCTTTTTCTTCCTGGTTTCCTCCCTTTTCTTCTTCTTCATCCTCCCTCCTCAGTTCTGGTCCTTGCCCACCTTCAGGCCTCATGTGAGTACCAGATCCTACCCTTACCTTCATTGTTGCCTGTCTTTTAGTGCTTCAGTTGCGCTCCTGCTACCATCGATCAGTGTCTTTGCCTTCATCATTTGGCAAGAACATTCTGCTTCCCCTGTTAGTGTTTGCACTGTCCACTCACCAGAGTAATCAGTGTAAGCATCTACGTGGTGCAGGGAGTCGGTCTGGTATCGCCAACTACCCATATTCTGGGGGTTGCTGTCCTGACTTGCCATATCACCCATTCACTTCTGGAACAATCCCTAAGAACAACACAATGGACCGAAGACGTGAAGCAGGTATGCAGTCAAAGAGGGACACAGTTGTTGACAGCAAAGCTGTTTTCATAATTTGTTATGTGGCTTATCCGTAAATTAAGTCAAGAGAGTTGTGATGAAGTGACCAACAAGCAGAAAAAATATTACTAGACTGTCTATTGCTATTCAGAATTAACCATACAGAGATATGATTCCATACATGTGTGCAAGAAACAGTGCGATTCAGGCAGGCACATTATTTTAATTTTTGCAGACAAGCTGCCTGTTATTGTGTGATATTGTGCAGACTTCATAAACCTAAATCTTGGGAACCTAAAGGGGAAGCCATGTCCTATAAGGCGAGAGTAGTGAGGCTCATACCCTCTAGTCCCCCTGGGGGTTGTAAACAGTGTGTGGATCTCAAGTGAAGGGAGATCCCCTTTGGGACCAGTGATGACCACTTCAGGAGAACATGGCCTTCCCACTCAACACATGACCCTGGTGTCCTTTCCCAGAGTCACCCCACTGTTGAGGTGGCAGGAATTCCCCAGCAAAAGCAGAATGAATGGGCCAAGAAATGTTGCACTCAATAACAGAATAGCCAAAGTAAGTGGCAAAAGGACCTGCTTTATTAACAATATCACATAAAGTAGGGATAGCAGCAAGTACAACGTCTCTGCTAGCTCTCGAAGGTTACATGGTTGCGAGATCTTTTGGTTAAAAGTCTTCATCACAAATAATGTCATCTTACTTTATTGATTACAAAACCTATGTACTGGCAGGATTGGTTAACAGGGTTGGTTACATATATATTACATACGGGTCAGAACAGTTCAGTGGATTATACATATCAGATGGCCACACCTTAGACCACCCTCAATTGCTAAAAATAAGAGAACATCATTGTCACTCTAAATAATTGGCTAGTGTCATGTTAACAGCCCAGCATTATGTCAACAGAAATAATTGGTTAATACTGGTCTTACTGACCGTGGACATCTGACAGGTTGTAGACACACAAGTTGATATTGAAGTAGGGTGACAGAGGCCCAGGAGCTGCTTCCCATAATCATAAGAACACCATCCCACATCTCCAAGGCCATGAGCCAGGACATCTCCTTTGAAGTGTGTCCTTGTCAGGCATTGCAACTGCTGAGAATTAAAGGGAGTCGAGCAGGTGCATATCTATGTCTGAATTTAGATTTAATAGACAGTGCTTCAGTTATGCATGACGTTAGAGGAGCCCACATTTCAAGCTGTTTTACTCTGATTTTAACTAATGTAAAAGCAAGTGTTATTAACTCTTCTGGCTGTTAGAGACTTGCTCGATCCATCTGTTGTCTCTTAATAATCTATTTTCTTGCCACACTGGACCTTCAAAGACTGGCTACCCTCCTATTAATCTTGGCTGAAGTATGAATGACGTTCGGGTAATGTTATTTATTGTCTTTTTCAGAGCTATCTGAGCATCCCCTATTTTCACAGTAACTTTGGGAAGGTTTCTACTTGACCTCTGTTCGTTCAGCACAGCTCTGAAGTTTCAACTAATTCAGCCCATCATGTCTCGTACAGCTTTAAGCTTCTCATTCTGTGTAATGAGACCTTGACAGCCATTTTGATCCCAGATGGTTTCCCATCCCTGTTACATGTCTATGTTAAGCAAGCTTAAACATGTACCTTCTTTGTGTTGCATTTCATTGCCTATACTAACTTTAATATGTGTGTCATCTAATATGAAAATGTGCATATTCTTTCTGTCTGAATGTTTCTTTTGACCTTGTGTTCATGTGTCTTCGTGATGAGGGCAGTTTGCTTCATGTCTGTTGTAAATGGGTCTACTTCAATTGACAGCTAGTGTACTTGTCGTTGTTATATCACTGTCAGCAGGTTCACCTCTCTCTATATTGCTCCTGGTTGCAGTCAATATGGCTGTCTCAATGAGTTTTGTTTCTCATATCTGCGGTATGGAGGTGGGGATCATCTGTCTGTCAACATTCCCCCTTCTGGTTGAGTCCACAAACAGATCTCTTCTGAGGTCCTCTCGCTGAATAGGTATCTGGGGGATCCAGAGCTTAGTCACCACCCTCAGGTAACCTGAGTATCTCACATGCTCATTCAAACTCCAGTTCATGTAACAGCACCTCCATTTGGATTGCAGAATACCCACTATCCCACATAGCTGAGGGTTTTGGGGATAACAGAATTTTTATCTTGGAGGGACAATAGGACACTACTCTATGGTCGTATATGAGGTAGATCATTGCTTTGTGGGGATTAGTGGATCTGTTTAGTCATGTTGATTACCATCTTCTTTCCTATCACCTTTTGTGCAGTCTTCTTGTATTGGTGTATTGCTATTCTCAAGGTTCAGAAACCCAGTAGTACCAATACCAATTTTGCTAGCAGTATCTTGAATGCTTTTGCTTGCCAGGAGGGGACCCAGGAGAACAAATATGAGAGCCAGTCATCATTCAGGATGTCCTCCACCTCCTCTGTCATTTTTGTCTGTTATGAGTGTTATTGGCTCTCTTACGGTCCCATTCTCCTCATCATTAGCAGGTCAGTACATGTAAAAAGATGTACCAATCTGTGCACACCCGCCACCTTCCATGGCTGTTATTAGGTCAAGGACTGTTTTGAAGGGTAATCAAACTTATGGCCCTTAGTTCTCTTATGGCATTGAAGCCTTTCACTGTAGTGTTAATTGTCTGTAGCAATTCCCACCTTGTTATTAACAGCCATTTTGCACTACTGTTTTGTTGAATCGCTTGTTCTTGTCTGTATAACCTTATATGCCTCCACTGATTTTGCTGCAAAGTCATTTTCTCTTTTTTCACATTTGAAGATAAGGGATCTTTGATTTTTTTATATTAGATGTGCATCCATTTTGGGAAAGTGTATGATTTGTAAGTCACTTTGAGACACTACCAGAGCTGGCACATTTACCAGCACTATTGAACAAAACTCTCCTCATTCTGGAAACAATTTAATATATGCTCTGGATTCACAGGCCCAATAGTGGTCCATGTGCACTGCTGTCGCTCCCTCATGTCTGGCTTATAGAAAATGTGCTTGCACACAATGGTTTCTCCCACATTTAATGTGGCATTATTTCTAAAGCATAGGGAGGCATTCTTCAGGAGCATTATCTGCACTGGTCCCCCTCTTCTTCAAGTTAGTAACCTTGCAATCTCAGGCCACTGGCCGAGACATTCTTTATTCACATTCACCACAACCTTTTCCCATTTTCCCAATAATGCCAGTGCTTTTCACACTATCAATCTTTCTGCCCCTTCTTTTGGTGTGAGTACCATCCATTTTATTTGCACTTGGTCTCTTTCCCAGCATCCTGGTATTTTCTTCCTTTGTCATCCTTGCACTGTTGCATCTGGTTTTCTTCAATAGTAATCCCTACTCTATTTGTTCCGGGTTTTTCATATCTAATTACTTTATGCTCCTCCTTTGTTCCGAATTCCATATATTGTATATATTTATCTGCTTGTTGGGAACTTATTCACCCACACTAGTGAGGAAGTCTGGCTTGGAATTGCCCTCTGGTCAGGCAAATCGCCAGATGTGTTAGGCAGTGTGCCTTTTTCAGTGGTGCTTCTGTTGCTTTACGACTCTGGATGTGCCCATAACATAGGGGATGAGGGCACACATATAACAGCTCTCTGTGGATATCTCGCTCCCTACCTGGCGCATGTGCTTCTACCACATGTTGGCTACTTAGGCTGTGTTAGTTAAATACGAATTCATGTGCCGAAAATAGTTTACTATCACTCTCTCTAGACCCCTGGGCTATTTAATAACCATAAAGATATATCGGTGCTAAGTTTATTCAATATGGTAACATGGGTCGTATTTCCATATATAGGTTTGGGTACATTATAAAGGACCATATCTCATAATGTAAAAAGAATAAAGAAATAAAGACCACAGAATGTGAATAATGTAGGTAGAAGCATTACTGCCATTGTGTCTACATGTTGAAGGTAATCTCGTGTATTGGGCTGTCTGCGGCCCAGCCATATATATCTCACAGCATTGAATAACCCCATCTTCTCTTCAGTAATCACTTCGTAGGTATCTTTAAGAAATGCTAACACTTATAGGAAAAACTGCCCTATTCTATCAATGAGGATTCGATCAAAAATAAAACAATTCTTTGGTTTAAGTAACCAAGCTTCAAGGGTGGTGTTCTGTCTCCTAAACGCTGGATAAGTATCTATTATGTAGGACAAACTCAAAAACAATTGTGCCTGTAATGTCAACATAAATGATTTGTGCTTCTTTGCTTGTTTTTTTTTCTTCATTTTTGTATTTATTTTTTTATTATCATATGGTCAAAATAATGACTTTTGAATACCTTCAGAGACATCTTTACTTCTATTTTAGGCCTTCAATATGATCATCAGCCTGTTGCACATCATACATCAATGATTAGAATAATTGGATACATTTCTCTCCATAAAATGGTTAAAAAGATCACGCATCCCTCATGATCGCCCCTTAAAAATATGTCGAATAGCCTGACAGAGCTAGTAGCTGAATCCAGGCCTGCAACACAGCGCGCTTCTGCTCCCAATCCTGTCATTGCCTCACAATCAAAAAGGAGGTGGCAGGCAGATTCGAATACCGATTCCCCACAGAATTGGCAAAAACAGTTCACACTCGGAGGGTCATGCCATCGTCCAGTGATTTCAAGAGACTTGGCTACGTTGAATTTAATTTGCAGATAATCACAAAACCAGATGGTTACCAATGAATTTCCGGATATGTGATGGAAGACTCACTCTCTCAGAGATATAAGGGAAGAAGCCAGTAGCAGTGAATTTAGTAACCAACGTTACTATCACTGCTCTTGATAGTGAGCTTCTAGAGTAGCTTTCATCGCTCGCTTATATTGGTTCAGAGGTATTGCAGTTGTAACATCCTGTGATCTCCATTGCCAAAGTGTAAAATGTTGTTGAATCAGGCCCAGAGTTGAGGATTTCATGAGATAGTTGGAAGTAATTAACGACTTACAAATGATAACCATCACAGAATTTCTCTTGGCATTAGCGAGCTTCCAGTATAGCAGTAGGCAAGCCTGTGTTAATCACATTGTGATTGGAGAGAGACCAAATTCCAGATATATCATTTCAGCAGACATGTAATTGGGCAGTATTAAACGTCTTTTCATGCTTTTTTTCTCAATAGTCGACAAGATTTCAAGTGACCCTAAGGCACATACCTCAGCAACATAGCTGATCATGGGCACAACTTTCATTGAGTTTATACTCAGGAGGGATACAATCAAGTAGTCTCCTCCCTTAGCAGTGAAAGAGCAGAGTGCCCCGGTAGTCTGGGTTCATCGCACTTTCAATTTGTCGACATGGGCATTATACCTCAGATCTGAGTCTATAACAACCCTCAATAATGCAAGACCACCTCGATTGAGGTGCTGTTGAGGCTAAATGTGGTCATTTTTTTTCTCCCTTTTTGATGATTTGGCTTAAATACCATAAACTTTGTTTTTCCGGTATTCATTTTTAATAAGTTCACCTCAGAGAGAACCTAGAGGTTATTTAATGCTATCTGGAGACCTGATGGTGTATGGTCAAGAATGACAATATCATCAGTGTAGCCAAACCATTGGAGTTGTTGGGTACCCAATTTTGGTAGGTTACATCGTCGATCATTCAATTCATTCCCCATGTCGGCCAGATACAAATTGAACAACAGGGCGGCCAATGTGCAACCCTGTTTAAGGCCTGTTTTGGTCTTGATCCAGCTAAATGTTCCTCCATTGTTCTCTTGGCCGACCTTGACTCTAGTATGTTCATGTAGAACCATTATCATTTTGAGAAGGCCAGATGGTATGCCCCAATGTTGTAGCTTCCCCCATAGCCGTAGTTGATCGACAGTATCAAAGGCAGCACTGAATTCGACAAATGCCACATAAAACTGGGGTATGTCTGACCACCCAAGATTGTTGTATTATGATCATCAGTACTAACACATTGACTGAGGTGGAGCAGACTTTACTGAAACCTGTTTGGTTATGGGTATGATATTTTCACTGTCTGCCCAAGCACATAGATTTGCTGGTGCGTCCAACATTGCTCTAAATACGATCATTGCATGGGTCTTCATGAGAGCCTTTCTTCAAGCCTGGTAGTAGTATGCTATCATGCCAGCAAGAGGGCAAGGTTTGAGCAGTGGCGAAACACCAAAATAGTTGGTATAAAACCTCTGACCACAGTTTTACGTCTGCCTTAATTAGTGCACTATAGAGGCCGTCGGGTCTTGGAGTGTGGGAGGACTTACTAGAAGTAATTCGGCTGGCCACATCGTCACTAGTTTTCCGATATAACCACTGGTCGGCGTGCAGTGCCAGGACCAAAGTTTCCTTGGGGCTGGGACCAAGTGTTTAGTTAATGTACTTTATCCACAAGGGTTCTGCAATGCCATTAATAAACGGACAGCATTTGTTGCCAGAGTTTACAATTTGCCTAAATGTTTTAGCATTGTTGGTATCAAAAGTATAGGCCAACTTCTTCCATTTCTGATGTTCACGAGAATGCTGGTGTGAGCGTAACCATTGAGCATATATATCCCTGTATCCGTTGACGTGTAGTAGCATATTTAACTTGATCTGTGGTAAGGATTGACAGATTACGCAGTGCTTTATACATTTCCCTTTCTTTTTCCTTTACTTCAGAATCCTATATATGTCAGTGTTGTCTATTCTAGCCATTAGCCGGCCTCTTAGTTCCACCCATTTTTGGAAAAATGTACTTGTTTATGGCTAGCACACATTCCTCATACAGGGCCAGGGTTGTAGAAACATAATGTTGGGCGGTGACATCGACTGAACAGAAGTCTTTGAATCTCTGTGGGGCATTAACAATTGCCAAATCAAGTTTGGTTGAAGTCCATGTCACTCGGGTCAGGGCATTATTGATGGCCACTGCTCCTCTCACTTTCTTAGTATATTTATGTAACTTGAAATCAAGATTTATGAAGATGGGCAGGTGATCGCTCTCTTCACGATGTATAATCACGAGATCACTAATCAAGGCAGGCTCTTGAGTAGCGAAGACATAGGGTGTCATTACGAGTTTGGAGGCAGCCATGGCGCTGTTAGCGCCATGGCTGCCTCCAAACTCGTGTCTGGGTTCTCAGAATGGGGACTTACTGGGTCATTCCAACCTTGGAGGACCCGGTAAGTTCCCATTCTGAAAACCATTCGCCTTTCCTATTCGAGCCCCCATAGGGCTCAAGGGGAATGGGAAAGGAGCTAATAACGGGCCCGTAATTTGCTCCCTGGTCCCTTGGTGGCTCCCGCTAAGGACGGCTGGTTTTACCAGCCGGCCTTAGTGGGACCCGCTAAGGCAACTCGGAAAGCAGCAGTAAGGGGTTAACTGCACCGGCATCCTTACCGGTGCCATTAACCCCTTACCGCCAGGGTCGTAATGACCCCCATAGTCAATGACGCTCAAATTTGCTGCATTAGACCTGGTGTATTGATGCGCATTGTGAAGCCCCTGCTATAAAGCAGTGTCACCCACTCCAATACTTGTGCACATATTTGGTTGCATCAATGATTCGTTATCACCCCAGAGTCATGCATTGAATTGATAGAGACATTAGTTGTTGTGTCCATCGGGATTTGTGCATTAAAGTCTCCACACGAGGTGAGAGTTTGATTATTTGGGACAGATTCCAGCCATTTTTCAAAATCCCTTATCACTGTAACATGAGATGTCACATATGGGGGATCGTATATGGTAGCCAACAGAATGGGTTTTGTCAGCATGCCTGCAAGTATGAACTGCGAATTAGAGGGGACCTCATTTAGAAGGGAGGGCTTTTATTCTGCCAACAGGAGACCCCCTTTTGGATGCCCTTTATTTCCCTTGAGGGCAAGCCTCTCAATAAAAGTCCATCCATCCACAGTTAGAGATGTTTGCATTCAAGTTTCTTGCAAGGCAATAATGGCAAAGCAATCAATATGGTCAAAACATTTGTCTTGGTCATAGAGATGTGAAAAACCACTTGTTTTCTAATTAAGCATAATACAGGATCCATTGTCAATTGTTGCTGTGCCGTCGTTGGACCAAGCCCACTAGCCAAGTACAGTGGGCTTTGTCTTTATTTACCTCAGGGGTATCTCTCATCTGTAATTGGGTGGCATTTGCCGGTCCTCCCATGACTCCAGGTCGTGTCAAGAGAGCTTGATGCTGTATGGCAGGTGCTAGAAATGGACTGGGTGCTTCTCTATCAGTCCAGCCCCCTTTCAGGTTAGATGTTCTTATGATCTTCTTACAAGCTATCACAGAGCATTCATAGCATACTCAAAACAAATGTTGTACCTGTTCTGCAGCATAGTCAGCGATTCCATTCATAGTAAAGTATACCAACGATGTAACATAGGTGGCTTCTTCCTTTTGGAATACAATCTTAATGTCATCAGCTATTATTGTGCAGAGGGGAATGATAGATTGAAACCGTTCAACCCCCTGGACTTGATTGAGATAGTCATTAACATCCTCCAAAACAGGCTTCTAATTTGGAGCACTCTTTCCAAGGTTGTAGACGTAGAGCGACGTCCGCCCAAAAGACAGATAGACTCTTGTGTTCCCGCAATATCAGCACCTTGAGTGGGCATGGGTGAATTTCCTAGGAAGGAATTATCATCAAGGGCACCGGAAACTGCCATATTCTCATTTTCAACTGACCCTGTGCTTGCCACCTTGGCAGTGGTAGGCGTGGCCGCAGGCGCTTGGGCTACTTGTGAACTTTTGGGGAGGTTAAACCATTTCCTCAGGTTGTAGACCAGGACATGATTAGGCATGGACCCTCTATTTGCAGGAGCACCACAGTGTTTTTGTTTATTAAAGCCTCTCTTCTTTAGTTCAGCAGATTTCTGATTTCTGGGAGAGTTCTAGCTGGTGGTGCAGCTGACTTTTGCAGGCTAGCAGGTGTTTGGTTTGACAAAATGTCTTTATGTTTCGTTATGGAGAAAGAGGTCTGCATGGCACAATTATTGCAAGCTTTGTCATTTTCAGGTTGGTGGGTATTAAATGGGGCAGTTTGTAGTTTGCTCCCATTTCCTTGTGGGGTCCCCAGAAGGGCCTCCCTAGTGAAATAGCGGGTTCCATCGTCACTCTCGCATTTCCCACTATACGGGTTGTGCAAGTTTGCAGTCAGACCCTGTCCGATGAAGACTGGGTATACTTCCACGGTGTAGATACTTTCATGTATCTTTTCAATAGGAAGTAGATGGTCTCTTCCTCGCACCTGATTATTAGACCCATATTTCTTTGCTTGGCATATGATTTTTCATTTCTTCCCAGTCGGTCAAACTATGGGTATGTTTTTTCCCCCATCTGGGTTCACATTAGACATATTTATTCTGTTATTATTGTTATTGCCAGTTATAGTTGTAGCACTCAGTGAGTGATTCACCAGATCATTCACCTTGGCTGCCAAATTAACTAATGCAGCATGAGGGACTGCTGTGTGGAAAGAGAGTTGGTGCGCAGAAATGAACGTCTTTTGACTGGCTTCAACTTCCACTAACTTGGCGAGATGAGTTTCCTGTGTAAGTTTAAGTAGCTTAGTTGCGTGCACTTGTCTCTGCACCTGCATCTCTGCACCTGGATCTTCAATAGTGACAGTGATTCATCAACTCGGGCTAGAAAAATTGGCTTCCAAGTGTTAGAGGGCGTTGAACATAGATGGCAAATCCCAGCTACTCGTGTTCTGTAGACTGATTCTCTCCCTTGTTGCATGAGAAGATGAGTTAGGATAAACATAAAGCTATTTGTTCAAAAAGGGACTCATCATGTTCCTACTGGGAGGCAAATGATCACAGGAATGCCGAAATAGATTAAGAGCATTCAATAGAGTGGTTGGATGCACCATGGCCAGAACCTGGACCAAATTATTTTCCGGGGTTAGAAAGCCGTCTTTCGAGTGTACAGCAGGATCAAGGTCAGAGTCACTTCCTGCTATGTTATAATTCAACGCGTTATGGTTGGCCACGTGTAATAGACCATCAATTCCTTGAGGCAGGGATATCTCCTTAGTGCCAGGCATTGGTCTCAACATATCATCTCTGTTCAGAGGCAAAATATCTGTATTTGTGTTTATGGGCTCAAAGCTCCGAGCCAGGGCAGCAGAAACACTTTCAATAATGTTTGTGTCAAGGCAGGATACAGCTGTAGCCAGCACACTCATCCACTATTCACATGAGTCTAGGGTTGGTAACACCACATTTACTCTTCCATTCATCTCCAGTGATCGATGGGCAGAGGTCTTCAGGCCTTGTTGAAGAAATAGGGCTAAATGAATCGGGTAGGGGAAAATATTGAAATGTTTTCCGTGGGCAGAGTGTCGGAGTATGCACAGCCAATGTAGCTATTTCGACAATTTGATCAATACCTTTGCTTGGCTCGCACTGTGATAGTTGGCTATCACTCCTTGCCGCCGGCGAAGGGTCTGTGAGGACCGGACCTGAGCCAGTATAATTATAAACTAAGCCTGGGGTAGGCGAGTCAGGTTTATGCATATTTTTGATGAATTAACTTTTGGCATCAGCAGCAGTGCTGTGTATCCCCATGATATGAGTGCGATATCGTCCAGTCACTTTACTGGCATGCTCTGCAGCTCATCCTGCAAGCGGCCAAAACCCCCACATAGTGCTGTCACTAATTCAGTTATTGTATGGGGAAAGATTAGTGATTGTGATATAGGGACGATCAACGGTAGATGGCATGAGATAGATATGACCGTACCAAGTTAATAATAGAGGTATGGTGCTCCAAGCAGCAGTCAGCAGGCAGCAGAGCACAGAACACAAAACACTATGCTCACGCCGCTCGCTCTGTGTAAATGGGCCTTATGAGTCTTTACGGCAGCAGAAGAGGTGGCCAGCCATGCCTCTAAGCACGGAAAGGCAGGACATACTCCACGCAGCAGTCCAGTAGGTAAGCAATATTGCAGATGAGAGTCTACACAAAGCACTCTGCTCACTCTTCTCGCTCTGTAGAAATGAGACTTATGATGAGTGATTACATCTACAGTAGAGGTGACCAGCCATGCCTCCAGGCACAGAAAGGAAGGAAATACTCTATGCAGCAGTCCAGTAGGTAAGCAATATTGCAGATGCAGAGTCTATACAAAACACTCTGCCTACTCTTTCAAAAATACCAGTTAAGCTACAAAAATAACTGTAAATAAAACACATCTTGGGATTTGCTAGACTCAAGCATGTACTTCTTATGATTTTTTCCGCAGCTAAAGTGCAGTTCCTGTGTTTTGTGCAGGCAAAGCTTCTCTACAATAAATGTTCCAAATTTCTCTTGTTTGCTGATTTAGAGTCTAATTCTTCTTATCAATTTTAGTCTGTCTGTTGCTGTCTGCTTCTAGGTGCCAACTTTGTCTAAACCTGCATAGTCTCCTCTTCCCTCTCAGTCTCAGGGACATCCGACAGGGAGGTCTCACCTTTGTAGGGCTTAATGGAACTGAGGTGTGTTAGATATATTTTCTGGAGGAATTACACCTAATCTTGGTGTGTTTTATTATTGTGGTAGGTAGTGATATCTTATTGTGGTATATTATTATTGTAGTGATGCATTGCTGGCTTTCCTATTTCTAGTGGTAACACTCCCCTCAGAATATAGCCTAACACCTGTCCATTTCCCCAGGGTTTTTAAAAGTACCAGCTACTGGACATATTACACTTAGTATGTGAAAGTATCACTTCTTCTCAGCAATTAATTTACAATGCTGAGGTATGCTCTATCAGCCAAAGTGCAAAACATATCATATTATCAACAAGTGACTGTGTACACACACACCATACACTCTTAAACTAACTTCCTAGGGAAACAACAAACCTACTTCAGATTTTACCACTTGTGGTAAAATGAGTTACCACCTCTGGTAAAACCAGCCTAGTCCCTGTGAACTCTCAGTCTCTGTGCAAATTAGTGCAGTCATGGAAAGAAACCCCAAGTCCATGGGGGTCATTACGACCCAGGCGCTAATTGCGCCAACTTTACCACCATGGTGTAAACTATGTTTACACCATGGTGGATGGCGGATTTACCGCCCCATTCCAAGGTGAGTGGGGCGGTAAATCCCCATTTCCCATTTTCCCTTCCCCATTCCCATTTTTGCCCCATAGGGCATAATGGGAGTGGGGAAGGCGCTAATTACGCCACCGTAAATTACGGTGGCGTAATTAGCATCATGGCAGGTTAGTGCCATGGATTTTAGCGGCTGCTAAGAGCAGCCGTTAAAATCAGAATAGGCGTTAAGGGTTAACGACGGCGTTAACCCTTAACGCCTGGGTCGTAATGAGGCCCATGTTTTAATTTTCTATTGGTATATACCAATGATGCTCAGAATTGTTCAAATAAAATACATCTTGCAGTACAAGCCATGTGCACAGAAACAAAATAGGAGATTATATTGTACATTATAAAGTTTGCACCCTTCAAAATGCTCCCCCAAGCATTATTTTACCAAATGTCCTTGTATGTGAAGAATTTGGCAGGAAATGCAGTTTGAGAGAGAGACAAACAGCAAAGCAACTTTGTTCATGAACATTTGGAACTGTATTGTTTTTAACATTAATAATCATTATACATGAAAACAGTCTGCTAACCCTGTCTGGCTACCTGACATGCATCCATGCAGCAAATCCTCACTTATGACTCATATTTACCTAGAAATAGGTGAGATTCCTGACACAGCTGACTATGGAAAACCTTCCCACTTGGTTCCCCACTGATAAGGAATGTCACAACCCCACAAACTGCCAGCACTGCCTCAGCTCAGCTCTCGGGAAGCCCGCAAGAATGTCACAGCTTGGATTGCAGCTGTCTGTCTCCCAAGTGGCTCCTTCACCTCTAAACTGCACACCATCTCCCAGTTCCTTTTTAAAACCTCATCCTGCCACTCAAGAAGCATCCTTCCCCTTGACTAGCTCATGTCACCTCATCCGTCCTGTTCAGTATTTTTCCCATTAAAAACAACAGTTCTGCTAACTACAAATGTAACATCTTCCTTCCTGCTTAAACGCAATAGTATTCTTTTATCAGTGCATATTATATATTCCGCAGCCTGCCACCCAAACTGCCGCTCTGCTATACGTTTAAGAAGATCTCATTGAATGAAACCACACAGCTAAACCTCATTGCAGAACAGCATTTCATACTCATTTTCAGGTTATTTCATCTGGACCAATTTGCACTAATTTATGTTAAGGATGTTACAGGTTACTGGGAATACCTGTTAGTTTATGTTAGTATTTAGATTCAATGCAAGCCAATACAATGAAATGTTACCCTGAACTAGAACATTTTTAAACATATGCTCACTGCAATAATGTGTGCATTTCCACCTGGTGTGCGCCGGCTGCAATTACCATTTATGATGTTTGTATTTCTACATAAACCCACAACCACTGCATATGCATGAACCCCTGTAACTCACAAACCCCCCAGTTATTCGTACATCTTCCTTGAACTTTGGCAGTGGGAGAAACATCCTCAACTACATAAAGACCCTCAAAGTGTGGCCTGTGCCACTTTTGGACAACATTTTTTATCAGAATGAGGTCACCTGAATATAACACGGGGGCTCTAATAAAGTCTCTGTGTGAGATTGTTTGTCATCTTCATCATTTCATCATTCTTCTTTGACCACCCTTCCCTGGAACAAAGCTTTTGAGACAGAAAAGAAACTCTCACAGTCATAGCCATTAATAGCCATTAGGTAATTGTACATTTTATCACCAAGAACTTCAGACACATTATGGGTGTCAGTTTGCGCTCGAGCAGGAGGAGCAAGAGGCATACACATACAGCGTCCAGTCACCAGCTCATGAGGAGTCAGGTGATGGGCTGGTTAAGTAATGCAAATAAGTCTAAGGGTAGGCAATAGAGCCGTCCCTTCTTTAGAGTAGTGTTTAGCTTGGCAATTCTCTCTTTGAGCAGTCCACTTAGGCATTCACAAATACCATTCACCTGTGAGTGATAAGTGGATGAAAATGTTGCTGTTACACTCAGCTGATATCCCCGGGGGTGTCTGGAAGGCTCTGAGATCTGGAACCCTGGATGCGTAGTTACCCATGTACTGAATAATGAATCTTAGTTATTTGTAGGGTGAGCTATCTGTCTTGCGTTTCTTCTGCAGGGGTGCTTGATGTTTGTTGGCGAGCTGCCTGAGTTGCTTCACTGGTGCAGTACATATTCCTTGGGCCCAGGCCTGCTGTGACCCCGAATCTGCTGGTAGGCAGGTAGGTTTGTTAATTATAAGTCTTTGTTCTGTTTATGGTGGGAATTTGTTAATGTTTTTATCTCCTTCTTTTCAGGTGCGAAGGTCTTGATGCTGGCGTGCCGGATGGAGAGGCACGTTTCCTAGGTAAGAGAAAGTGCGAAGCACAGCGCCTTTATTGTCTTTGAAAGCTAACCTGTGTTTTCTTCTTCTTCTACTCACAGGCCGCTGTGGTGCTATGAGTGGATGAGAGCGCGATGAAAAACAGGCCCCTGGAATCCGTTAAGGTAAGTACAGCCCTGTGCGGTTGTTTAGTATTGAAAGCGAACCTGAATATGTCTCTTTTCCTTTGCAGATGTTGCTGTGGTGCTCGGATGGAAGCATGGGGTAGCGCGATGGAATTCAGGTCAGACTGCTGGAATTCGATGTTTTGGAAGTGCGCGTTCTAATATTGTTTTTCTCGTTATTGCAGGTCGCAATGTTCAAACAGTAGCTGTGGTAGGGGTTCGCCAGAAGTCCTTAAACTAGTAATCACAGTTGAGTGATGTTTCTTCTTCCCTTGGTTTCCACAGATTGCAGCCCAGTTGAGCTGCTGAGTGCTGGATGGTGATTTCTCAGGTAAAACAGAATAATCTTGTTCTTGTTCTTGCAGGATTACAGGAAGATGCTGAAGACCAGGAGCTGGACACGGTGAGCGTCACGCTGCGGGTTGCAGAATAACACAAAGCGTGTTCTGCAGTCAGGGTGTGGTTTATATAGCCCAGGCAAAGTAGTAACAGGGAAAGTAGTTCCAGGCCTGCCACACCCAAAACACTAGACCGCATGACTTGGTTATTAGAACTAGACTGTGTGGGTGCTTCCATGTTGGATTTAAAGTGTCATGTACATAAATTGAACATCCCTTCCTTCCTACATATGAGCCTGGTGACAAAGGCACCAGGACTGGCTCCAGAAGCCCTTTTGCAGTGGATTTAAGGCCCTCAGGGTTCTGGTGGGAGTCTGCTTGTGGCACAACTTGTGCCCCCTCACAGTGGTCATGACAGTTGCTTAATCCCCAATAGAATTGTGATCTGTTCAAACATTTCATTTACAAAATGCGAACCATTATCTGACCGAAGGACTTCACACTCTCACCCCCACAAGAAGACCATACATATGAGGAACATCACTTCACATGTAGCATCAGGATGTGTGCATGGACCTGCTTCGATCCATCGAGAAAAGGAACATATGACTAGCAACAAATGCCTGTAGTCATTACAAATTTGGAGCGTATCTACATAATCGCTATGCAGGAGCTGTAACGGTATTGCTCCTCACACTGTTTGCAATGTGTGCCCTGTGGTGAATTGCTGACAAATTAAACAATTAACATTGAAAGCTGCCACATGCCCCACCAGGTTGGGTTGGGTATTAATATAAGAACTGCAAGACTCTTTCATGTTGTGTGTGCAGGAAAATGTAACTGGTTTAATGCAGCATTAATTCAAGAGGCAAAACTGGCATCCCGGTGCTATCCTGTCATCACATTGCATCTATGGGGGAGACTGCACACCCCCTATGCTTTGAAGGTTCATGCCCCTCCAGTGGATTTCATCCTTGTAATTCAATAATCTGGGCTATGGATAATATATGAAATCCTTCTGTCATTTCCATACTTTGCATTTGCACATATTTATTAGGTGCTGTGTCAAACTCAATTATGTCAGAAAAATATGCTGCTCTTTTGGCCTCTAAATCAGTGGCTTTGTTACCGCAAGAAATAAAATGTGTGCCTTTAGTATGGGCTGCGCACTTCACCATGGCAACGGCCAATGGCAACTGTAGTGCATTTATGAATCTCTCCAACAGTGGCACATGTTGCACTGGAATGCCGTCTGGTTAAAGTAAACCACAATTTTCCACCGTGACAGTCCTGCTTCTACACTGTCAACGTCTCTTAGGCAGAGTCTGAACAAACTTTTTCACTGTCTCAAAGCTGCCATCTAATTTTGCTTTTACCACTGCTGTCCCAGAGTGCATTTCACCTGTGTTCTGGTCAACTGATCGTTGTACCATCAATGAAAAGAATTTGCCCTCTCCCGAGGGTGTTTTCTTTAACCTGTGGTATTTTATCATAGTGTTCGGTATATTTGGTGCAATTGTGCATGTAATCTCCTTCCTGTACTTGTTCTGCTACAAAGGTTGCTGGATTCTCTACCTTACATCTGACAATTTTAATCTCTGGTGTGTAAATAATCATGTCATATCCCAATGCTCTTTGGTGGTCAATGTGCTTCTAGGCTTCTCAAGAATAGCAAACAGGGCACATACAATGTGACCGAACAGCCCATCGAAATGCTGGCAGATTGATCAATCACAAATGCCGCTGCAGCCAACGATTGCTCAAAAGGATAATGGCCTTGCATTTGAAACAGTATTTGCTTCCTGTATAAGTGCCTAACAAGTGAGCAATCAATAAAATAAATAAACAAACAGGATCCAGGATCCCACTGTAAAATGTCAATGGCCTGTGCCTTACGGTAGACTTTTGCATGAGCACTGCTGTCATTACCATCCCATTCAAGTGGGAGAATAGGTAGAATTATGCACTGAAATCAGGGATCCCTAAAACGGGTGCAGTGCATATTGCCATTTTCAGCTCAAACGCTTCTGTCATCTCACCTGCCCAGGCTATATCACAGTCATCCTTCTGATTTTCCTTCAGTTCTTTCAAAAGGGGTTTAATATGCATGCTGTAGTCAAAAACCCATGCCGTACAATAGTTACACAGACCTTAAAACTGTTGCATTTCTCTTATTGTCAAGCTGTCTTCAGAATTGCTTTTGCTCTTTCAGGTGTTACCGTCTTCCTGGGATAACAGCTGTCAGATATACAATACGTCTTGGCAATATTGTTTACTGTGTACCCCTTTTCTGCTACCACAGTCTTTCTGCACTGTTCCTCTGTCTGGGTCTCACTACACACCAAAACGTCATCAACATTTTGTATTATTTTACTTTCACGTTGCACGTTGCCTAAGCCAATCTGAAGGACTCATTTGAATATTGAAAGGGACTCACAGTACGCCAGGGTAGTCTTGTATGTTTCCACTTGCTATTTCTATACAAAAAGGAAGTTAAATATTGTGACTACTCATGCAGTGGGATTGAAAATTATGTGATTTTTTTATTTGGCTTTTCATTGGATGTTATATAATGTAGTAGCTGAATTTGGAACCAATGTAAATTCAACTTCAACAATATGGTTTAGTGGGCATAAGTCACTTGGTACACTACTGTATTACATGGGGATTCTGATGGTACCAATATCCCTGTTTGGGATTCTGCTTCCCTGGACATGGGGTACTGCTTTACTCATGGCAAAATTGCTCCTGGCTTTAGTTTGATCTTAACCGCACCTGCTCCTTTCAATGACCTACGTTATATGGACTGCTTGTCCATAATACACTCGGAACGTGCACCAAATCTTCCTGGAAGAAAGATGGTGTCTTGTTCAATAATAGCATCTTCTCTGGAAATTCCCTGTTCTCAATTTTAATCCAATAGATAAGATTTATAAAAAACACTACCTCATCATCTGTGTACTCATCTGCAAACAGTTCTTCATCTGTCAAATCAGTCAATCTCCTTCTCTCATCAAGCTCTATCACTGTTCTCCATGCTATTCCACTGCTGCTGCCGGATTAATTTTTTTTCCGGCACTTGGCAATTGCTCATTGCTGGGCGCTGAAATATTTTTCTCTGCATTCCAATTCCAGTCCCATTGGACTCATTGGAATTGGGAGGAATGATGCACAGGCACCATTCATGAATGGTGCCTGTGCATCCGTCAAGGTCTGCAAACGGGTGCCGTTTCGCCCGCTAGGTCAGACCTGGCAGCCTGAAAGGCACCCGCTTGCAGAACTCGTAATTTGTCAGTCCAGAAACAACAGTACCGGCAATCTTACAGGTACCATTGTTTCTGGATTGGCATTGAAAGGTCATGCTCCCCTATCTGAATAGGTAAATCATCAGTGAATGGAACCAAACTAACTGCCCCAGAAAAGCCCTGTGGATTCATGGCAATGCCTGACATTAGGCAGGTCCCCTCTCTGATATAGGATCTAGTCACTCCTGTATCGACAAGAAAGGAGAATGTTTTGTCACATATGGTTAGACCAACCAGTGGTTCCTCTTGTGGGTGTGGTGTAACTGATAGGATGGAACACATCAAATCTCTTGGTGGTCTGTCCTATTGTGGGTACAGATCCATCCCTGTGCCTGTGAAAGTACTCAATCACACCATGGTCATGCTCCCTCCTACTCTGGGAGTTGTTTGTGGGGACCCTGTATTTGTGTTCCATTTTGTGATTGAATTTTGATTTGGGGGTGCTTGCAGTTGTGTCTATGCTTGTGTCTGTTGGGGAGCTAGTTGGTGTGCTAGTGCTGTTTGTGCTTGCAATGGCTATCCCTGTGAGACTTGTATTTGTGGTACAAATGTCTGGTACTGTGTTTGATCTTGGGCATAATGTCAGGTACCTCTGCACTATACAGTGGAGGATATACTGTCCCTCCTCTCTGACCTTGTCAATGTTGTTGCATCCCCCCCTGCTTCAACATGCTTGGGCAATGTGTCTCATCTTCCTGCATGACCAGCATTGCTATAACTGTCCCCCAAACCTGGGCAGTCTCGCGTTAAATAAACTTCCCTGTGGTGGTTGAAGCCTGAATCCCTTACCTCTTTGTGCACCAACACTTCCTTGTGGCCAATAATTATACTCTCCTCTCTCTGCAAAGTTCTCTCCAGCTGATGACTGTACCTATGGAGCCTCTGATACAGGCACTCCCTCTATGCTCGTTAACACTTCTATAGCAAGTTTTGACAATTCCTTCTGAACTAACTTTGTTTCCTCTCACTTTCTCTCCTCATGTTTCTTTCTGGCCTTTTCTTGCATTAATCGACAATGGTGTACTATAGTCAATTAAATATCTGGCTATGGTTTCTCTTCCATTCCCACTAACTTTTTCAATTGCCTCTGTACTGGTTCAGGTACACCATAACATATTATAGGGTAGAAAGTGGATACAGATTTATCCAATGGCTCATGAGTCTCAAGACGAGAAAAAGTCTTGAATCTCCTGAATATATGCAACAGGGTCTTCACCATCACGCATTGTGCACATCATATCGGATATTTTACTCTGAGTACTCTCCATATGTCTGCCCTACAATTATTAATGGTGCCCAATCATGTGCTGTGTTCTGGGTTTTTACTCCGGAGTACATTGCTCGCTTCCAAATGTCATCAGCCCTTTCCTCAATGATGACAGAAAGCAAACCTTTTATGTCACATATCGCCAGTATCATTCCTGACATCAGACTTTCTAGCTCATGAATCCACTTGCCCGCTCCCGATGTCAAAGATGCCAGTTTACACCTAAAGTTCTCCTTGTCCATTTGTGGCCATGGTATATATTGTGGTCACCCCTTGCCCCTTTCTCTAACAGTGGAAACTGCATCAAGCCTGCCCCTTGTCTGAGCCTAGTCACCCCTTTGTTTCACCGTCAATGACTGACAGGTTTATTCTTTGTCTCCCTGGTAGATTCCTGAATCTATTCACATAAGGTGTTTTATCTTCATAGCTCCTTGATTGCCTCATTGGGCCTCACAACTTTTAACTGGCTTTGGTAAATGTCCTCCCTTCTACACACTTGACCATGTTCTTTGTTCTTGCGTACCTGTATCTGTTAATTGGGTTTGTGCAACCTCTTCTCCCCCTTCCTCACCTAACAACCTGGATTTTCAACTTCCATCATTTCCTTAGTCTCCCCTGTCTTCTAAGTCTACATTTTTCCTGAGCAACTGATCTGTACGTTTCAGCCATGTCTTCCTCAAAAACATCCTCTTCCTCTCGCTCTGTGGAGATCCCACTACACTGCTAGTCAAGTTGTACAACCCCCTATCCTGCCTGCTTTTGTATAGATTACTAATTCTCCTTCGTATGGCTGTTCCTTTCGTCTTCTTCTTGAGTATGATTTCTAAATATCTCCCCCATTCCTATAATACGCCTTTCTAAACTCATATCTCTTTCTCTCTGTTCACGTTGCTTGAACATCTTTTCTTCCACTCTTCCCCTACTTAGTGCCATTTCTCATTCTATTTCCCTATTTCGCTCTCAATCCCGTCTACTCTCGTTTTCCATCACTTTTCTCACTCTTTAATTTTCTTCACTATTCTGCTTCTCCAGCTCTCTCTATTGCTCTTTTTTGCTCTTCTCTTCACCTTCTATCCTCACTTTCTATGTCTTGCTTTTTTGTCTCTCCTTATCATCTTCATACCTTCTATCCCATTTCCTCTCTTGTCTTTCTTGTTCCTCTTTGTAGCTACTTTTCTCCCATTCCATTTCCTTTCTTTCCTTTATCCTTGTATCTCATCTGCTTCTCTCTTCCTCTTCTATCTCCTCTCATTCTCTATCATCCCTTTCCTTCTCTTTTTGCTCAACCAAGCTTTTCCCATCTAATGTACACAATATTTGCCCTCCCTACTCACTTGTTTGGTGTGATCGCCGTCCCTCCCTCATTGTTCTGTTTGCCTTTCTGCCTCTGGATTTCTTCCTCAGTTTTTGTTAGTTTTGCCCGTAGTTCACTTTGATCACTATAATCATAACATATTGGCATTGGCTTGGTTTTAACTAGTTTGACTCCAATCATGGCATCCTCACTACTATAAGCAGAAAGCTCATATGAAGGGTTAGTGCATCCTGTTGCTGCTTTTAATTTTTTTAACGGGTATAACCCCTGCACTTCATCAGGCAGTTTGGTATTCTGAGTAGAAGGAGGAGGAGCTGAGAGCACTGTGCTCTTCCCTTCGTGAGGATTAAGCATCCACTCCTTTATGGGTGGGTCCTCTTTCTCATTTTCCATAGCTCAAGAATGGCTCATTTATTTCCTCTATATTCTACATGCAAAAATGTCCTCATGTGTTGTAGAACTGATTTCGATAGCATACCTTCTTGGGGCCAAGGCATGAACATTTTATCTGCAGTGGCACTCATCCATTCAGAATGGTACTTCAGGAGTTTCTCCTTGTAACTCGTCAAGGTTTTACACAAATGTATAAGCGGAGTGTATCCCATGATGACACATCACACTCTTGACTGCCAATACTTACCAAATGTTAATATTGTTACAGACTTGCTCCTCTATTCTCTCCCTGTCCACTCTTTCTCCCTTAGACTGCTGTCTTCTCTGATTTTACCACATCTTCTTTTCCTCCTACCGTCACTCCTTCCATGCAAAAAAAAACAATGTATCTGGGCAAGCACCACAAAACACAGCTCAATGTATTCTTACACAATATAGTCTTTTTGTCACAAATCCACCCCTATTAATACTCCTGCTACTGGTGGAAAACATTTTTACACATATATATATATATATATATATATATATATATATATATATATATATATATATTCAATGAACGTTTTTTGTTAAAGGGACAATATGGTTAAATTGCACTAATAAAAACCTACGAGATTCAATGAAAAAACTTAGTTAAAGGGACGTTATGGTTATGGTTGCAAGTAAACTGAAAACCCCCAGAAATTCAACAGTTATGGCAAACTAAGCAACCATAACTCATGCCACCATCGTGCACTGCTAAGAGTAACACCCAGGACATCAAAGATGACATCACAAATGTCATTCATGACATCACATGTGAAATACATTTTGATGAAAAGTCCCTACACAGAGTTGTGTTTATATTGTTGGAAACAAGATGCCAGCGGTGATTGGGAGACCTATCATGAACTTCTTAATCTATTAAAGAATGTAATCATCTAAAATCATTGTATTGGAGTGTTGTTGTTAATACAGAAACCTAATAATTTCCCACCTTCTAGAATCATTTTTAACACTTCTACACACTTTTTGCAAATATTTCAACTGGTTTTGCATCTGTAGACGTCTACGAACATCTGACTTCATTGCGGACCTTCTGGACATTGCGACATAACCATACGCTGGTGCGCGGCATGATGACGTGTCAGAGAACCCGTCCACACATCACGATAATATCTGTGCTTCGCAGACAGTTCGGAACTGCATTTTCTACTGATCTAGGAACTTTCAACTTCAAAATTTCCCTTGCACAGCTCCTACACCTATTCGTACTCATTATCCATTAACAATCTAGTACACAGTACATACTTTTAGCAAAACTGCTATTTATCGTAAAATGGCATCAGCTAATGCCATCCTTCCTCCCAAGAGCCACCACCACTGCTGTAATCAAGGAGTATGCAAAACACTGCCCCCTACCTTAGAAATAACACACGTGCAACATTTTCCCCTGTCCACCTGCCACTCCATATTAGTGTTTGGTGCCTCTGCCCTCCCCACCTTTCGTTCTAAGCTCTCCTGCCACAAAAAAAAATACTTCCGAAAACAACAAAAAGAAGTGTTCCTTTTTGAACCACCTCTCACAGTTAAAAAATAGATCAACAACAAAAAAACTTAAAGACTCCATCTACTTTACTTTTCTCAGTAAAGTACATAGACTTAATAAGATTTTCCAACATTCCCATTTGCATTTTGTGTTATCCTAATGGGAATATTGTGGCGTTCATCCCCCATTCCAGGGACTGGAACGGTGATTACCGGCCCAGTAGCCCAAGCTATCAGCCCAAGCGAAGCGAGGGTGGATAACAAGGTCTCCGGACCATTATCCCCCCATTCCAGCCCCTGTAATGGTGATGAAGGTCACTAGCACCCTAGGTTCCCAAAGCGGGAACCCAGGGTGCTGAAAAAAAAGTATTTTTCTCCCTGCGGCATCCGGTGCAGGAAAGAAAATCCTTTTCCAAGATGGCCACCATGGAAAGGGAAGACAGGGTTCAATACAGGGCCCCTCTTCGCTTTCCATGGCAGCCTGCAGATGGCAAAACGTGAACCATATGAACATATTACCATAAGCACATTTTTCTTCCCTTTCAAACCTATCCCAATTTTTAATAACTTTACCACAAAGCCAGTCGCAGGTGGACATGGGCACTTTAACCCTGTGTGTTGTCCCTCGTGGTCATAGCCAGTAGCCAGATTGTCCGGATCATGACCTTATTCCATGACCCGGACAATCTGGCCACTGCCCATGGCCACAGGCTACACCTCAGTCACCAAAGGTATATCACCATTTTTTGTACCTACATTATGACATTTTTGTACCTACATTATGACTCTTGTCAAAAAATAAAACACAGGCACCTTTGCAAAACCTTGCTTTCAGGTCCTTTCCAATGCTCCTTACACAAGTTTGCTGGAAATCCACCCATGTTTTATTTTTTCAAAAGTGTCAAATGTGTGTACATACAATAGTCATATAACCTAGCCCCAATTGACAAAATCCATTCATACTTTACGCAAACATTTATATCTAGATCTATAATCTTTTTGAAAAACTGTGTAGATTTGTCAAATGGTACCACATGTATAAGTCTTTAGAATATGTTGCCCCCCTTGACAAAATCCCACCAAATGTTGCCAAAACCTTTATATCTAGATCTATAATCTTTTTGCAAATCTTTGTGTAGATTTGTCAAATGGCACCACATTTATAAGCCTTTACAATATTATGGGACTCCCCCTCTGATTTTCCCCTTCTTGACAAGATCCCACCAAACTACTCAAAAACATTTATATCTAGATCTATTATCAGTTTGCCAAATTAAGTGTAGATTCATCAAATGGCACCTCATTTATAAGCCTTTACATTATTTTGGGACCCCCCCTCTAATTTTGCCCCCTCTTGGCTGAATCCCACCAAACTTTGAAAACTCATTTGGAATCATGTCAGAAATATAATTGCAAAATTTCATGTAGTTTCGTCAAGTGGCGCCAAAGTTATAAGCCAACCAAGAACTGCTTTTCATGAACCCTGTAATGCAAAGGTGTCCGCAAAGTTCACAGGACTGTTCGCGGACATCAGAACTGTTCGCTGACAAAAAAACACCATTTTTTTTGCTTCTTACAGTCATATCCCTTCCGATCCTCATCACGCCTCACGTCCCCAGAGATTATTTGATAAGTTTTTCAAGTGCAATGTTGTGTTTTTTAATATGTTTTTACCATGATGTCCAGAGAATGCGTCCGAAGTCCGCAAATCCAATATGGTGGGTGTTTCCAAAAATCTGACGCACTTAACACTTTTCAGCATCCAATCAGTGGGCGTGTCTGATGTCCGTGGACAGCACGTTGGCTTCTAAATCAATCAGAGCCTGGTCCGCGGACCGAACAGGGAAATGAGTCCGCGAACCAGTCCAATATATATCAATTTTTTTGGGACTACTTTTTGGTCATTTAAGAAAAAACTACTGGATGGATTTCCACCAAATTTACAAAAGCATGCTTTCAGGACCAAGCCGCCGCTCCTGCCGCAACTTTGGTGAAAATCCGTCCAGCAGTTTTGGGCTGTAGACGTGAAGTTTTTCTCCAATCGGTCTATGAAAAAAAAAATGTTTGGGGCCCCCCTATGACTTTGCTGCCCCCCCGGATGAAACATCACCAAACTTTGCAAAAATATTCAGAGCCGGCCATATACTTTTTTGATGAGGATTCGTCCTATGGTGAGGGAAGTTATAATCCAGCCAAAAAGTGCAAAATGTGGTCTTCCTATGGGTTTAGCAATTTAACCATAACTACACCTCCACTACCACGGGCTGTGTAATATATATATATATATATATATACATATATATATATGTATATATATATATATACTTCAATTAAGAATAGCAATTGGAACGCTATTCCATTCTATTCCATTGAGCAGCACTCCTGACCTGGAAGTTCCAAACAAGAGGTTTCAAAATACCTGGTCACCGACCAAGAGCCAACAAAAAACTGCGCCGCTTGTATGCAGTATAATAGCATTTATTGCATAATTGCAGTTCTTTTTAAAAAAGGGTAACAAAAGTCCCAGTCAAATCATTTGCCAGACAGCAACCTGACGCGTTTCGCCACAACCTAGTGGCTTGCTCACAGGTGCTCCTCCCCATATGGGAGTTTGTTTTTAAACCAAACATAAAACACCACACTGACAAACACAAAAGAGGTGACTTGCAAAAAAGTTGCACCCTGGTTGGTAGCCATGTTTGTTTGGACTACCAAATCTAAACTACCCTCATAGTGAAGAAACAAAGGAGATAGGCTTAAAAAATAAAAGCACTATTTACAACATTTACAATAAAACGTGCATATTCATACCAATAACCCATTGTAAAAAACGTAATATTTGGCTAAAATCCGCATACTCAATTCGGTGGCACAGTCATTGTGTAATGTATACCAAAGGACTACTATATTTCTCCATTTACGTAATAAGGGGTATTGTAGAATATTAAAGTGCATAGTGCATTTCCAACGGTCATATTAATAGTGCATAGTGCATTTAAAAGAGGAGACTATTTTTCCCTCTTAAAATGTTCCCAATACATAGGTAGTTAATATCGGTACGAAATACCTTCTTAGTCTATGCATTTATCAACACTGGGATATACTATCAAGGAGGTTCTATGTTTGTATACATATATGGGATATTACCATATGTTATATTAAAATCATAAACTAACTCATATTAATGTATACATTTCACCTTTCCAGTTCAGCAATTGCATAATATAAAGCGCATAGTGCATTCCTATGATGGGAACAGCTGTATGTGAGTTTGGAAACACATACTATAAAGTGCAATGCACATTCCTATGATAAGTGAATGTTACACATTCTTAAAGCAGCATTACATGATATAAAGTGCTTAATGCATTCCTATGATAGATGAAACATGTATGACCCTTGAAAAACCTAAACAAAATACAACAACACATACCTACAATGAATATACCCTACTTAGCATATAAGAAAACATATAATGAGAAATATAGTATACAGTGCCATGTGCAAAGTGCAACAATGGATAAGTATCCAGGCATTTCTGGTTCTGTATTTTTCCTTTTCCACCACTTACACGGGCAGATTATATTTGATATTCATATACATTTTTAAAAAAATATATTGCAAGTCACCATAAAAGTGTGAATGGAATACAAATCCATAAATCAAAAATTAAAAGGAAGAAAAAAAAAAGGGAAACCCATACAGACAACCAAACGTCAAGGATTATGATATAAGGTCCTTAGATTTGATGAGAGTCTCTTTCTGGGCACTCTATATTTGATGTAATACAATTATTATGTCCCCAAGAAAGTATATAGTGCCTCATCGACATTGTGGCCAACCAGAGTCTTACTCTCGAAGTCGAGAATTAATTTTGTCTCTTCTTGTTGCAGTGTTCTCTCATTATCAACTCCTCTGGGGCCTGGAATGACCCTATGTATCCCAAAAAATGTAAGACTTGCTGGAACTCCATTGTGGAATTCAGAAAAGTGCTTGGGCATAGGATACGTACAGTCTTTATTAATTATAGCTCTGACGTGCTGTAGGATACGTACCTTTAATTTGCATTTGGTACTTCCAACGTACCACTTGAGAAATGGGCATATCAAAACATAAACCACCAGCTCTGATTCACATGTGATTTTACTTTTTATGTAAACCAGATGTTTCAAAATGGGAGGGATATAACTTTTGCAGTTCTTTGCATACTTGCAAAGCTTACATCTGGTACATTTCAGGAACCCTCCTCCTGCTGTGGAAAGCCAGTTAGTGCTTAAATCACTCTTTTCTACAGCCATGTAGCTATTCACCACTAGGTCTTTAATCGAGTTGCTTTTTCTAAAGGTGATGTCCGGATGGTCATTAAGTAAGCTGCCTATGGGCCTCATTACACGGAACGCGGTAAGGGTTTACTGGTACCGTTAAAGGGCACCGGTACCGGTAAACCCTTACCGCCTTACTATGAGGTCCCTTTGCCAGACCCGACCTCAACGGCTGGTTTTAGCAGCCGTTAAGGAACGGGCCAGCAAAGGGACCTTGGTGCTAATTACGGTACCGCAATTTGCGGTACCGTAATTAGCTCCTTCCCCATTCCCATTGAGCCCTATGGGGGCAAAAATGGGAATGGGGAAGTGCCTTGGTGAATGGGGAATCACCACCCCCACTCACCTTGGAGTAGGGAAGTAATTCCGCCATCCACCAAGGCAGACACGGTAAAATACCGGCGGCAACCATGGCGCTAATAGCGCCATGGTTACTGCATACTGTGTAATGAAGCCCTATATCTTTGTCGGCTTTCAACACCTTCCAATATTTTATTATCAGTTTGATAATTTGGGAGTGGCTTCCAAATGTCAAAATGAGTCTGGTGGTATTTTCATCCTCTTTTTTTTTTAAGTCCATCTTAGATGTTATTAGCATTTTTTGTGTACTCATTTCTCAGACTTTCAGATTTGCCCTTTCAATGATCTTCTTGGGGTACTGTTGCTGTAGGAAATTCTGGGCAGTTACTTTGCTGGCTAGATCAAAATCCATGATGTTGCTGCAGTTTCGTCTAATGCAGACAAATTCACCATGAGGGATGCTCCATAATAAGGTCTTTGGATGTGCACAGTTTGCATGCAGTGGGATGTTGGCGCCTGTAAGTTTTCTATACAGTTCAGACTCAATTTTTTGTGCCACTATCTTAACCTGCACATCCAGAAACACAATTGATTGTCGGCTGTGGTGTTCAGTAAACTTGAGTTTTAAATTGTTGATGTTAAGCAATTTGACAAACTCACACCACAGCTCGGCCATGCCATCCCAAATAATGAATAAATCATCAATGTAGTGGAGCCACAGTACAATTTTTTCATTGTATTTTTCATTAGCTTCTGTCCACACTGTAGCTTTCTCCCAGTGTCCCATCATCAGATTCGCATATGGTGGTGCGAAGGTCGTGCCCATCGCAGTTCCCGGGGTTGGGCGAAAAGTTTTGTTATTGAAAATGAAAATGTTATTCTACAGGCGTATTTTAATCAATTCGAGGATCATTTGTGAATGGTGTAAATGATTGAGAGATTGCAATTGAGAAAGTTTTGGCAGACGAGTATCCTATCATTTGCTTGATCGACGTGTATAGGGACACCACATTAATGGTTGCTAGTGAGTAAGTGGGTTCCCATGGAAGTTCAACGATTTTTAATTAAAAGTCGGTGGTGACTCTCACATATGATGGTAATGTTGATACAAATGTACAAAAAACCTCATCCACGAATTCGGACATGTTTTCCAATAACGACTCGCACAAGGTCACAATAGGTCTCCCTGGTGGTATGATGGGATTCTTGTGGACTTTGGGGAAAAAGTAGATAGTAGGAATGACGGTATTTTTTGAAAATAGAAATTTCACCATTTCTTCCTCTAGAATGTCTACTTGTTGCCACTTGGTCAGGAAGGTTAGTACTTCTCTTTCCAATTGTTTGACTGGATTGTTGCTAAGTATTTTGTAACAGCTCATATCATTTAATTGTTTGTATGCTTCGGCAATGTAGTCAGATTTGTTCATTATGACTATGTTGCAACCCTGATCTGCTAGTTTTATTATATATTTGTCCAATTTTTCAATGTTTGATAACACTTTTTGTTGTTTTTTGGACAAGTTGCTTTTAGGTTGCCTCTGAGTTCTTCTTCTTTCATCTTTTAAGTCATCAATTACTACATTGGAGAAAGCTTCTATGTGGCTATTTTGAGCACTTTGCAGATTGAATTTCGATTTGCACCTTAATTTACTTGTTGATGGCCAGTCTGTGCTGATGCCCAGTCTTTCCAAATTGGTAGCAAATTTGTTATATATATATATATTACATGGCCACGGTAGTGGCCATATTGTTATGGTTAAGTTGCTGTTTCCATAGGAAGAGCACTTTTTGGGTGGCTTATAACTTCGCTCTCCCTGGACAGATCCTCACCAAACTTTGAATTTTTTTGCAAAGTTTGGTGAGGATTCGTCCAGGGGGGGAAAAGTTATAGGGGGGGTCCCAAAACTTTTTTTTTTTCCCATAGACTGAATGGGAAAAAACTTTGCGCACGGCTACAGCCCGAACCGCTGAACGGATTTACACCAAATTTGCGGCAGGAGCGGCGGCCTTGTACCAAAAAGCGTGCTTTTGTAAATTTGGTGTAAATCTGTCCAGTAGTTTTTTTGAAAATTACCAAAATGTAAGGCAAAAAAATTAGTGATATCTGTGTTCGCTTCGCGGACGGACTTCCCTGTTCGCTTCGCGGACAGCACCCCGATTGGCCAATGGCCTTGTGTCATGTCCGCGGACATGCGACGTGTTCGCTGATTGGACGGCGAGGGGCGTGGAGCGCGTCAGATTTTCTGTGGCGCCCACCATCTTGTATTCGCAGTCGACCGCGTACAGCGCAGTGAAACGAGGATAAAAAATTGTATTTAGTGCCGTATGTTGGTGTGTAAGAGTGTTTGGGGAGGGTGGGGGAGTATGAGATAGGTTCAATGTTTTGGTTTTTTATGTGCTAGATGTTTTTGTTGCGTTCGATTTGTCCACGGAGAACACGGCTGTTCTGACATTTGTAAATAAACTAAATGTTGGGGTGTTTAGAGGACGGAGTATGTGTCATTTTTGTTCGCAAGGAAGGTAAAAATGAGCTATGAACACTCGCGGTGTACTTAATTGTTCGTAAATACACAAACTGGGGGTGTCCTCAGGACGCTGTCCGTATTGTAATCTGTCTTGTTGAATGTGTTCTAAGAACACTCGCAGTGTCCCAAAATGGTTGCAATTACACAAAATGGGGGTGTTCTGAGAACGTTGCTTGTATTGTTCGTTGTCAGGGTGAAAGTGTTTTAAGAGCACTCCTTTTGTCCGCTAATAGTACAATTTCCTAGGGGCGTCAACCGACTTTTTGTCCACTAAAGAAACAATAAATCCGGCTGGTGTGCGCCGACATTATGTGATAATCCTATGACTGGCGCTATTGACCTGGCTGACTTGCTTTTGCAACACTAAATCATATCTCCCGCCCCTAAGCCTGATATTATCAAAGCATTCATATTCCCCGCCTCTCTCCGTGACGTTACAGGGTGCGTAATCAAACGCACCCAGTCGTCTCCAGTACTACGCGACTTTACACAGAACCCGGAAGACAAGACACATTATGTCACAATTCGGAATATGAAACTGTGATTTAAAAGCAAACAGCAAGATTGTAAATGTTGTAAAGTACATTTATTTGACATCAAATGTTTAGAGAATATTCAGCAATTTGCATTTGTCTTTGTTGTCGATCCGCAAAAGTTCATGTTGAGACACGCGATGTTCCTTTGCAGTACAGAGAGTGTTAGATCAGCTTACAACTCAGTGCGCCACAATTCGGAATATGAAACTGTGGTTTAAAAGTAAACAGCAGGATTGTACATTTGGTAAAGTACATTTATTTCACATGAAATGTTTAGTGAATATTCAGCGATTTGCTATTGTCTCTGCTGTCGATCAGCAAAAGTTTATTTGAAGCCACGCGTTGTTCCTTTGCGGTAGATAGGCTGTTGGTTTATGATAAAAGCAGTAAATGGTCGCTCTGATAATCGGAAGGTTGCTCCAACAACGAGCCAATAGACCACCCTATTGGTTGGTATGTTGTTTGTAGCCGCTAGTACTGCCTTTAGGGCATATTGGTCCTTGGCGATTGTCCCATAAAATGGTGAGAGTCATGAAGTTGCATATTTGGACCTGCACCTGGCAGTTGAAGACCCCATCTGCTGGAGTCTGTAAATCGTGACATAGGCAAAATGGAGCCACATACCTGTTTTAAAAAACATAAATTAGTATCACCAGCCGATCTTCATTAAAAATCATCATTTTATTTATTAAGGCGTGAAAATATTTGCTATCGAAGATAGTGCAACAGAGTATGTTAATAATAAAATAATAATATTTTCCCATTCATATAGCGCTAAGAACCGTGAGGTATCTAAGCAGTGCTTATTATTAACCACGGTGCGTGGTGCCCATTTATCGACCACGGAAGGATGAAAGGCTGAGTTTGGCCTTGCCAGGATTCAAACTTGCGTTAGCAAGCTGTGCACGGATGTCAAAGCGAGCGCTGTACTCACTGTGCCACTTGACAGGCTACAGTGAAGTGGCACAGCGAGTGGAGCGCTTGACCGCCTATAGACCGGTTAAATTATTTCTATTAACCCACCCTGTGTCGTCTGCCTTTTTCAGAGCCCTCTAAACAACAGGGGATCAATTCGGCGGTGATAGTGCGAGGTAGAAAACATTATGCCACTTTCAACGAACAAGTTCAACTTGAGCGGTCTTTAATGCTACGCTATTGTAATTATATTTGGTATAAAGTAATCTAAAGGGTAACTTACAGTACAATTGCAATTTCCATTGTCTACGAGTGGTGCAGTCCCAAAATACGACTCCGCGTGTGCCAACGATCTTTCGCATAGTGATATAATATATAAGAGTGGTTTCGTTTCAGAAATTTCATCTTTATCTTCTCTTACGTTTTAGCAACACTCCTTCAAGAGAAGTCTTTCATCACAATCTCTGTCTGTCAAGGTCAAAACACAATAAAACCTTATAGTCCGCTTCGTGAGCCTCTCCGGGGCCTGAGAAAAAAATGGAAGCAGCTGGCCTTCACTGTGAACGAGCATAAATTCTTACTTTGGAACATTCTGTGTAAAGCCATCTGTAGAAGTTGTGGAAGCAGCTGACCTTCACTGTGAACGAGCATAAATTCTTACTTTGGAACATTCTGTGTAAAGCCATCTGTAGAAGTTGGTTTTTGCACGCCATGTTTGTATATTGTTTGCGTGATATTAAAAAAAGTTTGTTTAAAGGACGTTATGGTTCTAAGTACAGCCGAAAGATCCCTGAAAATCGCAAGTTATGGTAAGCTTTGAAAAATAACTGGCGCCAACACTGTGCACTGCTAAGACTAACACCCAGGACATTAAAGATGACATCGCAAATGTCATTGATGAAATCACTGATGACATCACGTGTGTATGTACTTTTCATGGAATTTGTGTACTAGGGATTTTTATTATAATGTTGCGAAAAAAGTGTCAAGGATATTGCAATAAATATCATACCGTTATTAGTGCTTTGAACGATGCATTGATATAAATAGCATTATATTATGGGATTCTATCTAGTATACTGAGCTACTAATGGAGAAACATAGCATTGTGTGCAGAGTACAAGATGAAAGTATAATATGTGTAATGTTAATATGTTGAATAATGAAATAATAATTGTCCTGAAATGTTCGAAAATTCACAAAATGGGGTTGTTCTGAGGACGTTATTCGTATTGTGTGATTGCTTAGCTGTATGCAATGAGGGAATGGCACAGAGAGTAAAGTGGACGCCGTCCGCGGACACCACGGCTCTTCGTGGACAGGACGTGCTACATCCGGGTTTTTCCAGGAAATCCAACATGGAAAGAAGACTGTACGGATCAGCCAATCAGATGTCGAGGTTGTGGATTTGTGTTGAAAGAGACTGTGTGTGGTGAAGATGGCAGAAGTGGAGAAAGTCAGGGTGTTGGTGCTCGGAGATATGTTTGTGCATGGTTTACAGCAGTACGCTGAATGCAGGCATGTTGCAAAGAACTTTGATGTGAGAGGAGTGGAGGTGGTGTGGAGCAGTGTGCCTGATTGCAATGTACAGGGAATTGTACAAGTTGGTGAGGATATGGCCACGATGAACAGTCCGCATGTGGTAGTTTTGCACTATGGTGCTTTCCATTTGGGCAACGTCAGTGCCCCTACTTTGTTGGCTGATTTGGAACGCTTAGTTCAAGCAGTAATGAAGATCCTCCCAAATGCAAAAGTATTTTTTTCTGGATTACTACCTAGGGCAATATGGGACAATAGTTCAGTTTTTTGTCCTCAGCAAAATATTGCTAGGTGTGTCATCAACCGAGGCTTGTGTGCTTTCATGCTTAGAGCTGGTATGTTCTTCTGTAACAATGAGAATATTGATGCCAGTAATTCTGTTAATTTTAAAGAAGATGGCATTTCTTTATCTTTTACTGGAAATGCCTTTCTATTTTGGAATGTAAGGGTTGCTTTGGAGAAGGTTATGTGAAGATTTTAGGAGTAAAGTAAGAAAAAAAAACAAGAAAAAAAATACAAAATAACAGGTGTCTGTCAAGCATCTGTAAAAAAAAAAAAAAAATGGCTCTTTTCAGAGCCAACTTCAAAGGGGAAATGGGGCACACTATTTAAATTTACATTCACCACGCTCAGATTTTCGATGTGTCCGCGGACATGGCGGTAGTCCGCGGACATGAAAATCACTACGAGGGGGTTAGTATGTTCTATGTTACATGTATATGAAGTCAGGGATATTATGGTTAAGTTGTGCACTAAAAACCTATGAAATTCAGTGAAAAAACTTTGTTAAAGGGACGTTATGGTTAAGTTGCGCTACTAAAAACCTATGAAATTCAGTGAAAAAACTTTGTTAAAGGGACGTTATGGCTCAAAGTAAAACCGAAAAACCCCTGAAATTCGGCAGTTATGGTAACATAAGCAACCATAACTCGCGCCACCGTGCACTGCTAACACTAACACCCAGGACATCAAAGATGACATCACAAATGTCATTGATGACATCACTGATGACATCACATGGCTGGCTCTCCCTTTTTATCCTTTACTGACATATCGAAGCCTCAGTAACAGTCAAGAAGTAAAAATTGAAAAGGTACTATATTTGTAGACTTAGGGTCCAGTCACATCATATGAAACATATACATAGCGGAAGATACAGGCTTGAAAGAGAGCAATCCTTTCTGTGCATGAAGATAAGCATTATGGTTATCAGCACTTTCTCATAGTTTTATTTTTATTACTCTACCTTCCCTCTATATGCTCAAATTTGTATACATTATACTCACTCTCCATAGAGTGAATGGGAAAAAATGTTTGCTCGCGACTACAGCCCAAACCGCTGGACGGATTTCTACCAAATTTGGACCAGGAGCAGCGGCTTGGTCCCGAAAGCGTGCTTTTGCAAATTTGGTGAAAATCCGTCCAGTAGTTTTTTTTAAAATGACCAAAAAGTAGGTCAAAAAAAATTAGTGATATCTGTGTTGGGTTTGCGGACACACTTCCCTGTTCGCTCCGCGGAAAGTGTCCTGATTGGCCAATCGTCTTGCGTGATTTTCGCGGACATGCAAAGTGTTCGCTGATTGGACGGTGTGGAGCGTGAAGCGTGTCAGATTTTTCGGTAGCGCCCGCCATCTTGGATTCGCGGACGTCCCCGGACAGCGCGGTGAAACTTTGTTCAAAATGTGTATTTTGTAGAGTGTGTTGGTGTGTAGGAGTGTTTGGGGAGGGTGGGAGTGTATGAGATAGGATGAAAGTTGTGTTTTTTATGTGTTAGATGTTCTTTTTGTGTTCGATTTGTTTGCGGCCATCATGGGTGTTCTGAAATGTTCTAAATAAACTGACTAGGGGGTGTTCTAAGGAGTCAATATGTGTCCGTTTTGTTCGCAAGCAAAGTGAAACTGTTCTAAGAACACTCGCGGTGTGTCCGGGGAGTGTTCGTAGAGGGTGTCCTGAGGACGCTGTCCGTATTGTTCTCTGTCAAGTTGAATGTGTTCTAAGAACATGCGCGGTGTCCTGAAATGTTCGCAAATAAACAAAATGGGGGTATTCTGAAGACGCTTCTAAGAACACTCATGGTGTCCGGGGAGTGTTCGTAGGGGGTGTCCTGAGGACGCTGTCCGTATTGTTCTCTGTCAAGTTGAATGTGTCCTAAGAACACTCGCGGTGTCCTGAAATGTTCGCAAATAAACAAAATGGGGGTGTTCTGAAGACGCTTCTAAGAACACTCGCGGTGTCCGGGGAGTGTTTGTAGGGGGTGTCCTGAGGACGCTGTCCGTATTGTTCTCTGTCAAGTTGAATGTGTCCTAAGAACACTCACGGTGTACTGAAATGTTGGCAAATAAACAAGATGGTGGTGTTCTGAAGATGCTTCTAAGAACACTCGCGGTGTCCTGTAATGTTCGTAGGGGGTGTCCTTAGGACACTGTCTGTATTGTTCGTTGTTAAGTTGAAAGTGTTCTAAGAACTATCGCGTTGTTCTGAAATGTTCGTAGGGGGTGTCCTGAAAACGGTGTCCGTATTGTTCGCTGGCAAGTTCAAAGTGTTCTAAGAACACTCACATTGTTCGCGGACATTACAAGTTTCCCATAGATCATAGTTGAAATGTTTGACTCTATGGATGTGATATGCTGCGGTGGTTGTTGCCAGGGCATAGAGTCTTGGGTGCATGGCCATTTGGGTGAAAAACAAATGTATAAGGAACAAAGGTATTAGATACTATGGATGTGATATGCTGCTATGGTTGTCCTTATTATTGTATACTTACTTTTTGGTCTAGTAATGGGAGTCCATGTTTTTCTTCTTCATTTCTGTGATAAAAGAAAATAGCATGTTAGTATTAGTATTTTGTAATGACTTATTACATTGTATAAGCAATGTACTTTTATTTTTTTTCGACCCTCATATTTAGTAGAGTACAAATCAGAGTTCTGTGCAATTTGCTCAGTTTCTGTATTTGTTGCTAAAATCATTGGGTCTGTGGGAGAATAAAAAATCCATGTTGGATTAAAAAAAAAAACTTTTTCTGTTATGCTAGTTTATTTGTTTGTTTGTTTTCAGTGTTCACTTGTTGTTTCTGGCTAATGCTTTATACTTTGCTTTGTTGTATTTTTTTTGGAGCAGTAACAGTTTCTTCATTTGTTTTGATATTATAAAATTTTGGAGCAGTTAGATACCAATTGGCGTATTCTAACTGTCTATTTTTTAATATATTTTAGTGGTTTTGATTTATCTATTTGGATATTGTTAAATTTTGGGACAGTTAGATACCAATTGGCGTATTCTAACTGTGTATTTTTTGGCCTAATTTAGTGGTATTCATTTATCTGATTAGTTGTTGTAGAATCTTTGAGCAGTTAGATAGCTTTTGGAGTATTCTAACAGTTTATTTTTTTTAAAACACAAATTTACTTAAAGGTTTAAATACAGTTCATTTATCAAATTTTGGTTTTAAGAACATCAAATAAGCATTTGTAAGATTTGCTGGTAATCTCTGCTTAAGAGTAATGGTACTATCATTACATTCAAACCATCCACATTTCTTTTTCATATATGCAGTGTAGTGCCATGAATTGGTTGTGGCTCCTGCGTGGTATATTATACCTATTGTTGTGAAGATTTTCTTACCAAGTGATATTTGACCATGTGTGAATCCAGACAGCTTGCAGTTGTTTTTGGTACCATCTGCATTGTAACGTAGAAGCATTAGTATTACGTATTTACTATGTGTTTGTATTACTAACGTGGAGCGATTATCTGAATTGCAGGTAGAGCATAATCTACCATGGTTTGCATTTTGTACAAGTTGCTGAAATGGAATGGATTCACAATTTGGTATTGATATATATATGAAGCGTTCATTGGGGATTTTTTCTTGTGTCACATTGTTGCAGAGAGTGCATGTATGTTTCCACATGTATGAAATCTGAAAGATTTCATTTATAGGCATGTTTTTGTTTTCCAGTACTTGTAGTAAGTACATTAGAAATTCTTGTGGATCTTCCTGTGAGTTTATAGTGAATTTAACCATTCCAGTACAGTAGTCCAATTGTCGTCTTATTCCAAAAACACTATGGGGGTAATTCATAGAATTCAGCGCACAAGTGGCGCACGCGGCTGGCGCACAGTGTGCGCGTGCGAATCCCTGTGCCAGCCGCGTGCGCAAGAATCCATTTCCGCGCACAGCGTATTCATGGATTCCAGCCACCAAAACCAGCCGTGGCGCACAGTGGCGCAGCGACCCTGCATCAGCGCCAGTTACGCCCCCAAGAACGCCTCTCGCGCAGGGAAAAGCCATCAATATACCCAATCCAGCGCAAAGGGCTGCGCTAACTCTGTACCAGCACAGCAAGCGGGCTACGTGTATCACTGGGGTGCGCGGGAAGTACCTCACGCGATTGGCCCCGTGCAAGCAGGGTACGCGTATTTCAGGGGTGCGCGGGAAGTTCCACACGCGATTTCATCATGGTACGTGTATTTCAGGGGTGCGCGGGAATTTCCACACGCGATTGGGCCCGTGCGAGCAGGGTACGCGTATCTCAGTGGTGCGCGGGAAGTTCCACACGCGATTCCATCAGGGTATGTGTATTTCGGGGTGCGCGTGAAGTTCCACACGCGATTCCATCAGGGTATGTGTATTTCGGGGTGCGCGTGAAGTTCCACACGCGATATCAGCAGGGTACGTGTATTCCAGGGGTGCAGGGGAAGTTACACACGCGATTCCAGCAGGGTACGTGTATTCCAGGGGTGCGCGGGAATTTCCACACGCGATTGGGCCCGTGCGAGCAGGGTACGCGTATCTCAGGGGTGCGCGGGAAGTTCCACACGCGATTCCATCAGGGTACGTGTATTTCAGGGTGCAGGGGAAGTTGCACACGCGATTTCAGCAGGGTACGTGTATTCCAGGGGTGCGCGGGAAGTTCCACACGCTATTCCATCAGGGTACGTGTATTTCAGGGTGCAGGGGAAGTTCCACAAGCGATTTCAGCAGGGTACGTGTATTCCAGGGGTGCGCGGGAAGTTCCACACGCGATTCCATCAGGGTACGTGTATTTCAGGGTGCAGGGGAAGTTCCACACGCGATTTCAACAGGGTACGTGTATTTCAGGGGTGCGCGTGAAGTTACACACGCGATATCAGCAGGGTACGTGTATTTCAGGGTGCAGGGGAAGTTCCACACGCGATTTCAGCAGGGTACGTGTATTCCAGGGGTGCGCAGGAAGTTCCACACGCGATTCCATCAGGGTACGTGTATTTCAGGGTGCAGGGGAAGTTCCAGACGCGATTTCAGCAGGGTACGTGTATTTCAGGGGTGCGCGTGAAGTTCCACACGCGATATCAGCAGGGTACGTGTATTTCAGGGTGCAGGGGAAGTTACACACGCAAAATCAGCAGGGTACGTGTATTCCAGGGGTGCGTGGGAAGTTCGACATGTGATTCCATCAGGGTACGTGTATTTCGGGGTGCGGGGGAAGTTCGACATGTGATTCCATCAGGGTACGTGTATTACAGGGGTGCGCGGGGAGCACCACACGTGAATTGCACATGTGGGCCCTCCCAGGTGTTCCCTCTACACCCTCCACGGCACCTGCAGGTGGCTCACACCACAGGGGCCTACCCTGCACATGTCCTGCAGGCACCCCATCCACCATGGCCATGCCCCCCAGCCAACCCACATGTCAACTTGCACTACTGCCCACCAACGCATGTCCCCCTGCACCCCCAGCCACCAGGGGCACCAACCACCAGGCCCCCACCCATGTCTCCCACCACCCCCACCCCCCCAGTCACCAGGGGCAGCCTCCACCAGGCCCCCACCCATGTCTCCCACCACCCCCACCCTCCAGCCTACCAGGGGCAGCCTCCACCAGGCCCCCACCCATGTCTCCCAGTACCCACACCCCCCAGCAGTGCAGGGGCACCCACCACCAGGCCACCACCCATGTCTCCCAGCACCCCCACCCCCCAGCCACCAGGGGCAGCCTCCACCAGGCCCCCACCCATGTCTCCCAGCACCCACAAACCCCAGCAGTGCAGGGGCACCCACCACCAGGCCCCCACCCATGTCTCCCAGCACCCCCACCCCCCAGCCACCAGGGGCACCAACCACCAGGCCCCCACCCATGTCTCCCACCACCCCCACCCCCCAGCCACCAGGGGCAGCCTCCACCAGGCCCCCACCCATGTCTCCCAGCACCCCCACCCCCCAGCACTGTGGGGCACCTGCCAGCAGGCCCCCACCCATGTGCAACTCATGTACCCCTGCACCCCCACCCCCCAGCACTGTGGGGCACCTGCCAGCAGGCCCCCACCCATGTCCAACTCATGTTCCCCACCACCCCCACCCCCCAGCACTGTGGGGCACCTGCCAGCAGGCCCCCACCCATGTGCAACTCATGTACCCCTGCACCCCCACCCCCCAGCACTGTGGGGCACCTGCCAGCAGGCCCCCACCCATGTCCAACTCATGTTCCTCACCATCCCCACCCCCCAGCACTGTGGGGCACCTGCCAGCAGGCCCCCACCCATGTCCAATTCATGTTCCCCACCACCCCCACCCCCCAGCACTGTGGGGCACCTGCCAGAAGGCCCCACCCATGTCTCCCACCACCCCCACCCCCCAGCAGTGCAGGGGCAGCCTCCACCAGGCCCCCACCCATGTCTCCCACCACCCCCACCCCCCAGCCACCATGGCCAGCCCCCACCAGGCCCCCACTCATGTCCCCTATCACCCCCACCCCCCAGCCACCATGGGCAGCCTCCACCAGGTCCTCACAATCCCCAATCATGTGCGTTATGGTCAGCTTCCACAGCCAAAAAGCCCTACCAAGTAACCCATTCACCCACATGGAAATGGAAATTACATGTTACACCCCCAATGTTCATAAAGCTAATGAACCCATGTCCGTCACACACAATGGTTGCAATTGAATGGGAAAACACCCAACATGACATGCATGAAACCAATGAGATGATACCACACAGTGAAGTATGAAAACAAAATTGTATTAAAAAAAAAAGAATGCAAAAGAAATGAAACAAACTACAATGGCAATGAAAAAAAGATAAGCTGCATGTCCGTTTAAAAAAATAAAAACACCAAATCCTAATCCAAAAAAATGTTGTCCAAAGTCAAATGAAAAATAAAATCAATCCAATGAAGAACTATGTACAAAACATCCAAGGATCCATGAGCCCAACTGAACAAAGGAAACCTACAAAAAACCCTAATTAAAATGAAACTATATACAAAAAGTGGAGCAGTGTCCGTCGACTCCAAATCATAAGAACAAACAAAGGAAACCTAAAACTAAAGAACTATATACAAAGGCGGCGGGCAAGTCCAGCGGCTCACTCCGTGGTGTTCCGGGCCAGGGCATCATCGAACTCCTGTTCGATGTCCCGGAGGCGGTCCTGTTCCATGGCCCCGCGGGTCCGCAGGGACAACGCCGTGTCCTCCTCCAACCCCCTGCGGATTGCCTCGAGGCACTCGGCCCGCCTCAGGGCCCTCCGCATGGAGTTCTCCGCCCTGACCATTTTGAGCCCCACCTCTTCCGCCCGCCGCCGCTCCGCACCTATCTGCTGGCCCAACCGCTGCCACACAGAAGACACACCCCGTCCTGGGTCAACCTGCCCTCCGGCCGATGCCTGCCCCTCCGATGTTGAAGGCCCCGAGCCTTCATGGCTCCCACCACGTTGCTGCTGCTGCTGTGCCTCTGCCCGTGCACTGCCTCCTGCTGCCTGCACATCCTCCGCCGGCTGGGGTGCAGTTGTTGATGTGGCCACCCCTGCTGGACGTCCGACCCCCGTTGTGGCAGGGATGCCTCCTCCACCAGCCTGGCCGCACCGTCAGAGGCAGCTCCACAGGGCACCCAGGTGACTGATGGGTGGGAAGATGGCACAGAGGACGACTGGCGCGTAGGGGGTCCAGTTGAGGAGGGGGTCGGAGCAAGCCCCATCAGACGGAGGAATCCGGCCTGGGTGACCTGTCCCAGCAGGCTGACGTGGTCAACGAGCCATTCAAGATGACGTGCAGTCTCTCCATGAAAAGACTGCAGGTCACCTCGCATGGCCCGTTGACGCAACGCTACACCAGCCAGGACAGGCTCAACCCGGACCTGGATAGCCACGTCCGCAGGCAGAGGAAGGCCAGTTGACGTGAGCTCATCCCCTGCCTGAAAACGGGTCTGGACGTAGGCATCCCTGCTGGTGCAAGATGATGCAGGGACAGGATCGGGGACAGGATTGCACACAGGCACCTCTGCGGCGGCCTGTGCTCCCTCCTGTCCCTGGTCCTGCACTGCACCACTAGCACCAGTGGGATCCCCACCTCCAGACCCGTCTCTGGTGCTTGCACGGCCTCCTCCTCCACCAAACCCCCCACCAACATGGATGACTCAGTGCCATCTTCCCCTGTTGGGCCCTGTGGGGTCCCAGCTGCCCCTTCTGCTGCCGAGGAGTCCAACTCCAACCTCCGCCTCTTGGACCTCCCCCCGGCAGCTGCGGCCTGGAACGCGGCACCGGACTCCTCACTCCCCGACGAGATGACAACACGGGAGGGGAGCCAGGCCTTGCGCCTCCGGCTGGCGGTGGGATCCCCGCCGCTGTGCTCCACAGCACCTTCTCCGCCCTCTTCATCAGTTGATGCTGCAGACAGGGAGAAACAAAACACAGGCATCAGGGCACTGTACAATGGACACATACACACATGACAGTTGCACATGAGTGGCATTGGCAAACCTCAGACATGTCATCACAATCCCCAACACACATGTCATTACAACTCGCACACATGAGCCATACCACAGCCATATCGCAACTGCCACCACCATCCATACACATACAACAACATTTGTGATGTCATCTTTGATGTCCTGGGTGTTAGTCTTAGCAGTGCACGGTGGTGGCGCGAGTTATGGCTGCTGAGCTTACCATAACTGGCGAATTTCAAGGGTTTTTCGGTTTTACTTGGAACCATAACGTCCCTTTAACAAAGTTTTTTCACTGAATTTCATAGGTTTTTAGTAGCGCAACTTAACCATAACGTCCCTTTAACAAAGTTTTTTCACTGAATATATATATACATACATATCTACAGGTGCACCTTTAATATCCCACGTAATATCCCATGTCCGTCTCCTTGTTTCTCCTCTTCCTTGACCCCCATATGGAGGTATGAAATGCACCCTTCCAAACCACTTGACTAGAGTAGTGCTTATCTTAGACCCCTGTCTCTGAGTTTCTAATGTGGCACGTTCCACAACCTTGTTGCAGGTAAACATCTTATACTCAATCCTGTATCATCTCTTTATACCCCATTAAATACACATTCTCTCCCGCCATTGTCTTTTGTAACACCAATGCTCTACTTACATCCATGGGTCAGCCGACACATTCAGTATCAACCCCCCTCAATCAGTCAGTCGGCCTTTGCTGTGTGGTGCTCCTGCGGGGATCGGACAGGATTTTTTCCAAGGTAGCTCCTGTATACCATCTCAGTATACGTGTGATTCTCCTGTCTCCCCGAGTCCACCTCCACAGTTGTCAGGTTTCAGCAAAGGAAGCTTCGACAATCCGAGTGCGGCCAAAACGGAAAGGACAGGCCAGGAAATCCTGCCCCAACAATGGAAATAGTCAAAGTAAGTGGCCAAAGGGCCTTCTTTATTAACAATATCACATAAAGCAGGAGTAGTAGCAAGTGTAAAGTCTCTGCTAGCTCTCAAAGGTTACATGGTTGCAAGCGCTTTTTGTTACAAGTCTTCATCATGAATGATTTGATATTACAATCTTGATTACAAAATCTGCCGACTGGCGGGATTGGTTAATAGGGTAGGTTACATTACATGGCCACGGTAGTGGGCATGTAGTTATGGTTAAGTTGGTGTTTCCATAGGAAGAGCACTTTTTGGGCGGCTTATAACTTCGCTCTCCCTAGACGAATCCTCACCAAACTTTGCAATAAAAGTATTTGGATCACTCTGAATTGTTTTGCAAAGTTTGGTGAGGATTTGTCCAGGGGGGGCAAAGTTACAGGGGGGGTCCCAAAACTTTTTTTTTCCCATAGACATAATGGGAAAAAAATTTGCGCTCGGCCACAGGCCAAACCGCTGGACGGATTTACATCAAATTTGTGGCAGGAGTGGGGGCTTGGTCCCGAAAGCGTGCTTTTGCAAATTTGGTGTAAATCCGTCCAGTAGTTTTTATAAAATGACCAAAACGTAAGGCAAAAAAATTAGTGATATCTGTGTTCGCGGACAGACTTTCCTGTTCGCTCCGCGGACAGCACCCCGATTGGCCCATGGCCTTGCGTCATGTCCCCGGACATGTAACGTGTTCGCTGATTGGACGGCGAGGGGCGTGGAGCACGCCAGATTTTCTGTGGCGCCCGCCATCTTGTATTCGCCATCGACCGCGTACAGCGCGGTGAAACGTGGATAAAAAATTGTATTTAGTGCAGTGTGTTCGTGTGTAAGAGTGTTTGGGGAGGGTGGGGGAGTATGAGATAGGTTCAATGTTTTGTTTTTTTATGTGCTAGACGTTTTTGTTGCGTTCGATTTGTCCGCGGAGTACACGGCTGTTCTGACATTTTGTAAATAAACTAAATGGTGGGGTGTTTAGAGGACGGAGTATGTGTCATTTTTGTTGGCAAGGAAGGTAAAAATGAGCTATGAACACTCGCAGTGTACTTAATTGTTCATAAATACACAAACTGGGGGTGTCCTCAGGACGCTGTCCGTATTGTAATCTGTCTAGTTGAATGTGTTCTAAGAACACTCGCAGTGTCCCGAAATGGTTGCAATTATACGAAATGGGGGTGTTCTGAGAACGTTGTTTGTATTGTTCGTTGTCAGGGTGAAAGTGTTTTAAGACCACTCCTTTTGTCCGCTAATAGTACAATTTCCTATGGGCGTCAACCGACTTTTTGTCCACTAAAGAAACGATAAATCCGGCTGGTGTGCGCCGACATTATGTGATAATCCTATGACTGGCGCTATTGACCTGGCTGACTTGCTTTTGAGACACTAAATCATATCTCCTGCCCCTAATCCTGATATTATCAAAGCATTCATATTCCCCGCCTCTCTCCATGACGTTACAGGGTGCGTCATCAAACTCGCCCAGTCCTCTCCAGTGCTAAGTGACTTTACACAGAACCCGGAAGACAACACATATTATGTCACAACACAGCGCACCACAATTTGGAATATGAAACAGTGATTTAAAAGCAAACAGCAAGATTGTAAATTTTGTAAAGTACATTTATTTGACATCAAATGTTTAGAGAATATTCAGCAATTTGCGTTTGTCTTTGTTGTCGATCCGCAAAAGTTCATGTTGAGGCACGCGATGTTCCTTTGCGGTACAGAGGGTGTTAGATCAGCTTACAACTCAGTGCGCCACAATTCGGAATATGAAACTGTGGTTTAAAAGTAAACAGCAGGATTGTACATTTGGTAAAGTACATTTATTTCACATGAAATGTTTAGTGAATATTCAGCGATTTGCTATTGTCTCTGCTGTCGATCAGCAAAAGTTTATTTGGAGTCACGCGTTGTTCCTTTGCGGTAGATAGGCTGTTGGTTTATGATAAAAGCAGTAAATGGTCGCTCTGATAATCGGAAGGTTGCTCCAACAACGAGCCATTAGACCAGCCTATTGGTTGGTATGTTGTTTGTAGCCGCTAGTACTGCGTAAGGGCATATTGGTCCTTGGCGATTGTCCCATAAAATGGTGAGGGTCATGAAGTTGCATATATGGATCTGCACCTGGCAGTTGAAGACCCCATCCGCTGGAGTCTGTAAATCGTGACATAGGCAAAATGGGGCCACATACCTGTTTTAAAAAACATAAATTAGTCTCACCAGCCGATCTTCAATAAAAATCATCATTTTATTTATTAGGGCGTGAAACTATTTGCTATCGAAGATAGTGCAATGGAGTATGTTAATAATAAAATAATAATATTTTCCCATTCATATAGCGCTAAGAACCGTTGAGGTATCTAAGCGGTGCTTATTATTAACCATGGTGTGTGGTGCTCATTTATCGACCACGGAAGGATGAAAGGCTGAGTTTGGCCTTGCCGGGATTCGAACTTGCGTTAGCAAGCTGTGCACGGATGTCAAAGCGAGCATTGTACTCGCTGTGCCACTTGACAGGCTACAGTGAAGTGGCACAGCGAGTAGAGTGCTTGACCGCCTATAGATTGGTTAAATTATTTCTATTAACCCACCCTGTGTCGTATGCCTTTTTCAGACCCCTCTAAACGACAGGGGATCAATTCGGCGGTGATAGTGCACGGTAGAAAACATTATGCCACTTTCAACGAACAAGTTCAACTTGAGCGGTCTTTAATGCTACGCTATTGTAATTATATTTGGTATAAAATAATCTAAAGGGTTACTTACAGTACAATTGCAATTTCCATTGTCTACGACTAGTGCACTCCCAAAATATGACTCTGCGCGTGCGAACGATCTTTCGCATAGTGATCTAATATATAAAAGTGGTTTAGTTTCAGAAATGTCATCCTTATCTTCTCTTACGTTTTAGCAACACTCCTTCAAGAGAAGTCTTTCATCACAATCTCTGTCTGTCAAGGTCAAAACACAATACAACCTTATAGTCCGCTTCGTGAGCCTCTCCGGGGCCCGAGAAAAAAATGGAAGCAGCTGACCTTCACTGTGAACGAGCATAAATTCTTACTTTGCAACATTCTGTGTAAAGCCATCTGTGAGAAGTTGGTTTTTGCACGCCATGTTTGTATATTATTTGCATGATATTAAAAAAAGTTTGTTTAAGGGATGTTATGGTTCTAAGTACAGCCGAAAGACCCCTGAAAATCGCAAGTTATGGTAAGCTATGAAAAATAACTCGCCACCACCGTGCACTGCTAACACTAGCACCCAGGACATCAAAGATGACATCGCAAATGTCATTGATGAAATCACTGATGACATCACATGTGTATGTACTTTTCATGGAATTTGTGTACTAGGGATTTTTATTATAATGTTGCGAAAAAAGTGTCAAGGATATTGCAATAAATATCATAACGTTATTAGTGCTTTGAACGATGCATTGATATAAATAGCATTGTATTATGGGATTCTATCTAGTATACTGAGCTACTAATGGAGAAACATAGCATTGTGTGCAGAGTACAAGATGAAAGTATAATATTTGTAATGTTAATATTTTGAATAATGAAATGATAATTGTCCTGAAATGTTCGAAAATTCACAAAATGGGGGTGTTCTGAGGACGTTATTCGTATTGTGTGATTGCTTAGCTGTATGCAATGAGTGAATGGCACAGAGAGTAAAGTGGACACCGTGGCTGTTCGTGGACAGGGCGTGCTACATCCGGGTTTTTCCAGGAAATCCAACATGGAAAGAAGACTGTACGGATCAGCCAATCAGATGTCGAGGTTGTGGATTTGTGTTGAAAGAGACTGTGTGTAGTGAAGACGGCAGAAGTGGAGAAAGTCAGGGTGTTGGTGCTCGGAGATATGTTTGTACATGGTTTACAACAGTGCGCTCAATGCAGGCATGTTGCAAAGAACTTTGATGTGAAAGGAGTGGAGGTGGTGTGGAGCACTGTGCCTGATTGCAATGTACAGGGAATTGTACAAGTTTGTGAAGATATGGCCACGATGAACAGTCCGCATGTGGTAGTTTTGCACTATGGTGCTTTCCATTTGGGCAACGTCAGTGCCCCTACCTTGTTGGCTGATTTGCAACGCTTGGTTCAAGCCGTAATGAAGATCCTTCCAAATGCGAAAGTAATTTTTTCTGGATTACTACCAAGGGCAATATGGGACAATAGTTCAGTTTTTTGTCCTCAGCAAAAACATTGCTAGGTGTGTCATCAACCGAGGCATGTGTTCCTTCATGCTTAGAGCTAGTATGTTCTTCTGTAACAATGAGAATATTGATGCCAGTAATGCTGTTAATTTTAAAGAAGATGGCATTTCTTTATCTTTTACAGGAAATGCCTTTCTATTTTGGAATGTAAGGGTTGCTTTGGAGAAGGTTATGTGAAGATTTTAGGAGTAAAGTAAGAAAAAAAAACAAGAAAAAAAATACAAAATAACAGGTGTCTGTCAAGCATCTGTAAAAAAAAAAAAAAGAAAACGGCTCTTTTCAGAGCCAACTTCAAAGGGGAAATGGGGCACACTATTTAAATTTACATTCACCACGCTCAGATTTTCGATATGTTCGCAGACATGGCGGTAGTCCGCGGAAATGAAAATCACTATGAGGGGGTTAGTATGTTCTATGTTACATGTATATGAAGTCAGGGATATTATGGTTAAGTTGTGCTACTAAAAACCTATGAAATTCAGTGAAAAAACTTTGTTAAAGGGACGTTATGGTTAAGTTGCGCTACTAAAAACCTATTGAATTCAGTAAAAAAACTTTGTTAAAGGGACGTTATGGTTAAGTTGCCCTACTAAAAACCTATGAAATTCTGTGAAAAAACTTTATTAAAGGGACGTTATGGTTCAAAGTAAAACCGAAAAAACCCTGAAATTCGGCAGTTATGGTAACATAAGCAACCATAACTCGCGCCACCGTGCACTGCTAACACTAACACCCAGGACATCAAAGATGACATCACAAATGTCATTGATGACATCACTGATGACATCACATGGCTGGCTCTCCCTTTTTATCCTTTACTGACATATCGAAGCCACATAGTTTTCTTCAGTAACAGTCAGGAAGTAAAAATTGAAAAGGTACTATATTTGTAGACTTAGGGTCCAGTCACATCATATGAAACATATACATAGCGGAAGATACAGGCTTGAAAGAGAGCAATCCTTTCTGTGCATGAAGATAATCATTAGGGTTATCAGCACTTTCTCATAGTTTTATTTTTATTACTCTACCTTCCCTCTATATGCTCAAATTTGTATACATTATACTCACTCTCCTTTCCTTTGGGTGCAGTCACATCATGTGATACACATACATATGGTAAGTAGCAGCTTTGAAACAGAGCAATAGTTTCTCTGCATAAAGACAATCAGTTACGTTATGAACTCTTTCTGCTACTACTTCTGCTTTTTTGTTTACTTCACTGTCCCTGTATATACTCATATTTGTATGTGTTGTTGTCTCTTTGTGTTTTGTCTGTAATAATTATGTATTAAGTGGGTTTTATTATCTACTTATTACATGTTTCACAGTACGCAAAACTCTAATAAGAAAGCAGTTATCATTTCAGTATTCAACATGGCAAGATTATGAATATGGCACCTTCATCATGTATGCTGCACACACTGCCTATGTTTCTGCATGAGTAGCTTAGTATACTGGATAGAACTTCATAATAGAATGCTATTTATATCAATGCATTGCTTAATGCACTAATTAGCTCATGATATTTATCCCAATGATCCTTGACAGTTTTTGGTCAGCATTATAAGAATCCCTTGTACAGAGTTTTTATGAAAAGTAAATGCACATGTGATATCATTAGTGATGTCATCAATGACATTTGTGATGTCATCTTTGATGTCCTGGGTGTTAGTGTTAGCAGTGCACAGTGGCGTGAGTTATGGTTGCTTATGTTACCATAACTGCCGAATTTCAGGGGTTTTTCGGTTTTACTTTGAACCATAACGTCCCTTTAACAAAGTTTTTTCACTGAATTTCATAGGTTTTTAGTAGCGCAACTTAACCATAACGTCCCTTTAACAAAGTTTTTTTACTGAATATATATTATATATGGGTTGAACAGTTAATTGGATTTTACATATCAGATGGCCACACTTCAGGCCACCCTCAATTGCTAAAAATAAGAGAACATTGCATTCATCACTCTAAATAATTGGTTAGTGCCACATTAACAGGACAGCATTATATCAACAGAAATAATTGGTTAATATTGGTATTATCGACCTTGGACATCTGACAGGTTCTAGACACACTAGCTGATATTGAAGTGTGGTGAGAGAGGCCCAGGAGCCGCTTCATATAATTATAAGAACAGCATCCCACATCTCCAAGGCCATGAGCAAGGACGTCTCCTTTGTAGTTTGTCCTTGTGGGCATTGCAACTGCTGAGAATTAAAGGGAGTTGAGCAGGTGCCTATCTACATCTGAATTTAGAATGAATAGACCGTGCTCCGGTTATGCATCAGGTTTGAGAAGAACCTGTTTAGAGCTGTTTTACTGTGGTTTTAACTAGTGTAATTATCGCTTCTGACCATTAGAGACTTGATCGATCCATCTGTTCTTTCTTAATAAGCTACTCACTTGCTGCACCTGGCCTTCAAAGACTGGCTGCTCTCCTCTTATTCTTGGGTGAAAAATGTCTGACGCTTGGGGACTGTTATCTCTTGTCTTCTTCAGAGCTATCCGAGACACCCCTAGATTCACTTCTCGAACTCTGTTCATTTACCACAGCTCTGCTGTTTCAGCTAATTCAGCCCATCATGTCTCCTGCAGCTTCAAGCTTCTCATTCTGTGTAATGCGACCTTGTGGGCCAATCTGATCAAAGATGGTTTCCCATCCCTGTTAAATTTCTATGTTGGCAAGCTTATACATGTATCTTCTTCATGTTGCATTTCATTGCCTATACTAGCTATAATATATGTGTCATCTAATATAAGAATGTACATATTCTTCATGCCTAACAGCATCTTTTCACCTTGTTTTTGTGTATCTTCGTGATGAGTGCAGTTTGCTCTGTATCTATTGTAAATGCATGTACTTCCATTGATAGCTAGTGTACTTGTCTTTGTCACATCTATGGTCAATATGGCTGTCTTAATGTGTATCTTTTCTCATATCTATGGAGGTGGGAGATGGGTCATCGCCATAGATGATGTATTCATCTGTCAACACCACCTTTCCTTTCTCCCCTCACTCCTCTTCATACTTACAGTCAAATCCCATTTATTGTGCTTAGGTCACTCCAGTAGAGAATACTAAGACGAGGAGGAACACTAGCGAGTTACCATCCCAATGCTCACTCTGTACTGAGATGAGGAAGAGGACTAGTGAGTTACCATCTCAATACACACTTGGGACTGAGATGAGGAGGTAATGCTGAGCAATACCGATTCCGCATTAGAACCACTTTCAGCAGTCTTCATCACGAATAGTAAGTGATTGGCAGAAGCAAGATAAAAACTAGTAAAGGACTTGACAGATTGTCAAACCATCCCAGGAGAAACTGTGAGAGCCAAAGTGAGCCTGCCAAGCAGACAGGGACTGACTTGGATGCTGTGCAGAGGAGGAGTTGATCTGGAGCAGGTCCGGGAAGTAAGGACCACGTGGCCCAGAAGCAGAAATAGAGTCCAGGCATTCCAGAGACTGGGGAACCGCGAGGGTGCAGCAGCATGCCGTCTCATAACAGAGGAGACATGCAAAGAGCCTGCAGGCAGAGAGAAGCTCTGGGAAGCTACCAGAGCACCGCGAGTGAGCCCAGCTGCATCAAGTGACCCAGCACTCGCGTGTATCATGCAACAAGATGCAATGGAAGCTACAGGGGTTTCGAAACCTTAAGAAGCAAAAGCAGGACTTTTGAGTCTGAGACTGTCACCCAACAGAATATGAGGATACCACCAGAAACGCGAATCTGGGACTTACACCCAAACAGTATATGAACTTGTACAAAGGCTTGGCAGTGGGGTAAACCGAGTCTACAGAAAGCAGGTGTAAAGCCTATAAGTTGAGTCTGTGACTCGTACCCAAATCGTACATGGAACTGTACTATGGCTTGGCAAGAGAGTGACTCAGGTCTACGGCTTGGAGAGAGCATCCAGGCAAAACTTTCACAGTGCATCACTTGGTAAAAAGGAACCCAGTCTGCACCAATGGGACAGGGACCCACACAGCTTGGAGAGAGTATACAAGCAACGCTTTCACAGTTTATCACCCAGTAAAAAGGAACCAGTTCTGCACCAACAGGACAACGACCCATGCAGCTTGTAAAGAGCATCCAGGCCACACATTTGTAGTACATCACTTGGTAAAAGGGAACCAGGTCTGCACCTAAGGATCCAGGACCCATCTAGCTTGAGAGAGCAACTGGACAAAAGCGTTTCAGCAAGTAGCTGGTGAGGGTAAGCCAAACCTACCAACTAGGGTCAGGTACCCCAAAGAAAGGATTTGTATGCATGGGAAAGGCTGGGGAAAGACATACATTTTTCCGACAGAAACGAGTAGCTGGTGTTAGTTGAAGAGAATCGGCCAAGACCTGCCTTTTGTCCACGGGAAGGGAGATACCCCTCTGGGTCAAGAAGACACTTTATTTTTGTTTAGTTAGCTTAGTATGTAAGGGACAGAGTTAGGATTTTGACACTGGACAGTGGAACTTTTACTTTGGACATTCTGATATTAGTTATTTCCGTTGAGTTACGGACACCCCTCATAGAGTTAAGGCAAGTTAGGGGTTTTCTTTTCCCTTTTGCACCTTTGAATAAAGGTGTATAGCCAATAACATGACCCCTGGGTGTCAGAGTCTTACCTCTGCACCCTTTACAATTTATACACAAATTACAGACAACTCATGTACAGTTCTAAACAGTAGTGAAATGTCACTGTGCACTTTTGTGGAGATGTATAGCGCAAAAGACAAATCAATCATCATGTCTGTAAAACTTTAAAAGACAAAGGTGCATTTCACCTATGTAGGTGAAATGCAATGTTTTGATTAAGTAAAAACAAATACAATAACATTTCACATACATATTTCCAGCTTGCTAGCCATCTAATGCTGAATGAGGGCACGACTGATAACCACAATGACATGACAATGAACAATTGTAGTTTAGGTTTACAGAGGCAGTATCGTTACTGTTCAAACATACATGTTTGTTACATTATTAACCACTGCAAAACCTCATCAAGGTAGGGGTTGTTCTACTTCCATTTATTGTCCAGTGATTAAAATGCAAGCATGTTTCAAAATGCCGAAAGTACTCATCATGCTTAGGATTATGAAAAGTGTCCATTCATTAAGATCTGTCGATTTACGAGAACTTACTGGAAAATATACCCAAGGGCCAAACATCAATTAAAGAGAGAACAAGAGAGAAGATGATGCCAGAGGTACAGACAGCATTTTGAAGAGAAGGCTCATAAGACACAGAGGTCTTACTGACATCCTTTGCTGCAAAGCAGGGCCCCCTTTTAGGTCTGGATAGAGATTTTTTTGATCTCTGCAAGTCCTCTGGGTTTTCTTTCATTTTCCTTAAGGGCGCAATTTGATGTGTACAAGAATACTTTTGGATCAAAATGGACAAAACTGTTGGTTTGTAAATTGGTACAGCATTGTCTTACTACTGTATTGTCTAGCTCACTTGACTAATACTTAACCTGATATTATGAAACCAATGGCAGTGAAGGTTTAACAGGTAACTGGTGTCTAATTATTTCTTAATGCTTCATTCATATATTTTAAATCTATAGAAATTCCCCTTTGGGTATATTCCGAATTAACGATACAATAAAATGTTTCATTTAGCCCACCATGCCATGCTGTCTTCCTCCTACTTCTGCCCGCTGAAATCTAATCTCACTCAATTTCTTGACCATGGAAGGATAAAAGGCTGAGTTGGCTAGAGCTGGGAGAACTAGGGATCCCTTGGATAGGGCTGAGCCAGGGGCTATTTGGCCTGGCACTTAGGACCAATTGCAAGCCAATCAAGGAAAATCGACGCGTGGTACAGAACTTCTCTGTGTAAGGGGCTTGGTGGGTTATTAAAGAAGCTGGGGGTGAAGCAAAGGGATATTGATGGGGTATCACTGGCAATACAGGGAAATGGAGCCCACCAGTGACTGAGTAATCAGTGTCACGCGAGGTGTGTTTTGAAGTGCAAGGTCCGTATTTCTTTCTGTATAGGTAACCAGTGCAAGACATGCAGGGCGTGCAGTGATGTGGTTGAAAGCTTGGAGCACTCAGATTTCATGGGTTTAGTGTCAGGCAGGCATTAGACATTCAGCTTTGGATGACAGCAAGGTATGATCTCAAACAATGGCTGTCACTGACATATTTGACATTCAGGCAGAGCTCTGTGCCATCTTCATATTTGTGGATAGTTATTGGGTGGGGCCTTTTTATTTTTGAAAGGAGAAGGTTTATTTTGAAACAGGGACATCACATTTAAATGGTGAATCACACTTCAGAGCAGTTGCTCAACATAAACAAAGCAAGCATTGGCAATGCCAGCAGTTTGGGTTTTTGTGAAGGCATGGTAAAGGCACTTGCCACACACTGCTGTAGTGGTAGTAACTGATGATTGATGGTAGCCGGTGCAAAATGGTGTGCAAAGGCAGACCTGCTAAAGACATTTTTATTACACCAGTAGCGAGTTAGTGCTCTGAGTAAATCATTAACTCGCAGACTGCTTTAAAAAAAAAAAAAACACTGGCCAGTACTTTGAGTGCAACGTTTGTAGGTAAGGCATAATTAAAGCAAGCTGAAAGAGTGCCCGTGTGGAGGGGTTTTGGGTGGAGAGGGGCAGGGACTGGGTGGGTATAGCCATAGATTAGTATTGCCATGGGCAGTCAATGGTTGGGCAAATAACCAAACACCTACAAGATGTGTGTTCGTCTTTATATGCCATCTCTCCTTAACTGTACTCTTATGCAGCAGTTGCCAGGGGGTGTTAAGAGGGCAATCAAGGCCATCATTCAGTGTAATCCATTTCTGTATACTGGACAACCATTTTTTCCCTCAGTTGTGTGACAGTACACTCTCTTTCCTTCCATCTGAAGAATACATTGCATCCTGCAAACTCCAAGTGGCACCCAGATCTCTGAAGCAGACGCTCACACTGTCTGGGTAAGTTAGCAGCATTAACACAGAATGGTGCGACTAGTGTTGCTCCACACTTTCCTCGCTACTGCACTCCCACATTGAGCACTAACTATCCAGGGCATGTACATCTCATGGCAATTGTGATTTTGCAAAAAGTGACATCTCTCCAATGTAGGGGATTTCAAAAATGCACATGAACAGGCTTCTATATTTTGTGCACTGAGACAATGTTTGTTTCAAAGGTGACATTTGTACGGCGCAGCTCTGCCACTGCCAAATTGCAAATGGCTTCTTTAGTAGAGCCAGGCACTCCCTGCATTCACATCCCTTTTCTCTTATATAGCAGTTTTATATGCAATGCAGCACACTATTCTTGAAGTGCATGAAAAGGTATGACCGAGAGGCTATGTTCTTAATCTGATCTTGTCTTTTGTTGCGCCTAGGCTTATGTAAAAAGTATATGATTTGTATGTACTCTAGGTTTGGACCGTCGTAGTGGGAGCATAACAGTGGAGTTCCAATCTTCCCCGAAGTACAATTGAACCTGCCCTTTGCCATTGGTACTCCATCTAATTACAGAGGAAACTCGGTGCATTCCATCACTGTTTGTGCAACAAAGATGTCCCTGCCAATGTCCGGTGCTGGAAAATTGACCAGGTGCACCGTCAGTTTAAGGTTGAGTGGACTGAGAAGTTTATTGTCATTGAGTCCAAACCTAATGTGTACTCATTCCTTATTTGCCTTGAGCGAATTCCAGTCCCAAAGAAATATAATATCCTCCGGCATTGTGAAACGAAACATTCACAATATAATGATTTGCAGGGCGGCACGAGAATGAAGAATGCGTCGGACTTCAAAACACAACTGTGCAAACAAATAGGTGTTTTTGAGCAGAAAAGAAAAAAGAAAAGAATCTGAATGTGCCACCTTAGCTAGTTATAATGATGTGCAGCTAATTGCTAGGTCCGCATGGCCTTTCACAGATGGAAATTTTGTAAAAAAAAAAAACCTGCCTTATGGATATTTGCGAGGCAGTGTGTAAGGAAATAAAAGAGGCTTTTAAAAATGTTTCCCCTTTCAAGGATAAGCATTCAGCGGCAGCGTATTGTAGAGATGACTGACAATTGTTACAGCCTACTGAAAATGGAATGTAAGGCCATACATTTCTTTGCAGCGACCCTTGAATAGAACACAGATGCAAGCGACACAGCCAAACTTTTAATTTTCATTTGTGGGGTCAATAACAAATTCAATGTATTTCAAGAACGTGCTTTCCTGGTATCTTTGTATGGCAGAACTACTAGTTTGACATTTTTAATGCCTTTCAAAAAGTCATCGATGATTTAAATTTGCCATGGAATAATCTGGAAGGCATGACCACTGATTAGGCCCCAGCCATGGTTTGGGAGCTAAATGGTTTTATTGGCTGCTTGAAAAGACACTTGGGTGAGAAGACTTTCCATTTAAAAAAATTATCATTGTATCATACATCAGGAGGCATTATGTGCAAAACATTTTAAATTCACAGAAGTTATGGACTTCATTATGAAAACAGTTAATATTATCTGTGCACACTCTTTAAATCACAGATTGTTTCAGGAGTTTTTAGAAGAGGCAAAGGCGGTTAGAAGAGGCAAAGGTAGATTATGGTGATGTCCTATATAACATTGATGTTCGCTGGCTTAGTCGTGGCAATGTTCTGAAGCGATTCTTTTCTTTACGACTGGTAATCAAAGCATTCCTTGATAAAATGGGAATGGACCCTTCTGTCATGCAAGATATTCACTGGGTAGCTGACTTTGCTTTTCTGACTGACCTGAAAGCCCATTTGAATGATTTACAGTTGCAAGGAAGCCAAAATCTAAAATCTAATTTGTTTGAGGCAGTTTGTGCTTTCAAAATAAAGTTAAGACTTCTGACAGCCCAACTCATTTTCCCCAGGAGAAGTATGCAGGATGGCATTGGCATGTGAAGGTCCTGAATGAACTGCAAAATCTTTTGAGAATTGAGAAATGTTGACAATGTGCAACCTGAACTTCAACTGGAAGTGACTGAACTTTAGTGCTGTAGTGTCCTCAAAAATATGCACAAAAAGATTTTTTATTTTAGCCTTCTACCAGTCTCTGAGCACTGCTCAATTTCCCAATCTGTCCCGGGAGGCATTCAAGATAGTGTCTATGTTTGGCAGTACTTACATTTGTGAGCAAGTTTTTTCACAGTTGAAATTACATACATCCAGTATGAGGACAAGACTCACTGACTGACATCTCCATGCTATTCTGAGAGTAGGAACAACATCACTGGAGCCCAAGATGCAGAAATTGACAGCTGTGAAATGTTGCAATGTTTCTCACTGATCATCTATGTCTAGTTCACTGTTCATCTCCCACTTAAAAATAGAAACTGCATTTCTCAATACTCATGGTTCACTGCTCACTTACAGCCGTGCCAGATGCTGTGCAAAATGGCAGCGCTTGCGCCTTGCAAATCTAAAGCAACATAACTTGTGAAATTTTTGAGCGCAGTCTTTTCATCCTGTATGATTTGCTTATTTTATCTAGTGCCCAATGTGTCCTTTGCAAAGAAAGAAATGTTAAAAGTGTAATGGAAAATGTGTACTACAAAATGTAAGTTTGAAATACAAATAAAGACTGGTACACCTCAAAAAGGTATTCGTTTTCCATGTGTCTAATAAAAATTGGGGGTTGGAAAAGCCTCCCGACCCACCTACCGCACCTCCCATATTTACTTTTCGTCCCACTATAGGCAGCATACAAGGTATATTCGGCCCTTTGGCAAAAACAGTTGCACACCTAACTGATTTATTAACTGAACTGTTATGGAAAACATTCTATATTCTAGTACCGTCACGGCACGCTTTGTATTGCACCTGTGCCTGCCGTACTTCCGCCTTGACTTACCCAATCTCACTTTAAATACTGTGCTACCCTGTGCCTATGAGATCTTTACTTACTGTTTGCAGCAACTACACCGCTAACATCGTATTTTCTCCACGGACTTGCATGCTGCCTGCCTACTTTATTATGCCAGGTATGTTTGGTATTTTGCAAATTGTCTGTTGCAAACTGATGTACGATTATGATTACGGACGGCGCTAACACTTGGTTTAGTGCATGCACGCATTCCCTCTACCACCTTTGTGGCAAGACTAGCATGTCACTAACCCGATTTTGACTCATGTCATCCTTCATTTTGCCCTGCCACTGTGTGCCCAGATTTACATGACAAATTTGATTCTTGCCACTATTTTCATTGTTTTGCCATTGTGAGCCAGTTTATGCCTGCCAAACTTGATTTGTGCCACCTTATTCATTGTTTTGCTATTGTGAGCCCGTTTATGCCTGCCAAACTTGATTTGTGCCACCTTATTCATTGTTTTGCCATTGTGAGCCCGCTTATGCTTGCCTATCATGCACACTTAGAACCATCACTCCTACACTGTATTACTGTATTACTGCATTGCTTTTGACCTCTGATGTATGATTGCACCCCCCGAACAAATACAACTCTTCGGCTACAGCGACCGCACTTTACCTTATCCAATTGTTAGGCCTCCTGTGCTACGACATGCTGCTGTGGTCCTTTGCCAGCATTTTCCTCATCTACCTTGCCCTTACAGGGCATTTAGTCAATGCACATTGTGCTCCATCCTTCAGCACCGCTGAGAACCTCTACCACCTCCCCAGTACATACTCCCTCACTATATTCCACAGCACATCACCATCGACCCACCCCTTCCCCCCTGCACACCCACGCATAACACTATAACTAACCCCATCATCGACCACTCCACCAACCCCTACCTCAATGCATCCGCCTTGTGGCTCCAACATTTCGCCTCAAAACCCACACCTAATCAACCCTGCTGACTCCAACTCAGGAATGCCAGACTTAGATCCAGACTGCCTCGCATACTGTGCGCCCAGCACCACTACACTTCTAGCTCACGGCCAGCCACACAGACCATACCTGAGCACCCTGTGATTCCCTCCATTAAAGAACTAAAGGGAGCCCTCATCAATGCCAGATCCCTCATTGCCCACGCCCTTGCTATCACAGATCTCATCACTGCCCAAAACCTCGACTTCATCGCCATCACGGAAACCTGGTTACATGACGCCTCAGGCCCACTTCTGGCCCTCGCCATCCCTGATGGCTGCTCCATACTTAGAAACGACCGCCAGTCCAACCTATCCAAGGGGGGCGGCGTTGCATTTATACATAGGGACAACATCAATATGAGACTCATCCCCAACACCCAATTTAGCTCTTCAGTGACACTATCCTTATCACCTACCAACACAGCATCACTTCACCTCATTTACAGACCACCGGACCTCTCAGCTCCTTTGCAGAGGATATTACTACCATCCTTACCGACAACACTAAGCCCAACTCACAAGTGCTGCTACTAGGGAACATCAACCTTGGCCTATCAGACCCTAAGGATCTTATGGCCACCGTGGTTGCTAGTATCATCTCCAATTTAGGCTTTCAGCAACGCATCCTCGAACCAACCCGCAACAAGGGTAGAATGCTCGACTGGATGATAGACTTAAACTGTAATACATTGATAGGTTCGAACTCCGCCTGTTCCTGGTCTGATCACCACATTATTATCTTTAACTTACCAACCACCAACCCCTGCCCCAAACCAATTATACCCCCACCTATTCCCACTAGGAACAAAAAGGACATCACCAGGGACAAGCTAATCCCACTCATCCTACCCATTCTGAACAACTGTGTCACACAGCATAATGACCCCACCCCACGACACCATAGCCCCGATTAAACTACGGAAAGCCAAACAACGAGCCCATCAGAATTCGTGATTTACTCAGCAACTTAGAGGTAAGGCGGAAGCACTCTGGAAAAGTCTTCCTTGTGCTTCCAACAAAGACAACCTATTCATCGCATCCCTTAATTACAAGGAAGAGATCATACAAGAAAAAAAAAAGAGACTTACAACCAGCTTATTTCGCAAGCTGAATCCAACACGAAGGAGTTACTTAAAATTCTCAAAGAATTAGAATCCCCTTCGGCTATCAAAGATACATGTAGCAAAGACAGTACATGGTGCAATTTTAGATAGAGCATCTTACTTACAGATACAGAAGTATCCGGAAACTAACAATCTACTAAGCACAAGACAATCTGGTTTCAGACCTAAGCACGGGAGAGAAACAGCCCTATTAGATCTCAAAACTCAAATCAAGGACTTAAAAGACAATGGCAAACTAGCCCTCCTACTACTGCTAGATCTCTCTGCAGCTTTCGATTTGGTCAACCACCAAATCCTCTGCCATCACTTGAAATCAGCTGCCCACTTTTCCGAAAAAGCCACTAATTGGATTAGCTCCTTCTTGGACAATAGACACATGAGAGTATTCGCACCTACCTCTTCGGCCGATCCATCCCCTGTCCCCTGCGGAGTTCCACAAGGGTCTTGTGTATCCCCTACACTCTACAATGTATTTACCAAACCTTTGTTTGATGTGCTTGACTATCTGGGTGTCACTTACACCAACTACGCTGATGACACCCAGATATTCATCCCTATCACTGGTGACTACATCGTAGATTCCAAAGCTCTGAACGACATATACCAAGTTGTCCAAGCCTGGATGGGCCAACATGAGCTCTATCTCAATGACGAAAAGACAGAGCTCGTCATCCTGGGCACCCAACAAAGACTTAACAAGCTGGACCCCTCGTTCAGCACATTCAATATCGATGGCAATTCCATCAAAGTAGCCAAAGATACTAAAACCCTGGGAATCTACCTCGATTCCACACTCTCCCTAAACAGACAAACAAATGCAGTCGTCACTGCCTTGGCTTACACATGCAAGCTGATCACAGCCTGCCGCCCATTCCTCTCCACTCAGAACTGCATTATCCTTGCTAGGACACTGGTTATGTCCAAACTTGATTACTGCAATGCACTCTATCAAGGCACCAACCAACGCGACCTCAACAAACTCCAGATCGCTCAAAATAATGCTATTAGATCGGCCCTCAACATCCCGAGATCTGCACATATATCCGAAACTATGAAGAGCCTACACTGGCTCTCAGTTGCCCAAAGGATATCACTCAAATCCCTGGCCCTTACTCACAAATGTGTAAACAACCAGGCACCCATATACCTAGCCTCTCGTTTCTCTCAGTAGACACCTTCACGGTCACTCAGATCTTCCCAAGCACATTACCTCATGATCCCCAGATACAAGCTACAGACAGCCGGAGGTGTTAGCTTCCCAGTCCTTGCTGCCAAACTCTGGAACTCACTGCCACTCACCATTAGAAACTTGCCTTCTCCTACCTTATTCAAACACAAAGCCAAGCTCTGGATATCCGCTACACCTAACCAACTGCCTTCTCAGGCCATCTGATCCTCTTCACCCTCTCTCCCTCTGCTACCTTGCCTGCCAACCTGCACTGCTATGTACTTTACTGCCCTGTGAATGTAATTGACTGACTGTACTGTGTAAGCGGATTCAATTCAACACTATAGCTAAGTCAATGCCTAGTCTGGGATGCCGAGGGAAACCCTTATTGATATATTTTTATGTCCAGTTCATTTACTCTGGATGACAACCCTTATATAACACCCCTCTCTTAGAATCCCCCTGACCCCACGGAGCCAAGAAGTAGGTTTGTTTTGCAAATTAAAATGTTTATTTGAAAATTAAACAATATATATATATATATATATATATATATATATATATATATATATATATATCACACTTTTATAATAAATTAATATTTGATATCACACTTGAGAATATGATGTTGATCAACAATGGATAATGTTATAGTGGTACACTCTTTTTAATGGCTTAGAAGTCATATAGAGAGGATAAAGTAGCTGAAAATGCTTTTATGGCTTCAAGGACAATGCAATGATGAATGAAAATGCAGTACAGAAATAAACTTGATATGATTTCAACCAAAACAATGTAATCACTTTTCCCCCTGGTAGCAATTCACCCCCCCCCTTTATGCAATGTAAAGAGATGGAAGGGAAGCACACAGTTCTCAGGAATGCAATCAAATATAATTCAGTTCCCCCCCTAGCAAGTTTAGAGCAACAGGGATGATTTTAAACACAGGCAAAGTACTTTAAAGGTGGTATGTAAAGAAGTGAAAAATATGCTAAAATGATTTTAATTCCCTCTAGAGGTTCAGGGTGGGTGACAGCTACTTTGTATTAGTTCAGGATCACTTTAGCAATGCTCTATGAATGATTGTCGGGTTGCAAACGAATTTCAGCAAAGGAATGCAAGGACAAATATTTTTACACGTGGCTGAAATTAAGCAAAATGTCAAATCGTGGCAATTTAGTCGTGTGCGTCAAGCACAATTACAGAGGAAGTATCAAGTCGGTTTGTTGGAAAGCTCAGAATCTCAGCTTCAAAATAAAAGTTAAATCTCGCTTCTATCACACACGGTTCCACAGATACGGCCGATTTAGTAAAGGTAGTTTTTCGGATTTGAAATTTTAAAGCTCAGAATGACAGATGACAGTTTTCAGGTTTAAAGATGACAGAATGACACCATTCTAGGAGGCAGTTCTAATAGGTTAAAATAGTTTGGATTAGATTATTTTAAACTAAGAAATTGGTTTTGGCACAGTGCTAGCTGGGTACTAACACTAGATTTTGGACAGGAATGCGACTTCGTCACGGATCGGGTCAACCGGTTGGACTGGACTCCTGGTGGTTCTCTCGCGGTTCTCTCGCCACAGACGATCTCTGCCTGGTTCTGCTCACAGCGATCTGGGTCAGCTCTGCTAGCGCCACTGCACAGCGGTCTGGATCTCTGGTTCTGACAAAAGTTCTTGGCACTGCACGGCGGTCTGGTCTCTGGTTCCAGGTACAGCTCTGCTTTCTGGGTGTTTCTGGCACAGGGTTTTAGCCAGAATCAGACAGCTCAGCCCGGCTGTCTGAATAGTTTGGTTTGGTTGCTAGGTTTTGAAGGCCTGATGATAGAAGTTCAGCTGTTGGGTTCTAGAGTTCTTGGAGTTTCTGGATGTGAAGTCTGAAATCAGGATGTGGAGTTGTCTGTCAAAATGCTCCGCAGAAAGTGAAAAAGAAAGTCCTATCTGGCTTCCAGTGGCTCTTTTTATGTTTTTAGAACGTGGGTGGGTCGGCTAATTCTGCATGCCCAACCCTCTCAACTTATCATTGGCCAGTTCCTCCTCTCTTCCTTGATTGGGGGAAGGAAATGGAGTGTCAGAGTGATGTCAGCCATTTATGATCTATTGAAGAACGCCCCTTTACTTTTGCTTTAGAAATCATTTTTCATAACTACACATATTACCCAGATACACAGTTGTTTGACATTACATGTACATATTACAGATTACTTAAGGTACATTCTGGCCCAACTCTGATCTTCCTGGGGGCTTGCATTCAAAAATGACAACTTATTTTCGTTTTTAGTTGGTTTACCAATGTTAAATCTGTATCAAAAATTACACAAATGTACACCCTCCTTCTACACACATTCCAGTAATTTACTAGGCCCAGTGTCTGTAATATCAATAAATAGCGGGGTTTTGCCTCAGAACATGGTACAAAGTTGAATCAAGTCTTGAATTGTGGGTACATTTCTTAGATTAAGGTTCTCCAAATTGCACATTTTTGTGAGCTTAATACAATATTTTAGAAGCATTTAACTTAAACATATATTTGCTGCAATATGATTCCACAAAAGTGTCTGAGTCCACCCCCAGAAACTTGGGAGTACCACATGTCTCTCCTCTCCCAGGCAGGGCTCTGTTTACAGTCCACACTGAAAATCAACATACCCCATTCAAGGGAAAGAGTCTATTGTGTTGTGTCCGGCAGGCTGAGGTCAACAGACCAGGGGGGCACTCTGCATTTGATTAACAGAAACCTGTGATTTCCTGGGCTGTTGTGTGGGTCTCTGAGGTGAGAAGGTTTCCCAGCCTCTTGGCCTGTTAATGCAATCAGATTGTCTCTGGGAACAGCAGGCAGTTAAGAGTTTTAATTAACCAGTGGGCTATGAAGTTTCCAGCTGTCTCAGGAGGCTGATTAGCTTGTGAAGTAGCAGTTCTCCGGTCAGAGTTTAGACCGCTAGCGCCGGTTTGTGGACTAAGCTGGTACTGCACCCCAATGATTTTAGTAACTTTTTGACATCAGGAAAATGAATTCCCAACAGCTATGGGTTGCTTTTGGCAATCAGCCTTGCCATTCCCAATGATTTCAGGCTACTGTGTGTGTAGCCCAATGGTGGTTTTAGGCAGTGCCCTCCTGTGCTCACAACATAGGCAAAAATGGGTGGCAGCCTATTCTTCATGTTTTCCCTGTGCATTTTCTGGGGTGTTCTGGCCATCATGATGTTTTCAATGCCAGTAATGCACAGTTTTTTTGTGGTAGGGCTCGGTTGCATGGGTAAAACATCCCACAAGCACCCCCCCTCTTGCGATGGCCATTCAGAACTTTCACTGATCGAACTCGCAAGATCTGGGATGTTCGCCTCATCTTCTTCCGGTAGATGGCACAGTTCTGTATCTTTTCCTCCATCAGGTGGATCGATCGGTTCTCCTCGCCAGTCCTGATGGGAATATTGGGCGGTACCCCGGGCCCCTCGATCTCTGCTCCCGGTCCCCGGATCGTTCTCCTTGGTCAGTCTCCATTGTTTCATCTCTCCTAGGATGATAAAGCAAAAGCGGCAATACCTATTCGTAGACATTTCTCCCCCACTATTGATATAGTGGGGCGGCATGTACATTTTATGAATCAAGAGACATAGCATTCTTATTTTGAAAAACAAGATATAATTAAAAGACAGTTGCATACAAGAATCATAATATTTTAGAGACTATATGTGGGATATTTTAAGGTTGGAACTGAATTAATCTGGAGCGGTCCCCTCTGGTATTGCAGAGGACTCCTCCAGTTGCTGAAGAGTGTGCCTGGGATGGCAACACTTTAGCTGATTTATATGTACCCACTTGCCTTCCCCTTCCGCTAGACTACCTTTGGGGATGCAGATCTTATAGGCTACAGGGGAGATTTTGTCTATAATTTCAAACGGTCCCTTCCACGTAGGCAAACATTTTCGCTGTTTGGCCTGGTTTCCTTGGAAATTGTATAGATAAACCCGGTCTCCCACATTATATTCCTTCCTGGTGGTCTTCAGGTCGTAGTGGGTTTTCATGCTATCAGCTGACCTTTCTAGATTCCGCTGAGCATAGGCAAAAGCATGCTGAACGTGTTTCCTTAAATTCTCCACATACTCATGAGTTGTGGAGGCATTTATCAACATCTGCTCTTGGGTCCTGTAGAGCAAATGCTGGGGAAGCACCATCTTGCGTCCAGTCATCAGCTCAAATGGTGACATTTTAGTTGCAGATGAAGGAGTAGACCTGATGGCCATTAGGACCAGAGGTAATCAGATATCCCAACTTGGCCCAGAATCTGCCAAAAACTTTTTTAATATGCTCACAATGGTTTGGTTGTATCTCTCTCCTGCTCCAGAAGAAGCTGGCCGGTAAGCAATATGTAGCTTCCTTTTGACCCCCAGTATCTCCCACATCTTTGTCATTACCTCGCTGGTGAAATGGCTACCTCTGTCTGACTCAATCCTTTGAGGTAGACCAAAACGGGAAAAGATGTGGTTAATCATCAGGGCAGCTGCTGTTTCCTCCTTGCAGTTTGGGGCCGGGAAACATTCCACCCACTTGGTAAACAAGCGTGTGACGGTCAACATGTACTTGTTTCTTCTAGACGAGCGAATTACAGGGCCTACAAAGTCGATTTGCAAATGTGACCATGGAAGTGTCATCCCCCTTTTTTGGAGAGGCGCCCGGTGTGTGAGGGATGTTGGCTGAAATTGTGCACACACAAGATACCCCTTCACGTATTGGTCGAGGTCCTGCCCCATGTGTGGCCAGTATGCAACCTCTCTTAAGATTTCAAGTGTTGTGTGAAACCCCCTATGACCGGCTGTGGCCGCATCATGGGCGTGATTTAAAATCAGGCTTCGGAATGAGGAAGGGACCACCCACTGATCATGGCCAGCTTGGGATTTCCTTACCAACAAACCGTCTTGGATTCGGAACATCTTTGGACATTTCATCAACACTCTTAGGTCCTCCTTCCCAATGTAATCGGTATCCGTCAGGGGAAAGTTCTCAGGGTCCTCAAAGTGTTGGTAAAACTTACCAATTATTGGATCCCCCTTTTGAGCCGTAATCAAATCAGCATCAGGGGTCTCCTTACTCCATTGTGCAGTTGAAAGATCATTGTGAGTATGTGTCTGGGACCTAGTGATAGCAGTGACCTGGATTTCCCCCAACAGGCACTCTATTTCTATTAGATCCCCTTGGATGGCCCCGGTTTTGGCCAGCTGATCAGCTAAGTCATTTCCAGTTTTGTCTGGTCCCTCTACTTTGGAATGACCCTTGATCTTCTTCCAGTAGGTGGTCCTCCCATTCGATGTGACCAGATCATCAATGTTTTGGATTAACTTCCCATGTTTCAAGGGTTTGTTAATAGCACATAACATGCCTCTGGTTTTCCAATTAACCAGGTGCTCCACGAACCCGTTCCGTACATAATCCGAATCCGTGATTATGACCAGTTCGTGGAGTTGATGTTGGACAGCAGTGAGGATGTCCTGATGCACAGCCATCAACTCTGCCACTTGACTACTTCGGGGACCAATTTTGTACCCAGCAGAGGGTTCTGGAAACTCCTTCACCCATGCATTCCCTACGCCGGCCACCAGTTCTTTCTCCCCATTGTTGTCAACATGGTAAGAGCATCCATCCACATAGACAGTGGGCATTCCCTCACACTTGTCCTCTTCAAAGACTTTGTGGGGGGAATTAAGGTATGCCTCCATGTTGTCCTTGATTTTTAGACTTTCGTCCTCGAGACAGTTTTCTCTGGCACAATCATACAAGTCAGCCAGACCTTGCGCGAGGGGACTCTTCTTGTTTTGGCCATATCTGACCTCCACAGGAAAGCCTTGCATTGACAGAATCCAGGATGTAATTCGGCAATTACTCACATTTCCGGCCCGGATTCTGTCACTTTGGAGATATAGCAGAGGCTGGTGTGGAGTCTCCACTATGATGTGTTCCCCCTGGATGAACGGGCGGTAATTCTTCAATGCCCACACCGTTGCCAGGAGTGCCTTTTCACAATCGTTGAATTTTTCCTCCACAGAGGATAAAGTTTTGCTCGCATAGGAGATTACTTTATTGACCTTGTCATGCTTTTGGTATAATACTGCCGTCAAGCACGTATTAGAGAACCCTGTCTCCAGGAAGAACTCCTTGTTTCTGACAGGGTAAGCTAGGCAAGGCGCTTTTGAGAGGCTTCTTTTGAGTCGTCTTACTGCCTCGGATTGTTATGGACCCCATTCCCACTTGAGCCCCTCCTTCCAAAGATGAATCAGGGGTCTGGTGATCTCTGTGTAGCCCTCAATGAACTTTCTGCTGTAATTAGTCAGTCCAAGGAGGCTCCTTAGTTCCTGCAGAGTTGTGGGATCCTTCGGTTTCTGAAGTGCTTCCACTTTCTTTTCTTGGGGACAGAGACCCTGAGGAGTAATCTCATGCCCCAAGAAATTAACACCGGTTCTATATCACTGTACTTTCTGAAAGGAAAGTTTTGCTCCGGCGGCCCTCAACTGCGTCAGAACATAACGGATCTCCGCTATGTGTTCCTCCACAGATGAACTTTTGATGAGGACATCATCTACATAAGCCAGGTTAACCCTCGCACCCAGGTCGGGCATGGCCTTATGTAGGAAAATGTTGAATTCATTGCCGGAGTTGAGGTATCCGAAGGGATTCCGGGTCCATGTGTACTGCTGGCCCCCAAAGGTAAAAGCCAGTTTGTATTGGTCCTCCCTACTGACAGGAATGGTCCAGTATCCATTGGTCAGGTCTATTGCAGTGAATACCTGTGACTTCTGGATCTGGGCCAGCCGTTGGTCAATGTAGGGCAGAGGCCATCGGGAAGTATGGACCCGTTTGTTGAGCTCTCTAAGTTCCACTGGCCGTTTGGCTTCAATATTCCCAGCACCGGATTATTGAAGGTGCTGTGTACTGGACGGATTATTCCCCGGGACTTAAGTTTCCTAATTATTTCAGTAAGGGACTCCATGGATGCGAGAGGCAAGCGATACTGCTTCACAAACACTGGAGTCATGCCAGGGTCCGTGGGAATTGTTGTTGTGTGGATGTTGGTGCGACCACAGTCATATGAGTCTACCGCAAAGAGATCTTGGAAATCCAAGAAAACTTGTTTCAACTTTTGCTTCTGTTCCAGAGTCACGCAGGCATCAGCTAGGTTGACTCTCTCTTCCACCATCTGCCTGAAGCCTGGAAAGACTTCTGGTTTTGCTATCTCAGCGGCCTCCTCCAGCTGGGTGGAGAAGTCCCTGGTCAGAGTGCTAATTTGGACTGGAGGCTTCAGGTGGGAAAGGCAGCCCTCATGGACCTGGAAAATCACCTCATCCCTTCTGAAGTCACAAGTCACGTCTTCCTTACCATAAGGGCAAGAAGTGTACACCAGGAAGTTCCCCCCATGCCGGGTAAAGATCCTGTCTGGTGTTGTATTGTCATCACTGTCACTGTCAAAACAGTCCTTGGGGATTGGTCCTAACAGTTCATTTCCTAAATCAATGGAGAAATGTCGGTCATCAACCGCCATTCCAATAATGGTGCCTGCGGCTAGATTAATACTCTGTAAGTCGCTGTTATCCACCTCTATTGGAATGGTGTCATGTTCTATGTTGACTAATGGTGTTGGGTTTACCCCTAACCCTTGCTGTTGGAGAGAAGCATTTAGATGAATATAAGCATCAGGGTTTTTCAATTTTTGTCCTCTTTTAACTTTCACTTCCAGGGAGAATTGTCGGGTCCTTTCTGGGATGGTGACTTCCTCTTTAACCTGAATTTCAACTGCATAAGGTAGCAATTGAGCTGACCTAAATGCTTTTTCTGGATCATCAAAGCCAATGGGATTATCCGCCAATCGGGACCAAGCTTTGAAGTTTATTAGGTCCAAACTAATGGCAAAGCGATTGAGAATGTCACTGCCTAAGTAAAAGGCGGCAGTGACGTCTCGCACGACCCAACAATTATGGACTATGCTCTTGTTGCCAATGGAGATTTTGAGCATACACCTGCTTGGCAGGAGATGTTTGGAATTGGGTGCTTCCAGGTCTATTTCCCATTTGTCTATCAGTTTGAATGTGGGAATGGCTGGATCTTTTGGGAGTTGGCGGAACATGGCTTCGCTGATGAAGCTCTTACCGTTGTTCACACACACTCGAGCGAGAACAGAGTCCTTCCCATCGTTTAACTGAACAGGGATGAACAACTGCTCTCCAATTTGCTGAATATCGTCCAGGCTCTGAGCTGATTTCACATCTTTCTGGACTATAGGAGTGGGAGTGTCTGATTGTGGATTGGTAAAGAATTTCAGAGTGTTTCCTTCCAGTGTAGAATACCACCTTAAACTGGAAGGAAGGTTGCTTTTCAGAAATAGAGAGGTCCCCCATCACCCGTCTGTTGTCCTACTGCTATTACTGTCACATCTGGAATTTGGTTGTTCTGGAAGTGAAATTCAACTTGGTCAGATTTTTGTTCAACCATGTGGCAGGTGCCGTTTAAACTAACATGGTTGACACTCTGTTTTAATTTTATTGGTCAGCTAGTCTGGGTCCAGAGGACCTTGTTCACGCAATCTATTAGGGGTGACAACGTTCTCAGGAGGTCATTCCCTAGTAAACAAGGGGTGCCCTCTGGAGTCACTACTATGACCGGGTGTTTCACCTTGTGTCGCCCAATTTTGATGTCCAAATCTGCAGTCCCCTCGACGGGAATTTCCTTCCCATCAAAGTTCTGGAGTTGTCCAGGAAGAGAGGTCAGGGGAATTTGGTACTTCTCCCCCTACCTGAATTCAGTTCATCAAAGGCCCTTTTGGACAGAAGGGTAGCTTGGGATCCATTGTCCACCAGTGCCAAAATTACCCTGCCCCTGTACTTGTACCGGGGCATAGTATCTTCCCTCCTTCTCCTCAAGGGGGCACAGATAATGCACATTTTTGGACAACTGGTGGGCTAACTTTCTGGTTTTGGACATGGCGAGAGAAGAGATTTGGGCAGAATTCTGTGGAGAGTCATGGGAATCTGAAAGAAAAAGTTTGCAACTGGATATTGATGCGGTTTTGGTTCCCCTGGTTCCAGTTCTGGGCTGCCCCACCCCCCTTTTTGGAGGCAGTCTCCTGGATGGGTTTGAACCAGGGGTTTTCGGTCTTGTTGGTTCTGGGATAGAATGATGGGTGGCAACAGCTCAATCCCCACATCTACCCAGTCTGGATTGGAATCTCTTGGGACCCATTTGTCCTTGGGAGGAGCTCCCCCATCTCTGAAGGAGAAGATACTTTTCCCAGGATCCTCTGAGGATCCTTCTCCCTCAAATTGGAAGACCTGTACCTCCTCCACAAAGTGGGTCTGTTTGGGTCCTTTTTTTCTCCTACCTCCTCTCTGCTCCTTGGGTGCCAGACTTTCAGGGGTAGGAGATTTTGTTTCCGGTGCCTGGGTTTCCAGGGGCTGTTTACAAGTTGGGAAGGAAGCTTCCTCCAAGGCATTACACCCCCCTTCCCCTTGTGCCTCCTCCCTGGGAACCGGTGGGTTATCGGGGTGCTGCCCCCGTTATTGTTCTGGAGAACTAGGTCCAGAGTTTGGGGAATTCTGTGCCGGCATGCCCATCTGAGGGTTCTGTTGGGCCCTCAGCATGCGGCCCAAATCCTGTGCCATGTTCTGAACCTGGCGCTCTAACTGGGAAACCCGCTCAGGCTGATACGGGGTCTGGTTTTCTCCCCTGGGCTGATCCCGGGAAAGGTAGCTATCCCTTCTCTGGTAATACCCTGGGGTGGGAAGATTTGGGTACCCCTCCACTCTTGGCCTCTACTCTCCCGGATTAGGTTGTCTGGGCTCTGGGAATTGGGGAAAGAAGGATGGATGGTTTTGGGGTTGGATATTGGGTGGATACCTGGGAAGAAAGTTCTGCCCAGTGTTTGGTGAATTTCTGCCCTCCTGTGGGAAGTTTGGAGGGAAGTTCTCTGGGTTAGGTGCTTGACTGGATCCCCCCTTGGGCTGGAGGAGTCCTCACATAACCCAGGATGGGTCGGTTTCCCTTGTAGCTGGGACTTACATAATCAGGGGAGCGAGGGATCCCATTTGTGGGACTACCTCCTTGACTCCCTGTCTGTGACTGGCCCGAGGGCCTTCTGGTGTTAGAGTTATTCTCCGCAGGCAGGTTTTTAGGCCCCCCATCTCCTAAAACGGCCCAGTCTAAAGATCTTTTCTCGTGAAAATCTCTCACGAGCTGGGTCATTATGTACTTGGGAAGAGCATGGAAAAATGTTTTGATGAATTCTCTGCTGTCCGTGCGCACCCTTCTGGTGGTCTGCGCAAAGGCACGCTTCAATTCTTGCACAAATTCTTGTGGGGCCTGATGATCCCCACATTGCAAATTGTAGGCTGCCTTGCGAGCCTCTTGGGGATTTCTATGTACAGAAAAATGTTTCAAGATGGCCGCCCTATATGTGGACCATCTTGAATGGTTTTGGTCCTCCAGCCCCGTAAAGAAACTGGAGTATTCAGGGGAGAATGTCCATTTGACGTACTGGATGCAGCTACTGCTGTCCTTCAAATGGAAAGTCTCCATCATTTGCTCATAGAGCTCCAAGTGTTCCCAAACAGAATACTTGGCGTTCTTATGATAAGGCGTGATGACACTCCTGATTGCCTTAATCTGTTTTAAGGGGTCCTTAAGCAAGGCCCTTTTCACCTTATTGGCCTTTTTGGTTCTGGTAACCCTGGTCGATTCATCCTCTGATTCAGAAGCACTGCTCCCAGAGGTGCCCGTCTGATCTTCCAGGTTTTCCCGGATTCTGCAAGCCGGGGAATAGCTGGCAGAATGTGGGGACATGGTCTCCTGTGCCCTGTAACGCTCAGAGGAGTCTTCAGCTCCCTCTTTGCTACCAGGATTTGATGGGTACCCCCCACTGACCTAACTGGGCAGAAGTTTTCAGGATGCCCTTAGTGGGCCTACTCTCCTGGGGTTCCCCACTAAATTGCACTGTACTTAGGTGCCCATACCCGGATGCCCACCCGTCCATTCCTGGGTGGTACTGGCCTATGAGCCCCAAACTTTTGGCTGGATAGTAATCTGCCATCCCTGTGGCCCTGTGCTCATGTGCGCCAGGGGACATGGGGGTGGCAGAGTCCAGGGACTGGGAGAGATGAAGGGCTCTGGTACTAGGGCTCCTGAGGTTATGCTCAGGCATTTCCCTTTCCCAGCGAACCTCATCTCTATCAGCCCCTGCTCCCTGTTGCAATGCAAGAGCCTGCGCTTCAGTTCCTCAGATAAGGCCTTACTAGACTCTATCAGTCTCTCCTGCATGGCTACCTGTTGCTGGAGCCTATTATTGTGCTGGGCAGATAGCCTCATTCTCTCTCTGTGCCTCCTGATTGGTCCTGGAGTACTGGGCCAGTCTTTGCTGCAGGAGGGTTACCTCCTGAGTCCCATCCCTACAGGCCTCCTCCTTTCTTGCCAGAGCCTCTTCCACCCTCCTGGTGTGCTCTAACAAGTTCTGATGCTCTTTTTGGAGGTCACTCAGCCCCTGGAGGGCCAAGTGTTTTTCTTCAGTTTTTCTTTTTAAATGGCAGACTTCCTGGCCTAAGGTGTCCCTTTCCTGACTAAGAGTCTGCATCTGTGCCGCCAGGTCGTCCCTTTGCCTTTGAAAGGCACCAGCTTTCTGGCGCTCCTGATCAAACTCTGCCTGGGTATCCAGGTCTTTCAGGATCAGTTTATTGCTCTCTGCCTTTTCCCTATCTAGGTGGCTTTGCATGGTAACTACCTGCTCAGCACATGCCCTATTGAAATCTAATTGTTGCTCCAGCTTTTTCTGGCTCTGCAGTAGGGAGTCCAAACCTTCTTGGTACTCCTTCTGCAAGGCCAGAAATCTGGTATCCTGGTCAGACTTTTCCTGTTGCAGGATACACATGTCCTCTTTGATTTTAATGAGATACTGTCTGCTCTCATTTTCTGACGACCTGGCTTCTGCGCATCCTCTGTTCAGAAGAGACCAGGTCAGATTGGGCCTTCTCTAACGCGATCTGTTGCCTATTTGCCAGATCTTGGCCTTCAGCACATTTGTCCTGCATGGTTCTCATATATAGATACAAATATGCCGCTATCCTAACCATCTTGTCGTGTTCATCTTTAGCTTTAGGAGCCATGTATAGTTCACTCAGGGCCACTTGTAAGGGACCCTGATCTCCCCAGGTATCTAACCCAGTTGCAGTGACCTGTTGTGTGATTGCCTGCAACCACGCATCCTGGCCCTGCTCAGTCCATTCACCTCTCACAAATAGCTTATGTAAGAAGTGCTCCCTAGTTATCTTCATAACTACCAAGGTCGTCATTCTGGAGATTGATTTCCTTCCTGATTTACAGACGTTTGTATTTTATTTTGCAAAACAGACCGTTTCCTTAGAGCGTTCCTTTGAGGAGTGCTTTACAGCATAACACAGCGTGGTGATCTAACCGGATATGCATCCTGTCAGCTGGCACACTTTATTAATCTGCACAAGTGTTAGATCTAATCCAGAATCCCGGACGAGCCCCCACTCTGTAAGCGGATTCCATTCAACACTACTTCTAAGTCAATGCCTAGTCTAGGATGCTGAGGGAAACCCTTATTGATATATTTTTATGTCCAGTTCGTTTACTCTGGATGACAACCCTCATATAACACCCCTCTTTTAGAATCCCCCTGATCCCACGGAGCCAAGAAGTAGGTTTGTTTTGCTAATTAAAAGGTTTATTTGAAAATTAAACAATATATATATATATCACATTTTATAATAAATTAATATTTGATATCACATTTGAGAATATGATGTTGATCAACAATGGATAATGTTATAGTGGTACACTCTTTTTAATGGCTTAGAAGTGATATAGAGAGGATAAAGTAGCTGAGAATGCTTTTATGGCTTCAAGGACAATTCAATGATGAATGAAAATGCAGTACAGAAATAAAGTTGATATGATTTCAACCAAAACAATGTAATCACTTTTCCCCCTGGTAGCAATTCACCCCCCCCCCCTTTATGCAATGTAAAGAGATGGAAGGAAAGCACACAGTTCTCAGGAATGCAATCAATTATAATTCAGTTCCCCCCTAGCAAGCTTAGAGCAACAGGGATGATTTTAAACACAGGCAAAGTACTTTAAAGGTGGTATGCAAAGAAGGGAAAAATATGCTAAAATGATTTTAATTCCCTCTAGAGGTACAGGGTGCGTGACAGCTACTTTGTATTAGTTGAGGATCACTTTAGCAATGCTCTATGAATGATTGTCAGGTTGCAAACGAATTTCAGCAAAGGAAAGCAAGGACAAATATTTTTATACGTGGCTGAAATTAAGCAAAATGTCAAATCGCTGCAATTTAGTCGCGGGCGTCGAGCGTAATTACGGAGGAAGTATGAGGAGTAGCAAGTCGGTTTAGAGCTTGTTGGAAAGCTTAGAATCTCAGCTTCAAAATAATCGCTTCTTTCACAAACGGTTCCGGAGATACGGCCGATTTAGTAAAGGTAGTTTTTCGGATTTGAAATTTTAAAGCTCAGAATGACAGATGACAGTTTTCAGGTTTAAAGATGACAGAATGACACGATTCTAGGAGGCAGTTCTAATAGGTTAAAATAGTAAACTAAGAGATTGGTTTTGGCACAGTGCTAGCTTGGTACTCACACTAGATTTTGGACAGGAATGCGACTTCGTCACGGATCGGGTCAACCGGTTGGACTGGACACCTGGCGGTTCTCTCGCCACGGATGATCTCTGCCTGGTTCTGCTCACAGCGATCTGGGTCAGCTCTGCTAGCGGCACTGCACTGCGGTCTGGATCTCTGGTTCTGACAAAAGTTCTTGGCACTGCACAGCGGTCTGGTCTCTCGTTCCAGGTACAGCTCTGCTTTCTGGGTGTTTCTGGCACAGGGTTTTAGCCAGAATCAGACAGCTCAGCCCGGCTGTCTGAATAGTTTGGTTTGGTTGCTAGGTTTTGAAGGCCTGCTGATAGGAGTTCAGCTGTTGGGTTCTAGAGTTCTTGGAGTTTCTGGATGTGAAGTCTGAAATCAGGATGTGGAGTTGTCTGTCAAAATGCTCCGCTGAAAGTGAAAAAGAAAGTCCTATCTGGCTTCCAGTGGCTCTTTTTATGTGTTTAGAACGTGGGTGGATCAGCTAATTCTGCATGCCCAACCCTCTCAACTTATCATTGGCCAGTTCCTCCTCCCTTCCTTGATTGGGGGAAGGAAATGGAGTGTCAGAGTGATGTCAGCCATTTATGATCTATTGAAGAACGCCCCTTTACTTTTGCTTTAGAAATCATTTTTCATAACTACACATATTTCCCAGATACACAGTTGTTTGACATTACATGTACATATTACAGATTACTTAAGGTACATTCTGGCCCAACTCTGATCTTCCTGGGGGCTTGCATTCAAAAATGACAACTTATTTTCGTTTTTAGTTGGTTTACCAATGTTAAATCTGTATCAAAAATTACACAAATGTACACCCTCCTTCTACACACATTCCAGTAATTTACTAGGTCTCTAGCATAAACCCAGTGTCTGTAATATCAATAAATAGCGGGGTTTTGCCTCAGAACATGGTACAATGTTGAATCAAGTCTTGAATTGTGGGTACATTTCTTAGATTAAGGTTCTCCAAATTGCACATTTTTGTGAGCTTAATACAATATTTTAGAAGCATTTAACTTAAACATATATTTGCTGCAATATGATTCCACAAAAGTGTCTGAATCCACCCCCAGAAACTTGGGAGTACCACATGTCTCTCCTCTCCAAGGCAGGGCTCTGTTTACAGTCCACACTGAAAACCAACATACCCCATTCAAGGGAAAGAGTCTATTGTGTTGTGTCCGGCAGGCTGAGGTCAACAGACCAGGGGGGCCACACTGCATTTGATTAACAGAAATCTGTGATTTCCTGGGCTGTTGTGTGGGTCGCTGAGGTGAAAAGGTTTCCCAGCCTCTTGGCCTGTTAATGCAATCAGATTGTCTCTGGGAACAGCAGGTGGTTAAGAGTTTTAATTAACCAGAGGGCTATGAAGTTTCCAGCTGTCTCAGGAGGCGGATTAGCTTCTGAAGTAGCAGTTCTCCTGTCAGAGTTTAGACCGCTAGCGCCGGCTTGTGGACTAAGCTGGTACTGCACCTCCATGATTTTAGCAACTTTTTGTCATCAAGAAAATGAATTCCCAACAGCTCTGGTTTGCTTTTGGCAATCAACTGTGCCATTCCCAATGATTTCAGGCTACTTTGTGTGTAGCCCAATGGTGGTTTTTGGCAGTGCCCTCCTGTGCTCACAACATAGGCAAAAATGGGTGGCAGCCTATTCTTCATGTTTTCCCTGTGCATTTTCTGGGGAGTTCTGGCCATCATGATGTTTTCAATGCCAGTAATGCACAGTTTTTTTGTGGTAGGGCTTGGTTGCATGGGTAAAACATCCCACAACTGCACTGTACTGAATGTACTGTACAGTTATTTACTGCCCTTGTGAATGTAATTGACTGTAATTGACTGTAACTGTATCCATGCCATTCATGTACCTATTTGCTCTAAGATATGCACCCGTTTGCCCTTGGGCCTGGTGCGCTATACAAATAAATAAAATACAAATACAAATACAAATGTGATTCATATTTATACAAGCACATTTAATTAATTCTATAATTGTTTAGACAAATTATTAGTCAAATTAAAATATATTTGTAACTAATGCTGACAGTCCAAGCTTTTTGGCGAAGAGTTACTTTTATTTAGCAATTGCTGGCATATGAAACTTGTGTGATTAGAATTGTACTTTAATTCTAGCTAGCATATGAGATGTATGTGTTAAGAGATAACAGATTTGATCATATTCCATATAGAGAAGGTGTTATTGAGGAATTGTGAAAGAAAGTCAAAACAAAGTATATTATCATTCAGGCCAAGGGGTCAAGAGATGAGTTTTTAACACGAGAATTTCAAATATTGTTCAACAGCGAAAGGACTGCATACTCTATTTTTCTCAATAAACAAATATAACTATAAAAACAAGGTGTTTCATATGGCATAAACACTATGGGCCTCATTGAGTTGTGCAGTATGCCGGCAGTAAAACCGCCCCAACTGTAATTGTGTTAGCTCCAACCGGTCCGGTGCTATTAGCGCCAGATCACATGCTGGGCGTTAATAGTAACTCCCCATTCCCCATTGGGTGCAATGGGGCATGTTTGGCGCAAAATACCATGTGCTAATCCAGCCGGCGGTAATTGCTTGGAAAACAAGGCGCTAAATGGGATTTTCACTTCCAGCAAAAAGCTAGTGATAAGACAACCCTTTTAGCTGCCAACTTCGTGATCGGGTCAGCCCTTAAATGCAGCGGTAATACCATTACTGCCATTTTTAAGGGCTACAGCCCAACTCGTGATCAGGCCCTTTCAGGCAATACCTGCCATAATTATGCAAAGAGAACATAAGTGACAAGGGTTGTGTGCTGCTGGCTCCTACTCTTTTTAACTTATATACTAATTCACTCCCAAAGGATTTAGATTCAATAACTTCTGATGATGATGACCTGAGGATAGGAAGGAGATTAGTATCTATTCTGAGTTATGCCGATAATTCAGCTCTTTTAACTAGAATCCCTACAGCTTTGAAGAAACCTTGAAAAAATATTTGCCTCATTACCTTTTTTAAAACTAGGTATTAGGACAGCAGTCTTCCATGATTCCGGAACTTGTTTTTTAGTTGTTATCTCCTTGAATAGGGTCATACAGAACTCTGCCCATTCATCTGGTGCTTTCTTGAGCATTGCGTTGGAGAGGCCATCTGGGCCCAGAGCACGTGAGTTGCTTATCAGTTGTTCAATCTCTTCCTTCTCAAAGTGCAGAGACTAAGGGGGAGTGGAGGACAGTCTGGTAATCAATGCCTTACATTCCATAGGACCGTACAATGTGTTAAAAAAGCAGACCCAATCTTGCGCTTGGACTGGATTACTTTGGAGCGCTGACTGTTTTCCTTCTGGCCCATTCAGCATCAGCCATAGACTTCTTGAATCATCTGCTGCTAAGATCTTCAGTATTTGTTCTGCATCTCGTTGGAGCACTATACTTTTGGATTAAGTGCCCAATTCTTATAATCTTGTTTGAGCTTTTTGATGGTACATCTTGTTTCGTTTCGTCAGCTAATCTTATATGCCTCAGATCGAGGTTCAGCTGCTGTTTCATTTGGGCAACTTCAGCATATATTTTTTGGCTTAAATTGTGTTTACCCACTGAATGTTTTATACATCACAAAGTCGCTAAACAGTGTTGCATAAATGGTGTCAATGATTTTCTTGGTCAGTGCACGTTTGTAGTCAGTGGTCATTTCTTGGATATCTTGAGGCAAAAGGTGAAGTCTATTTCTACCTGGTCCTGCCGATACATCAGGATTCCATACAGCAGAATCTTTACTGATTGGCAAGCAAAGGGTTACTTCGGCTAGATCATGATCGCTTTGAGTCATGCTGGTCATGACTAGAGATGTTACCAGTGCCAAATAGTCGGCTGATACAAAGACATCATCAACATCGAGTATAGAAGTTTGATTGCCACGCTTGCATATTGGTGCAGCTGGGGTGTCACAGCTAACTTGGCCATTTAGAAGATGGAAATTACGTTCATCCATTTCCATTTTCCACTTTTTAGCATTGGAGGTCCCCATATTACTTTTGACTCCAACCTGCGTTTTCAAATTGTATAGGGTTTCTCTGATACAATTTAGATTGAGATCTCCACATAATAGTATGATCGGTTTATCATATGCAATGAATCTGTCATCAATAGCTGGTGATAGGAAGAATCTCTGACTTGGTCCAATTGACCCTGTACCCAGATACCTCAGAGAAGCTCCAGTAGTCATCCATCAGATGTGCAATGCTAGATTCTGGGTTGTGCATGATCCCTAATAAATCATCTGCGTAAAGCCAAATCTTGTTTGGGCATTCTCCCCTTCCAAGGTCATGAATAGTGTCCTCTGACATCAGCATCACTGCCAACAACTCCACTGCCAGAATAAACAATAAGGGGGATAGTGGGCATCCTTGCTGTGTCCACATTTTCCCCCTGAATGAGTGAAACAAGGACATTAGTGAGCACGCTTGCAGTGGGGTTTGCATATAGAAGCCCCACTCAATGCTGGAAACTGGTCCAAATTCCATTTTCTTTAAGCATTCAAACAGGTTAGGCCACTCCATCCTGTCAAAAGCTTTCTCCGCATCTAGAGAGACTGCCGCTACTGAAGCGCAAGCTTACTTCCTTCATCAATTGTCAGGAGCAGTCTTCTCATGTTGCATGACAAAGCCCACCTGGTTCTTGTGCACTAATAATGGCAAAGCAAACCTTATGGCCATTACCGTTGCCAGCAACTTGCGTGTTGTCCCAAATGTTCCCACTAAACCTATGAACTCACTCTCTCTCCATTGCGCGCGCGCGCGCGCACACACACACACACACACACACACACACACACACACACACACACACACACACACACACACACACACACACACACACACACACACACACACACACACACACACACACACACACACACACACACACACACACACACCATAGTACACAGCTCTAATTACAGCACCTTCTGTTTGACATGCCCTTTAAATGCAATGTTCTTCTGTTGCTGAGATACACAAATTGGACTAAATTCAATATACAATAGAGTTTGTAACGGACATATAGGCAGGTGTGTTTCTGGTAACCATGTTGGGTTTATCACCCATATGCAGATGAACATTCTCTACCACACTTTTAGTTCCTGTTTCTTTTACCAGTGTGCATCCTTTGCGAAATGTTTTTCTTCCAAAAGCTTGTAGAGACTATGTTTAATGTTCCGTATGTCATACTGAAAATGAGCCTGGGGCATTTTTCAATACCTTGAATAACAAAACAAGCCATTGTTTCCTGCTACAGATTTCAGCTCTGGAATAAATGTGACTGGTGAACCCAGAAGGATAAAGCACAATAACAAAAGCTTTGTTTTTGCAGAGTTCAGTTGATGCGACTGGGTAAGGGGCTTGACCCTGTTGGGGCGGGGGAGGGGGGAGACAAGACTCTTCTCAACCTGAGTTAGCAGTCCTACCAGGGTGTGTGCCAGAACCAGCCCTACTCCAGTGGTAAAGGGGGGGGGGGTTGGGAGGTCCTTCGTTTCTTAACCCTCTGTTTGTGCCCTGATTCTTGCCTTTGGAACTACTGCCAATACCACACCACTCACCTAGACTCCAAGGAAGCAGCATACCAAGCAAACATCACTCACCGATAACAGAGACATATGTGAATACTGCACGTGAAAAGGGGGCAGGGCTATGGGGAATGTGTAAAGAATCTCTTTGAAATGACCCAAAGGAATAGATCCAGGTTGGCCCATAGAGTCAGGAGAGACTGAGCAACAATGGAGGCAGGAGGGAAAAACAGGAAAGGTAAACCACAGGTATTAAAAGCTCAGCAAGAATGAGACACAGTGATAGGTATTTCGGTGCATTTAACAGGGGTAGAGGGTGTCCGAGAGTTTGGCAGGTTAGGTATTACACGTGGGAGCTGTACCAAGTGGAAAGAATGAAGCTGTGATTGTGAGAGTAAATGATAACAAAACGGTGGGAGTGAAGGGAGTGAGAGGTAATAGGATGGAGGCATACAAGTGTAGAGGGTGAGAGTATTAGAGATGTGAGAGCAGAGTTGTAGTTAGGGAAGGTTGGAGGGAGTAGTCAGTAAGGTGGGGAGTAGTAGAGAGAGGAGAGGAGAGGATTGTGAGAAGGTCAGAGAGACAGACGAGGAAGGTGGGAGGAGAGAGAGGAGAAAAGGTGAGACAGACAGGGGGAGAGAAGAGAAGGGATTGACGAGATTGGAGGGATTAGAAGAAAGGTGGCGAGAAGGATGGATAGACGGGAGAGGGAATGAGAGAGGATAAGAGAAGGAGTGAATAAGGAAGAGTCCAATCAGGGAAAGGTGAGGGAAGGAATGAGATAGAGAGAGCAAGGACAGTAACTGAGAAAATACTTGGACCAGGGTTGAGGCAATTTAGATCAGGGAAACTTTTGGAAGTCCAGCAGGGAGCTAGACAGATAAGGCTTTGCAAATAGAGAGGTTAGAATAGACAGTAGGGATTACCTGTTTCTACTTTTTCAGCACAAGCCTTGGGCGGTAGGACATCTGGGATAGGGTGGAGGGACCAATTAGAAAATTCCTTTAGTGTATCTGTCACAGTCTCCATATCAAAGTAAGATAAAACCTTCAGAGTCTTTTACTAACCTTGAACCATGTATCAATTTGAAGCATGTGTTTTTTTTTACTGAAGTATTGTTTAGTTAAGGGTGGGTTAACTATTTTTGTCCAAACTCAGACCACCCATATATTGGGTGGTTTGAGTACCCAGAACTTTTTATACTGTTTGTCAGATTGATAAAGAAACTTTCAAGGGCACCCAGAGGGTCAGTTGAGACCCTCCCCCACCCCACAGTGTAAATGGAAGAGCTAAGGACAGGCGAAACGGTGTTAGGCTTGTCTTAACACCATCATTCAAGCTCTGGGAGATTTTCATTGTTTTTGAAGGCTGAGGCAGAACAGGACGTTTCCAACTCCCGTTTGCCCTCTGCCTTCAAAAACATCTTGCATTTCAACCAGCAGGTGATTTTCATGCTGTCGTGAAACCAAATATTTCCTATGGAAACAGCAGGCAGATTCCATAAGAAATTATTGTAAACGCTGCCTGACTTGCGTGCATGACAAGCACTGTTTATTTGCCTCGCAGAGTGAAAAAGAGAGGTGTAAGTAAACTTCAGCCCTCTCTTTGCACTTCTCTTTTGCACTCAGCAATTTACTTTTGGGAGCAAAATGAACTTTCCAGGGCATTCAATTTGGGTCCTATGAGGTAAGAAAATTAACTGCGATCTCCCACAGTGCCCAGTAGCATGCCCTCCTGCCCTACTGTGTCCTGACAGGCCACCACATGGCACTCGGGATGTTAAACATGTTTTTCCTATTTCGAGCACTCTTGCAGCAGAAATTGAAATTATTCTTTGGGTGCTGCGGGGGAGAAGGAGGTGATTGGGGGGAGAGTGGTGTGCGGGTAATCATAGGGCATCATTATAAGTATGGCAGTAATGCAACAACGGTTGCTACTGTACCGCCATACTACGGGTTCTGCTCATGGGTGCCCTTGCAGCCACCAGGTCTGACCTGGTGGCCGTACCGGCACCCGCGAGCAGATCATGATGGTAGCACCGGTACCATTATTAACGGTACTGGTGCTACCACCCTCCCCATTCCCATTGAGCCCTATGGGAATGGGGAATAATTTTTTCCGGTGCTCAGAAAAGGGCAATTACCGGGTCCGGCAAGGTCGTAATGGCCCGGTAATTACCCTTTTCTGGGTGCCGGAAAAAAATGAATACCGGTGGCAAGCGGCCTGTATGCGTAATGAGGCCATGTAGTGTTGCATTTAGGAAGTGCATGGAAACTGGATTGTAACAACAAACGTGTCCCACAAATGTTTGCTGTAAATAGAACCATTGTACTGTGTCCTGCAAAAATTCACATGCAAACTTTTTGGGATTTCACACATGCGACTGCTAAATGCGACCACTGTACTGCTTGTGTGAGGGAATAAGAACATGCAGTCAAGCTTTAGAATAGTCAAAATAAATATGTACATATAGTACATTTCACCGCAGAAATTTGCATATTTCTTGGTCACTCCAAGTTAAATATTCTTTGAGTTAACTGATCTTTAGGAAAGGAAGGATGAACAAGTTAGCACCATGAATGAGAGCGATTCTTAAGTGTTTGGAAGCAACTAGGATTTAGTTTGACGTATTGTGCCTATCCTGGAGAGAATTTCCCGCCGGGTACCCTCCTACCTTGAATAAAGGCCTTTGGTGTGTTCCATCACGCCCCCTGGGTTCTCCTTATCAACAGCTCCTCATGCCTGTCGAACTCTATTAGCCGTCCAGAGGGTCTGTAATGCGTGGTTTCAAGTTCAACACTCATTATTCCCCAAAACATATCACAGTTGAGAAGTAACTGCTCAAGTAAACAGCTGCGCGAGTTTCTACAGTCACTCTTTTTCTGTGTTCTTTCTATATTCAACTAACTGTTAAAAACACATGGTCGGCGTGGCATCACGTTACTGTTTGTGGAATAGTGCAGCACAACCCGCCCTGCGAGACTAAGTATACACCATTTACTTAATGACGTTTCATGTATGTGCTACTTACAGTTTTAGAGATGCATGCGTTCATCTTGAGAGATATATAATAATGTTTTCATTACAAAATGTTGTTGGTGGTTTTCTATTCTATAATATCTTTGATAAGCAACATGTATCTAATAATATCTGTGCGTGTCTGCTTGCATCCTTACTGACGCAAAGTGAGTCAGATTTCGAAAGGAACTTGGTAAACATGCTCAAAAAAGAATGAAACACATTCATTTGTAGAAAATGTTGCACACAGATGTCGATATAGTTTTGGTGGAGTTATGGGGAGCAGCTGCAGGGTACAAAACAGCTGCTTTTCTCTCTGAACCACGCATAATACCTCAGTCAGTGATGGTTTCTACGTTTCACTGACTAGTGACAGAGCTACGGTGGAGCTGGAGGGGACTTTCAGGTCCAGATGTGCTCCCACATGCCCTCTGCAAAGTAGGGAAATGGTATTGACTGGTACCACATGAGTAGTCGGACCCCCCTCTGGCAAACAAACCTTTCCCTGGCATCATTTCTGAGGCTCCCCACAAGGCATGATGTGCGGGGATAGCGTTGGTTTATGAAACAATTTGCTACACAAAACTCTACTCTTGTCTGCATGGTACACAAGCCTTATCAACATAAACCATGTGATCATGGATTTGTAAGTCTTGTGATTGTTTTAAATATGTGCAATGGTTTGTTGGATGCACAGTTCTATGTAAAATAATTCACCACATTTTGCCATTTGTCAAACTGCGCCTTTTCAGATTGCAATGTGTCAAAGTGAACATTTTTCTCAATAATAAATTTAACCAACTAGAAATTATTAAGTAAATGTCAACTATGTACCACTGATTGCTTACTAGTATTTGTGAATGAACAGACTCCCACTGTTCCTTGACATCATCATTAAACAGTTGTATGAGTCTCCCAAGAGAGAGACAGTCCTTTTGGCAACAACCCAATCAAATTAAACTCCCTAACAATGTGGAAACGTAAGGGAACGCTTCTCCCAGCATCCAAGCATTGGACATACGAGCACACAGCAAGGAGTCAAAGAATGACACGTCAGTGTTTGGGGAGGAGAGCATGAGCACAGTAACATAAAAAAGAAGGACTTCGTATAAGGAAGATCACCAAAAGGTCTTTCTACGTCATCCCTCTCACTCCCCAAGCAAATTAAATCAGGAAGACTCAACAAGTGAAACAGACTTTGATGAATGATATTGCAACACCATTTTCTAAACAACCTTTCAAATGCATTTGAACCATCAGTCTGAACACATTCCAACAGCACACCATAATACATCAGAATACAGACGGCATGCCCATGAAGCTTGTGGTCTAATGCAGAAGGGATGTGACCCAGCAGTTCGGGCATTTGTATATGTTTGTAGAACAGGGATGTCAATTTCGGACAGAAATGACTTACAATAATACATTTACAGATGACAAAGACATTCCCATGAAGGTTCCTGTACAATAGCAAAAAGACAAGTGTTAAGACAGTTTGCAGGGGTGTAAAACAGTGGGACATATACCATGGACAAAACAAGACATCGAGAAAAAATGTATTAGAAAACAGGTCACTTACAAAGGTGACAGTAACCTGCAGTAACTAAAAAAAATGTAAAATTTAAATATGCAAAATTACATTATTATGTGTCACTAGAAGCAATGTTCGGGTCCAATAGGTAGGATGGGGGAGAGGGTGAGGGAGCTCCCACTTCAAAAATTAAGTGAAGTTTAAGCCAAACTTGGAAGTAATCGACATATAGGATGGCCAAGTAATACATCTTTCAGTATTGCCGCCTCTCAGTGTGCTAGGGTCCCGTTTTGTATTGTGTGATGTGCTGCGTAACCAGTATAGTGAGGTTATACCCTTGACCTCACATGTTCTACAGTTCGATCAAATATACATACTACTCAAACTCACCCTTAAATTTGTAATACAACACTTATATAATGGCTTGCTTGAAATCGTTGAAAGAGTTGAGAGCTATAAGAATGAAGATGCTTGTATGCTTTTCCAGCTAGGAGTCATTATTTGAATTAAGCTGGGTTCTGACATGTGCCCGAGTCCTCCAACATTGAGTATTATTTTGACTAATTGTGTTATCCTTGGCACATCTTTACAGAGGTATAGAGGGTGAAGAGCAGCGGTCTAAGGAATAATCCTTAGGAGATGCCAACAGGGGTGTGGGGTCAGAGGGTTGCGAGTTGCAAGAAATTTGAAAGGATTGGCCTTCCATTAAGAGGTGTTCCAGGCAGGAGTTGATTTGAAAAACCTAATGACCTGGAGAGTGAGAAAGAGATTGGAGGGATCAACAGTGTTTAGAGAAGCAGAAAAGTCCAAAAAGATGAGTATAGAAGAAAGTTTGGAGTGGTGAGGATTAGAGAGAAAGTTGGAGACATAATTGAGTCCAGGCTCAGAGGGGTGGTTACTACGGAAGCCAGATTGAAGTGGATCTACAAAGCCATTATCTACAAGGTACTTAATGATCCCTTTGAGGATCAAACGCTCAATGACTTTTGAATAATGGTGAAGAAGAGAAACTGGGTGATATTTTGCTGGGATGTTGGGTCATCAGAGGGTTTTTTCAATAGGGGTAAGACAGCTGCAGGTTTGAAGGTGGCTGGGAAGCATTCAGCGAAGAGAGAAAGGTTAAAGAGATCAGAGAGATGGTGGTGAAAATATTGGACTGTTCTGAAATATTGGTGAAAGGTTGGGAGTTCCTAATATCATTTGTATTATTGTGGTGTTTGGTTTAAGGAGCGCTATCATTGGAACAGATGTGTCAGGGGTGGGGAATGGCATACCGAAGGCCTGTAAGGAAATAGCTCTGCAAAAAACGATCTTGCATTTGCTAATTGTAAGTTCCCATTTGTGGCTAGTTTCAGTGCCTCCCAAATATGCAAGTTCCTTTGAACAAGTGTTTGTCACTTCAGAAAGAACTCATGTTTAGGAGAAAGGTGAAATTATAGTTTGTCCATTGGTAACTGTATATTGTGTACCTTTTTACACCAGTGAACAGCAATATAGTCTTTGTACTGTGGGAGCTTAATGTACTTTCGCCCCCCGCCCCCAACAGTACTAACTGCAACCGTGAACTCAACTTCCATGAAAGGTGCAGGCATTCAAAAGGCTGTTCTACATCTGTGCATAGATATGTATTTCCCAATGATGAAATAACATACAACTTTTATAAACATTCAATTCCAGAATAATCTTGAAAACCTATTTCTTTAAAACATACTTTCAAATGTATAAGAGCCACGTAAACAGGTGGTCACCAAAGGCTGCTATTTAGTCTGCATGTGATCCCGACGGCAGGAGAGCTTCCTTCCTCTGCCCAGGCATAGCTACTGTGGTGTTAGTACTAATGATATGTAATTTAAAACATGTGTTGGGATTATGGACATAGGCTATGCGATCAAGAAACAGGCAAAGCTAAACTGCACCTGTCTATGAGCCATCCTCTCAGAGGTTCTGTCACAATGAATGATAACGTACCCAGTGCAGCAAGTTATAACATTAGCAAATGTTTAAAAAAAGGAAACAGATAAATGATCCACTTGATTTATGTGATATTTAAGTAGAATTGTAAGCTCATCAACCCACTGTGGGTTTGGAAATGACCTGCTTCAAACCTGTACCCAAGAAATCAGGGTACAAATCAGGGTACAGGGTTCAAAATCAGGGTATAGGCATAGGATTGGGTGCCAGCAAGCCTGACAGCAATCTCTGTGTCATAAGTTAAGACTGAAAGGAGCCAGAGAATGGGGAGATGAGCTCAGAACGAGGAGCCAGATAGGAGTTGAAAAGCCAAGAGGAGAAGATGGAACCCTCAGAAATCTTTCAATTGTAGAGGATGGGAAAAAGGGGTGTAATTCAACCAAACTTGAGATCCACTTGAGGGCATAGTCATTAATGTCAATGGTGTTTTACAGGTGGCTGAGAAGTGTGGAATGCCTAATAGTGTCCACAGAAATAAGTACAGATACCAGGAGGAGGACAGAAGGACAGTTATTATCAAACAAGTCATAAAGATGAGGACAGAAGCAGCTTCCCCCAAAGGCCATATCCCTGATAGCAATGGGCCTGTGATTGGCAGCCACAGCCATCAGAATGCGCTTTGCTGAAGGTCTTCTTAGGTATGGGAGGGAGGACGGGGGGGGGGGGAATAGCATAGTGAAATGCCCTTTTACAAAGAGAATGGATGGGGTTCAGGATGTCAGCAAATAAGTGTTATTGCCCCTCCCCCCCCGACCGCCGCAGGGCAAGGAAAGACCTGTTCTACTGATGCGTCCATTTCCTTTACATTGGTCACAAGTCAGTAGAAGATGCCTGCTTAAAGGAAGAGAACATTGAAGGGAAATTCAAGGGGAGGGTGACAGGACTGACAAAATGCCATGAGGGTGTCAAGCAATAGAAAAAATGATATGCCAACTAAAAAAAACAAAAATGATTCTCTTGTTACCCTATAATGACTTTGTAATATGTATTGAATGTATGCACACACATGTGACGTGATCACTCGCTAACATATAATGTGCTTCTATCCCCAAAAAGCACTGTAATATCTACTTTTGAGATCAGCCTGTGGCCGTCTAAGTAATCTGAGTATTTTTTTTTCTCAGAAAACTATATCCAGCTTGCTCATATAGGAATATTCCTTGTGGAGAGGATGGTTTGCATGTCATACAATGTGAAACGCCCACCCCGGGATACATGGGAGTGACATTGGACAGGCCAGGCCCGCTGAGAAGGAGGGGCGATGAAAGGTACGTGTCGAGTATTCAGGCATCTCCCCCACAAAATACGAGTGGGGAGATGGAGGGAATGGGGGGCAGGAGTTCCGGGAGTGTCTCCGGGAGAGTCAGAGGAGGGATGGGGAAGTGGGCAGGGTGCATGATGCATACAATAATACGACAATGTGCAATAGAGCTGTGCAGTGGCAGGTGCACAATGGCTTCAATTCACTGTTAATATCGACCCACACAAACTGTTTATGTTGCACTTTAACATGATTAAACATGAATGCCTTCTGTCGCTCACCCAACGTGCCCTTAACCACGTGGTTGTTAGATCAATACGAATTTAACAGCAGGTATTGCTAGCAACAGCAATTTTTGGCATATGAATGTGTGAATGCATGTAGGTGACTTTCTTCCATACAGATGTCATGATTGGCTTGATTACTCCAATGACAGCCGCGGGTGTGGTGTTTTGGCAGATCCGATGTGTTTTCATTAGAGTGTAAGGCCGTCTGTAAAGAAGAGAAATGCAATTCCCCAAATCTTTCAGAGAACTGCGTGAAGGAGCCTTTAGGTACGCTTACACTGTGGGTGTGCGGTGAGAGGGAATAATACACAGCCAGGCTTGTGGTGGATAATGGTAGGCTGGCAAAGATACCGAAGATGAAAGGCAGCAGCGGAAGCTGCGGTAGATAAGCTTTACATGATGCTTAGGCTAATTGAAGGAATCAGAAGAGGTGAAACTGATGAGTTAACATTTGAACAAATGCAGGTCGAATGTCAGTAGAATCTACGCAAAGGTTAGCTATACACACACACAACTGATAATACAGATGTGAAAGGCAGGCATCGTAATGCTCTGTAAAGAAACGCATGCATGCATGCAGACTCGGATAGAATTACATATTGACAAGGTGTTATGTGGATCAGTGCAAACAGAAAGATAACATGCATAGCTATGGGCTTAAAAAACATATCTCTATGGAATACGACTGAGGGCATTTTTATCTTTGTGTTCCGTGAGTCATGCCATAACTACCGTGCAAATGCTATTCACCGAAAGTAGGACAATAAAAATAACTGTGGGCAATATCATTGTCTATCTCTTTTTTTTTTTTAAATGTGGCGTGCAAAATAATCGAACCCACACTTCCCCTGTTTAGAAAGGTGGGTTCCTTAAATGCACTGATTTGGGAAATAGATGCAAAGGCGAGACCTGGAAATCAAACATAAAGAAGGAAACAACATGAATGGGCATTCACACTCGACTCAGACTAACAACATTCAACATTTCACAAGCATCCTGCCTCAAAAAATGTAAGCGCTTTGATATTAAAACCCTTATTGTGCTAAGCACAGAGAGCTGAATCAATTCAACACATTACATGTTGCTTGGTTAGTTGGTGCAATCTATACAGGATTCTGCTTCCGGGAGTAAAGTGTGAAAGATGCAAAATATGCATGTTTTGGTGATTCACAACTATTTGAAATCTGCATATGTTCATTAAAAAAAGTGCCAACCAGGCACGATGGTCTATTTCATGTAGGAAATGTGGGTTTTGTGAAAGCATATATGTGTTTATATTTCTTCCTGCACATGAATAAGTGTACAGCAAACGTGGAGGAAATGCTCCTCTGTCCAGAAGGATACACACCGAAACAAAGGCATTTCTTTCAGTGGCCCCAGTAGTAACCCAGACAAACGTCTGCGGCGATATTACTTGTGCACAAGAACATCCCATTAGTGCCAGAGTGAAAACACTTGCAAGTGCATGCACAAATGCACCATAATGCATCCACGGTGTCATTGGAAAAAGCACAACGTGCCGGAGGGAACGCTGTTAATGATTCATTCTCACTGCCCATTGCTCTCGATATCCACAGCAAGCTCAACACCCATAACACCCTTGAAAGCCAAAGGACGTCAATCCACAGCCACAGTACAACATTCGCCCAAATCAATCTGCCCTAATAGATATTTATCAATGTATGCATTTATTTATTTATTTATGTGTGCGTTCATGGTTTGTAAATGGAATCATATACATGTCTGCAGGTCTGTCATTAAAACGTTGAGATAATGCAATTCATATTATATGTTGCACTAACTCATCCATGTGTGCTATACTTGTCGTGGACCACAATGTAAAATACCAATACAAATACAGGTGGCTTAACACAGGAATGGTCTGTCTTGGGCTCCTCTTCTAATTAAATCGGTGCCTCACAGGACCTGAGGGTTTTCAAAAGCTGTCCACTGATATTATCTGGACTCTCAGAAGTATGCCTTACCTGTGTGGTACGGCAGGTCCTGTCAGGGAAGAGAAAGGGTCAGACCTTTTGGGCAGCTACCTCGTTCTCTGATAGGAACAGAGGGGGAGAGTGGCTACTGCGAAGGGCAGACACGTTTTTAGGGGTAAAACTCCAGAGAGAGACACATCCATTGCATGCAGTCTGGACATTTGTAGATGAAGGCTTTGGAAGCCAGCACATACTGCAGGATGGCGGTTTTGGAAGGTAGCAGCATGTAGCCACTGAGGCTCAATACAAAATGACAAGGTGGAAATGACCGAAGGGAATGGAGGACAAGTGGGCAGGATGCCAGGAAAGGCTAGGATAAGAAGAAATTACAAGAACAAGACAACGTAAAGGAAGGAGGGAAACGAGCACCGTCGTAACAGAGATATAGCTTTGAACCTATGCTTACTGTTCTTGGGGAGTCATTATGGCAAATGCAGGCTTCCTGGATTGCGTAAGACATGCTTTGCTGTAACGTGACGGCCACCATCTTGATGCGGTCGGATTGACAAATTGCAGCCGCCATCTTGGAACAGGAGTCTTTTTTTCCATTGCACACAGACTGACCAGTGTGGTCAGAAACATACATCATGACCCCGTCCAACGCGGGATGGCCCGGGTTTCCAAGGTTTACAAGAATGGAATTTTCGCACTAATATTGCAGTGTGCAAGTGTACATGAGTCCGCCCTTTACAAGGTGGGTGACACCCGCCAAAAGCGTGTGAGTTTAGAGCTATACATTTTCCCATGTCCTTTCACATTCAGAGCAGTCTTTCCAGTCTATCGTGTACTGGAGGCATTCCCGATGGTACACAGAGTTACAAACGTGTTGGACTTCATACTCTGTCTGGCCGTGTTGTATCACAGGTGAAGGCACTATTGGTAATCTTTTGTGGATGGTATCGGCTCAGTACAGTTTCAATAGAGTGGTATGGAAAACCAGATGGATTTGTTTCCAGGTGAGGCGTAAGGATAAACAACAGGCCACCGGATTGACAACTTTCTCAAATTCATAGGGGACAAAGTACTTGGGCAAACATTTTCCTGGATGGAAAGGTAAATGGTGTGTGTAAAGCCATACTTTATCTCTTACTTCGTAGGAAGGCAAATCCTTTTTTTTTTTTATCTGCATATTTTTTCACTTCGTGTCTTGCATTTTGGCGATTTAGGCTTAATAGTTGTGTTGCCTGTAGATGTAGATGGGAAGGAAAGGAGTCTAGTGCAGGTACTATAGCTGCAGAAGAACTATCGTTCAGAATCCCTTTGGGGTGATAACCATAGGAGCAATAGAAGGGGGTCACCCCTAAAGAGGAATGAATAAAATGACTATAAGAAAACGTATCTGTTGGTAAGAGAGCAACCCAATCTTCCTGTGTGGCTGAAATAAAGCATCTTCGGTATTGCTCCAGGGTTTGGTTGATTCCTTGCATCTATCCATTTGGATATGGGTGGTATCCCGAGGAAAGATTCCATTGAATCTGTGAAGTCTTGCATAGCTTCATCCAGAACTAAGAGGTGTACTGAGCACCTCTATCGGAGATCATCCGTTCCGGGAGCCCATGTAGGCGGAAGACGTTGTGTAGAAAGATGTGACTCATTTGCAAAGCAGAAGGGAGCTTTTCGCAAGATGACAAATTTGCCATTTTTGTAAAGGTATATACTGTAGCCATGATGACGGTAATCTGGTCAGAATTCGGGAGATACACAATAAAATCCATGGATGTAAATCACCAAGGCCTGCTAGGCCATTCGATGTGTAGGAGCTTGCCAGTGGGTTTATGTCTTCGAGACTTTGTTTTGTGCACAGGTGGAAAACGTGGAAAGATAATGAGTCACATCTTTGTATGGTGTTGTGTGAGTAATTCATGTGTGGTTCTTATCCCTTGATGTCCATCGATGGGTGTGTCATGAGATATAGAAAGGCGTTGCGTGCACAGCGGAAAGGTGGGCACGAACAGATAAGTCCCTTTAAAAAGCAGTCCTTCCTCATAAAGAAGATTCCACTTGTCTCAGAAGAAATAATTAGAGGAATTTCGTGTGACCTCCCAGCAGAGTTTATTAGTACTGTGTCGATGGGCATGACAAACGTTGCATGAGGTAGCATCATTTTGCCCCTGATCTTTTCTCCAAAGTGCTCTTGGCCCCAGTGAGACAACATGTCTGCCACAATGTTTCTTGTTCCTGGGATGTAGGTTAAAATAAATTGGTATTAGGAAAATAAATAAGCCCACATGGCTTGTTGCCTATTTCGGCATTCCATGGATTACAGTATTTGGAGGTTTCTATGAACAGGTCATAGGACAACAGCTTCTGGAGCTTCGAGTAGAAGGTGACAACACATTTCTATGGCAACGGGATGTTCTTCTTGGTCTTCTTTGAGTTGTTTAAGAACTGCACCAAATGCCTTACCTGAGGCATCTTTTTAACCAGAAAAGGGTCTTTTGAACATCAGGTTCAGAATGGGAGTGGTGGTAAAATGTTGTTTCAGTTTAAGGAACGCCTCCTCTGCTTCTGTAATGCCACAGAAACTTGTGATTTTATTTTAGGAGGTGTGTTAAGGGTTGGACCTTCTTTGGGAAGGCAGGTATACATCTATGGTAGACGTTTGCCAGGCATACACATTGCTTCAGTTCTTTGGGTGTAGAGGGGGCCTGCCAATCAAGCACTGCTTTCACTTTGCATGGGTCCATGATGTGATACCATTTGGATACAAAATATAGACCAAGTAGGGAACTGATTTAGAGTCAAATATGCAATTTTCAGGTTTGTCTCTGAACTGCGAGTTCCGTCAGGGAAGAGAAAGGGTCGGTCCTTTCCGGCAGCCACCTCATTCTCTGATAGTAACAGAGGGGGGTGGCACTAAGGCTCAAGGAGAAATGACAAGGAGGAAATGGCCAGAGGGAATGTAGGACAAGTAGGCAGGATGCCAGGAAAGTCTAGGACCCGAAGAAATGACAAGAAAAAGACAAAGACAGAGGGAGGAGAGGAACGAGAACTGTGGCAACAGGGAATTAGTTGTGATGCTCTGCTTACTATTCTTATCAAGTCTTTAGGCCAAATTCAGACTTTCTGGTTTGTGGATGACATGCCTTTGCTGTAACGTGACGGCTGCCACCTTGATGATTTCGGATTGACACCTTGCTGCTGCCATCTTGGAAGGGGCATCTTTGTTTCCATCGTTCCAAGACTGACCAGTGCTGTTGGAACCTTACAGGTATTTCAAGTAATTGACTATAGCAATAATTAGGTTGACCTGTCTGCCATACATACATCTATTCCAGAAGGATTATAAGGCCCCAGGTTCATAGTTATGTCCACATTTTCAAGATAACAACAACAAGCCTGTGAAGTCTGTGGACAATTGAGGAAAAGATGTATAGATACCTACTCTAACACACTTCGATTACCGTACTCTCTTCCCTAACCCTCCAGCACCCCATATGCTTTTGCAACATCCGAAATTACATCCACTCCCGCAAATGTGCTGCACCCGAAACACTTCTACCCTCTTGTTCTATCTCCATTGCCCAGCATCTCATGTATACTCACTTTACACACACACCTTACCTTTCCAAACCTTCCTCTATGCTACCATCCACAACAAAATCACGGGCCAGCTCACTATAATCCTCCATTCCTCTGTCTGCATCACTCTTCATATTACTACCACCCTATACACCACACTCCCTGTGACCGTTTCCTTCCACACCACCCTCAATATCACCATTATTCTCCACATGTGCACCCATATCTCCATCCAAGTTCTCTTTCAGATGTGGGTAAATTCTGCAAAGTCAGACCACCCTGAGATTAAAAGACACACCAAATAACTTATTTAAAGAACAAGCTCACACTAGACATACTCCTCAGGAGTTGCAGAAGGCTGAAGAGTCTGAAATCCCTGCAAGCCAGGCTCACCAACCATCCCACAGATCACACTGACATTCACACTAATCAGCCCCCAAAATCCATATTCAATTATTGTAGGCGTTTGACATGTCCGAAAACCCTTATAGTGCAATGGTTGCCTAACGATATCAGACATTTCATGATCCTCTATTGATGCCTGTGCCATCTCTATGTAGCAAGAATAACAACACACATTTAATAAAGGACATTCATTGGTTCGCTTCTCGTCACATGACAGGTCCCCCCCTTTCATTCTTGAAACACCATGTGCATATTAGTCTTGGTCTTACTCCAAAATGGGCAACCAATCTGGCAGGTTGCAGCCCTTCTGCATGTGACCACACACTGCTGCCATATGGCAATCGACCTGATTTAGGACTAATGCAAAATCTCTTGTCCTTTGAATCTACACATTGCTTTGTGGAATATGTTGCTCTTTGTGTTAAAAGTCATTGGAAAAGCATCTCCTTCATCATTCCTTGAACACTTTAATTTTGCGAACAAATGAGGTAATCTTTTGCACTTAAATTCTAATTTGTGCCCCCTTCAAGATGTCTGTGTCTGGTTGGCAAATCAGGAACTCAGGTTGGAAATCAGGAATGAGAACATTATGAACACAAAGTAAATTACAGCAAGCAAATGCAATAGGTTTTGGACAAATGCATCATTTTGCAAATATCCAAGGAACACTTCTCAAATGGTGCATTCCCATTTATACTGTAAGACAGGTTTTTGAATGGGTCCCATTGATGGCTGTAATCTGTGAAAAGTACATGTCTGTGTGGCTTCCCTTGAGGTGGGCTATCGCTGCTGTTTATTACATCAATGACTGCAGTAGACTCTGTGAGGAGTCAGACATGTGAGATAGACACTTAGGTGTAAGTGCGTCACAAGTCGCCATTTTATGAAATAAAAAGGGGTGAGACGAATGCATATCTTTCCCTAGCCTAACAGAGGCTACCTAACAAACTAAAGCTAAAGAAAATGGACCTAATGTCCAAAATATCAAACCCTCACACTAACACACACAACAAATCACACAGGAATCATTTGTCAATTTAACTTCACACCAATAAACACAAAAGTTATAACCAAAAATCCTTGTGACCAGGGTTGGATCCCCTTCCCCTGGAATAATTCAGGATATGTCCAATTCAAGTTCATTTTCAATAAAGTTATTTTCACTTCAAGTAAAATTAAAAGTTCTTTTCATCCAAAATATTCTGTACTGGACCAAGTAGCTTTATTTTCTTTCCGCTCTTCCAGTTGAAAGTCAAAACAATTGTTATCTGAAGGTCGAACAATCTCTCCTCTTTAGAAAGAGCTTACTAGGATGATTATGCTACAGTTCATGAAAAAAAAAAATGGTATTACCACTTTTCTCTGTTATAGTTCAACAAACACAATAATAACATTGCCACTTGTTTGTTACAACCTTGTACCACATTCATTGGACATCAAGTTGTCCTCTTCCTGGTTCACTTGCCTGCCAGGACCACCACTAAGTATCCCTCTCATGTTGTACTCCCCTGGCAGCATAAACAAAACTCCTACTTCTACAATGTGTGTTCTGTGGTAAGGTTTGTTAACACAAGGCATGCATATTCTTTCTTCAACATGCACACAAAGAAAACAGTTTTCACATGGATCTGTTTGCCATAAGTAATTCTCTGCCCCTTGTTCCTTGTCACATGAAGGGTCTTTCTCCTGCTGTATATGTCTTTCTTTAATATACCCTCTTGGCTGTTGATCGTATGATTTACAAATCTGGATTTGGGATTATCGAATTTCGCTTGCCTAGATGTGAATCGCGTCCTAGTTTGACTTTGGCAATCTAGTTTACAATGCCACCTTTTTAAATATCCCCTTTCAGGGAAGTTGTATCTTCTTGTATCTTATCTGATTTATTATTACCCCTCTTTTGCTTGGCCAAATTGGTTAGCATAATCTTTCACTGGATATCCCCCAGTTTGGTTTGGCAATGCGGGTTACAATCATCTTCAATCTGACATTTCATAATAGGAGAGTTGAGCACAATTTGCTTAAATTCAACTGTTCGGTATTCAAAAGTGTCCAGTGGTCTCCCTCGGAGCACCCTCTGGTTATCTACACTAGGCAAACCCACGGGTCTTTCCTCGCGGATCCTTCCGACATTTTGACACTGCTTCTTCATTTGCTAGGATTTCCACAGAGTTTGACAGCTACCACCAGCATATGATGGCACTTGCAGTCTGTCCCTGGAGCATGTACAACCCGTAACGCACACCGGTGAACTCCACATGCCGGAACGGGTTGTCAGATGCAGGGAGCTTCTCTCTGCCTCTGGATCCCCCACGACAACACCACTTCCCGCCGCACATCCTCTTCATTTGAGGATTGCAACCTCTTCCAGGCTCTGAGTGTGGTGTTCTGCTGTCACTACACCAGCAACCTCAGTCCCTGCTTCACTCTGTGGCATCTGATGTTTCTCTGGTTATTTTCTCTGCAGTCTTCCCTGCTGTTTCTTCCTGGCCTGCACCTCACAGGCCTTTAAATGTTTAAAGGTCCTGCTCAGGAGTGGGTCATGTAAGAAGCTCATGGTGGCAACAGTAAAGACAGACACAAGTGATCACAGTTGAAGGGTGTTTATTACTGTATATGGTTGGAAAAACGCCTAATCTAAGCCTTAATCTAAGATGGGAGCAAGCTACAACCATCAAATAATAATAAGGCAGTACTAGGGGTGTCTTGTCAAATAAAAGGCCTATACCAGAAAAAACCTATTGCTAATCCTTATGCTAAAATACAAACAAAGAATGTGGGACAGGGTTCACAAATAATAAGTTAGAATGTGGTAGTCGGGATCTCCCTTCCCCATGTTTTGAGCACAGGACGAGGCGGGACTCCGGAGAACAGCACACACTTGAGGTTCCCAGCATGGGACTACAGTTCCGCTCACAGGTATCAGGACCTTCGGTGGTTAAGTCTCTTTTCTACAAAAAGTCTGTTGCCTCTGAGGACATGATCTGTTCCAAAATAATAAACAAAATGTTCCTTTTCATATGTTTGCTGGGTGATGACTTCTCACCCTGGACTCTTCTGGACTCAGATCCCCAAAATGTTCAAGCTATATCGGGTCCTTCGATGTTTCAATGTCTTGCTTCTGAAGGCCTGATATATTCAAAATGACCAAAGCAAGTTATTTTTTGATTGTCCTTAGAGTGAGGATGCTTCACCCCTTAGTCCCCCTCTTCCAGGCTCAGATGCCTCTCAAATGTCAGCCTCCCTCTGTTGGATTCACTACGACTTGTATTCAAAATATTTCATTTGTCATATTCATGTGTCGTTGGGTGATGGTTTTTTACCTCTGGGTCCCCCTCTTCCAGGCTCAGACCCTTCTCACATATCAACCTCCCTCTGTCGGGTTCAATATGGCCTCTCAAAACAATCTCTTCTGTGACATTCACAAATCTTAATGTCTTTTTAAACAGTTCACTGTGGACATCCCTCTGCCGTGTTCACTCTTGTCAACACACTGTACATTGGGACTTTAGACTTCGCCCCCTTTCCTCAGCATCCCTCCATCAGGTTCACTCTTGCCAACTTTTTCAAATCACTCAGTAAGGGATTCACTTCCCTTAGTTCCACCTTCATTTTCAAATACTTTTGACTGTACAGTGGATTTTGCTAGACCCCTGTATGACCACTTAGTCCCTCTTCTGGTGCCTTTCCCAAGGCCTTGCGGTAACAGTAGTTTGAACAAAAGGGTAATCGCCCAGAGTGTGCCTAGTGAGTATTCACATGGTGTCTGACTCCTCTGTAGCTGGGCTTCCCCTCTATCATTAGGAGTTCTTTGTATTTTCTTCAATTAGCCGTTTGTAACTTTTGTTCAACACAGTTCAGTTAACAGGGGATTGTGGGAACTGTAGCGTTTTGTTAAAGAATAGGAAGAGGGACGTGGAGAAGAACAATGAGAAAAGGGAGTATTTGGGTAGGAAACAGGAAAACAGGGAGTCTGGGAGAGATAGTTCTGGGTGCAACAGGGTTTGCGATCCTAGAGCATTTGTTAAATACAGAGCTGTTATGGGGTTTGGGCAAGAGAGATTTATAGGGAGGACGGGAGACAGATGTCGTACAACCTACAAAGGTCTCAGAGATCTTGTCCTCCTCTCCTTCTTCTCTGGTATAATAACATGTCTCACCTGGGGTATTTCCCCGAGCACAGCACTGGGCTCCCCTACCCAGGTGATCCTCCCTTGCTCGTTCACCCCCAGGGTTGGGATCTGAGAGCAGCAGCCCTCCCCTGGCCACCTGAATAAGGGATTCTCGAGGTCTACTTGGGAGAATACCATCAGGTTTTTCACAGTCATTAGGACAACTAGACCGCACCTCATGCTTTTTAAACTCTCTTCCTCGTCTCAGTACTAGGGGCATTATGGGACATGAAGTCCATAATGTTTCTAGGTGTTTTAATTCTAGAATCTTCAATTCCACAACAAGCCATTAGAACTGTATGGTCTTTAGGGAAATTAATCAGAGGGTTTCCCCATTCTGCCTGACCAAGGTCCCCTCCCATGTGATACCCCCACAGACTACCACCCGCAGGTTTAGGATCAGGGAGCATCTGCCTTTCCCTGGCCACATGAGAAGGACCCAAGTCCAGGGTTTTTGGGATGGTCAACTCTGATTCTATGCTGATTTTAAATATTTAATATATGTATATGTTGTGCTGAAATGTACAGGCCTTTTATATATTCATATCAAATACTCTTCTATTCCCAACCATTGGTAATTTCTAAAAGCTTGTGGCGTGTGCCTCAATTGCACATAAATTGAACTTGTATATCACACTTCACGACAGAGACCAGTTTTAAGGGCCAGGCTCTAAGCCCAGGGCCTGGATGCAAACCCGTGATTCTCTGCATTGCCCCGCTTGCAAGACAAACAAGTTGTCCCTGAGCTATCCTTCCACTCTCACACACCCGTTTTGCTACACCATCCCTTCTAATAATGCACTCTGCACCAAAGTGAGCTTTCTCTTTCTAGACTGAAACGGCTGGATATATCTGCAATGGCCTCTGGTAGGAGTGTGGCAATGAGAACAGAATGTGTTGACTTCTGAGACCCTTTCATGCCTTTCTGTGACATTTAATGCTTTGCTGTCCCTTTTAGGCTTTAACATCCTTTTGATTCCATGTTCATTTGCCGGCAGTAATTACGCCATGGTAGAAACAACTTTTTATTTTTTTCAATTTAGGGTGTCCCCCCATGCTCCTCTTCCCCTTCATTACTGCCCCCACCTAAAACCCCTCCCCAACCCCTTTTTACTAATTACCCCACAATTCCATAACAAATTTGATGAAATTCAAAGTAATTATTTTGTGGTAAAGTACCACAAAACCAAACCACAAAGTAATTACTGTCGGTAAAAGAATGTGATACCCACCCTTTTATCATGGCTTCATATGCCTAGCTTGTTGTGCCTTCCCAATTGTTTATGCGCTTCTGTAACTTGATCATCATATTACTTTCACCTAACACTATAATGGTCACAGGGGTCCTAACATCTGTTGTATCACTGTCATCCCCCTCTGCATACAAACCTTTACAGAAACAACAATTTGTTGAAATTGATACACTTAAGAGGGTCATTATGAAAAAAAACATGTGAATGTCCTCTTAAAATGCACATACAAATTCACAATACCCTGCAATCCTTTACACTCAATGCTATTGGGCTCACAATAGAAAATAAGAGTGACCTATCATTCTCCTCTGCCACTTTTACTAATCACTTACATCTCTGGAAGATGACCCTAAATAACTGTTTCAATACATTGTCTGAAAGCCTTATAAATGAAATAGTACACTAGAAAACATCCATGCTGCCACAAAAAAGACAAACTGACTATAAATGCATGCAATAATGCTACCACTATGCTCCAGGCTAAAAACCTGACCTTAGTTCCACTTGGAGAAAGTCTATCTAAATGTATCAGATTAATTAAGGTCACTAAGAACTACCAAATTAATCTTGACTCTGAAAGCATCTTTCCCCTGAACTCAGGAAATCAACTAATGTCATCACCCAAGAAATTACCTAGACCATTACTCCATGGAGGAATTCACATAACATCTGAAAGGCTACTTAGGCTGCTAAAACTCCAGCGAAAGAAAGAAAAAAACAATAATATCAAAACCGTATCTTTTCTACATAACGCATGCCTAAAAATTGACAATGAACCCACTGACAACACATGAGTAATCAACCAAGTATTTCATAGGAACTGGCCCATTCTCTTTCTAGAACCTTTCATGTTATAATTGCAAAACATCATCAAACCAATATTGATCACCAGAACAGATCAGACAGAGTTGCCACCATAAACCACGGCCATGCACCCATGTTTAGGCAATTCAACTCCATCACAACAGAAGAGATGATCAATATCACTAAGAAACACAATGCCTCGCTGCACAATTATACCCATTTCCAGAAACCCTGATCAAGAAAAAATGTACATTACTCAGCAGAACCGCCAATTATGTTGATTAAAGTATCACTAACACCAGGCAGTATCCCAACATTCCTGAAGGCCACTATAACTTCCCTCTTAATACGGATACTTGCTGAACTAGTTGTACCCAAAACTAAATGCCTCATAGTGGAAATGAAAACTGCTGCCCAACTAGAGAACTTCCTTCTTGAAAACCAATCTGGTTTTTGCTCAAACAGGAGCACAGAAATAAGTTTCCTTTTCTTGAAAGAGAGAATTCTGAAAGCACTGAAAAACAATTCAACAACAACTTGAGTACTCATGTCTCTATTGGCTGCCTTAGATAAAGTCAACTTTCAGACACTATTATAAGATTAAATGCTCAGATGTGAATAGAAGGTACTGACTTGGAATATGGGAAAGAAACACATCCAAGGAAATGTTATTATGAAAGAATGCCAGCTACAACAAAAGTGTATTGGACATGAATCTTTTCAGTTGCATGAAAGTATACAGCAATCTGTATTAAATGGAAAACAGTTAATTTGGGATGGAAAAACAAAGTAATTTATAGAAAAAGGCTAAATCAAATTGAGGCCTACATTATTTCTGCTTTCTTCTTTACAGGACTTTTAGTATCAGCCTTATCTAATCCTGATGTTTAGACAACACATGTAATGAGGAAAAGAAAGTGACTACCTATGTTACGTTTGTAACTTATAACCAGCAACATTTGCTAAAAATCAAAATGGCAATGGCCCTCATTACGACCCTGGCGGAAAGTGACTGACCGGACCGCCACAGCGTAAATAGCGTTTCCGCCATTGCACGAAGGAGCAAAGTGCGGCCCATTCCGACCCATCGGGCACGAGCACCACGCCACGGCGGAAGTGCAAAGTCCGCGATGGCGGAAATGACCCCAAAACGGCCCACACCGCCGCCGTACGGCGCCCTAGGTGCAATACCGCCACCCCTCTTAGCGGTCACCGCAGTGTGCGCCTACCGGAAAGTACGGTGACCGGAAATATACGGAAACGGAAGTAAAAACATGGGCCCGGAACGGGAAACATCCCGCCGTACACCTATAAAACCACTAAAACCACACAACCACTAAAATCACTACCCTGAAACACACCCCAACCCGTCACCCACCCTAGCGAAACCAAGAAAAATGGGAAAAGTAGCGAAGAAAGCGTGCGACCGCAAGCGGCAGGTCCACTTCTCCCGTGAGGAACTCACCGTGCTAACAGAGACCCTCCAGGAGAATGCTGCCGTCGTCTTCTCCACGCAAATGACCAGAACGGCACTTGCAAACAAGAAGACCATATGGGCTCTGGTAGCACAGCGGGTAAGTGCGGTGGGGACCGCACCCCGCACCCCACAGCAATGCCGCAAGCGATGGGACGACCTGCGGATACGCGTCCGCAGCATACTCTCTGCCAACCGCAACATTGCCACAGCCACCGGGGGAGGTCCTGAATCACCCATCAAGTTGACCCCCTGGGAAGAAATCTGTGCCTCCACCATCGGAATGGAGAGCATAGAGGGAGTCGGAGGGATGGAGAAAGGAGTGCAGACATCCGAAGATTCAGGTAGGTGGGCCCGATAAAACAATGCCAAATCCACACAGTCCATCCATGTGAAGTACCATGCGTCCACATAGTGCAACAGAAACACATGTCCAGGAGAACGTCCACACACATCGGCCTGATAGCGCACGTTAAAACCCACAATAAATACATAAATAATTAAAAACCCCTAATACACGCACTACACGTGCAGCAGGCACACCCTAACTGCAGGCTGCCAAACAACTGCACCCTCACTCCACACACAAATTAAAGCACCTCCAAGGCCCCGACCCAAATCACCCTCAGGTACCACCCCAAAGCATGTGATACAATGCCATTCCAATTTCCACAGACCCATCAATAACCCTCGCCCTCCTTTACTCCACCACAGGGTCCGATCCAAACGACGAGCTACAGGACACCCCTACCAGCACACCTGCAAAGAGGGCCAAGACCAACGGCCAAAGACCCTCCACCTCAGCTGCACGCATCAAGACACGGCAGCAGCACAGAGGAGGGAACATCAACAGGCACCCCAGCAGCCAGCATGCCCACAACACCACCACCACAGGTCCCCCCAATGGATGCCACAGAAGGCACTGCCTCTGGTGGCAGCAGCACCATAGGTGACACCCCATTGATGGCAGCATGCTCCGACACAGAAAACGGGGATGTCGAAGTCAGATCCATCCATGACCTGTCCCAATCCCCCTGTCTGTCCCATCCCGTACAACATGAGGATACCACGCAGGGGCACCCACAAGACGACGACTGGCCATCCCCCACAAGCCCTGTGGCAAGGCAACATGAGGACAACAGCCCCTCTGTGGCACCCCCGCAAATGGCCATGGCCCAGCAGAGGCAACAGTCCCTCGACCAGTTAATCGTACAACAGCAGCAACTGGCCACACTCCTCAAGGACCATGCCGATGAATGTGGGGGCACTAAGGCAGACATAGAAACATCAACTGAGACACTTAGGGCAGAAATGGAGAGAGGTACAGAGACGCTAAGGGCACAAATGGAGAGTAGCACCGAGAGCCTGAGAGTCCAAATGGAGAGAAGCACCGAGAGCCTGAGGGGGGAACTGCATGCGACGTCCAAAGACGTATGTGCCGAACTTGCCGCAGTGCGCCGTGTGCTCACTGAGCTCTCGCAAACCCTTAGGGACATGCATGGACGTGAGCAGGCAGACACATCATCCATTGCAAGTTCCGTCCAGGGCAGCCCCCAACGTAGATCTGGAAGGAACCTGAGCTCCACAGGCAGGGGTGCCCCTGATACCCGCAGAGGGGGCTTGCAATAGCGACAGCCCACTGACAATGAGCATCTTTGGACACTGGTGTTCGGGGGGGAGGTAGGAGGGTGGAGGGGGTGTGTTGGGCTCACTTGGGTGGCGGGTCGATAGGGTGTTCAACATGACATCACATATGCCATAAAAAGTGCACGATCAACCAATGAGATGTGTGGACATTGATCTTTGTGTACTAGGCCATCATAGGCGTACAGTCCATATTGTGCATGTCCCAGACACACGCAGTGCCACGAGTCCCGTGTCCATGTATCAGCCACCAGGCGTGAGTGCTAGAAGCATACATCAATGAGATGCTGACGAATGTCACGGGCCTCCGGTGCCTCGCAGACTCCATGAGGTGCTGCCACATCCCCACCCTCATCATGACCATCATCAGGTGCTTGCAGTTCTGCGTCAGGAGGCATGGGCACATTTCTACGTACGCACATGTTGTGGAGCATGACACATGCCATGACCATCTTTGCAACCTTCTCATGGCGGTACAGGAGTGCCCCGCCAGACCTGCTGAGGCAGCGGAAACGAGTCTTCAGTAGGCCGAATGCCTGTTCAATGACTACACGGGTACGTGAGTGGGCATGGTTGTAGTCCTCCTCATGCTGGTCCCGTGGGTTCCGGACTGGTGTGAGGAGCCATCTCTTCAGTGGATATCCAGCATCACCTGTATGTGGACGAGAAACGTATGATGTGGAATGCCATTGATACGTACGCACACCCCCCCCCCTTCCTGCCAGGTCATTGCCAATTCACATACCCCACATAATCATGCATGTAATGAGACTCACCGAGTAGCCAGGATCTGTTCCCTGCGTGTCGCTCCATGTAGCGTGGTATTGTAGAGTTCCTCAAGACCATAGAATCATGGGTTGATCCAGGGAATCGGGCACAACAATGTGTAATGATCCTGTTGGAGTCACACACCATTTGTACATTCAGGGAATGAAATTGTTTTCGGTTGCGGTACTGGGCCTCCATGGCATGTGGGACGACCAATTCCACATGGGTGCAGTCGATGGCACCAATGCAACCCGGTATGCCGGCAAGTGCATGGAATCCCACTTTTGTGTTGGTAATTTCCTGCTCCGAGCGTGGTAGAGAGATGTAGTCGTCTGCGTGCTGCAGGAGGGCATCGAGCACTTGCAATAGTGTCCGTGAGAACAGTGGCTGAGAAATGCCATGCAACTGTCCGACTGTGTGCTGGTAGGTGCCTGTGGCCAGGAAGTGGAGTACAGACACCACCTTCAGTAGGGGTGGGATGGCGGTTGGGCTATCTATCATGCTGACAAGGTCAGCCTGTGTCATGTCCACAATGGCGGCTATGGTGTCCCGGTCCAGACGGTAGAGGGTGTGGATCTGCTCATCAGTGAGGTTGAACGGATGTGCTCGGAGGCGTGGGATTGCGGGCTGCCTGCGTGGTGGTAGTGGCTGTGCTGGTGGGCCTTGCTGGCCCTGCCTTGGCCTCCTCCTCCTCCTGCGTCTCCTCCGTGCGGCTGGTTGTAGTTGGTGTTCGTCTTCTTCTTGGAGTTGGAGCACTTGCAGTGCTATCAGGTCCCCCAGGGCCAACATCGCGAGTCCTGCCGGTAGCATTTCGGTGTGGTTGTGGGAGGAGACTGGCTGTGCAATTTATGTGTTTTCAGGCTGTATGGCCTCCACCTGTGGTGATTAATTCCACCTGTGCAAACTGCTCTCCCCTTTGGCCGAGCACGTCCCGCGCACAACGCTGCAATTCGGGGAATGGCATCTTGCTATTGCAATCATGTATTTGTACCCGATGGCCGTGTAAGATTGGTTGATATGTTCATTCTGCTGTAGTCCCATTGTTTCACATACTATCTGTGCAGTCGCGAACAGACTTGTGAAGGGTCAGTGGAACGTAGTACTCGAGTAACGGTGGGCCCTCATGCATCACTGTACCGAGTTGCAACGACGGGCGGGGCGTCCCATTTGTGGGTGAAGGCAGTTGCCATTTTCACACACAGCCGCACTCGATGGAATAATTAGTGATTTCAAACGGCCACAGATGCCTTTTCGACGTGATGTTGCAAATGAGGAATTCGAAGGGCGGCGCTTTCGGTTTCCAGCTAGCGGCGAGGAGATGCCCACAGGTCTGACTGCAAATATAACGTTCTATTGTTCAATGTCCTTGAGACAGGGCCCATGGCGAGGAAGCAATGATTGATATGAATAGTTTGGGATGCGCAATAGCTACGTGGGCGATGAGGCCGGCCGTTCCCAAATACATGTTACTTCACAACACTGGAATCACGGGCTGGGGCACTGTGGATTTTGCAGGCTGCATAACGCACAGACTCAATGGATGTTTCTAATGTTATGTGAGTAATTATTCAGGCGTTTTGATCCCGGGATGAGGGAATGATGAATGGATGCATGGGCAGGTGATTTGATACAGAGTTTGCCATGTACAGGGCTTCTTGGGATCTATCCGCCTCCCCTACGCTATGTGATGCAGGGCTGCCATAGTGGGACCATCGTCTATCTGGCCTTGTTGAGCCCTCCCTGTCTCGACGCGCCCTCAGACACTTGTGTCCATGCACGTTAACATTCCCATCTGATGGATTCTGTTTTGACAGTTGCATGCACAGGTACACTCGTTTGTGATGGTGTTTGCACCTCGATATAGATGGTTATGAGTCGCAAGTGGTTTTGGGGTGGTGATGATCCTTTGGAGTGGGCTAGCATGCATATGGCTGTGGATTTCGTGTGATCATTGAAGTGAGTTGTTGGAATGTAGTTCTGATGGCCATTCTGTTCTTTTTCTTTTCTTTTGGTTGACAGGTATCTCCTCCCCTTTTGCCACTGCCATCTGTATGCCACTCCTGCAGATGGCTTTTACTCCCGACACCTGCTGCTTCGTGTTAATCAGTGGAGCAGCATTACGATCTTATGGGACGATCGCCAATGGCCCACATGCCCTTACGCAGTACTGGTGGCTCGGAGCAACATTTCGGCCTTTCAGCTGGACTAGTGCCTCCCCATTGGGATGGCCCTGCGGTTCTGTGCGCTTCCATGTTGCCTTTTCGTACGTGAATGTGGCTCTGTGTACCATGGGGGAACAGGGCGACACACAAGTAGTGGCTGGTCATTTCTTGCGGATGCAGCCCACAATGGTGATTGGTGTTTTGGAGTTCATGGCCTGATGGCTGTATGTGCTTGGTGACTTTGATGTGCATAAAATTTCTATTCTGATTTGGCCCGTGTAGCGTTTTTCTTTGCAAGTGATGTGGCATATGCCTATTTGGGGGGCGATGTATTGTGAGGAGATCTGCATTGGGTTCCAGCTTCGGAGTTTAGTTGCGTGGTACTGTACTGGGCGCGTTTGCCTACTAAGCCCGTGAGGTCAGGGATGGGGGCTGCCAATATGACAGTTTGAATGTTGTCATGCTCAGGGGCGGGAATTGGGTTTTGTGTAACAGATGCCGGTCAGCCAGGTGGACTGGTGGAATGATGTGATTCTCGGAATATTGCTGGTCACAGGTGCCTGTGTTTGCGTGCGTTTCTTGGTGGGGGACTGTGGTCATGTCCATTGGGATGGCTTCTGTATTCGTGCCATCTGTGCCCTGCAGCTCCCATTGGCCCCTCTTGTGTTTCTTTTGTTCGTTGCCATGCATGGGTGACTTGTACATTTCAATGGTTGCATTGTGACTTCATTGCACCTACGGGGAGTTGTACTTTGTGGGCAGGGAGCGGTGTACAGGCACTCAGTGGGGCCGTTTACGGTTGATTCGCGATGCCGTACTTCTCACCATGGCGGAATGGTACATTACGCCATGCCTGATGGCGTTAGGTACATGTCAGCTAGGGTCGGAATTGGCGTACCCTTGCGCCATGGTGGTGTTTGCGGTTTCGCATGGCGCGCGCGCGCGTGCTTGGTGCAGTTAGCGTTGGCGTTCACTACGGTGTCGCTAATGGCTTCGTACTTTGCGGTGATGGGTCATAGTCGCACCGAGCGCTATTCGATGGCGGTATTGCATTTCCGCCATCGTTTTCCGATTTCCGCAAGGGTCGTAATGAGGGCCAATGTCTTTAACCCCAACAACAGTGTTGAGCAAATGTGTTCCCAAAGGAACTGAAACCATAGCTTGGAGGCTTGGCTATTAACATTATGACACAGTTCTGACACTAAAGGATCACATGCTTTCTTTGTTCTGAAATGCAGGACTTAGTAATTAAACAAATGATGCATGTAGACAGTTTCCATTTGTCAATGGAGCTATCCAAGAATTCCCTAAAAATACAGAACTATGTCCCGAAACCTGGGCCAGCAGTATACTTGCCAAAATTATCAGCAGCCTTCCATTAAGGGATGTTATTCACACTTGCAGAGACATGCACCCTGGCATATGTGAGAGCTAGTTTGTATAATCTCTTAAAATGCTGCGGACTTTGTCAGCATTTGGGTTCTGAGCAGCCACATTTCAAATAACCTTCCAATAATAGTGCTATGGCAACAAGGCTTCTCATGGGTCATAAATGTCCCAGCTCTGAGCCTCAAATGACTGATGACATATGGCTATTCCCGGGCCAGGAAATGGAACTACTAGTTAATATATTGTTAAATAATGAAAGATAAGTGTGTGTGTGTGTGTGTGTGTGATAGATTATTACATCTTATTCCCTGATACTTTCATTCAAAAATTGTATTCCTCATCTCAGAATACAGACCTAGCCAGATCAGATACTAATATATATGAATGACTGGCATGTGCCATTTCTGAAAAAAAATAATCTACATTTGCATAATTTCAATAATTACAGAAATGCCATACAAATATTGATTAGGGGAAAAAGTAAATATTTCAGAAGTGTATGTGCTTCTGGAAATGTTGGTTTTGATTAAATAGATTCACATTAGTGTCTATATTGTGAAATCCCTGACTCTCTTTCTCTGTGCAATGGCCAAGTCAGGCTAGGAGCCAAATGATATCTCACTTTGCAAATGCCTATGGAAATTATGTAATTGAAGTCATTCCCTGGTTATACCACTAAGAAGATTCATGTTATTGGCTCTGAATTGCTCAAGGGAAGCGGGGATGGGTTTTCACCTGCTTCCGATTTTTCCACTTTGAATTGAGTATTGAAAAATGTCAAATGTGCAATTTCTTCACAGTAATGCAATAGAACACCATGTAAGGTAATCAAGCAAACATATGTGTTACTTTCTTTTTGCACGTGATTTACATGCAGGAATGTTAAGTGCACTATCTTAAAATATGACATACGCATTGAAAAAAAGGAGGTGTTTATGTTTAATAAATGAAAAGTAGAAATATTTTTATAGGCGATGATCTTCATATTGTAAATACATTTTTATTAAATGAAAGCTTACTCCTGAACCCTGAGTCACTTTTCAGACAATGGAAAATATGTGCTCAGGGTCAATCAAATGTATATATGGTGACATGGGTGATTTAACATAAGTACATTTGCAAGTTAAATGGATAATTGCTAATTGATCTGACCAGTGTATCGATCATTCATCATTGTAGTAACCATTGATATTGTGATTCCATGGAGAATGATAAAGATGTACAATTTGCGTATGTTATAAAATGGTTTGATTATTTATAATGTTAAATAAGTAGATCTTCTGTGCAGGCCTTTGCATTTCTTGTCTCTAAAGGGGAGGGAGGCTCTAGGGGATCAATACTGTTATACTTGAGTGTCCAAGGTTCATAAAAAGAATGTTGTTAAATAACTGGGCACCTGATTTGGGGAGGGTGGAAAATTCCCCGAAATAGAGGTAGCCTGATTACATTATCCTCACCAAATACCTTGACTATTGCAAGAGGTTTGGAGAGCTCTAGTAGAGATCAAGATGCCAGAACCCCTCTACTGACCTACACTTCTCTGTAGATTGCTTTGCTTTTGCACCTTTCCTATATCTGATGACTTCAAATGGTTCCCATTATTTAGCACCTTGATGCGAATGTGTTTTTTCTATGTCAGTGCAGCCTTTGAAATACTAGCTCCTAGAAGATCTCCCAGGGAGGTTTTGTGTGATCTGGGGCAAGGTGTTACCCTTCTGCATTTAGGTCAATCACACAGAATTCTGGCTATTGATCAATATAGCAGCTGTTGAGCGAGTCGGACCAGACACTTATAGACATCTGTCCTGGCATAGATGAGCTCTGCTCACAAATCAAACACTCGTGTGATATCAAATTGCTATAATCATGTGCTCTTAGTAGTCACCATGCCACAACCAGGCAGGCCTTATATTTTGAGATGTATGTGCTACCAGACTGACTAAAGCATATGATTATTATGTTTGGAAGCTAAGCTGCAACCACCAATGCTTGCAGACCTGTTTTGTTCTAGCAGAAGTCATGTGACCTTTGATCATGCCCCATACCACCATAGGGCTGGTGCTGAGGTTGTCAGGAACCTTTTTAAGAAAAGGCACACAAGTGCACTATAATTTTGCATTGAAGCTTTAGGAAAGGAGATCTGATTACCAGCGCTCCCATTCAGAAACAGAAATAACTGAATCATGTTATATTAATAAAAGAAAAAGACCCTGCTACTTCACCCTCACCAGAGGGCCATTATAGGTGTGTTAAATGGCTGAATTTGATTCTGTGGGAAAATTGGAGAATTCTGGGCACAGTTCAACCAATCCGCTAATTTTCACCTATGTTGTTGCAAAATCTTCCGTTTCAGGACTTTCCCCACCATGAATTTCGTTTTTTGGAATTTTTTGTTTTTTTGCCATAAAAGAACAAGAACAGCACTTCCTTTGGTTAGACTCCCAACATGTCATTTTCCGCAGAAAATTAATTTAAAAAGAACAAAATATGCAAAAAACTAAATATCCTAGGGAAAAAAATCTGTGAAACATTGTGGCCGAACCCGAAAAAAACACCTGGCTGACAAAACTGAATGGGTAGTGAATTTTATCTGTCTTGTTTCACCCGGGTCAATTTCACCCACATCTAATGGCTATTTTGTCACAGTAGTACCTCCAGGTTCCTCATTAACAATGCACGGAATTACCTGAAATCTTACATAAACGCATATGTTCCGACAAAAATGTAAATATCATCACATTAATTTAAATAAACAAAAATAAAAAAATAATACTATCCCGCCCTCTTCAGGTGGCCATTCTGTCATCATATTACATTTTGAATGCATGCTTACAACAGGTAAATCCCCAATTTGTTGTTGCCGGGGATCTAGTGGTACAACAGGGATAAATACATCAAGCAAAATGCATAGAACCACCAGCTACCACCTCCTCCTCCTGATTGTATTACTTAGCTGCCTCTGGATGCCTTACTAAGCAGTTGACAAACTTCCTTATCTATATACGCCAATGTATTTCAGAATCAAACCTTATTCAAAACCATCTGTTTTTATTACAAAAACTCTAAAGCATTTAAGAAAAAACACAACATTCATCCCATGTAACATATATCACATACCACAGCCTAAAATGCAGTAAGTTTAATTGTGCAAAAATGGGGTTAGTTTAAAGTGCCAAGTAATTGTGCAAATGAACAAAATACAATACAGTGTTCCACCACTGTTCAAAGATTAGACTCGGGGAATGACACAGTCTATCCAAGCATAATCTTTTTACATTATTACAAACAATTTTAGTGCGGTCCTAGTCACAAGTATGTCCCTATTGCTTCAGTTGTTGCCTGACTCTGACTATCTTTTTATTGCTTGGTTGTACGCACACTTCCCTTAGGGATTCTCATTGCTCAATATCCCTCTTTTAACCCACACAGGATGTACTCTTCATATGATATCAATACCCAGCATTTCGGACTTTTCACAATGAGATTCGCCCATCTGTTGCGATCCCTAAACAATTCCTTGTAAGCCTTTGTCAGGACTTGTAACATGATTCAGTTGGATATCCAAGATCTTTTCTAACCCATTCATATGTATTGAATCGTATTGTGTAGTTGTACAAGGGAGCTCATTTCCAATTTTTCTAACTGCTTTGCAGTCGCAACACAGTCACATTCCAGTTTTCATTGTAACACCGGGTAGGGTATCTTCCAATTTCTACCCAATCACCTCTGTCCTCGGTTTCAACTCAGTGTTTAGTGTCCGCTCACCTGGTCTCTCCTTTAGTGTTTGAAAATCACAAATAAATGTTTTTAACACATATGAATGGGTTAGAGAAGATCTTGGCCAGCATACATAGGCATGTGACCGCCCGTCATCAGAACACCCTCCCAGTCCGCTTCTCTCTTCAAAATCCTCTTTACCCCTTGTAGCTAAAACGTGGATTTGGAAAAAGGAATTTATAGATATATTTTCACTACTGGACTTTGGTAAGAGCAGGTGAGTACAGACACAACAAGAATGTCAACTAAAGATGAGGTAAAAGAAAGCAAGAGACCTGAGCACAACATTGACAACTGGCTTGAGGCCTTTGTAAGAGTAACAACCATAATAATTGAGAAACATACAGCGAAGGGCCTAGCTTTGGTGAAATACAGCGAAACCATCCACAAAGAATTCAGAAGGAATGAGGTCTGGGCTGGCTCTCATATGATGGGGTTTTAGGCAAATGGAATTACAGCCTGAGCCTGATATTTCCTGGGACCAAAGGATTTGTGAGTCCTGGTGCAAATTAATGTGGGGAAGGAACAACCAGATCGGGACCCAGCCAGTGTCACGACCCGTGACCCAGAACCCCACTGGCATGGTCACATGCCAGGTATGGTTAGGGCTCAGGGTTCATTTGGGGCCCCAAGGGCCTTGCATTGTCACCAGAGACTCTCCTGGAGACTACTTTACCTGGACTTGAAGGGACTACTTTTCATATGGAGGCCTGCAGCCAACATGGAGGCACCCACACAGTCTAGTTCCTAAGAACCTGACTGTGCGGTGCAGTGTGTTAGGGTGTGGGAGCCTGGACTACTTTACCTGGACTACTTTACAGGGTAGGCTATATAAACCACACCCAAGCTAAAGAACGTGCTTCGTGTTATTCTGCAGTCAGCAGCGTAACGCTGACTGTGTTCAGAGACCAGCACCCGGCGTTCCTGGAATCGCAGACCTGCAGAGGAGACAAAAGAACATTATTAGCAGTTCCAGCTTACCTGCAGTCTTCCATCATTTGATCCCAGCTGCTTGCAGTCTACCATCCCATTGGCAGCATCTTCAGGACATCACGCTCGCACCGGAACGAAGCACCTGGGGAGGAGAGAAAAAGGGACAATGTTAAACAGGTTACTCACGGCAAGCTCAGCAGTAACCAAAATCTCCTCACCTGGCTGGGCATATCTTGGCCGGTCCCGCTCCGGAAATCACTGCACGCCCAGAAAGACCATCGTAACCTGAAAAGGAATCAAAAATACAGGTTAGCCCAAAAAGACATTAGCACGCCGCATTTCGCGCTGAACCCTCATTTCTTCATACGCTATGCGTCCATAAATCCCGGCAGGAGCCGAACCCAAGCATCGCACCCAGCGAACCTCCGCATACCTAATGGGGAAACAATCAGGGAAAGACATTAATAGCCCGCAAGAAAGTAAAGGCCCTCAAAGACTACTATAATCAAACTTACCTCTTTAAAGACACTTCAATGGGTTGGCATCAGTGAAGTTAACTCGGTCGCTTCTGCCCGCAGAAACTACGCGCCCCTGCACAGAAAGCAGCACAGAGAGTACGCCAGACATCATAAAAAGGTGAGAGGGGGGGCCTTCAGGTCGAGTCCAAGGGGCTGGTGGGAGGAAACGAAATCTGAACCTAAGCTCAGTCCTCCTGTGTTTTCAGGCCCACCTGCCATAGAGGACATCATCCCGAATTGAGTACATCTGGGGGAAATCCAGCAACCAGGGCATACAGGCGTCCCCGTGGATATCAGGTGAGCGTAACAGAATGCAAAGCCTCATAATAAAATCCACCTGGGCGCTATGGAGACCTCAGAAATGGACCAACTTGCCCAGTTATTAGAGCAATTATGCGCCGAAGTGCATTTGGTTAGGCAAGAGCCTAATGCTCTGCGAAGGAATCTTGTCGTCACCAAGGATCGCACTGAAGAACTCAGCAGGTAACTACTGCAATCACAGGCCGGGCAAGCTCCATTACCAGAAACAACTACACCGGCACAGGCAACCACGTCGTCTACCGCTCCAGTGCAAATACATTTACCCGGACCAATGCCCTTAGCACCGCCAGAAAGGTTTTCAGGAGATCCAAGAAAATATGCCGCTTTCATGAATCATTGTCGCCTTCATTTCCTCTGCAGACCGGCTGCATTCCCTAACGATCAAACACATGTTGCATTTATTTTATCATATCTAAGTGGTAGTGCAGCAGACTGGTCAATGCCGCTTGTGAGCTATGATGATCCGTTACTATGTGACTTTGGGGGCTTCAAAAGAGAAATGGAAAAAACTCTTTGCCCGACACACCCATGAACAAGCTGTAGACAATGAACTCTTGTCACTCCGGCAGGGGAATCAGGTCTTGCTAACATACATAGCAACCTTCAATAGGTTGGTGGCCGAAACCAGGTGGCCTGAAGACAAGAGAACCACATTGTTTAACTGATGCCTTCGAGGGGAATTAAAGGACGTCTTGGGTCAGGTAGTTGATCCACCTAGAGACTGTGGTGAATTAATCAATCTGGTGGTGCAATTAGATCATCGATTACAAGATCGGAAAGTGGATCGGTCCAAATCCGACACACGGGCCGTGTATCTACGAACCAAAGAGGCTACTCCGCGCACGTCAGAGAATACCACAGAGCCAATGCAAATTGGAGGCATATGACCACCGTTAACAAAAGCCGAAAGAGACAAGAGAAGGCAAGAGCAGTTATGTTTGTAATGCGGACTATCGGGGCACTTCTTAAAAGACTGTCCAATAAAACCTCCTAAGCGAATTGTAGGAGCTACAGAAAAGGATGAGAGTAAGGAGTCGGAAAACTGTCTAGCTCGACAAAAGTAGAGGTCAGTTTGTCAAGTGAGAAGAATGAGCAACCGACCTCACATTTTGCAATACCAGTAACCCTAATCAATCACCAACAACCTTCAAGGATGCATTCGTTGAAGCTTACATAGACAGCAGGGCAGTTGGGAATTATATTGATCAAGATCTGGCCGCACGGATGAGGCTTCCCTTAAGTTTTAAGCCAAACACAGAAAAGGTGACCACAGTAGATGGGACTGAAATTGCTTCTTGACCAGTAACCCAATGTACGGTCAGGAATAACCCTGCTGTGCCAGGATGGACACCGGGAATCGATTTCCTTCGATCGCATCAAGGCGCCTCAGTTTCAGCTAATTTTAGGGATGCCATGGTTAGTTGCTCATAACCCTCGTATAAATTGGCGTGCAAGAAAACTGACTTTTCCTCATGATTGTGCCTCCACCTGCTATCTCCAAGAAAATGAGTCCGGTTTCAAGGTTTCTATGAGTCCAAGAGTCTGTATAGTTACACTTGGCGCAACCAGTACTCTCAATGAAGAATATCAAGATTTCCAGGATGTGTTCCAGAAGGAACAAGCTAATACGCTACAACTGCACAGGTCCTACTACTGTCAGATTGATCTCATACCTGGTGCACAGATCCCTTGTGGTAGAATCTACGCGCTCACTGTGAAAGGGACACCTAGGGGTCCCTTACGTCTATGGAAACAAGGCGAGTCACCACACACGATATATACGCCAGACACGAGGTTGTATTCCAAAAGCTAGGGTTTATTGCAAAGCAAAAGTCTCAGTTGGCCAACTCGGTCTCACACCCCGAGTCGTGTATCTCTATACCTCGAGGGACACAAGAGAGTGAATTACGTACATCAGTTACTTATATACAGAATGCATATGAAACAATCAGCTATGAGATGTTTAACACCCCGCCTTTATTGGGTTTCTTTGAACTTGGTGTGATGATGGACATTTTCAACAACTATGACACCTTCAAACATCTATTCTAGTAACAATTAACGATTTGTGAGTGCGGAGGCATCTTGCAGTTGTTGAACAGAACACAGCGCTTCTGTTCTTGGAAGCGAGCTACATACTGGGGGAGAGTTGCATTCCAGACCATGCTATCTATGAGGTGCTATTTGTGTCCTGGGAGCCGACACGCTCTAACGGGGCTCAGCAAAGGGGGGCCGTAAGAAGATCATAATTCAAGCCTTTAGCTGCTTTATTCAAACATATTCTACCATATAATGAGACTGCCTGGCAGCTGCAAAATGATTAAATGCCCTGCAGCTCTGCATCAAGGCTACATTTGGGAGGGAGCCGGGCATTCTTCCTGGCGCTGCCTACGTTGTGTTTCAACAAACTCTTGTTATCCTCGCGGTCCTGCGGCCTTGTCCTTTTACGTGCAGACAACAATGTTTTACAGTCGAGCATTGTAGGCAGAAAAATGTAGTGCAAAGCAATAAGAACAGAAAGCAATGAGCAATGGTTAGAATACAAAATGGTGATTCTTGTTACATCAAAATGGCCGTTCATTGGCAAACTCGGAAACCTATATTCTGTCACATCGTGCATGAGATGGTTGGCCCACGGCCATCAAAATACGTTTGCGGTCACACAGTAGAGTTATCCATTTTTCTAGAGTGACAACTGAATCAGAAAACCAGCATCTAAAGTCCTATCTGGACCAGTACTTGGGAAATGGATTCATTCGCCGTTCTAAATCTCGGGCAGCAAAGGCACAATCCTCGCGCCAATTATGATGGTCCCTTTTCTTCGCCGAATATGACTATCTAATCACTTATCGGCCAGGCTTAAGAAATGGGAAAGCTGACGCACTATCTCGCATGGGCATCGATGAAAAAGAATATGCAACTCCAGATCCAGTGGCCATTATACCTGAGGACAAGCTTTTAGGCCTCACCACAGCTTTAACACAAACTGAACTTAGAAATGCGATCTAAAAGGAAATAACCCCAAGTTAGTTACTGGAATGGCATACCAAAGGAAAACAATACGTTGTCAAAAATCAACTGCCATATTTTGGCGAACGCCTGTACGTGCCTAAGACCGGGCTACAACAACAAATCATTTCAGAATATCACAACTCTTTGATGGAAGGTCATCCCGGAATCGCCAAAACCTTAGCCAAAGTAAAATGCAATTATTGGTGGCCCACTTGGCGTCAAGACGTCATCCCATACGTTCAGTCATGTGGATTGTGTGCACAAAACAAGTCATTGAAGCAAAGACCAGCTGGCCTCCTGCAACCATTAGAAATACCTCTGGCACCATGGCACACACTCTCTCTCGATATCATTACTGGTTTACCTCCCAGCCAAGGGTTCAATACCATTTTAGTTGTAGTGGACCTATTTTCTAAAATGGCACACTTTATCCCTTTCAAAGGCCTTCCAGGTGCTTCCCAGCTAGCAAAGGTGTTTTTAGAAAACATTATCAAACTGCATGGATTCCCTTCAGTCCTGGTCTCTGATCGAGGGAGCCAATTTGTATCAAACTTCTGGAAAAAGTGCTGCGCTATAGCTCACATCGACATACGGCTATCCACCAGCCATCACCCCCAAATGGATGGTCAAACAGAGAGGACCAACCAGACTCTCTAACAATACCTGCGATGCATGCTGCATCAAGTTGAGGGAACCTGGAGAGATCTATTATGGATAGCCGAATATGCTTATAACAATTCTGTACATTCCAGTACTGAGCAAACACCCTTTTTCATCCTCTACGGCAGACATCCACATACTTCCGAACTTGACAGCCCTCCCACCCTCGAAATGCCGGCTGTAAAGACACTTCATGCAAACATCACGCAGGCCTTTAAAAGGGCAACAGAAATATGAATCCAAGCCAAAAGTAAGCAAAAAAGGTTTGCAGACCAACATCGAAAAAAGGCTCCTGACTATTAGATAGGAGACAAAGTTTGGCTAGCAACAAAGTACATACCACTAAAGGGAACCCAAAGTTTTCGTCGTCGCTATTTGGGGCCATATCCTGTTCAAGCCATCATCATCCCGGCAGCAGTTAAACTAACATTGCCAGCTAACATGCAAATTCATCCAGTGTTCCACGTCTCACTGCTAAAACCAGTACAACCCGGTACACGAGTTAAACCACCACCTGAACCGATCATGATCGATGGAGAACCCAAATACGAAGTGAAAGAAATCCTAGACTCTAAATATATCAGATCCAAACTACACTATCTAGTTGATTGAAGACAGATCATGGGAACCTAGTGAGAACATTGATGCACCACGTCTAATTAGAACATTTCATCTGAACTTTCCAGACAAGCCTGGACCAGGCAGGAGAATCACCTTAGGAGGGGCCTTGGGGGGAGTGCTGTCATGACCTGTGACCCAGAACCCCACTGGCATGGTCACATGCCAGGTAGGGTTAGGGCTCGGGGTTCATTTGGGGCACCAAGGGCCTTGCATTGTCACCGGAGACTCTCCTGGAATCGGTCCTGGCGCCTTTGGTGCAAGGCTCATATTTGGAATGGGACTTGAAGGGACTACTTTTCATATGGAGGCCTGCAGCCAACATGGAGGCACCCACACAGTCTAGTTCCTAAGAACCAGACTGTGCGGTGCAGTGTTTTAGGGTGTGGGAGCCTGGACTACTTTACCTGGACTACTTTACAGGGTAGGCTATATAAACCACACCCAAGCTAAAGAACGTGCTTTGTGTTATTCTGCAGCCAGCAGCGTAATGCTGACTGTGTTCAGAGACCAGCACCCGGCGTTCCTGGAATCACAGACCTGCAGAGGACACAAAAGAACATTATTAGCAGTTCCAGCTTACCTGCAGTCTTCCATCATTCGATACCAGCTGCTTGCAGTCTTCCATCCCATTGGCAGCATCTTCAGGACATCACGCTCGCACCGGAACGAAGCACCTGGGGAGGCGAGAAAAAGGGACAATGTTAAACAGGTTACTCACGGCAAGCTCAGCAGTAACCAAAATCTCCTCACCTGGCTGGGCATATCTTGGCCGGTCCCGCTCCGGAAATCACTGCACGCCCGGAAAGACCATCGTAACCTGAAAAGGAATCAAAAATACAGGTTAGCCCAAAAAGACATTAGCACGCCGCATTTCGCGCTGAACCTACCTTTCTTCATACGCTCCACGTGCATAAATCCTGGCAGGAGCCGAACCCAAGCAGTGCACCCAGCGAACCTCTGCATACCTAAGGGGGAAACAATCAGGGAAAGACATTAATAGCCCGCAAGAAAATAAAGGCCCTCAAAGACTACTATAATCAAACTTACCTCTTTAAAGACACTTCAATGGGTAGGCATCAGTGAAGTTAACTCGCCTCAACCCGCAGAAACTATGCACCCCTGCACAGAAAGCAGGATGGAGAGCACGCCAGAAATCATAACAAGGTGAGGAAGGGGGGCCTTCAGGTCGAGTCCAAGGGGCTGGTGGGAGGAAACAAAATCTGAACCTAAGCCCAGTCCTCCTGTGTTTTCAGGCCCATCTGCCATAGAAGACATCATCCCGAATTGAGTACATCTGGGGGAAATCCGGCAACCAGGTCATACAGGCATCCCCGTGGATATCAGGTGAGCGTAACAGCCAGCCAGGAGCTAAAGCAAAGGTTTGCCAATTATCTAGAGGGAAGTGCACACTAGAAAGTAGAAAGATTTTTCTGGTTCCGGAAGGAACAGTCAAACTCCTTTCAGGCAGGAACATGGTCAGCAGAGGTTGAGGTTTTGGGGCATGCTGGAAAGCAACAGCTGTTTGCTGCTTCTACAATTGGGGGGGCATGCTCATGACGACACCCCTGTAAGTTCAGCATTGTGTGCTCCTCATGTGGTGCAGCACAATCCTTGACATCTTGCAGAAAGGGCCCGTGCATAAATAATCCTGGGTGCCCAGCTTCAAAACAATAGTGACCAATTTTTTTGCAAGGGTCTGTCCCCCATTAACATGCACACATTGACTCAGTGGTGCAAAAATTATCCCCAGAAGGGGGGAAAAGATGTTTTTGTATGATTGTAGCTTAAGATTTAGGATTCCATAAGCTCGCCCACTACTACAGAGATGTGCCGTAACTTGAAGTCTTGCAGGGAATTGCCAAATATTGTAGCAGAATAAATTGAAAAAGAAAGGCAACTTGACCGCACTCGTGGCACTTTCAGTTTGCTGCAATGGACAACCTGATTATATTACCCGTAGTAGTACCCAAACAAGAGCAGGGGAAATACAGGCTTATCCATCATCTGTCTTACCCCAAGGGTGACTCTGTTAATGACTCGTTGGATGAAGAGCATTGTTCAGTGTCATGTGCTTCTTTTGATGAGGCAGTTGAGCTAGTCAGAAAGGCAGGTAAGGGTGCTCTTTTGTCAAAAGTGGATATTCAATCAACATTCAGGCTCCTCCCAATTCATCCTGATAGTTTTCATGTGATGGGTTTCCAATTTGAGGGTGACATCTACTTTGACTGATGTTTGCTCATCCTCTGACAAACTGGCCTGCTGCCTGCTCCAGAGGCAATACGTCTCTCTATCCACTCCAAGAAGTGGGCTCACATCCAGGCTCATGTCTCTGGAGCCTCTAACAATAAGGCTGAACTCTTAAAAATCTGCAAGGAACAAGTCAATCCATCTGCAGTCTTCACCTCACCTCTTCCTTCGCTGGCCCTCTGTACTGCGCTAACCACCAATTTCCCCACTAAAACCCAGGACATTCTGACCTCTCTTTCTTCTTCCCCCTCCTCCATTCCTCCCCTTCCCCCTGCCTCCCTTGGCCTCTCTACCACCCCCTCCCACTCTCTCCACCTACTTACCAATCACAACGGATGAGATTTCTCGAGTGATCCGCTCTATGAAGGTTTCATCCAGACAGGTGTCTTCCTGCTCTTCCAGAACTATTAAGTACAACCTCTCCTCTCTCGCTCTGGCTCTTGCTGACTTTTGCAACCACTCCCTAGCATATGGATCTTCTCATCTTCTCTCGAACACTCCCTTGTGCACCCCCTCCTAAAAAAGCCTTCAGCCGACCCCTTTTGTCCGGCCAACTACCGCCCTATTTCTACTAGACCCTTCATGGGAAACTCTTGTAGAAGTTGGTCTTCCCCTAACTGACCCAACACACCGAGCTTGTTGGTTGTTTGCAAGACCATCATCCAGAGGCACAGAAACTGCTCTCTTGAACACTTTTGAAGAACTGTTTGCAAATCTTGACTCTAATGCTCCTGCTGTTCTCATTCTCTTTGACCTATCTTTCGCATTTGACATGGTCAACCATTCTTTCCTCATACAGCGGCTCCATGATACTCTTGGTATCTCAGACTGAGCACTGGATTGGTTGATTTCCTTCCTCATGGACTGCCCTTCCTAGGGGCTCCTGGGCCCTTCTCTTCCTCCACTACTCCACTACTCTCTCTACATGTGGTGTTCCCCAGGGATCTATCCTCTTGCCTTGGTGTTTCAACATCTTCCTTGCACCTCTTGCTCCCCTCATCTCTGCCTTCTCTCCTTTCTTCCAGTGTTAAGCAGATGACAAACAACTCCCCTTCAAGCTCCTCTCGTCCTCGTCCTCTTCCTCCTTTATCATCCTGATTCCTTTTCTGCTATTCAGTCTTGGTGCACCTCCAGTGATCTCTGTCTTAATGACAGTTAAAACAAAGATCCTTCCTTCCTATCAGGACACCTTCTCCCCATTTGTCTCCTGCACTCTGGTCTTCACCTCCCTCTCCTTCCACAGACGTCAGAAACCTTGGGGTCATCTTCGACTCATTACTCTCCTTTACTCCACACATATTTGAAGAGAGGGTCCCCAGAATTGCCATTGTGTCCCCTATGTGCCTGTCAGCCTGAAAGATGAGAAATGAGAGATGCCAGACACTATATGGCCAACCCCCAGGTGGACTAATCTATTGGAACAGATATTCTCTTAGACAACTGTTCCAACCCTATCCAGCCAATGTCTTTGCGGATACAGTTGCCTCATCACTGGACCAGATTGACTGATAAATGTCCAGCTATGCTGACGTCATTAGCGACAACCTGACATAGCAGCGTTAGTCATGAAGAAAACTCGCATCCCTGCACGAAAATAGGCAGACTCACACATGCATACACGAAGAACATGCACACACCGTCCTGCAGATAGAGGACAGATAGATATACATACAGTCAGAATCCTTTCCTTTCATCATCCAAAGACAGAAAAGCAAGGAAGCAAAATTCACACAGAGCAAGCTTGTAACTGCTTTATTGCAAATAACCATATGAGCTACAGGAACATATAAGTAACCTGGAAGGGCTCGAGTACTACTAATCTCTGAAGAAAATAATAGAATATACAGGGAAACCATAGAATGACTGTAGTGAATTTACATGAAGCCACAGGCGTAAAAACTGTGAAGGAGTTATGCAAATTCTACTGCATGAAGCACAGAGTCAGTGCTCGCAGCTACGGACAAATTCAGGTGGACAAATCCTGGCTCCTGGGGCAGCTCAGTTTTGCAGTCCTCACCCACGTTACCTCAGCCTAGCCAAACAATGGCCATTTACCCGCAGATGGAAGAGGAGCTGTTCCCAATGAAGCAGATACATGTGTTGCCCACCGAACATTGCAAACTGCAGTCACTCTTGCAGGCTAGTTAGCTATATCAGTGGCAACAATGGGAGCACACAGTCTTTCTCATTACCTTGAAAAGGTACACAGAACAGGGTCCTAGGACAGCGGAGAGCCGCTCCAGCCAATCAAGACGCTCAACTCCTGGCGTGGTGTGCAAGGATGCAAAGGCAAATGGTAGTGCTGCAACCCTGCAAGAATGTAATAGATTGTTTTTGGGGATGTCTCAGGCGAACTCACCTGACATGGGAAGACCAATAGAACAACCCATATAGGGAATCTCTATAGGTTTTATTACTCGAGCTACCCAATCGATTTGGTTCTTAGGTTTTTTTGGGAATGATTGGGGATTTTGTATGTCACTACGGGATAAAAGGTTGTGAAATGAGCTCAGGAGCTGTGATGGCTGCAGATCCTATTATTTCCTGTATGATCCCTTTCTGTTTATAAAATAAAGGACAGTTGTAACTTGCCCCTTGGCTGAGTCCTACGCCATTGCCAGGGGAGGGTTTGATGGCCCTTGGGTACACTGCTAAACTGTGATTTTGTGTAACGAAGCCCCGGTCCTCTGGTATATCTTACACTTTTGACCTTGCCAAGTAGGCCCACTTTGAACTTCAATTTTTAACTTTACCTCCTTAGTTACTTTCTGCCTTTCCTCACCTTCCCCCAGAAGCTCAATGTCTCTGGATCTCTGGTCCTCTCCAGGCTAGACTACTGAAACAGCCTCTTCCTCAATATGCCTCTTTCTTTGCTCCATCCTCTTCAACTAATCCAGAATAGGGCTTCAAGTCTTATCCTTGGCCTCAAGCCCTTGTACCATATCGCTCTGACTCTAAAATCTATCCACTGGATCCCAGGTGCTGAAAGGATCAAATTCAAGACCCTTTCAATCATCCACAAGGCTGTCTGGGGCCTGGAACCACACTACCTGCAACTCTTTCTCACTAAAACCTCTCCTTCCAGATCCCTTCAATCTTCTGGTGTCCAATTCTCTGCTGATCAAATGCTTCTCCAAGTAGAGAGCTGGGGCAGCCTCCCTCTCTCCCTCCATCTTGAACCAGACCACCTAATGTTCTGCAATCAACTGAAGACCGTTCTCTTCTCCTCCTTCCCTCTCCCCCTCCCTTGCTAACCATCCCCTCTGTCACTGAGATTGGTGGCCTGGTCCTTCAAGAGTCCTTCAAGAGTCCCTGCACTGCCCTCTAGGCCCACACCCACCTGGTGGGTGGTTTACCTCTGTTCTGCCCTTACCTGTTGGGCATTAGACCTCCCGCTTCACCTGGGATGTCTCTACCCATGCACTTACCTGTTGCCACCCCAACGGGCACCTCTAGCACTCACTCCCATAGGGGACCCTAATAGAACCTACTCCCACACATCCCCCCACTTTTTCTTTCACCATACTTGCACGCTCTGACTTTCACAAGGCCTAGAAGGATCACTGTCCGTTTCTATGTATTCCCTTGTTCCCTTCCCCTTGTGCCCTGTGGCCCTTTGACAGACTCTTTTGTTGCATAAGTGCCTTATAAATACCCAATAAATAAAAATAAATTAATAAAATATGCCTTTGGGTGTTTTGGCTCTTTGAGAAATTCAACTTCTTCTTCTGGAATGGGTCGTGCAGGAGACTGAACCACAGGGGGAATTCATTATTTAGATGATTACCTCTTAGTGGGTAAAAGGGGAAGAAATGAGCACACCAACGCTCTTCTGGATGTTCAAAGGCTCTGTGGCAGGTCTGACATTTTTGGATATCGAAATTGATAGTTTGCATGGCCTATAAAACTCCTGGCAGATAAAGTAGAATCATTTGCAAAGGAGATCGGACAGGTCTTGAGCAGGGAGAAGACAACATTGGGGATCATTCAGGAACTTCTAGGCAAACTCAACTTTGCGGCTATGATTATGCCCACAGGTCAGGTTTTTGCAAGGCGTGTTAGCACGGGCCACATATGGCACAATGGAGAAACACCATTTTTACCATTTACATGCTGGCCGGAAGGATGACCTGCGCATGTGGTTTGACTTCCTCGATCATTCAATGGTGCATTATCTTGTCAGGCTCCCAGGGTCACCAAAAGAGAACTTCAATTGTTCACAGATGCAGCAGGTAGCACATGGTTTGGTGCTATTCGTGGCTCACCCTGGTGTGCATCAGCATGGCCAAACCTCTGGCCGAAGGGGATGTCATCTACAGAACATAATGGTCTTATAACTGTTTCCAATATTTGTGGCCCTACACCTGTAGCCCCATGTATTTACTGACAGAAAAATATTGTTCTGGTCTGATAACTTGTCTGTAGTACAGGCCATTAATTCACAGTCAGCGAGCTGCCCAATAGCTCTAGCTTTATTGAGGCAATTGGGTAAGAGTTGTTTATTAGGAAATGTCGAATTTAGGCCAAGGAATACTACAGGTGTTCAGAGCCCAGCAGTTGTTCCGCTGTCTTCATTTCAGATGGAAAATGCCAGGCAGCATTGCGGCAAGCGGATCCTGTGGGTCCTTTCAGAGTGAGCTATGGGCTTGGTGTGGTGGACTCAAGGATCCAGGCATTAGCCGAAGTTTCAATCACCCCAGCCACAGGGATTATATACCAGGAGAGCTATGTTACTTTCCTGGAATTTGTAAGGTCACCAGATAAGTGCAGGTGCAATGGACTGGCAGGTGCAATTTAGAGATTTCTATTATGGTCATGGGATCATGGCAATTTCAGATCATGGGTGTCGGGTCATTTGGCAGCATTGGCCTTTTATGCAAAATTGGTGAGGGTGCAAGGCCCACAAAGGATTTTCCCATTGGAGCAGAACTTGAAGGATGGGTTTGGGTTATACCCAGACAGTCCAATCACAGACATCTCATCAAATTCAACACGGTGAAGGTGCTCCTGGGAAGCTTAAAATCAGTATGTAGTTCTGCATGTGAGACTGTGTTGTTTTCTGCAGCATTCTCTGCTGCCTTTGTTGGGGCCCTCCGAACCAGTGAGCTTTGAAACAATTCAAAAGTAGACCACAGTTGCATGGCACTCATATGGGGTGATGTCAGAGTTCGCGCCACTCATGCCAAGAACACTGTGAGGCGGTCCAGGACCGACCAAGGTTGGAAAGGAACAACACTACACTTAGACTCCCAAGGGGACAATGGTTATTGCCCATTGAGAAAGCTGGCCCACTTCATGCAGATTCAACCAGAGGGGGCGGGCTCTCTGATCCAACAACTGCATGGGCTCCCTCTAATCCTCTGAAAGTTGCTAGCCTCTCCTTTGTCAGCGGCAGGATTGGTGTAAAAAGAGTTTGCACCCCACTCCTTCAGAATAGGGGCAGCAACTACAGCGTATTTGGGTGGTTTGCCTGAACAGCACATACAATAGATTGGTAGCTGGAAATCATATAGCTAAACATTACAGATCTGTCCAGATATGATCTGCAAGCCTGATTTACATTGAAGAATTGATCCTCAGTTGACGGCTATGATTGCTGATACATTGGTAGTGCCCTTCATCAAATGTATTTTTTTTAAAAGGAAATGTTTTAAATTGATTTATAGTGTGATAATCAGCGGTGTGATTAAAGTAATATGACTGGAACTGAAGGTTGCCCCCTCTATTTTTTCCTCAGAAATGACACGTGTTTGAGTGATTGGACACTCCACCTTGTTAGAGCAGCACAGCAATCTATGAAGTGTCCTGAAGGTCCAAGCCTCAGTGTCAAGGAAACAAAGATTAGATGGTGGGGCGGCCCTGGCATGAAATGGGATGCATTATTGAGGGCAGTGAGTTCAAGGCTGGCATGACATTGTTGTAATCCACCTGAGGGCTAGCGACCTGACAGATCTTGGCCCACTACGCCAAAAAGGAAAACGTACTCTAATGTCACTAGCCTCTATCCTGGGGAAGACTGATTTAATTTGTTCTGAAATCTCACCCAGGGTAGTGTGGAAGGGGGACAGGTCACACATGCAGTTGATCTCTCCAGGCATCATTTCAACATGGCCTTGGAAGAATACACCAAGGGTCTAGGTCTGGGGTTTATTGACCAATGGTGTTCAACTATCTGATTCTAACTGTTCTTGTTGAACATAAGGGGAGCACTGGAGATTTTTTGGTGCAAATAGGTGCTGGGAACATTTCGCAGGTGGGGTCGCTCTTAGTCATCAGTTTGAGTCACAAAATCCTTGACGGAGGTGCACGGCGAGCCAAAGCACAAAGCAGATAATATAAAAAATGCTAGGTTGCTGTATTCCCATACCCTGGTGCCACAACCATTCTAGAAAGCTACTGCACTCCAGCGGAGGTAGTCCAAAAGCACTGACTGACAAATGAGTCAGGCCCGGGCAGAAAAATAATTTTGCACTGGAAGTAATCAATGATACTGACACAGAAAAAACATGCCAGTAAGTGAGACATTTCACCTGGAATCAATTACTATTGTCAATGTGGTTAATTAACTTGACTCTAGAATTCTTGTCGCTGACTATGGCCTGATATCCTAAAAAATGACTGTCTGAAATTGATAAAGTCTGCACCCTTGTAATATACCATCACCATTGTGTCGCTATTATTCACAATGTTTGAGGGTGGAATGTTATTCTTGGGGTTCTCACCGCTTTGTCTCTCCTAACTAAAACAATGCTTTTCCAGAAAGGATCTGGTTGCTCTACACGTGATGTTAATCCCGTATCTTGTGCATCTTCCGAGAAATGTACAGGCTCAACCTGGAAACCCATGTCCCTTTTCAGGCCTGACGTCCAGTCCTTTCGATATAGTTCATATGGTATACACATTGGAAACCTTAGTGCTTCAGCACACGTGCACTACAGACCTGCCTCTTTTCATAGGTCACAAAACCAGCTGTTTGTAGACCATTGATGTGGTGTCATCTGCTACCGCACGGGAAACAAATGTGTTATTCTTCATTCTAGAAAAGGAAGCTTCCAGTGTTCCTTCCCTTCACAACTTCGACTGGTGCGCATGCGCAACCACCCTCTGCACTAGCAGATGTCTTGTAGGCTGCAACGACATTTTGCACAGCTACCATTCTCATCCATAGACTCCTTGTATATAGCCTCTGTATATAAGGTTGTTTTATCTTGCAATTCTTAACGTTTGTCCTCAAAAGACTTTAGCCTGATCAACTGAAAGTGTGCGTGAAGGTACATGGTTTTTTAAAGAAACATTTCAATTATTTTCCTGTGGCATTTGATCGTTTTTGTGAATGTTCAAGTGAAAGAAAACACATACCCCATAAGCAAGGACAGCAGAATAAAAAATAAAAAAACACTCTTTGTTGATAATGTATATCCAATCTGTCTCAACTGAGGTTGCAAGCAAGGGATTGCATCCTTTCAGCTTTCATCTAACCTAAGCCCTCCAATGACAAGCTCTAAATCTGCCTTGAAGTGTAGCGTTTGGCCTAGAAATACTGGAAGAGCATGCTGTTCGGCGGTCCGCAGTCCGGAGGCTTTTCAAAGATAGATTAAACAGACATCCAATTGAACAGAGCAATACTAGCATTGTAAATACCATTTCCTGCAATCATTCAGAAGGAAGAGTCATGGGAAGAAGCCCTCTCCTCATGTCGGAAGATGATCGACGATGAAGATGATATCTTAACACACACGGAAGCAGGCTTTCAATGTACTGTGCACATCCGTCTTCTGGCTGCTGCAGGCTTTACTGTGAAATAACCATACTTTTCTGGGAAGGATATTTCGCAAAGCTGTAACTCGTCTGAAGACATGGGTTCTAAATGAACATAATTAGCCAGTGCTGCCTTTAAAATCATACCAGGTGTATTGCAAGCAAGATCATTGGATAAACGCCTTTTCTGTAATTTAGGTACAACAGAAATATTCTGAAAGGTAATATGATCTTCCACTGTGCTATTTGCAAAGATTGTTCAGAGCAGAAGAAACATGTGAACAAATAGTGCAAGCACGCAGAGTTTAACAGTGCACTGGCCTAGTCGTAGCTTTAAGTATTCAATGACAAATGTAACGATATTTTCGTAATTTCATATATGATGTCATTTTAAACACAAACCAAATCCACTACAGTATGCAGAAGGAAAGGTGGGCCAAATTTTTTTCTTTTGGAAATTTCCCCAAAACCATATTGGCCCAATTCAAAAAGAAGCCATAGAACAGTTAGTTGGCATCTGTGTTTGTCAAACCTATGCAATTTGATCAAAATGACTTCCAGTTTGAATAAGGCCAAATTTGGAATGGGAAAATACATGCTGTTTTAGTTCTATGGAAACGCTGTGTTGCTCGTGCGGAGGCAATGTAAACTAAGCATTGGACAACAAAATATTTGTGTATAAACCAAACCACCCGAATTTTAGATACTTTTACTGAATAAGAGTTCCCTGAACTTTGTTGGTGGTACGTGCTGTCAAAACTAACCCTTTGTGAATACATTTGACCAAACCTTTGAACCACCAAAATGTGCACTGTTTTCAGCTGCTTCAGGTTCAGCTGCATTATTTTTAAGAGAGTTGTGTAACAGATTCGGGTTAAGCTTATGAAAGTGTATACCGTAAATATTGGGTTGAAGAGGTCAGACCTTTTGCTTGTCAGCACATGTTTAAAGCAAGTCAAGTTTAAAGTTAACGGAATATGCCAGAAGTTCAGGACCGTTCCTGCCACTGGGCCCACAGAAAGCAAAGTATCTAAATTGCTATTGACGTTCACCGCAGTTATTTTTTAATGAGGAAACTGACATTAACTATTGTTTTGCAGCTGAACAAATATTATAATCATGGAAAGAAAAACAGAATGTATCTCATTACGATTTTGTTAATGCAGAAAAAATGTGTCTGTAGTTTAATTACCCTCACTTTTTTGCATGGTGACGGAAATACCCAAATTTTGACCACACAACTCAATTCTGTGTTTGACATTAAAGTGGACGATTTACTTCTCGCCTCATGCTGGGGGTAAATCCTCATATTTTAGGCCAAAAATAATAGGAATTACCATGGTAAAATAGGGGATTAACACTGCCGTACCACCACATGTAATCCCATGTCAAATACATGGGACCAATTGGCAGTAAATGTAATTGATGTTGGCAGTAATTAAGCAGATGTACCACCTAATTAACACCACATTCATACTTAAGCCCAACAAGCAAAATTCAAAGAAAGTGATGCAAAGTAAAAATGCAAAGAAGATGCATTTTTTCTTTGCATAACTTTTAGAAATGTACAGATCAACATATTCACAAAGGTAGTCTTCTCATTTCCAGGTGGCTGTTCTGCAACACAAATGAACCACTCTCCAACCCTTTTACATAAATGATGGTTATGATCCTGTTTGGCACTCCATGAACCAATAGGCAATATTGCAATTCTCCCTGATTCAAATGGTATTCCTTTAAGAAATGTCAGAGTCATCATGAATGCTTGACATGTGACTGACTCTACCTCAGTCCTACTGGCCTTTCTGAGGTCATTGACCATCAGCCATGGAACCTCCCTATTGTTAAACAAATAGTCTCAGTAATCCTCATGGAAGCAAACTCAGCAGGATACACCCCAATGGACAGGCTCTACAGGCTTTTTAGGGGTCTATCTCTTTTCTGGATTCCCTATATCTATTACTCTTATGTAAACAAATATGTTCTGAGTAGAGTGTTGAGGCCTACAAATAACAATGCTGTACTGCTACCAGTGTCCAAGCTAATTAGACAAGCATGGTGATCCTTTGACGTGTTAGGCCATAAGCACTGCAACAGCCTCCTCTCGACTTATTTATTTATTTATTTTTTTATTTCTTTTGATCAAATTAGATCTTTACAAAAAAAAAACAACGCAACGTATTGCCAATTTTAAATCAACATTGAATTTACAGTTCTTTTTTGCAGTTCTACCAATCAGAAGACATATCTTTAAAAGAAAGAGAGACAACAAACAAAAGAAAAAGAAAACCTTAATTTCCCTGAAAAACCTGCACCTCCTCCTCAGTTATTAAATTCTACAACTAATTGAACCAATTTTCCTTAAAAAACATTAATCCCAGTCTGCCAAACGCCTATTTGGATCAGATTAAGTTTTAAGAGAACCTGACCCACTGCAATCATCAAGGCAGTGTTTTGCCCCGAGATCAAACGATCAAACGATTCCAAAAGTTCTCTGAATGCAAGCACTCCAATCTATGGACAAATTTCCCAAAGTACAGGACTCTGGTTTCCCAGGTTCCTTCACATTGTCAAAGCAAATGGTGCAGGTTTTGCTTATTTTGGTTTACACATATTTCACAAAACGATATTAAATTCTGACTTTGCCTTCTGATGTTTAAGATCTCGCCTGTATAAATTAGATTTAGGCACGGCCTAAGAAAAACAGATCTTGATTCGCTGCTTGGATGTTTTAGCAGATATTTAGGCAGTTCCTCTCTACTTAAATGCAGAACACAACAACAGGAAATTCAAAAGAAATCTAAAATACTTGCTCACCAATGTCAACCCTAAACAGGAAGCCCTCCTTCCTGGCAGACTGGTTCTGATGTGCTAGCCCTGACACATGATCTTCGACACTTACCTCTACAATGATTAGAACTTTACAGACACAGCTGGTTCTAGACATTTCTGTTAACCTGAAATGGCTTCACTTTGAGCCTGAAAAAGGCTACCTTTGCCTCATATTGTTTACTAATGTCTGCAATGTTTTCAAAACTAAAACCATGTCTCTTGAGTAGCAAAGAAATAGCAAAATGTCTTTTGCCCCCTGTGTATAACTCTACCTGATCAGAATAAGTGACACTGTGGGTTTGTTACCTAAACTATTCATGTGTGTATGTTGGTTGTTTTGGTGTTATGTATATCCTCTCCCTGTTTAGTGTTGTACTGTACAATATCTGTGTCCCTGGTGATGAGAAACATGCCAAGTATTATTTAATTGAATGTCAGGCTCTCTAATTAATAGTATAAGGTCAGTGGACATCTTCTGCTGAAACAGCATGGTATAAATGTTAAGCATAACAAGACACAATACGACAAAGAGCATGCTATGTTTGTGGGCTTTGTTAAGTGAAGAATGGTCATGTTAAAGGTACTTTTAGCATGTTTGCTACCAACAAATGCCTAAATACTTGGTAACTGTTATTGGTGCATGGTATAACTCACATTAACATACCATAACATAGCATAACATGTGAGTTTCTTTCATCTGTTTCTCACTGGGAGTGAGGTCCTGTTTCCACCCTCCTGGCCTTCTGTTGTTCTCCTGCACATGTGGAGTTTGTGCCTGGCTGCTGACCATTCCATTAGGTAGGTGCACTTTCTGTGCATTACTGTACCTCCAGGGGAATTATTGAACCTGAAAAATCGAAATTGGAGAAGAAAAAAAAAAAAGACGAAATGTGCATAATATTGTTGGAAAGGGCTGTTTTATTTGGCATTTTCATCGTGCAGCCAGTTTGTGAGCTTTTTAATACCTGGAGCTGTCTTGCCATTTTGAAAGCACAAGTTTTGTCCTACTATTGCTGCTTATTTGACTGTTTTTGGCCTCTGTGGTTTTCTTTGTTGTTTAGGCAGGCTGTGCTGAACCACCTCCCCCTGTGCTGCACTTCCATTGGTTGCTGAGTGTTTTCTTCCATCCAATCAGGGACCGGCAGGCTTCACCCGGCCCTCTCAGCAAAGCCCCACTTCCAAGGCCCCTGTCTGCTCCCTGTCTGCTTCCGGAACGCTAATTGGGGTCCTCCCTGCACCTTAACCACAATGATGCTGCCACCTCACTCCTCTAAGAATTCTGGACTGCCTTGACTCTGCCACCTCCAGAACTATGGGTTAGTTCCCTCCTTATGGACTCACTCCTACCGCCTTTGACTTTTCACTGTTCTTTCTGCTTGTTACTCCCATGTTGCTGTGCAGTGCTTCCTAAACCCCTTTGCTAAAATCCGATTCCAAGATTGAAAAAGTCAAATCTTGCTGTTTTTGCTTTGCTCTTAAAAGTCAAATCTAGCTGCTTTTGCTTTGTGCTAAAAAGTCAAATCTTGCTGTTTTTGCTTTCCTCTTAAAGTCAAATCTTGCTGTTTTTGCTTTGTGCTAAAAAATCAAATATCAAATCTTGCTGTTTTTGCTTTGCTCATAGAAGTCAAATCTTGCTATTTTTGCTTTGTGCTAAAAAGACAAATCTTGCTGTTTTTGCTTTGTGCTAAAAAGTCAAATCTTGCTGTTTTTGCTTTGTGCTAAAAAGTCAAATCTTGCTGCCCATTGCGAAATTCTCTGTATTTTGCTTGTATACTGTTTCTTCTCTGTAACTTGCCAGCCCAGTGACCTCACCACTCTCTTTTGTCCCAAACCTACCTGCCTTAGCCCCCCCAGTATCACCATCCTCTCCTCACTTCCACCCCAATGGCGCTTTCTGTTTCTCCTATCTTCTCCAACTGCTTCTCCATTGACTATCCTTCCCTTCTCATTAAGTCTGGTAGGAAGAAGTTCAAAAAGGATATCTTGGCCTCTAACCCTGGTCTTCCTAAAGCCGACACTTACTCCAATGCTTCCGCCAGACAGACCCTTACCGACATCCTCTTTGTTGTTCCTTCACCAGATCTATGGCCTCCTCATATGGTCTCTGTGCTCTGCCCTAACTCCTCCTCTCCCATTAATGCTGGCACTTGCTGGGAAGTTCTCATGGCTTCCTTCGACTCCTCTAAAGTCATCATAAATGTCTACCTAAATGGCACTGTCATGTTCCAAGGCCCTCAGGCCAATCTCCTCCTCTTTGATAGGCGCTTCCCTCGCCTCATCAATTTCCTCTCATCTCCTGCTGTCCCCTCCTCTCCCCCCTTGGCTACCTTGCCCTCTCTCTCCTCCTCCTCCTCTGCCTCTCCTAGGGCTCTTTCTCCTCCGCAGAGCGTACCTCTGATCTGTACCCCTCCCCGGAAGGTCTTTAAGGCTGGCAACCTTCTTCATATTGCCACTCTCAACTCTCGCTCTGCCGTCAAACACTCCTCTGCAATCTGCCAACTCCATGAAGAACTAGACATTGATGTCCTTGGTCTTACTGAGACATGGATCACGGCCATCTCTGTCACGAGCTTTGACACTCTCCTTCCTGATGGCTGCACCTCTCAGCACCCAGATCCCCCCGGTCCGGTGGGGGGGTAGCCCTGATCTTTCCTGAGTGGATTCCTGCCTCTATCATTCCCACTCAGACCTACTCCTCTTTTGAATGCCTTGTCTGTAGGCTTTCTCTCTCGCCTACCCATTCTCTTACTGTGGTTACCACCTACTGGCCTCCTGGTCAAATCACCTCATTTCTCTCTGAGTGGGCAGACCTCTCCTCCTCCTCCCTCATGGCCTCTACCACTCAACTCCTCCTCCTCGGTGACCTAAGTATACATTTAGACTCTCCTTGCTCCTCCTCTGTACTCTTCCGTGACCTCTGCGACTCCCTCTCCCTGTCCATCCTCCCCTCTGGCCCGACTCACTCTGCAGGGCACACACTCAATGTCTTGACCTCCTCTGACCTGCCCTTCTCCATCCCTCTGACCACTCCTCTCTCCTGGAGCGATCACTCCCTCCTCTCATCTCATCTCTCCCTCTCTTCCCCCCAAGCCAAGCCTACCCCAACACTGCCACCTACCTTCTCCGATATCCGGCCCATGAAGCGTGTGTCAGTTGAGGCTTTTGCCACCACTTTCTCTCCCCCCCTCCACCTTTGGCTGTCTCACATCCTGACACAGCCCTGTCTCTGCTCTACTCTTCAATTTCTGATACGCTTGATGCTCTTGCCCCTGTCATGAGGATCCGTTTGAAGTCCAAAGCCAAGTGCAATTCCTGGTATGACTCTGACCTAGCTACACTTAAACGTAAGTTTAGGGCAGCTGAGAGGAAATGGAGAACTTCCTTTTCATCCTCTGACAAACTGGCCTGTCGCCTGCTACAAAGGCAATACCGACTCTCTGTCCTCACCAAGAAGAGAGTCCACATTCAAGCTTGCGTCTCTGCGGCATCTAACAACTCGGCCGAACTCTTTAAAATCTGCAAGGAGCCAACCCTGCTGCAGTCTCTACCCCTCCTGTTGCCTCTCAGGCTCTTTGCAATGCCCTTGCCTCTCACTTCATTTAAAAAACCCAGGATATCCTGTCCACCCTCTCCACCCACACCCCTCTTCTTCCCTCTCCATCTGTGCTTGCTGACCCTCCTTTAGCCACCCTCCCACCATCCTTCTCGTCCTTTCCTCTTTTCACCCCTGACGAAGTCACTAGACAAGTCTGATCTATGAAAGCCTCTTCAAAACAGGTTCATCCCTGTTCCTCTAACACCATCAAGGACCACATTGACACCCTCGTTCTGGCCCTTGCTGATTTTTGCAACCACTCCTTTGCCTCTGGATCCTTCCCCTCCCCTCTGAAGCACTCCTTTGTGCACCCTCTTCTCAAGAAACCCACAGCTGATCCTTCTTGTCCAGTAAACTATCAGCCAATTTCGATTACTCCCTTTCTTGGCAAACTCCTGGAAAATTTGGCCATCTCTCAGCTTAACCTTCATTCCAATTCTGTTGGCTGTCTCCATGACCACCAGTCTGGCTTCAGAGCTGCCAGAAGCATGGAAACTGCTCTCCTGAACATCTGTGAAGATCTGCTCTCCAACCTTGACTTTAACATTCCCTCTGTCCTCCTCCTTGATCTCTCTTCTACCTTCCACAAGGTCAACCATACCATCCTGCTCAATCGTTTCTGTGAAAACCTGGGTATCGCTTATCAGGCTCTGGCCTGGCTGACCTCTTTCCTCTCAGATCGACCCTCCCAGGTCCAACGTGGGTCCTTCCTTTCATCTATCTTCCTCTCTACCTGTGGTGTTCCCCAGGGGTCTAATCTCTCGCCCTGGCTTTTCAACCAATGCCTGGCAACTCTTGTCCACTGCATTGCCACTTCCTGCTCAAATTTACAGTGCTACGCTGATGACACTCAACTCATTTTCAGGGGTAGATCTGTCTTCGGCTGGGGCCTCCCTCTGGAACAGCCTCCCTGCCACTCTAAAACTTGAGGAGAACCATCTGCGGTTCCGGAAGCACCTCAAGACCTTCCTCTTTTCTTCTGCCTTTGCTCACCCTCCCCTGCTGATCTGTTCTCTCTTGGCACTGTGCACCTGGCCACCCTCTGTCCTTCGGGCCCAGGTACCTGCTCACTCTGCCACCCTCCCACACAGTGTGCAGTCATTTTTTCGAAAACATAATGTCGAAAGACAATAATGTCGAAAAAAAAGATTAAAAAAAAAAGTAAAATTCTTTTTTTTTAAATTATATATTTATTTTAGGGTCCGGGAATAAAATAAAAGGGGTCAAATAAAAAAAATAGAAAAAAGGGGGGTTCGGGGGGGAACCCCCCATTTCGAAAAAAAAACGTATTGAAAAAGAAATTCGACTTTTTTTTTTCTACATTTATATTTCGAAAAAATGACTTTCGATATTTTTGTTTTCGAAAAAATGACTATGAACCCTCCCTCACTGCCTCCGGACCACCCCTTGCACTGGGGTCTGTAGCTGTACCCATACAGCACCCCCTTTTTCTTCCTGCACTTATCAGACCTACCCTGTCTGCTGCCTTAAACCTAGCACTTGCAAATTGCTGGCTGCATTACCACTGTTTGTTGCCTTTATTATTTATTCATTGTTATTTATCTGTTTCTCCTCTGCTTTGCACTTTCCACTTCTCCCCCCCTTCCATGCACTTTTCCCCTCCTCCCTCTCCCATTCACTTGCGCGTTCTCAATGTCACTGGGCCTAGTAGGATCGATGTTTTGTGTTACCCTGTTCCCCTCCCTTGCCTTGTCGCGCTCTGAAACACTTGTGTACGAGCGCGATAGAAATAAAATATCAATCAATCAATCAATCAAAAGGGAAACATGGACACAGTGAATTGCGCAACTTTATTTTCTAGAAGAATAAAATGCACAGAAGCAGATTAGAAATCATATGAGAGTGTTAGTATAATTGTGAACATGGCAACATATTATTTGATTGGTATTATATGTAAAATGGTATATATATCTGGCCTTGACATTCTGCCAGAATAAGATTTGAGCTGCAGTTCAACTGACACCCTCTGTTTGTGCAGAAGTCTTTTGAAACCAGGAATTCTCAGCTTCCATCACATTCAATGTGATCAATGATGAAAGATGTAATGTCCCATCTCTGTTTGCTCAAAACAATAGTCCTGCTTTAAAAATACAAAACACAAGTCAAAATGAATCCCAGAACGAGGGTGTTAATTTTCTCATATTTTTAAGCTAATTTAGAAGGCCATCCTAAGAATAGGTTGATGTGTGATTGGTTGGCCACTAGAGATAACATTATTTCAAACCTTATAGTGTCTTTTTTAACCACTGAAATACACCTGACACGGTGCAACATTGGCACAACACACCTTTGGGTGATACATGCTTGATTTCTTTAATTGTATAAAATGAATAGCCTTTAAAATGACCTGGAAGGTGAAAACACGTGTCTGCAAATCACAATATATCCTTGTCTAAACAGAATCCAAGACTTCGCGTTTGATTAAAGAGGAACGATTTGAAAAAAGAAATTCTTTCAGTATTTAGCGCATTTATGCTGGGTCTCACACCAAATTCTCTATCAATAACCAGGCATAGTTGAGCACTTTCCATAGGAGACCACTGCCACACGGAGCAAAGCACGTAATACATTGTGGGATGTTTTATCCATGCAACCAAGCCCTATCACAAAACCTGTGCATTACTGGCATTGAAAACATCATGATGGCCAGAACTCCACAGTTCTGAAAACATCATGATGGCCAGAACTCCCCAGAAAATGCACAGGGAAAACATGAAGAATAGGGTACCACCCATTTTTGTTGTGAGCACTTCCTAAAACCACCAATGGGCTACACACACAGTAGCCTGAAACCATTGGGAATGGCAAGGCTGATTGCCAAAAGCAACCCAGAGCTGTTGGGAATTCATTTTCTTGATGTCAAAAAGATGCTAATCATGGGCACAAGACCACTCTAAAGATTCAACCTTCCTGTGGGGGGTTCCACATCACCACTCTACTGTAAGGACTCTCATCAAAATAATGTTAAGCAAGGATTATATACTATCAAGTAAAATCCCCTTTTTGAATGCATTAATTCAAGACAGATCCCAAAAATGGGTGCAGTACCAGCGTTATCCACAAACCGGCGCTAGCGGTCTAAACTCTTACAGGAGAGCTGTCTTGCAGAACTGTGCATTTATCAGAAGGAGTCTTAGTTAATTAAAAGTTCAAAGAGTATCTGTTCATGGGAGGCATTCACACCAGCCCTGAGCAGCAACAGCCCAGGAAATCAAAGGTCTCTGTTAATCAAATGTAGAGTGGTCCCCCTGGTCTGTTGACCTCGGCCTGCTGGACCCAACACAATAGACCCTTGCAATTGAATGGGGTATGTTGATTTTCAGTGTGGACTGTAAACAGAGCCCTGCCTGAAAGGAGAGACATGTGTTTCCTGACTTACCCAGTTTCTGGGGGTGGGCTCAAACACTTTTGTGGAATCATATTGCAGCAAATATATGTTTAAGTTAAATGCTTCTAAAATATTGTATTAAGCTTACAAAAATGTGCAATTTGGAGATCCTTAATCTAAGAAATGTACCCACAAATCAAGACTTGATTCAACTTTGTACCATGTTCTGAGGTAAAACCCTGCTATTTATTGATACTAAAGACACTGTGTTTATGCTAGAGACCTAGTAAATTAATGGAATATGGATAGAAAGGTGGTGTACATGTGTGCCATTTTTGGTAAACGTCCGATATTGGAAAACTAACTAAAAATGAAAATAAGTTGCCATGTGTGAATGCAAGCCCTCAGGAAGATCAGAGTTGGGCCAGAATGTACCTTAAGTCAGCTGTAATATGTACATAATGTCAAACAACGGTGTATCTGGGAAGTATGTGTAGTTATGAAAAATGATTTTCTAAGCAAAAGTAAAGGGGCATTTCTTCAATAGATCGTAAATGGCTGACATCACTCTGACACACTATCCTTTCTCAAATCAGGGACCAAAGAATCCTTTGGCCTATCAAATCTTGAGAGGGTTGGGCATGCAGAATTAGCCGACCCACCCACTTTCTAAACACATAGAAAGAGCCACTGAAAGCCAGATAGGGTTTTCTTTTTCACTTTCTGCGGAGCATTTGACAGACAACTCCACATCCAGACTTCAGACTTCACATCCAGAGACTCCTGAACAAAACTCCAAGAACTCTAGAACCCAACAGCTGAACTCCTATCAGCAGGCCTTCAAAACCTAGCAACCAAACCAAACTATTCAGACAGCCGGGCTGAGCTGTTTGATTCTGGCCTAAAACCCTGTGCCAGAAACACCCAGAAAGCAGAGCTGTACCCGGAACCAGAGACCAGACCGCCGTGCAGTGCCAAGAACTTTTGCCAGAACCAGAGATCCAGACCGCTGTGCAGTGCCGCTAGCAGAGCTGACCGAGATCGCTGTGAGCAGAACCAGGCAGAGACCGTCCGTAGCGAGGGAACCGCAGTCCAATCCTGACCCGATCTGTGGCGAAGTCGCATTCCTGTCCAAAATATAGTGTGAGTACTGCCAGAACGGTGCAAAACCCAATCTCTTAGTTTAAAATAATCTAATTCAAACTATTTTAACCTATTGAGAACTGCATTCTAGAAATCTTGTGTTCCTTCTGTGATCTCAAACCTGAAAATTGTCATCTGTTATTCTGAGCTTGACTTTTCTTTTGAGAATCTACCTTCACAAAATCGTCCGTATCTCCGGAACCGTTTGTCCTAGGAATGAAATGTAACTTTCATAAGATAAGATTCTGGGCTTTCCAACGCACCCAGAACCGACTTTCTATTCATTATACTTTTTCCGTAATCGCGCTCGACGCACTCCGAAAAATTGCCGCGAATTTGCGATTTGGCTCAATTTCTTCACTTGCCAAAATAGCAGCTCCTTGCTTTCCTTTGCTGGAATTCGTTTGCCACCTGACAATAATTCATAGAGCATTGCTAAAGTGATCCTGAACTAATACAAAGTAGCTGTCACCCACCCTGAACCTCTAGAGGGAATTAAAAATCATTTTAGCATATTTTTCACTTCTTTGTATACCACCTTTAAAGTACTTTGCCTGTGTTTAAAATCATCCCTGTTGATCTAAGCTTGCTAGGGGGGAACTGAATTGGGATTATACGTTGATTGTGTTCCTGAAGACTGTGTGTGCCACTTCCACCTCCTTACATTGCATAGAGGGGGGGTGAATTGCCAAAAGGAGAAAAGTGATTATATTATGTTTTGCTGAAATCATATCAAGTTTATTCCTGTGTTGCTTCTTTTCCACCTTGCCTTTCCTTGTACCATATAAAGCATTCTCAGCTACCTTATCCTATATACTACTCCTAAGTAATTAAACCAGCGTGCTAGTATCACCTCATCCATTGCTGATTACTGCTCATATTCACAAGTGTGATATCAATTATTAATTTATTATAAAAGTGTGATATATATATATATATATATATATATATATATATACATATATATATATATATATATATATGTATATTGTTTAATTCTCAAATAAACCTTTTAAATTTGCAAAACAAACTTACTTCTTGGCTCAGTGGGGTCAGGGGAATTCTAAGAGAGGGGTGTTATATAAGGGTTGTCATCCAGAGTACACAAACTAGACATACAAATATATAAATAAGGGCTTCCCTTAAGGCACTGACTTAGTGGGACTGCTTGATTGGAGTCTATAACAAAGTGGGGGCTCGTAGCCGGGGATTATGGATTAGATCTATCACTTGTGCAGATTACTATAGTGTGCCAGCTGACAGGATACATTTCCGGTTAGATCACCACGCTGTGTTACGCTGTAAAGCACTCCTCAAAGGAACTCTCTCAGGAAACGGTCTGTTTTGCAAAATAAAATACAAACTTCTGTAAGTCAGGAAGGAACTCAAATTCCAGAATGACGACACTGGTAGACATCTAAATAGCCAGAGAGCACTTCTTACATAAGCTATTTGTGAGAGGTGAATGGACTGAGCAGGGCCAGGATGCGTGGTTGCAGGCAATCACACAACAGGTCACTGCAACTGGGTTAGATAGCTGGAGAGATCAGGGTCCCTTACATGTGGCCCTGAGTGAACTATATACATGGCTCCTAAAGCTAAAGATGAACACAACAAGATGGTTAGGATAGCGGCATATTTGTATCTATATATGGGAGCCATGCAGGACAAATATGCTGAAGGCCAAGATCTGGCAAATAGGCAACAGATCGCGTTAGAGAAGGCCCAATCTGACCTGGTCTCTTCTGAGCAGAGGATGCACAGAAGCCAGGAGTCAGAAAATGAGAGCAGACAGTATCTCATTAAAATCAAAGAGGACATGTGTATCCTGCAACAGGAGAAGTCCGACCAGGATACCAGATTTCTGGCCTTGCAGAAGGAGTACCAAGAAGGTTTGGACTACCTACTGCAGAGCCAGAAAAAGCTGGAGCAATAATTAGATTTCAATAGGGCATGTGCTGAGCAGGTAGTCACCCTGCAAATCCACCTAGATAGGGAAAAGGCAGAGAGCAATAAACTGATCCTGAAAGACCTGGATACCCAGACAGAGTTTGATCAGGAGCGCCAGAAAGCTGGTGCCTTTCAAAGGCAAAGAGACGACTTGGCGGCACAGATGCAGACTCTTAGTCAGGAAAGGGACACCTTAGGCCAGGAAGTCTGCCATTTAAAAAGAAAAACTGAAGAAAATCACTTGGCCCTCCAGGGGCTGGGTGACCTCCAAAAAGAGCATCAGAACTTGTTAGAGCACACCAGGAGGGTGGAAGAGGCTCTGGCAAGAAAGGAGCAGGCCAGTAGGGATGGGAATCAGGAGGTAACCCTCCTGCAGCAAAGACTGGGCCAGTACTCCAGGACCAATCAGGAGGCACAGAGAGAGAATGAGGCTCTCTGCCAGCGCAATGATAGGCTCCAGCACCAGGTAGCCATGCAGGAGAGACTGATAGAGTCTAGTAAGGCCTTAACTGAGGAACTGAAAGCGCAGGCTCTTGCATTGCAACAGGGGGCAGGGTCTGATAGAGATGAGGTTCGCTGGGAAAGGGAAACGCCTGAGCATAACCTCAGGAGCCCTAGTACCAGAGGCCTTCATCTCTCCCAGTCTCTGGACTCTGCCACCTCCATGTCCCCTGGCGCACATGAGCACAGGGCCACAGAGATGGCAGATTACTATCCAGCCAAAAGTATGGGGCTCATAGGCCAGTACCACCCAGGAATGGATGGTCGGGCATCCGGGTATGGGAACCTAAGTACAGTGCAATTTAGTGGGGAACCCCAGGAGAGTAGGCCCACTAAGGGCATCCTGAAAACCTCTGCCCAGTTAGGTCAGTGGGGGGATACCCATCAAATCATGGTTGCAAGGAGGGATCTGAAGACTCCTCTGAGCGTCACAGGACACAGGAGACCAGGTCCCCACATTCTGCCAGCTATTCCCAGGCTCGCAGAATCCGGGAAAACCTGGAAGATCAGACGGGCACCTCTGGGAGCAGTGCTTCTGAATCAGAGGATGAATGGACCAGGGTTACCCGAACCAAAAAGGCCAATAAGGTGAAAAGTGCCTTGCTTAAGGACCCCTTAAAACAGATTAAGGCAATCAGAAGTGTCATCACGCCTTATCATAAGAACGCCAAGTATTCTGTTTGGGAACACTTGGAGCTCTATGAGCAAATGATGGAGACTTTTCATTTGAAGGACAGCAGTAGCTGCATCCAGTACGTCAAATGGACATTCTCCCCTGAATACTCCAGTTTCTTTGCGGGGCTGGAGGACCAAAACCATTCAAGATGGTCCACATATAGGGCTGCCATCATGAAACATTTTTCTGTACATAGAAATCCCCAAGAAGCTTGCAAGGCAGCCTACAATTTGCAATGTGGGGAGGATCAGACCCCACTAGAATTCATGCAAACATTGAAGCGTGCCTTTGCGCAGACCACCAGAAGGGTGCGCACGGACAGCAGAGAATTCATCAACACATTTTTCCTTGCTCTTCCCAAGTACATAATGACCCAGCTCGTGAGAGATTTTCACGAGAAAAGATCTTTAGACTGGGTCATTGAGCAAGCCACCCGGATCTATGAGGTGCAGAAGCCCATAGAAAATAAAAGTAATGCGCAGAAAAACCCCAAAACCAACAGCACCCCTGTTGCTGCCAAGGTGGCGGAGGTAAAGGTTGCCCCCATTTTAGATTTGGAGATGGGGGGGCCTAAAAACCTGCCTGCGCAGAATAACTCTAACACCAGAAGGCCCTCGGGCCAGTCACAGACAGGGAGTCAAGGAGGTAGTCCCACAAATGGGGTCCCTCGCTCCCCTGATTATGTAAGTCCCCGCTACAAAGGAAACCGACCCATCCTGGGTTATGTGTGGACTCCTCCATCCCAAGGGGGGGATCCAGTCAAGCACCTAACCCAGAGAACTTGCCTCCAAACTTCCCACAGGAGGGAAGAAATTCACCAAACCCAGGGCCAAACTTTTTCCCCAGGTATCCACAAGGTTTCCAGCCCCAAACTCATCCATCCTTCTTTCCCCAATTCCCTGAGCCCAGACAACCTAATCCGGGAGAGGGGAGGCCAAGGGTGGAGGGGTACCCAAATCTTGCCAACCCGGGGTATTACCAGAGAAGGGATAGCTACCCTTCCCAGGATCAGCCCAAGGGAGAAAATAGAGCCCCGTATCAGCCTGAACGGGTTTCACAACTTGATTGCCAGGTCCAAAACATGGCACGGGATCTGGGCCACATGCTGAGGGCGCAACAGAACCCTCAGATGGGCATGCCGGCACAGAACTCCCCAAACTCTGGACCTGGTGCTCCAGAACAATGACGGGGGCAGCACGCCGACAACCCACCGGTTCCCCGGAAGGAGGCACAAGGGGAAGGGGGGTGTAAAGCCTTGGAGGAAGCGTCCTTCCCGACTTGTAAACAGCCCCTGGAAACCCAGGAACCGGAAACAAAATCTCCTACCCCTGAAAGTCTGCCACCCAAGGAGCAGAGAGGTGGTAGGAGAAACAAAGGACCCAAACAGACCCACTTTGTGGAGGAGGTGCAGGTCTTCCAATTTGAGGGAGAGGGATCCTCAGAGGATCCTGGGAAAAGGATCTTCTCCTTCAGAGATGGGGGAACTCCTCCCAAGGAAAAAAGAGTCCCAAGAGATTCCAATCCAGACTGGGTGGATGTGGGGATTGAGCTGTCGCTGCCCATTATTCTATCCCAGAACCAACAATACCAAAATCCCATGGGTCAAACCCATCCTGATGACTGCCTCCAAAAAGGGGAGGGCGGCCCAGAACCCGAAACCATTTCCAGTTGCCAACTTTTTCTTTCAGATTCCCCAGGCTCGTCACAGAATTCTGCCCAAATCTCTTCTCTCGCCATGTCCAAAATCAGAAAGTTAGCCCACCAGTTGTCCAAAAATGTGCATTATCTGTGCCCCCTTGAGGAGAAGAAGGGAAGATACTATGCCCCGGTACAAGTACAGGGGCAGGGTACAATTTTGGCACTGGTGGACACTGGATCCCAAGCTACCCTTCTGTCCTAAAGGGCCTTTGATGAACTGAATTCAGGTAGGGGAGAGAAGTACCAAATTCCCCTCACCTCTCTTCCTGGACAACTGCAGAACTTTGACGGAAAGGAAATTCCCGTCGAGGGGACTGCAGATTTGGACATCAAAATTGGGCGACACAAGGTGAAACACCCGGTCATAGTAGTGACTCCAGAGGGCACCCCTTGTTTACTAGGGAATGACCTCCTGAGAAGGTTGTCACCCCTAATAGATTGTGTAAACAAGGTCCTCTGGACCCAGACTAGCCGACCAATAAAATTAAAACAGAGTGTCAACCATGTTAGTTTAAATGGCACCTGCCACATGGTTGAACAAAAATCTGATCAAGTAGAATTTCACTTCCAGAACAACCAAATTCCAGACGTGACAGTAATCGCAGTAGGACAACAGACTGGTGATGGCTGGTCCTCTCTATTTCTGAAAATCAACCTTCCTTCCAGTTTAAGGTGGTATTCCACACTGGAAGGAAACACTCTGAAATTCTTTACCAATCCACAATCAGACACTCCCACTCCTATAGTCCAGAAAGATGTGAAATCAGCTCGGAGCCTGGCTGATATTCAGCAAATTGGAGAGCGGTTGTTCATCCCTGTTCAGTTAAATGATGGTAAGGACTCTGTTCTCGCTCGAGTGTGTGTGAACAACGGTAAGAGCTTCATCAGCGAAGCCATGTTCCACCAACTCCCAAAGGATCCAGCCATTCCCACATTCAAACTGATAGACAAATGGGAAATGGATCTGGAAACACCCAATTCGAAACATCTCCTGCCAAGCAGGTGTATGCTCAAAATCTCCATTGGCAACAAAGGCATAGTCCATAATTGTTGGGTCTTGCGAGACGTCACTACCGCCTTTTACTTAGGCAGTGACATTCTCAATCGCTTTGCTATTAGTTTGGACCTAATAAACTTCAAAGCTTGGTCCCGATTAGCAGATAATCCCATGGGCTTTGATGATCCAGAAAAAGCGTTTAGGTCAGCTCAATTGCTACCTTATGCACTTGAAATTCAGATTAAAGAGGAAGTCACCATCCCAGAAAGGACCCGACAATTCTCCCTGGAAGTGAAAGTTAAAAGAGGACAAAAATTGAAAAACCCTGATGCTTATATTCATCTAAATGGTTCTATCCAACATCAAGGGTTAGGGGTAAACCCAACACCATTAGTCAACATAGAACATGACACCATTCCAATAGAGGTGGATAACAGCGACTTAAAGAGTATTACTCTAGCCGCAGGCAAAATTATTGGAATGGCAGTTGATGACCGACATTTCTCCATTGATTTAGGAAATGAACTGTTAGGACCAATCCCCAAGGACTGTTTTTGACAGTGACAGTGATGACAATACAACACCAGACAGGATCTTTACCCAGCATGGGGGGAACTTTCTGGTGTACATTCTTGCCCTTATGGTAAGGAAGACGTGACTTGTGACTTCAGAAGGGATGAGGTGATTTTCCAGGTCCATGAGGGCTGCCTATCCCACCTGAAGCCTCCAGTCCAAATCAGCACTCTGACCAGGGACTTCTCCACCCACCTGGAGGAGGCCTCTGAGATAGCTAAACCAGAAGTCTTTCCAGGCTTCATGCAGATGGTGGAAAAGAGAGTCAACCTAGCTGATGCCTGCGTGAATCTGGAACAGAAGCAAAAGTTGAAACAAGTTTTCTTGGATTTCCAAGATCTCTTTGCGGTAAACTCATATGACTGTAGTCGCACCGACATCCACACAACAACAATTCCCACGGACCCTGGAATGACTCCAGTGTTCGTGAAGCAATATTGTTTGCCTCTCGCATCCATGGAGTCCCTTACTGAAATAATTAAGAACCTTGAGTCCCAGGGAATAATCCGTCCAGTACAAAGCACCTTCAATAATCCAATGCTGGGAATATTGAAGCCAAACGGCCAGTGGAGACTCTGTGCTGACCTTAGGGAGCTCAACAAATGGGTCCATACTTCCCGATGGCCTGTGCCCTACATTGACCAAGGGCTGGCCCAGATTCAGGGGTCACAGGTATTCACTGCAATAGACCTGACCAATGGATATTGGACCGTGCCCGTCAGTAGGGAGGACCAATATAAACTGGCTTTCACCTTTGGGGGCCAGCAGTACACATGGCCCCGAACTCCCTTCGGATACCTCAACTCCAGCAATGAATTCAACATTTTCCTATATAAGGTCATGCCCGACCTGTTTGCGAGGGGTAACCTGGCTTATGTAGAGGATGTCCTCATCAAAAGTTCATCTGTGAAAGAACAAATAGCGGAGATCCATTATGTTCTGACACAATTGAGGGCCGCTGGAGCAAAACTTTCCTTTCAGAAAGCACAGTGGTGTAGAACCTGTGTTAATTTCTTGGGGCATGAGATTACTCCTCAGGGTCTCTGTCCGCAAGAAAAGAAAGTGGAAGCACTCCAGAAACTGAAGGATCCCACAATTCTGCAGGAACTAAGGAGCCTCCTTGGACTGACTAATTACAGCAGAAAGTTCATTGAGGGCTACACAGAGATCACCAGACCCCTGATTCATCTTTTGAAGGGGGGTCAAGTGGGAGTGGGGTCCAGAACAATCTGAGGCAGTAAGACAACTCAAAAGAAGCCTCACACAAGCGCCTTGCCTAGCTTACCCTGTCAGAAACAAGGAGTTCTTCCTGGAGACAGGGTTCTCTAATACGTGCTTGATGGCAGTATTATACCAAAAGCATGACAGGGTCAATAAAGTAATCTCCTATGCGAGCAAAACCTTATCCTCTGTGGAGGAAAAATTCAACGATTGTGAGAAGGCACTCCTGGCAACGGTGTGGGCATTGAAGAATTACCGCCCGTTCATCCAGGGGGAACACATCATAGTGGAGACTCAACATCAGCCTCTGCAATGTCTCCAAAGTGACAGAATCTGGGCCGGAAATGTGAGTAATTCCCGAATTACTTCCTGAATTCTGTCAATGCAAGGCTTTCCTGTGGAGGTCAGATATGGCCAAAACAAGAAGAGTCCCCTCGCGCAAGGTCTGGCTGACTTGCATGATTGTGCTAGAGAAAACTGTCTCGAGGACGAAAGTCTAAAAATCAAGGAAAACATGGAGGCATACCTTAATTTCCCACACAAAGTCTTTGAAGAAGACAAGTGTGAGGGAATGCCCACTGTCAATGTGGATGGATGCTCTTACCATGTTGACAACAAAGGGGAAAAAGAACTGGTGGCCGGTGTAGGGAATGCATGGGTGAATGAGTTCCCAGAACCCTCCGCTGGGTACAAAATTGGTCCCCGAAGTAGTCAGGTAGCAGAGTTGATGGCTGTGCATCAAGCCATCCTCACTGCTGTCCAACATCAACTCCACAAACTGGTCATAATCACAGATTCGGATTATGTACGGAACGGGTTCGTGGAGCACCTGGTTAATTGGAAAACCAGAGGCATGTTATGTGCTAATAACAAACCCTTGAAACATGGGAAGTTAATCCAAAACATTGATGACCTGGTCACCTCGAATGGCATGACCATCTACTGGAAAAAGATCAAGGGTCATTCCAAAGTAGAGGGACCAGACAAAACTGGAAATGACTTAGCTGATCAGCTGGCCAAAACCGGGGCTATCCAAGGGGATATAATAGAAATAGAGTCCCTGTTGGGGGAAATCCAGGTCACTGCTATCACTAGGTCCCAGACAAATGCTCACAATGATCTTTCAACTGCACAATGGAGTAAGGAGACCCATGATGCTGATTTCATTTCGGCTCAAAAGGGGGATCCAATAATTGGTAAGTTTTACCAACACATTGAGGACCCTGAGAACTTTCCCCTGACGGATACCGATTACATTGGGAAGGAGGACCTTAGAGTGTTGATGAAATGTCCAAAGATGTTCCGAATCCAAGACGGTTTGATGGTAAGGAAATCCCAAGATGGCCATGATCAGTGGGTGGTCCCTACCTCATTCCGAAGCCTGATCTTAAGTCAACCCATGATGCGGCCACCGCCGGTCATAGGGGTTTTCACACAACACTGGAAATCTTAAGAGAGGTTGCATACTGGCCACACATGGGGCAGGACCTCGACCAATACTTGAAGGGGTGTTTGGTGTGTGCACAATTTCAGCCAAAATCCCTCACACACAGGGCGCCTCTCCAAAAGAGGGGAATGACACTGCCATGGTCAGATTTACAAATCGACTTTGTAGGCCCCGTGATTCGCTCGTCTAGAGGAAACAAGTACATGTTGACGGTTACATGCTTGTTTACCAAGTGGGTGGAATGTCTCCCGACCCCAAACTGCAATGCAGAAACAGCAGCTGCCCTGATGATTAACCACATCTTTTCCCGTTTTGGTCTACCTCAAAGGATTGAGTCAGACAGGGGTAGCCAGTTCACCAGTGAAGTAATGATAAAGATGTGGGAGATACTGGGAGTCAAAAGGAAGCTACATATTGCTTACAGGCCAGCTTCTTCTGGAGCAGTAGAGAGATACAACTGAACCATTGTGAGCATCTTAAAAAAGTTTGTGGCAGATTCTGGACCAAGTTGGGATATCCGATTACCTCTAGTCCTAATGGCCATCAGATCTACCCCTTCATCTGCAACTAAAATGTCAACATTTGAGTTGATGACCGGACGCAAGATGGTGCTTCCCCAGCATTTTCTCTACAGGACCCAAGAGCAGACACTGATAAATGCCTCCACAACTCACGAGTATGTGGAGAATTTAAGGAAACACCTTCAGCATGCTTTTGCCTATGCTCAGCGGAATCTAGAAAGATCAGCTGATAGCATGAAAACCCACTACGACCTGAAGACCACCAGGAAGGAACATACTGTGGGAGACCAGGTCTATCTATACAATTTCCAAAGGAACCAGGCCAAACAGCGAAAATGTTTGCCTACATGGAAGGGACTGTTTGAAATTATAGACAAGATATCCACTGAAGCCTATAAGATCTGCATCCCCAAAGGCAGTTTGGCAGAAGGGGAAGATAAGTGGGTCCATATAAATCAGCTAAAGTGTTGCCATCCCAGGCACACTCTGCAGCAACTGGAGGAGTCCTCTGCAATACCAGAGGGGACCGCTCCAGATTAATTCAGTTCCAACCCTAAAATATCCCACATATAGTCTCTAAAATATTATGATTCTTGTATGCAACTGTCTTTGAATTATATCGTGTTTTTCAAAATAAGAATGCTATGTCTCTTGATTTATAAAATGTACATGCCGCCCCACTATATCAATAGTGGGGAAGAAATGTCTACGAATAGGTATTGCCGCTTTTGCTTTATCATCCTAGGAGAGATGAAACCATGGAGACTGACCAAGGAGAACGATCCGGGGACTGGGAGCAGAGATCCGAAGGGCCCAGGGTACCGCCCAATATTCCCATCAGGACCGATGAGGAGAACCGATCGATCCACCTGATGGAGGAAAAGATACAGAACTGTGCCATCTACCGGAAGAACATGAGGCGAACATTCCTGATCTTGAGAGTTCCATCAGTGAAAGATCAGAACGGCCATCGCAAGAGGGGGGGCTTGTGGGATGTTTTACCCATGCAACCGAGCCCTACCACAAAAACTGTGCATTACTGGCATTGAAAACATCATGATGGCCAGAACTCCCCAGAAAATGCACAGGGGAAACATGAAGAATAGGCTGCCACCCATATTTGCCTATGTTGTGAGCACAGGAGGGCACTGCCTAAAACCACCATTGGGCTACACACACAGTAGCCTGAAGCCATTGGGAATGGCAAGGCTGATTGCCAAAAGCAACCCAGAGCTGTTGGGAATTCATTTTCTTGATGTCGAAAAGTTGCTAAAATGATGGGCACAAGACCACTCTAAAGATTCAACCTTCCTGTGGGGGGTTCCACATCACCACTCTACTGTAAGGACTCTCATCAAAATAATGTTAAGCAAGGATTATATACTATCAAGTAAAATCCCCTTTTTGAATGCATTAATTCAAGACAGATCCCAAAAATGGGTTCAGTACCAGCTTTGTCCACAACCTGCGCTAGCGGTCTAAACTCTTACCGGAGAGCTGTCTTGCAGAACTGTGCATTGATCAGAGGAGTCTTAGTTAATTAAAAGTTCCAAGAGTCTCTGTTCATGGCATTCACACCAGCCCTGAGCAGCAACAGCCCAGGAAATCACAGGTCTCTGTTAATCAAATGCAGAGTGGCCCTCCTGGTCTGTTGACCTCAGCCTGCTGGACCCAACACAATAGACCCTTGAAATTGAATGGGGTATGTTGATTTTCAGTGTGGACTGTAAACAGAGCCCTGCCTGGAAGGAGAGACATGTGTTTCCTGACTTACCCAGTTTCTGGGGGTGGGCTCAGACACTTTTGTGGAATCATATTGCAGCAAATATATGTTTAAGTTAAATGCTTCTAAAATATTGCATTAAGCTTACAAAAATGTGCAATTTGGAGATCCTTAATCTAAGAAATGTACCCACAATTCAAGACTTGATTCAACTTTGTACCATGTTCTTAGGCAAAACCCCGCTATTTATTGATACTACAGACACTGTGTTTATGCTAGAGACCTAGTAAATTAATGGAATATGGATAGAAAGGTGGTGTACATGTGTGCCATTTTTGGTAAACGTCCGATATTGAAAAAACCAACTAAACACGAAAATAAGTTGCCATTTGTGAATGCAAGCCCTCAGGAAGATCAGAGTTGGGCCAGAATGTACCTTAAGTCAGCTGTAATATGTACATGTAATGTAAACAACTGTGTATCTGGGAAGTATGTGTAGTTATGAAAAATGATTTTCTAAGCAAAAGTAAAGGGGTGTTTCTTCAATAGATCGTAAATGGCTGACATCACTCTGACACACTATCCTTTCTCAAATCAGGGACCAAAGAATCCTTTGGCCTATCAAATCTTGAGAGGGTTGGGCATGCAGAATTAGCCGACCCACCCACTTTCTAAACACATAAAAAGAGCCACTGGAAGCCAGATAGGGTTTTCTTTTTCACTTTCTGCGGAGCATTTGACAGACAACTCCACATCCAGACTTCAGACTTCACATCCAGAGACTCCTGACTCCTGAACAAAACTCCAAGAACTCTAGAACCCAACAGCTGAACTCCTATCAGCAGGCCTTCAAAACCTAGCAACCAAACCAAACTATTCAGACAGCCGGGCTGAGCTGTTTGATTCTGGCCTAAAACCCTGTGCCAGAAACACCCAGAAAGCAGAGCTGTACCCGGAACCAGAGACCAGACCGCCGTGCAGTGCCAAGAACATTTGCCAGAACCAGAGATCCAGACCGCTGTGCAGTGCCGCTAGCAGAGCTGACCCAGATCACTGTGAGCAGAACCAGGCAGAGACTGTCCGTGGCGAGGGAACCGCAGTCCAATCCTGATCCGATCCGTGGCAAAGTCGCATTCCTGTCCAAAATATTGTGTGAGTACCGCCAGAATTGTGCAAAACCCAATCTCTTAGTTTAAAATAATCTAATTCAAACTATTTTAACCTATTGAGAACTGCATCCTAGAAATCTTGTGTTCCTTCTGTGATCTCAAACCTGAAAACTGTCATCTGTCATTCTGAGCTTGACTTTTCTTTTGAGAATCTACCTTCACGAAATCGTCCGTATCTCCGGAACCGTTTGTCCTAGGAACTTTCATCTTAAAGCTAAGATTCTGGGCTTTCCAACGAACCCAGAACCGACTTTCTATTCATTATACTTTTTCCGTAATCGCGCTCGACGCACTCGGAAAAATTGCCGCGAATTGCGATTTGGCTCAATTTCTTCACAGCTCCTTGCTTTCCTTTGCTGGAATTCGTTTGCCACCTGACAATCATTCATAGAGCATTGTGACAATCATTCATAGAGCATTGCTAAAGTGATCCTGAACTAATACAAAGTAGCTGTCACCCACCCTGAACCTCTAGAGGGAATTAAAATCATTTTAGCATATTTTTCACTTCTTTGCATACCACCTTTAAAGTACTTTGCCTGTGTTTAAAATCATCCCTGTTGATCTAAGCTTGCTAGGGGGGAACTTAATTGGGATTATACGGTGATTGTATTCCTGAAGACTGTGTGTGTCACTTCCGCCTCCTTACATTGCATAGAGGGGGGGTGAATTGCCAAAAGGGGAAAAGTGATTATATTATGATTTGCTGAAATAATATCAAGTTTATTCCTGTGTTGCTTCTTTTCCACCTTGCCTTTCCTTGTACCATATAAAGCATTCTCAGCTACGTTATCCTATATACTACTCCTAAGTAATAAAACCAGCGTGCTAGTATCACCTCATCCATTGCTGATTACTGCTCATATTCACAAGTGTGATATCAATTATTAATTTATTATAAAAGTGTGATATATATATATATATATATATATACATATATATATATATATATACATATATATATATGTATATATTGTTTAATTCTCAAATAAACCTTTTACATTTGCAAAACAAACTTACTTCTTGGCTCAGTGGGGTCAGGGGGATTCTAAGAGAGGGGTGTTATATAAGGGTTGTCATCCAGAGTACACGATCTGGACATAAAAATATATAAATAAGGGCTTCCTTTGAGCAATCCCATACAAGGCACTGACTTAGTGGGACTGCTTGATTGGAGTCTTTAACAACATCAACCAGCAAGCACAGTGGTCCAACATTTATACTGCTCCAAATCATCAGCTATTAGAACACATGCAATTAAAGTGGCAATGAAAAATAAATTGCAAGCTCTAGTTTTCGATAAGAAAATCAAAGATACATCTGAATTCAACAGAACATGGTCAATCAAATGCGTATAAAAATGATACATTCAAATATACAGCATATGCATAATATGTATATTTCAATAGCTCTGTTATGTATCCAGTGAGAAAAATGTAAAGTATATCTCTGGGTTCAGAATCGTCTTACAATATGTAATTCCATTCACGGGTAAAAGTATTCCAGTCCAATTTTGATCTCATTCCTGAGGGGAGGTCTAACTCATAGCTAAGACATCCCAGTATAACACATCAACATATGTTGATTTAATAAAAGGCTGGAGGTCCATGTGGGTCAGATAAAATGAGGGATATTGACCAGTCCCTGTCTGATCCAAAAATGGTTTGTCAAATCATGCAGCATGAGTGGAGTTTGTTGGGCATTTAAACTCAAGTGCATTGGCACCACAGGGAGTTTTTGTAAAGCAGAGGAGCAAGACAGCCCATCTGAAAAGAGAAAAGCAGATTGGGACTGCAACATGAAATAGCAGACAGGAAATCTCCTATAGAAGGACATTGGCCAGATGGGAAGGAATGCAGACACATTACGCAAGATAGAACCAGATTACATGAGAGGGATTTTGGGAATAGGTGAACAGATTGAAAGAAAAAGCTTACTAGCAGTGCTGCTGAGAAGCTGGTTGAAGACCCTATAATTCCTGCACCTTTGAAACCCAAACCAAAAGAGAAAATAATGACCTGAGTCTTTTTAAGCAACATTTGCCAAGTATTAATTACATTCCAGATCAGAATTTTAAGTATTTTAGTTGTTTGTAAGCTATGTACTGAATGTATGGGAATATAAAACTATAAATATGTGCTTTGTGATTAATTGTCAGGTCTGGGCACAGTATTCCCTGAATAATCATTAGCTATGTATTACTAGTTGGTTTCATTAACTATGTCTTACTAGTTGGTTTGGTCCTTAACTTTATCTTTCCAGAAGGAGAGTTCCCCAATTGATCATGGTGGAGAGGGAGCTGAGAGCTGATTGGAGGAGACTGGCTCTTGATGCTGAAACAGGCATTCTAAACTACCTTTCATTGTCCAAGTTTATCAGGACGGTCCTGTGTAGGTGAGGCTCTTGAGTAAAGGCCCAAGCCAGGTGAACACAGGAACACATTCAAGGAAAAGCCCTTCAGTGATTCAGAACTACATGGGACAAGACAACCAGTATTTCTGGAGGGAGCACAGTGTTATAATTGCTAAGATACAGACTTAATACAGAAAGAGAAAACCTGTGAGGAAGCTTTAAATATCCATGTTTTTTACTTTAAAATGTATAGGTATTTAGTTAGGTATTTAGTGGAGCAAACTGTTTTTGTCTCATCTTGTGAGAGAAACTCTTTAAATCCACTGGAAATGAATAAGAGATCACTTGTGCATTCATATTTATGCAGCTTTTTACGTCGCTCATATGAAAGGACACTTTAAAATATGAGCGCATGTTTTTCAGTTGCCAACTTATCTGTTTTCAGTAAAATCAATTTTCTTGTTGGGGAAAGCTATATGCGCATGATTTGTAGAGAACAGTAAAGCCGTACGTGTGGAAAACTTCACTTGTACGCATTGAGAATTAGGGGAGCAGTATCTTTGTTTCAGGTGAATACTGCGCATGGAAGCGAGTAGTGTCTTCTTCACTGACATTTTCTCAGTATGCATGTGTGTCGCAGAAGTGTCTCTGTTTCTTGATTTTGGACTAGTCTCTAGCAGCACGCATAGGGAGGAGCGTGAGAGCCTCTCCATTGCACTCTCTCACAGAAGTGCAGAGTGGACACAATAACTTTAAATTCAGAATTAAACAAAATAAACAAAAATGTTTTAAAAAAATAACTTCCAATTTAGTGTTTAAAGTAAATTCAAAGTTGCTGAAAATTTCAAGTTTAGGTGTTCAAGGAAACAAAATTTACAAGAGACTTCTAAGGCAATCTGAAACCCTGATGTCAGTCAATTAGACAAAATTAACAGGAAGAGTATGATTGTATTTACAGAGGAGATTACAGACTGTGGCCAGAGAATATTAAGTTAAAATAGTTTCTCTAGGAAAATCTGAAATTCCATTCAAGTAGCAGTTACAATTAAAGTCATTTTAAGGAACTAACTTCTCTTGTGGCCCAGGCTGGAAAACTCTCAGTGGCAGCATTAAAGTCTATCTTTTCAAGAAGAAATCATTATTCCTCCCAGCTCTTTGAGGAGGAGCACAGGTACTGGTCTTGAATTGCGGTGGTGGAAAGGAGGATCAGCGGTTTATTTTAGTGAATTTTAATCTTCTATATGTGTTCTCACCCTCTGCAGATGTCCATCGAGCCAGAAGACAGAAAATTGTTGTTTAATATTTTCTCCACTTCCCCTTTCATTGGATCACCATCAAACCTTGCTCACCCCCAAAAATTCTGGATGGATACTCATGGAACCTCTTTACACATTCACCAGCAACAGGGGATGTACTGCAAAGTTTCAAAGTGGCATACATTAAACCACTCCTCAAAGACCCATGGGGCAACACAGAAGACCAACCAACTGCCAAACTATCTCAAACATCCCCTATCCTGTGAAACTACTAGAAATCTATGTATAAGAACAAATCATGGAACAGATAGAACGCAATTGTATACTAGACCAGCCACAAGTCAGCTTCACACTCATGAGAGGAATTGAAACAGTGTTGCAATCGTTCTGTGGGGACGTAAAAACTACCGCTAAGTCCAATATCACATTAGCGGAAATTGTACTGGACCTATCAGTAGCCTTCATTAGAGTCCACCACAAAAGAATCACAGAAAAAGGAATCACAAAAACTCCTTTCAAACAGAAAGAAACAACCTGGCTAACTCCCTTCATCTCAGCAACACACCCTCCAATCTGTGGAGTCCCACAATGCTCATCCCTCGTGCGACTACTCTTCAACAATATGGATTCACCTGCTACAACAGCGCAGGCGACAAAGTCAATGGTACTGAAGAACCAAATAAAACCCTTATCAACTGCCTCACAGAAACGAACGAGTGGCTGAGTGCCAACAGCTTTTGGACAGACTTTTGCAACACCCTTTTTCAAAATATAATCAAAGAAGGACGTATTCCATCTACCTGGAAATTAGGCATCATTGTCCCGATCTTTTAAAAGGGCATCCGCACCAATCCAGCAAACTATCGGCCAATAGCGCTTCTGGATGTGGTGGGGAAAGTTTTCACAAGTCTCCTCCTAGCCTCACTAGTGAGATGGATAAGGACGCAGAAGATCTACAATGTTCGCCAGTCTGGTTTTATAAAGGAGTAGGATGTAGCTTAAACCTTCTCATATTGAACTGGCTGAAAATAGACTTCATTAAAACAGGTCAGAAAGTCTATTTAGCATTTATCGATATGGCCAATGCTTTCGATGGTTTTAATCGAGAAACACTATGGACAAAGCTAAAAGGGAGAGGTTCCTCGGTTAGTCTGATCCAAGCAATAAAAGAGCTTTATTCAGAAACTCAGATTCAGATCTGCCTAGATAGCGCAGGCCATCTAACAAAGCCCAAACCTACAGAAAGAAGCGTGAAGCAAGTGTGCCCTTTAAGTGCAACACTCTTCAACTTCTATATTTCAGAAGTTGGTTCTGCTCTAGAGAACGGGACACATATAAGTCATATCCTCTACGATGATGATATGGTTATTTTAGATCTGACACCTATCGGCCTCGAAAGAAAGTTGACCGCATAAAAAACCTTCATCGAGGATCTAGGGCTGGACATCAATGTAGCGAAATCAGAAATCTTGGTCCTCGAAAACAAAGTGGGAAGGCAACCAAGCAAAAACAGGTCAAGGTGGTCATTGGGATCAGAAGGCCTGAATAAAGTCCTGTGTACACGATATCTTGGTACACTAGTAAATTCTAGCATAAATGATGAACCAATGATGAAAAAACTTCTAAGCAACTGCAAACAGTTAACATCACAAGGAATGATACTGCAAATATATATGGGAAATTCTCATACAATTTGATTATAAAGTTTTACCAAAGCAAGGTGACTCCTATACTGGTTTATGGAGCAGAAAGTATGTTTGGTTGTTCCTCACAGACTTGGGCAAGGTGCGAGGGCACCTTTTGGAAGCAAATTCTTCAGCTACCCTAAAGTTGTCCGACTGCTTGTATATTGTACGAAGTGGGCGTTTCTAACTTAAACGCCAGAATAATCTGGAATAAATTAATGCTTTTCAGAAAGACCTTTGAGGAAGCAGACTTACCACCATTTGAAGCTCTAATCGAACAAAAAAGCCAGAGGAATACTTCATTAACAGAATGGAGACACCAATGCAAAGTCATCTTGAACCAATTGGGCACAGATGAAAAAACTTGATGGTATAACCATAATGCAGTGAAGAAAAAATTGTTGAAACTTGATTGGATCGAAACTGGAGAGAAAAGGTCCAAATATAAATGCATGAAAAATTCACCTAGCGAAGCCAAAAGACTCAATACCGTCCCTAAATACAGGATCACTGCACCATGCAAACGTTTGAGAAGACTCTATTTGGAATTTAGATTAAATCTTTTCGAAACCAAAGAAATATTGGGATACAGACGAATGATCCAGCCGGAAAAAATAATTTGTAGATTCTGCAAAGGGGATGAGGAAGATTTAAAACATCTAGTCCTCAGTTGCCCTAGCCTAAGAGATCTTGTAAGCGATTCCAATCAAGCAATCCCACTAAGTCAGTGCCTTGTCTGGGATGCCCAAGGGAAGCCCTTATTTATGTATTTTTATGGCAAGTTATAATCTGGATGATGAACCCTTGTATAACACCCCTCTCTTAGAATCCCCCTTGACCCCACTGAGCCAAGAAGTAGGCTTGTTTTGCAAATTTAAAAGGTTTATTTGAAAAATTAAACAATATATATATATATATATATATATATATATATATATATATATATATATATATATATATATATATATATATATCATACTTCTATAAATAAATTGATAATGGATAGTACACTTGTGAATATGAGTAATCCTACAGTAGCACAGTTCTTGGTTACTTATGAATAGGAACAGAAGAATAAGGTGGGAAAGAATGCTTTATATGGTTCAAGGAAACGCAATGATGAATGAAATGCAGTACATAAAATAACTTGATATGGCTTCAACAAAAGTCAATGTAATCACTTTTCCTTGACAAATCACTCCCACCCTTTATGCAATATAAGGAGATGAAAAAGGAGAGCATACAGTCCTCAGGAATGCAATCAAATATAATTCAGTTCAGTTCCCCCCCAGCAAGCTTAGAGGAAAACAGGTAGGAGTTTTAAACACAGGCAATATACTTTGATGTGGTTGCAATTAAGTGAAAAATATGCTAAAATGATTTTAATTCCCTATAGAGGTTCAGGGTGGGTGACAGCTACTTTGTATTAGTTCAGGATCACTTTAGCAATGCTCTATGAATAACTAGCAGGTTAAAACGAATTTTAGCAAAGGAAAGCAAGGAGCTGCTGATTTTTACACGTGGCTGAAATTGTGCAAAATGTCAAATCACGGCAAATTTAGTCGCAGGCGTCGAGCGCGATTACGGAAGCACTATAAGCAGTAGGAAGTTCGTTCTAGGCTCGTTGGAAAGCTTAGAAACTTAGCTTTAAGATGACAGTTAAAACTCGCTCCAGTTCCGGAGATACGGCCGATTTAATAAAGGTAGTTTTTCGGATTTGAAATTTTAAAGCTCAGAATGACAGATGACAGTTTTCAGTTTTAAAGATGACAGAATGACACGATTATAGGAGGCAGTTCTAATAGGCTAAAATAGGTTGGATTAGATTATTTTAAACTAAGAGATTGGTTTTGCACAGTGAGTACTAACACTATATTTTTCAAATAAGCCGTCAAGTTCTGGTCAGGTTGGACGGGACTTCCGGCGGGTGGATCTGAAGTCCCAGCTATCTGGGTCAGCTCTGCTCTCTGGGTCTGTCAAGCACTGGTTCTGCTCACAACGGTCTGGTTTGTGGTTCTCGCTGGTTCTGGATACAGCACTGCTTTCTGAATACTGCTCCAGGTTCTTGCAAAAGTTCTTGGCAAAGAATTCAAACAGCTGTTGAATAGTTTGGTTGGTTTTGAGGCCTGCTGAAGAGGATTCAGATTGTGGATTCAGGCCTCTCTGCTACAAATTCTGGAGTTAATTTCTGGTCTCTGGAGATGGATGGATTTAAAGTCTGGATCTCTGGATGTGAAGTCTGAAGTCTCCCGGCAAAGCGTCCCACAAGAAAGTGGAAAGTGAGTGTCTCTACCTGGGTTTCAGTGGCTCTTTTTATGTGTTTTGAAAATGGGTGTGTGCGTGGCATAACTGAGCCTGCCCCTCTCTACTTGTCATTGGCCCAATTCTCCCCTCTCCCATGATTGGGGGAAGGAAATGGGGTGTCACCATGATGAGGTCTGTGTATGGGTCAGAGGATCCTCCCCTGGTCAATCTGCCCACAAATCTATATTTGATTCAAATACATATTTCCCAGATACACAAGTGGTTGACATTACATGTACATATTACAGATGAATAAAGACAGGTCTCTGTTCAAGCCCCATATTCCTGCGAGCTGGGATTCAGAAATGACAACATTTTGCGCTTTTTGGTCGGTTTACCAAAATCGGACATTTACCAAAAATTACACAAATGTGCGCAAGGAGTATGGACATTAATTGATGAAGTGTCAGATTTTTAACATGCAGACATTTGGAGTAAGACCCTATTTTCCGCTAGCAACCCCCCAGAATACACCACAGGGTCCTAACACCTCTTAAAATGTGCACAAAAGAATCACAAGAATAATGATATTACTTATATAACTCTGACAAGTCTGCACTATGAATTATCCATCTTTTTTTTTTAATTATGCTCTGGCCCAAAGGGGTGTGGTTTCCCCCAAGCACATGGTGGAGTTTCTGGTTTGTCCACTTCCCCCAAGCTCAGCTTGCTAGCAGAGGCACTGCTCCTCCCAGTTTCTCGCAAGAGGAAGCCACTTTACGCCCCCCCCCAATATAACATTTGCCTGAGTCCAGGACAGGGCTTTGTTCAGTTTCCTGTAGTCCCCAGGTGCCACTCCCCTAATTCAATCAGAGAGGTGTCATCTCCTTTTGGCAGGCGCAGCAGGATGCAGCCAGGCCTGGGAAGAGTTGTTGAGCCAGTTCAACTCCTGTCGGTGGTAGTTGTCAGGCAGAATTCAGCTAAATGTCACTTTAGTTCCCATTTTTCTACATTCAACCCAAACTTACAATTTTTACACATGCAGCTAGAACACTGATTCTAAGTTCAAAACTATGACATTTAAACAATTGCAACCTATGTGACACTCACAAGTAGGTCACTCATTTATTCTAAACATTTCGATTTTAGTGGCTTTACCCCCAAATTCACTTACGCTGCTGACATCCCCACATATCTTTTTTATATATACATTAAATAATGACTTCCTTCAAGTCATTTCAGAATATAGTTTTACATTGTATCCACCTCTTAGCAAGTCTTTCCTTGGCCTGGTTTGGGTTCATTTGTTCAGTTTTACACAACATTCTGGTGGTTTTAAAACGCTGGCTTTCTGATAGTGGTGAGCAACAGTATTGCATCCCTTTTGACATTAATAAAATGAATTCCCCACAATTCTGGGTTGCTTTTGGCAATCAGCATTGCCATTCCCAATGGTTTCAGGTTACTGTGTATGTAGCCCCATGGAGGTTTTAGGCAGTGCCCTCCTGTGCTCACAACATAGGCAAAAATGGGTGGCAGCCTATACTTCATGTTTTCCCTGTGCACTCTCTGGGGAGTTCTGGCCATCTTGATGTTTTCAATGCCAGTACTGCCCAGTTTTATGGTAGGGCTTGGCTGCATGGGTAAAAACATCCCACAAGCCCCCCCTCTTGCGATGGTCATTCTGATCTTTCACTGATGGAACTCGCAAGATCTGGGATGTTCGCCTCATCTTCTTCCAATTCCGTAGATGGCACAGTTCAGCATCTTTTCCTCCCTCCAGCCGATCAATCAGTTCTCCTTGCTGGTCCCGATGGGAGGATTGGGCGGTACCCCGGGCCCCTCGGATCTTCGCTCCCGGTCCCCAGGTCGCCTTCCATGGTCAGTCTCCATGGTTTCATCTCTCCTAGGATGATAAAGCAAAAGCGGCAATACCTATTCATAGACATTTCTCCACCACTATTAATGGTGTGGCGAACACATACATTTTATACATCCGGTTACATTTTTCAGTCTTGTTTTAAAAACAAGATGTAACAGGAAATATTGACATTAGGTTACTATATTTTTGGTATGTGGAGTATTTTAGGGTTGGAGCTGAATTCATCTGGAGCGGTCCCCTCTGGTATTGCAGAGGACTCCTCCAGTTGCTGCAGAGTGTGCCTGGGATGGCAACACTTTAGCTGATTTATATGTACCCACTAGTCTTCCCCTTCCGCCAGACTGCCTTTGGGGATGCGGATCTTATACGCTACAGGGAAGATCTTGCCTATAATTTCAAACGGTCCCTTCCATGTAGGCAAACATTTTTGCTGTTTGGCCTGGTTCCTTTGGAAATTGTATAGATAGACCCGGTCCCCCACCTCGTATACCTTCCTGGTGGTTTTCAGGTCATAGTGGGTTTTCATGCTATCAGCTGATCTTTCTAGATTCCGCTGAGCATAGGCAAAAGCATGCTGAAGGTGTTACCTTAAATTCTCCACATACTCATGAGTTGTGGAGGCATTTATCAACATCTGCTCTTGGGTCCTGTAGAGCAAATGCTGGGGAAGCACCATCTTGCGTCCGGTCATCAACTCAAATGGTGACATTTTAGTTGCAGATGAAGGGGTAGATCTGATGGCCATTAGGACCAGAGGTAGTCGGATATCCCAACTTGGCCCAGAATCTGCCACAAACTATTTTAAGATGCTCACAATGGTTTGGTTGTAGCGTTCTACTGCCCCAGAAGAACTGGCCGATAAGCAATATGTAGCTTCCTTTTGACCCCCAGTATCTCCCACATCTTTGTCATTACTTCACTGGTGAAGTGGCTACCCCTGTCTGACTCAATCCTTTGAGGTAGACCAAAACGGGAAAAGATGTGGTTAATCATCAGGGCAGCTGCTGTTTCTGCCTTGCAGTTTGGGGCCGGGAGACATTCCACCCACTTGGTAAACAAGCATGTAACAGTCAACATGTACTTGTTTCCTCTAGACGAGCGAATTACAGGGCCTACAAAGTCGATTTGCAAGTCTGACCATGGCAGTGTCATCCCGCTCTTTTGGAGAGGCGCACGGTGAGTGAGGGATGATGGCTGAAATTGTGCACACACAAGACACCCCTTCAAGTATTGGTCGAGGTCCTGCCCCATGTGTGGCCAGTATGCAACCTCTCTTAAGATTTCCAGTGTTGTGTGAAACCCCCTATGACCGGCGGTGGCCGCATCATGGGCATGACTTAACATCAGGCTTCGGAATGAGGTAGGAACCACAAACTGATCATGGCCAGCTTTGGATTTCCTTACCAACAAACCGTCTTGGATTCGGAACATTTTTGGACATTTCATCAACACTCTTAGGTCCTCTTTCCCAATGTAATCGGTATCCATCAGGGGAAAGTTCTCAGGGTCCTCAGGTGTTGGTAAAACTTACCAATTATTGGATCCCCCTTCTGAGCTGTAATTAAATCAGCATCAGGGGTCTCCTTACTCCATTGGGCTGTTGAAAGATCATTGTGAGCATTTGTCTGGGACCTAGTGATAGCAGTGACCTGGATTTCCCCCAACAGGGACTCCGTTTCTATTAGATCCCCTTGGATGGCCCCGGTTTTGGCCAGCTGATCAGCTAAGTAATTTCCAGTTTTGTCTGATCCCTCTACTTTGGAATGACCCTTGATCTTTTTCCAATAGATGGTCATCCCATTCGAGGTGACCAGATCATCAATGCTTTGGATTAACTTCCCATGTTTCAAGGGTTTGTTATTAGCACATAACATGCCTCTGGTTTTCCAATTAACCAGGTGCTCCACGAATCTGTTCCGTACATAATCCGAATCTGTGATTATGACCAGTTTGTGGAGTTGATGTTGGACAGCAGTGAGGATGGCCTGATGCACAGCCATCAACTCTGCCACCTGACTACTTCGGGGACCAATTTTGTACCGAGCGGAGGGTTCTGGGAACTCCTTCACCCATGCATTCCCTACGCCAGCCACCAGTTCTTTTTCCCCGTTGTGGTCAACATGGTAAGAGCATCCATCCACATAGACAGTGGGCATTGCCTCACACTTATCCTCTTCAAAGACTTTGTGTGGGGAATTAAGGTATGCCTCCATGTTGTCCTTGATTTTTAGACTTTCGTCCTCAAGACAGTTTTCTCTGGCACAATCATGCAAATCAGCCAGACCTTGCGCAAGGGGACTCTTCTTGTTTTGGCCATATCTGACCTCCACGGGAAAGCCTTGCATTGACAGAATCCAGGAAGTAATTCGGGAATTACTCACATTTCCGGCCCGGATTCTGTCACTTTGAAGATATTGCAGAGGCTGGTGTGGAGTCTCCACTATGATGTGTTCCCCCTGGATGAACGGGTGGTAATTCTTCAATGCCCACACCGTTGCCAGGAGTGCCTTCTCACAATCGTTGAATTTTTCCTCCACAGAGGATAAAGTTTTGCTCGCATAGGAGATTACTTTATTGACCTTGTCATGCTTTTGGTATAATACTGCCGTCAAGCACGTATTAGAGAACCCTGTCTCCAGGAAGAACTCCTTGTTCTGACAGGGTAAGCTAGGCAAGGCGCTTGTGAGAGGCTTCTTTTGAGCTGTTTTACTGCCTCGGATTGTTCTGGACCCCATTCCCACTTGACCCCCCCTTCAAGAGATGAATCAGGGGTCTGGTGATCTCTGCGTAGCCCTCAATGAACTTCCTGCTGTAATTAGTCAGTCCAAGGAGGCTCCTTAGTTCCCGCAGAGTTGTGGGGTCTTTCAGTTTTTGGAGGGCGTCCACCTTCTTTTTCTGGGGACAGAGACCCTGAGGAGTAATCTCATGCCCCATGAAATTAACACAGGTTCTACACCACTGTGCTTTCTGAAAGGAAAGTTTTGCTCCGGCGGCCCTCAACTGGGTCAGAACATAACGGATCTCCGCTATGTGTTCCTCCACAGATGAACTTTTGATGAGGACATCATCTACATAAGCCAGGTTACCCCTCGCACCCAGGTCGGGCATGGCCTTATGTAGGAAAATGTTGAATTCATTGCCGGAGTTGAGGTATCCGTAGGGAGTCCAGGTCCATGTGTACTGCTGGCCCCCAAAGGTAAAAGCCAGTTTGTATTGGTCCTCCATACTGACAGGCACGGTCCAGTATCCATTGGTCAGGTCTATTGCAGTGAATACCTGTGACCCCTGGATCTGGGCCAGCCCTTGGTCAATATAGGGCAGAGGCCATCGGGAAGTATGGACCCGTTTGTTTAGCTCCCTAAGGTCGGCACAGAGTCTCCACTGGCCGTTTGGCTTCAATGTTCACAGCACCGGATTATTGAAGGTGCTGTGTACTGGACGGATTATTCCCCGGGACTCAAGGTTCTTAATTATTTCAGTAAGGGACTCCATGGATGCGAGAGGAAAGCGATATTGCTTCACAAACACTGGAGTCATTCCAGGGTCCGTGGGAATTATTGTTGTATGGATGTCGGTGCGACCACAGTCATATAAGTCTATCGCAAAGAGATCTTGGAAATCCAAGAAAACTTGTTTCAACTTTTGCTTTTGTTCCAGAGTCACGCAGGCATCAGCCAGGTTGACTCTCTCTTCCACCATCTGCCTGAAGCCTGGAAAGACTTCTGGTTTTGCTATGTCAGTGGCCTCCTCCAGCTGGGTGGAGAAGTCCCTGGTCAGAGTGCTGATTTGGACTGGAGGCTTCAGGTGGGAAAGGCAGCCCTCATGGACCTGGAAAATCACCTCATCCCTCCTGAAGTCACAAGTCACATCTTCCTTACCATAAGGGCAGGAAGTGTACACCAGGAAGTTCCCCCCATGCCCGGTGAAAATCCTGTCTGGTGTTGTATTGTCCTCACTGTCACTGTCAAAACAGTCCTTGGGGATTGGTCCTAACAGTTCATTTCCTAAATCAATGGAGAAATGTCGGTCATCAACCATCATTCCAATAATGGTGCCTGTGGCTAGAGTAATACTCTTTAAGTCACTGTTATCCACCTCTATTGGAATGGTGTCATGTTCTATGTTGACTAATGGTGTTGGGTTTACCCCCAACCCTTGCTGTTGGAGAGAAGCCTTTAGATGTATGTAAGCATCAGGGTTTTTCAATTTTTGTCCTCTTTTAACTTTCACTTCCAGGGAGAATTGTCGGGTCCTTTCTGGGATGGTGACTTCCTCTTTAATCTGAATTTCAACTGCATAAGGCAGCAATTGAGCTGACCTAAATGCTTTTTCTGGATCATCAAAGCCCATGGGATTATCCGCTATTCGGGACCAAGCTTTGAAGTTTATTAGGTCCAAACTAATGGCAAAGCGATTGAGAATGTCACTGCCTAAGTAAAATGCGGCAGTGACGTCTCTCACGACCCAACAATAATGGACTATGCTCTTGTTGCCAATGGAGATTTTGAGCATACACCTGCTTGGCAGGAGATGTTTTGAATTGGGTGCTTCCAGGTCCATTTCCCATTTGTCTATCAGTTTGAATATGGGAATGGCTGGATCTTTTGGGAGTTGGCGAAACATGGCTTCGCTGATGAAGCTCTTACCGTTTTTCACACACACTCGGGCGAGAACAGAGTCCTTCCCGTCATTTAACTGAACAGGGATGAACAACTGATCTCCAATTTGCTGAATATCAACCAGGCTCTGAGCTGATTTCACATCTTTCTGGGCTATAGGAGTGGGAGTGTCTGATTGTGGATTGGTAAAGAATTTCAGAGTGTTTCCTTCCAGTGTGGAATACCACCTTAAACTGGGAGGAAGGTTGATTTTCAGCAATAGAGAGGACCCCCCACCACCAGTCTGTTGTCCTACTGCTATTACTGTCACGTCTGGAATTTGGTTGTTCTGGAAGTGAAATTCTACTTGGTCAGATTTTTGTACAACGATGTGGCAGGTGCCGTTTAAACTAACATTGTTGACACTCTGTTTTAATTTTATTGGTCGGCTAGGACCAATAAAAGAGGACCTTGTTCATGCAATCTATTAGGGGTGACAACCTTCTCACGAGGTCATTCTCTAGTAAACAAGGGGTGCCCTCTGGAGTCACTACTATGACCGGGTGTTATCACCTTGTGTCGCCCAATTTTGATGTCCAAATCTGCAGTCCCCTCGACAGGAATTTACTTCCTGTCAAAGTTCTGCAGTTGTCCAGGAAGAGAGGTGAGAGGAATACGGTAATTCTCCCCCCTTCCTGCATTTAGTTCATCAAAGGCCCTTTGGACAGAAGGGTAGCCTGGGGTCCAGTGTCCACCAGCGCCAAAATTGTACCCTGCCCCTGTACTTGTACCGGAGCATAATATCTTCCCTCCTTCTCCTCAAGGGGGCACAGATAATGCATATTTTTGGACAACTGGTGGGCCAATTTTCTGGTTTTGGACATTGCAAGAGAAGAAATTTGTGCAAAATTCTGTGGAGAGTCTTGGGAATCTGAAAGAAAAAGTTGGCAACTGGAGATCAGAGCCATTGTGGGTTCCCCTGGTTCCCGTTCTGGGCCCCCCCCTTTTTGGAGGCAGTCACCAGGAAATGTTTGAACCAGGTGATTTCGGTATTGTGGGTTCTGGGATGAGATGATGGGCGGCGGTAGCTCAGTCTCCATATCTCCCCAGTCTGGATTGGAATCCCTTGGGACACATTTTTCTTTGGGAGGAGTTCCCCCATCTCTAAAGGAGAAGATCCTTTTCCCAGGATCCTCTGAGGATCCCTCTCCCTCAAATTGGAAGATCTGTACCTCCTCCACAAACTGGGTCTGTTTGGGTACTTTGTTTCTCCTACCCCCCCCTCTGCTCCTTTGGAGGCAGACTTTCAGGGGCAGGAGATTTTGTTTCTGGTTCCTGGGTTTCCAGGGGCTGTTTACAAGTGGGGAAGGAAGCTTCCTCCAAGGCTTTATACCCCCCTTCCCCTTGTGCCTCCTCCCTGGGAATCGGTGGGTTATCGGGGTGCTGCCCCATCATTGTTCTGGTGCACCAGGTCCAGAGTTTGGGGCATTCCTTGCTGGCATGCCCATCTGAGGGTTCTGTTGAGCCCTCAGCATGCGGCCCAAATCCTGTGCCATGTTCTGAACCTGGCGCTCAAGTTGTGAAACCCGCTCAGGCTGATACGGGGTTCTATTTTCTCCCCTGGGCTGATCCCGGGAATGGTAGCTATCCCTTCTCTGGTAGTACCCCTGGTTGGGAAGATTTGGGTACCCCTCCACCCTTGGCCTCCCCTCTCCCAGATTAGGTGGTCTGGGCTCGGGGAATTGGAGAAAGAAGGATGGATGGTTTTGGGGCTGGAAACCTTGTGGATACATGGGAAAAAAGTTCTGCCCAGTGTGTGGGGAATTTCTGCCCTCCTGTGGGAAGTTAGGAGGGAAGTTCCCTGGGTCAGGTGCTTGGCAGGATCCCCCTCTTGGGCTGGAGGAGTCCACACATAACCCAGTATTGGCCGGTTTCCCTTGAAGCGGGGACTTACATAGTCATGGGAGCGGGGGACCCCATTTGTGGGACTACCTCCTTGACTCCCTGTCTGTGACTGGCCCGAGGGCCTTCTGGGCTTATTTGGTGCAGGCAGGTTTTTAGGCCCCCCCATCTCCAAATCTAAAATGGGGGCAACCTTTACCTCTGCCACCTTGGCAGCAGCAGGGGTGCTGTTGGTTTTGGGGTTCTTCTGCGCATTACTTTTATTTTCTATGGGCTTCTGCACCTCATAGATCCGGGTGACTTGGTCAATGACCCAGTCTAAAGATCTTTTCTCGTGAAACTCTTTTACGAGCTGGGTCATTATGTACTTGGGAAGAGCATGTGTTGATGAATTCTCTGCTGTCCGTGCGCACCCTTCTGGTGGTCTGCGCAAAGGCACACTTTAATTCTTGCACGAATCCTTGTGGGGCCTGATCCTCCCCACATTGCAAATTGTAGACTTCCTTGCGAGCCTCTTGAGGATTTCTATGTACAGAAAAATGTTTCAAGATGGCCGCCCTATATGTGGACCATCTTGAATGGTTTTGGTCCTCCAGCCCCGCAAAGAAACTGGAGTATTCAGGGGAGAATATCCATTTGACGTACTGGATGTAGCTACTGCTGTCCTTCAAATGGAAAGTCTCCATCATTTGCTCGTAAAGCTCCAAGTGTTCCCAAACAGAATACTTGGCTTTCTTGTGATAAGGAGTGATGACACTCCTTATTGCCTTTATTTGTTTCAATGGGTCCTTAAGCAAGGCCCTTTTTTGCCTTATTGGCCTATTTGGTTCGGGTAACCCTTGTCCATTCATCCTCTGACTCAGAAGCACTGCTCCCAGAGGTGCCCGTCTGATCTTTCCGGTTTTCCCGGATTCTGCGAGCCTGGGAATGGCTGGCAGAATGTGGGGACCTGGTCTCCTGTGTCCTGTGGGGATCAGCGGAGTCTTCAGATCCCTCCTTGCTGCCAGGATTTGATGGGTACCCCCCCACTGACCTAACTGGACAGAGGTTTTTAGGATGCCCTTAATGGGTCTACACTCCTGTGGTTCCCCACTAAATTGCACTGTGCTTGGGTGCCCATACCCGGATGCCCGCCCATCCATTCCTGGGGGGTACTGGCCTATGAGCCCCATACTTCTGGTTGGATAGTAATCTGCCATCCCCGTGGCCCTGGGCTCATGCGCGCGAGGGGACATGGGGGTGGCAGAGTCCAGGGACTGGGAGGGATGATGTCCTCTGGCACTAGGGCTCCTGAGGGCATGCTCAGGTATTTCCCTTTCCCAGCGAACCTCATCTCTATCAGCCCCTACTCCCTTTTGCAATGCAAGAGCCTGGGCTTTCAGCTCCTCAACCAAGGCCTTACTCGACTCTATCAATCTCTCCTGCATGGCTACCTGTTGCTGGAGCCCATCATTGTGCTGACAGAGAGCCTCATTCTCTCTATGTGCCTCCTGATTGGTCCTGGAGTACTGGGCCAGTCTTTGCTGCAGGAGGGTTACCTCCTGTGTCCCATCACTACTGGCCTGCTCCTTTCTTGCCAGAGCCTCTTCCACCCTCCTGGTGTGATGTAACTGGTTCTGATGCTCTTTTTGGAGGTCACCCAGCCCCTGGAGGGCCAAGTGATTTTCTTCAGTTTTTCTTTTTTAAATGGCAGACTTCCTGGCCTAAGGTTTCCCTTTCCTGAGTAAGAGTCTGCATCTGTGCTGCCAGGTCGTCCCTTTGCCTTTGAAGGGCCCCAGCTTTCTGGCGCTCCTGATCAAACTCTGCCTGGGTATCCAGGTCTTTCAGGATCAGTGTATTGCTCTCTGCCTTTTCCCTATCTAGGTGGCTTTGCAGGGTGACTACCTGCTCAGCACATGCCCTATTGAAATCTAATTGTTGCTCCAGCTTTTTCTGGCTCTGCAGTAGGGAGTCCAAACCTTCTTGGTACTCCTTCTGCAAGGCCAGAAATCTGGTATCCTGGTCAGACTTTTCCTGTTGCAGGATACACATGTCCTCTTTGATTTTAATGAGATACTGTCTGCTCTCATTTTCTGACTCCTGGCTTCTGTGCATCCTCTGCTCAGAAGAGACCAGGTCAGATTGGGCCTTCTCTAACGCGATCTGTTGCCTATTTGCCAGATCTTGGCCTACAGCACATTTGTCCTGCATGGCTCCCATATATAGATACAAATATGCCGCTGGAATTTGAGTTCCTTCCTGACTTACAGAAGTTTGTATTTTATTTTGCAAAACAGACCGTTTCCTTAGAGCGTTCCTTTGAGGGGTGCTTTCACAGTGTAAAACAGCGTGATGATCTAACCGGATATGTGTATCTGGTCAGTTGGCACACTGTATTAAGCTGCACAAGTGGTAAATCTAACCCAGAATATCCCGGCTACGAGCCCCCACTCTGTAAGCGACTCCAATCAAGCAATCCCACTAAGTCAGTGCCTTGTCTGGGATGCGCAAGGGAAGCCCTTATTTATGTATTTTTATGGCAAGTTATAATCTGGATGATGAACCCTTGTATAACACCCCTCTCTTAGAATCCCCCTTGACCCCACTGAGCCAAGAAGTAGGCTTGTTTTGCAAATTTAAAAGGTTTATTTGAAAAATTAAACAATATATATATATATCACACTTCTATAAATAAATTGATAATGGATAGTACACTTGTGAATATGAGCAGTAATCAGCAAGAGGTAATCCTACGGTAGCACAGTTCTTGGTTACTTATGAATAGGAACAGAAGAATAAGGTGGGAAAGAATGTTTTATATGGTTCAAGGAGACGCGATGATGAATGAAATGCAGTACAAAAAATAACTTGATATGGCTTCAACAAAAGACAATGTAATCACTTTTCCTTGACAATTCACTCCCCCCCTTTATGCAATATAAGGAGATGAAAAAGGAGAGCATACAGTCCTCAGGAATGCAATGAAATATAATTCAGTTCAGTTCCCCCCCAGCAAGCTTAGAGGAAAACAGGTAGGAGTTTTAAACACAGGCAATATACTTTGATGTGGTTGCAATTAAGTGAAAAATATGCTAAAATGATTTTAATTCCCTATAGAGGTTCAGGGTGGGTGACAGCTACTTTGTATTCGTTCAGGATGACTTTACCAATGCTCTATGAATAACTAGCAGGTTAAAACGAATTTTAGCAAAGGAAAGCAAGGAGCTGCTGATTTTTACACATGGCTGAAATCGCAGCAAATTTAGTCGCGTGCGTCGAGTGCGATTACGGAGGCACTATAAGTAGTAGGAAGTCGGTTCTAGGCTCGTTGGAAAGCCTAGAAGGTTAGCTTTAAGATGACAGTTAAAACTCGCTCCACAAACGGTTTTGGAGATACGGCCGATTTAATAAAAGTAGTTTTTCAGATTTGAAATTTTAAAGCGCAGAATGACAGATGACAGTTTTCAGTTTTAAAGATGACAGAATGACACGATTCTAGGAGGCAGTTCTAATAGGCTAAAATAGTTTGGATTAGATTATTTTAAACTAAGAGATTGGTTTTGCACAGTGAGTACTCACACTATATTTTTGAAATAAGCCGTCAAGGTCTGGTCAGGTTGGACGGGACTTCCAGCGGGTGGTTCTGGAGTCCCGGCTATCTGGGTCAGCTCTGCTCTCTGGGTCTGTCAAGCACCGGTTCTGCTCACAACGGTCTGGTTTGTGGTTTTCTCTGGTTCCGGATACAGCACTGCTTTCTGGATACTGCTACAGGTTCTTGCAAAAGTTCTTGGCAAAGAATTCAAACAGCTCGCCCGGCTGTTGAATAGTTTGGTTGGTTTTAAGGCCTGCTGAAGAGGATTCAGCTTGTGGATTCAGGCCTCTCTGCTACAAATTCTGGAGTTAATTTCTGGTCTCTGGAGATGGATGGATTTGAAGTCTGGATCTCTGGATGTGAAGTCTGAAGTCTCCCGGCAAAGCGTCCCGCAAGAAAGTGGAAAGTGAGTGTCTCTACCTGGGTTTCAGTGGCTCTTTTTATGTGTTTTGAAAATGGGTGTGTGCGTGGCATAACTGAGCCTGCCCCTCTCTACTTGTCATTGGCCCAATTCTCCCCTCTCCCATGATTGGGCGAAGGAAATGGGGTGTCATCATGATGAGGTCTGTTTATGGGTCAGAGGATCCTCCCCTGGTCAATCTGCCCACAAATCTATATTTGATTCAAATACATATTTCCCAGATACATAAGTGGTTGACATTACACGTACATATTACAGATGAATTAAGGCAGGTCTTTGTTCAAGCCCCATGTTCATGCGAGCTGGGATTCAGAAATGACAACATTTTGCACTTTTTGGTCGGTTTACCAAAATCGGACATTTACCAAAAATTACACAAATGTGCGCAAGGAGTATGGACATTAATTGATGAAGTGTCAGATTTTTAACATGCAGACATTTGGAGTAAGACCCTATTTTCTGCTAGCAACCCCCCAGAATACACCACAGGGTCCTAACACCTCTTAAAACGTGCACAGAACAATCACAAGAATAATGATATTACTTATATAATTCTGACAAGTCCGTACTATGAATTATCTATCTTTATTTTTAAATTATGCTCTGGCCCAAAGGGGTGTGGTTTCCCCCAAGCACATGGTGGAGTTTCTGGTTTGTCCACTTCCCCCAAGCTCAGCTTGCTAGCAGAGGCACTGCCCCTCCCAGTTTCTCCCAAGAGGAAGCGACTTTACGGCCCCCCCAATATAACATTTGCCTGAGTCCAGGACAGGGCTTTGTTCAGTTTCCTGTAGTCCCCAGGTGCCACTCCCCTAATTCAATCAGAGAGTTGTCATCTCCTTTTGGCATGGGCAGCAGGATGCAGCCAGGCCTGGGAAGAGTTGTTGAGCCAGTTCAACTCCTGTCGGGGTTAGTTGTCAGGCAGAATTCAGCTAAATGTCACTTTAGTTCCCATTTTTCTACATTCAACCCAAACTTACAATTTTTACACATGCAGCTAGATTCTACACTGATTCTAAGTTCAAAACTATGACATTTAAACAATTGCAACCTATGTGACACTCACAAGTAGGTCACTCATTTATTCTAAACATTTCGATTTTAGTGGCTTTACCCCCAAATTCACTTAAGCTGCTGACATCCCCAGCTATTTTCTTTTATATATACATTAAATAATTACTTCCTTCAAGTCATTTCATAATATAGTTTTGCATTGTGTCCACCTCTTAGCAAGTCTTTCCTTGGCCTGGTTTTGGTTCATTTGTTCAGTTTTACACAAAATTCTGGTGGTTTTAAAACGCCGGCTTTCTGATAGTGGTGAGCACCAGTATTGCATCCCTTTTGACATTAATAAAATGAATTCCCCACAGTTCTGGGTTGCTTTTGGCAATCAGCATTGCCATTCCCAATGGTTTCAGGCTACTGTATGTGTAGCCCCATGGTGGTTTTAGGCAGTGCCCTCCTGTGCTCACAACATAGGCAAAAATGGGTGGCAGCCTATTCTTCATGTTTTCCCTGTGCACTCTCTGGGGAGTTCTGGCCATCATGATGTTTTCAATGCCAGTACTGCACAGTTTTATGGTAGGGCTTGGCTGCATGGGTAAAAACATCCCACAAGCTACAAATGACATTTCTGGGGAAAGAGTTGGACAAATGTCTGACTTACAATGAAGATGATTGGTGGCAACAAATGCATAGTAGTGACTGCAAATCTCTAACGCTAGCACTCATGAGGCTCCTAGAACAGTTGTAAAACATGTTGAAGATGGCGTCACATGTACATTAATGAGGTGGGATTTGTCATGTAGTTCAGGTGAATTTGTGCTAACAAAAATTTGTTTTAATTTTTTGTTTAGTCTCTGGAGAGCTATCTTAGAATTAGTTTTTATTTTTTTTGAGTTTTATATTTTAAAAGTTTGTATAAACTGTGTGAAATTAAAATGGATAAAAAAAAGAAAACAGCTTTAATCTCAATCCCGGCAAAGCAGAAATCATGATCACACCCAACAACCCATCGAAACCCCATCACAATCCATGGCCTAGGGAAATGGAAAATTGTCTGAAACCTTCCAAAGTAGTAAGAAATCTTGGAATATTAATGGACAATAATTTAACACTCTAACCACAAGTCAATGCATTAGTAAAAAAGTGCTTCTTCCACCTACGCACAATCAAGCAGATACTACCTCTCCTCACCTTCCCACACAGAGCACTTGCTGTCATCTGCCTCGTCACCAGCATCTACCTTGGAATTTTGGATGACCTCATCAAAAAACTACAGTGAATACAGAATAAGCCTGCACAACTATTGCTCAGTCTCTCTGAGAGGGAACATATTACCAGAACTGAGACCACTACACTGTTTATCAGTCAAATAAAGAATGCTCTTCAAAACACTTTGCATAACTCACAGAGAAATCTATGGCCTAGGAGCAGAATTCATACAGGAAACAAAATGTCCATCTACAGACCGAATCAAACTCTGAGATTCAAGAATTTCATTCACCTTGAACCAAAGCAATACTCAATGCTGAAATGTGGTGGATCAGCATTATCCTGCATCTCAGCAAACTGTGGAACTCCCTCACCAAGGAAATACAAACAACAGAAGAGCACCTGAAATTCAGCAAACTACTAAAACCTGTCTATTTAACTCATCAAGCTAAGCAGGAAGTAATATTGAAGACAAACAGTCAACCGCCACATAAGGAAAGACACCACAAACCAAAAACAACCATAATTGAACAAACCGAATATGGCTGCCCCAACGGAAGAAAGCATATTAACACAAACCACCATACAAGTATCTGAGTCCAGCCAAACAAACGTAACTCAAAAGAAAGCATAGGCATGACCAACCACTAGCCCTACTAAAACTTCCCATTCTCCTACAAACATACCTTCAACTACCAGATAAAACAAACACCTACCTCTACCACAGCACAAACTCGAAATCACACAGCAAACTGCGCACACTCTACAACATCCGTTTCAACCCAACACACTAAAACCCCAACAGAAAACTTTACCAAAGACATGCAAACAATACCATGCACACTCTCAACGCAACACCAATCCCATACAAGGGTGGACTGGGAACCAAAAGAGGCCCTGGAACTAATTTTCAAAATAGCCACATATTAAAAATGTTCAACAAACCCAAACCTTTTCGTATGAAGAAAATTGGAAATAAAATAATTTACCACACAAAAAAGGCCCAGGGAGCAGAGGCCTACCGGTAAATATCCAAAGTTCCCTATAGGCCAGTTTACCCCTGAACCCATACCAACTAAAAGCAAATCCAGCACACAGTGACCTTTTTTCCAAACTGAAGCTACCAACACCACAACAAAGCAGTCTTGCCTTCTCCCTCTCCATCCCACTAACTAACCCTCCAGAGGCCCCCATTTTCAGATCTGCCTGAGCGCCCGGAGACCATGAAAATGGCAGTGGAGCACAGTGTTAATCTCAATAACATAACATGTTAGAGAGCCTGCCGGAAGATGCAGTTATGATGTATAGTACATCAGCATTTCCTGCACGAGGTGCCAGTGTGACATGCCAGATGTGCACCATGCACTACCAACTGACAAGGCTAAGCCAGCACCACGTTGTAGCCATGGATATTGAAATATTACGATGCCAATAGTTGCCAGTAAAGCTAAATCTCTGTTCTGAGGATTAGCTATGCAATTTGCAATCATTGCTGTCTGTTTGCAAAGTATGCATGTGCAGCACAAACAGATTTTAAAAAAGAACCATATTGCAAAATCTCATGTGAGGTCAGAAACATTGCATTGGTCACGAAAGGTTTTGCCTGCCGGCTTGACTTAATTCCTCCGCAGTTCGAACTGCTGCATTGTCTATTTTAATTTTTTTGGTATAACATATAATACATTCAGAGATAAGGGATGTTTTCCAAATGTATTTAATGTATTGCTAAGTGAAGACCAATCTAACACTCAATAATTATAGGCTATTGGAAAATCGTATGCTACAGGCGCACCGAGAAAAGGCAAAATGACCTTTCAATTAGGATTGAGCAATAATGCAAAACCAAATCGGTCCTAGTATTGAAGATACATTATCTAATTTCAAAAGCGTGTTCTTCTGGTTTAATGAGTGGGAGAATGTTCTACTTCTCTTCTTTTCCTTTCCACCAAAGTAAACTATACATCTTCTGTGTATAAATATGGTACATACGGCACCGTCAATACAGAAAAAATGCACCACTTTATAAAATTAGAGACATTTTTGTGAACAAAGCATAGGCTGTATTCTTAACACAGGCTACAGAGGAATTTCTCTCAACTGCTGTTCAGTGCCGAAGCTCCTGGAGTTTCAGCACTGCAGGAGGTTGAGTGGAAGGAAGTGTCGATTTACTAAATGAAAACAAGCTAAAACTGCAAAAATAATACCAAAACCCACCATGAAAAACCTCATGAATGAGAGTGCTCAATAAAGTCCAGCCCTTCAGCTGTTTTATTTTATAATCAGTGCACTTCGATTTGAGAAAGTAAAAGCCTCAGTACGAAGCTTCTCTTCTGATGGTAGCAGAATGCATATTTGCTTATGCTCACCACTGAATCTTGGAAAACATAGGGCCTGATTCATGGAAAAGTGCACAGGGATCCAGCAAAGGACGCGCGCTGATAACGCCACTGCGCAAGCCTGCGTGAAGAACTTTATCTGCATGCAGAACGTCATCTGCATGCTGCGCGTATTCATGGAATTGTTTGCGCAAAGTGACTGTACAAGAAAGTTGTGGCTGGAACGCCCCCGACACGTCCCCACACAGAGCAAAAAGAGCCTGATATAGCTAGCTTCCAGTGCACCTCGGTCACGAACACATGCACCCTTTAAACAGTGCGTGGGTTCCCGGTAACCAGGAGTGCACCTCAAACTCACTGCACGAGGTCCCCCGTAACTATGACCAGCACCCCGATAACATGTGTACAAACTACTATAACTCTCGAAGATCTGTGTGCGAACCCCCATAAACTGCAACCCTAACTTCTATTTGAACCCCGACTGCATGCATGCACCCCTAAATCCATAATGCAATCATACCTCTGCACAGTGATTGCTATGTGCAAGTATCTGTATGCCTGCCTTTGGTTGGCAGTTAAATCAAAAGCTTTGCGTGGTAATTTCCCCGACTTGAGGTTGCGTTGTCAGAACCATGAATACGATTTTACCTGCGCAGTTGTCGGTGTGCGATCGCCTCGCACGGGCCGTCCCTCGGAATGGCCCACATTTTCCCTTGTACTTCCCTATTTTGTGAGTACTGCGCCCTACTCCGGTCTATGCGCAGGCCATGCCAATGCTCTGCGAGGTGTCTCGCGCAAGGCAATCGGCCGCTTGCAGAGATGTGCCGAGCCTGCTCAAAGTCCCAGCAGAGTACGAAAAAGTTCCATGAATCGATAAACGGGATTTTGTGCACGATTTGGTGTGCAAAGTCCATATTTACTGCACAGAAAATTCCATGAATCGGTCCCATAATGTGTAAACACATTGCTGTTTCTGTATATTTCTTTACACTGTAGTTGTTGACCTTGTGGCTACTGGCTTGTATTAACTATTTACTTCCTTAGCACCATATTACACATTACCTCCATGTCCCTCTTCCTCCAAACATTTATTACTTTTGGGATGTTTGAATCATCTACAGAAATTCTACATTTATTTAAGTATTTAAAATCCTGCCACCTCCCATAAGGAGGCTTTAGAGCTGTTCTTTTAACCAAAAGTCAACCTGTGTAAAAAAATAAAAATAAAATGAAGTATTATTTCTGTTGACCTAGACTGGAGCTCCTTAATTCCTGGGCTGGGTTGCGTTTGCTGCAGATGAAACGGTGCTGGTGCATGGAGGGTCTATTTGCCCCCTGTAAACCCTGCTGGGCAAGAGCCCCGGGTTGAGTTGAGTAGTTGTTCTCATCACTCTGAGAATATGCGCTAAAACAGTCACCTCCCCTTCTGGGTGAATTGGATCACTGTCCCTAGGCTCGTGGTGCTCCATGGGACTCTGCTGGGCGAAGGTCCCAGGTTGTGCAGAGTTTTCCTCCCATTTCCTGATGTTTGAACAGGGGCTAGGCATCTCTGCAGTTAGCATACCTGGAGGTCTGGCATAGAAAAGGCGCAGCTATTTCCGTATTACTGATAGGCAGTCAGCATTGCTGGACCAATAACAGGCTGTGGCTTCTGGAAGCATACCAGTTTGTGAAACCAGAGCACGCAGCAAGGAATGGTGATTCACCTTAAAGTGGGCAAGCACACACCAACAACATTAGGTCACTGGTGGATGCAGCATACACCCATGATGTCATGTTGACGTTGCCTTGGGAGCGGTAGGTGGGAGTTTGGAAAGGGAACTGATGCGGGCAGGGGAAGTGATGCGGGAGGGAGTGGGGGAGGAGGGGCAGTTGAAGTTGGATATTGAATAAAGAAGAAGTGCATGCAGACCCTCTGTGTCTGTGTATTATGTGCTGCGCCACGCGATCCCCAGCGCGAACCCTGACTGTAACAATGGTGACGAGGAGGACCTCCTGGGATGCGCGGCTGCTCTCATGCTGAAAGTCGCAAGGCCCGCGCAGCACGCCATCCCGCGCATGACACGGTCTCAAGGCGCTCACCAAAGAACGTGGGCCCGCTCGAGCTGTCGGTCTCACGTGGAAGACACCCGGGCTGCAGCGGTGAATGCAGGAAGGGAGGAGGGGCCACCACCAGCGACGGAGAACGCACCGAGCGGAGGGGCCCCCATCCCGCAAGCGCCTGCAGCTCAACGGCTGAAATGGAACCCGGTCTGCGGCAGTGATGGCACGTGCACTAAACGGAGCGTGAAGGCTCCCACACCACACGTGCCCACCCTGCTGAGAGAGGAGCTCCGGAGCACAGTAAGTGCTAGAGAGAGACACACCCACAGGTTTTCACCGGTGGTACTCGTGCCACTCCTGGCGGCCATCCAATCTCCATTGACAAGCAGAGTCGGGGCCTGCAAAGAAGGGAGAGTGAAACAGTGGACGTTCACCCGGGGCCCAACCCAACTGATGGTGCTCGTGCCATAGCGGTGGCCATCAGGGTGAGCAAGGGGTTGGCAAGCAGCCAGCAAAAGGTGGAAAGCATTCATCTTGCCAAGTGGTCTCCACATCGGGAAAATGTCAGGCCAAGGACATGGACAAGGAGCACAAGCTCAGGGAAATGGAACCCCAGACCCGGCCATACAAGCACCAGACCCCGTGCCTTACCACTTGCCAGACATGCTGGCCACCCAGATACCAAGTGCATTCGATGTTACCGACACCAGCAACATGGGTCCCAGATGGACCAAATGGATCAGAGACTTTGATCTATACATGGGAGCCACAGGACCAATCGCCTACACCAGGCAGATCTGTCTACTAAAACTGGCGGTCAGGTCCACCATACGTGACATCATCGATGAAATGCCCCCAGACTCCATAGACTCCATCCAAGACCGTAAAGACATGCTGGCCGCATACTTTGCTCCACACACGAACGTGGATTATGAAAGACATTTATTCCACAGTACAAAACAAGCGAAAGGGGAGACAATGGAAGCCTATGCAATGCGACTGCGCACCAATCTAAAACACTGTAACTTTGCCAACTACTCAAATACTGAAGCACTGAGATCACAAATTATATCAGGATGTGAGTCACAGGCATTCTGAAGGAAACTGCTCCAAAAGTCTAGCACGCTGGAAGAGATACTGGCGTTAACAAGAGTCGAAAGGGCCATTGACTCCCAGGTAGAGAGCTCTGGAAACACAAATCCAGCAGAAAACCTGCACAGGCTTCAACTAGAGCAGAAGGCCGAAGAACTCTTCTGCTACAAATGCGGGTTTGAATACCCCCACGATGGAATATGCCCCGCGGTAGGTCAACGCTGTGTTTCCTGTGGCGAAGAAGGGCATTTCAAAGCAGTATGCAGACTATTCAGGGAACGGGGGGAGACCGTCCTAGAGACACTCCATACCAATCCAAAGCACGGGGCATGGGGCCATCAAACACCATCCCAGCCCCAGTACCCAAAACCTGCCCACCCAACCCAACCCCGGGCCACGGGACAGGGAATCAGGGGAAGACAGGCAGAAACGAGTAGGAAAAGAATGAAGAAGATTTGTTATGTGCGCAAGACCAGAGCACAGATCGAGACGCCATGTGAGATACCTTGTGGAACAATCTCCCACAGACTCTGATCCCAGCTCATCAGGGAGTGATCAGAAGAAAAGGGCCTATGTATATGCCCTAGGAAACCCCACGGCAACGGCACACAGCCCCACACTCATCATCAAACTCAACGAGAGACTGACCGAGTTTCTCATAGACACGGGGGCCACGGTAAACGTGGTAAGTGAAAGTGTATATGCCGACCGACCTCAGAAGCCCAAACTACACCCAGCAACTGTTGACATATCTGCCTACAGGGCCAAGACGCCCCTAAAGTGTTGGGGACAATTCAGTGGTCTGCTGCTACAAAGGACACAAGATGAAAGTAGCAATTAATGTTCTGGCCGTGGAAACAGAGGGCAGCTATGTCATAAGCTTCAAGGCTGCTGCCGACATGGGACTGATTCACATTCTATGCAACATAATGGTCCATAAATACATAGACCCGGTCGAAATGGTCAACAATCAATATCCCCGGATATTCAAAGGAATTGGCAAGTTAGAAAACAGACAAATCAAACTCCACGTAGACGACTCCATACGCCCAGTGGCCCAACCATATCGCGGAATCCCAGTCAATATCCAGAAGAAGGTTGAGGATGAACTCTACAAACTTCTGGAACAGGACATCATCGAACATGCCACGGGCCCCACCACTTGGGTATCACAATAGTTTGGTACCCAAAAAGGGATCAGAGGCCATAAGACTATGTGTGGACATGAGGCGCGCAAATCAAGCCATCCGGTGGGAGAGACACCCAGCACCCCGCATCACGGACATGATTCACTTACTAAATGGAGTGAAGGTCTTTTCCAAACTTGACCTACAAAAGGGATACCACCAGTTGGTATTAAGCACAGAAAGCAGGAACATCACAACGTTCGTCACCCAAATTGGCCTCTTCAGGTACAAAAGGTTGAGCTTTGGGGTGTCCTCGGAGGCAGAAATCTGCCAGGCTGAGGTACATAATGTCATCAAACACATCCCAAACTGTCTCAACTACAGTGATGACATACTTGTATTTGGAACTGATGTAAACAAGCATGACAAAACCCTCATGAAACTATGCAAAGCCCTAAACAACGCCAACCTCACCTTGAACCGAGAGTTTGAGTTTCGTAAAAACAAAATGAATATTTTTTTGGACATGTATTCTCAGAGTCAGGTATGACCCCAGACCCTGAGAAGGTAGCAGCACTAAATGGAAACTCTGCCCCCGCCATTGTATCAGTACTGCGGTCCTTCTTGGGCCCAGCCAGCTACTGCAACAGGTACATCCAGGAATTTGCTTCCGTCAGCGACTTGCTGAGATGCCTGACACACCAGGACGTGCCCTTCAAGTGGACAGACAACTGCCAGAAGGCATTCCAAACCATAAGAGAAAGGGTTGCGAAAGCAGAAAACATGGCTTTCTATGACCCCAGCAGGAAGACTGAATTGACAGTGGACGCCAGCCCAGTGGGCCTGGGTGCCATCCTCGCACAAATAGACCCAAAGGATCCATCCCAAACAAACATCGTGGCCTATGCCGACAGGAGTCTCTCCACCACCGAGCAGGCATACTCTCAAGCAGAGAAAGAGAGCATCGCAGTTGTGTGGGCTTGTGAGCACTTTCCTTTATTCCTGTACGGAAAGCTGTTTCGAGTCATCACAGATCACCAAGCCCTACTATTCCTATACGGAAATCCCCAGGCCAAGATGCCACCTCGCATCGCCCGGTGGGGTCTCAGACTACAAGACTATGCATTCGAAATCATACACAGACCAGGAAAAGGGGAAAACCCTGCAGATTTTCTGTCCAGGAGACCACGGGGAGTGCCAGGTGGTTATTGTCAGGGGTAGTGGGAGATACTCTAGTGAATTCTCTGCATCCTACTATCATGTCCACTCCTGTCACACTCTGCCTGAGGGAGGTGATGATGTGTGCAATCAGCAATTCACTCGGGAGTGTAGAGTGTTGTGCCACATGTAGGCTTGCAGTGTTTCACACACATGCATCATTTACTGAAAAGTGTTAAGTCATGCATTGCATATTTATTGCAGTACTCCTGTACACCCACCACCCTCAGATGTATCCCTTTGCACTCTTTGGTGCAAATTTGCATTGCATTCTCACTGTTACTATTTATCCAATATCCATGTATGATTGTCCCTGTGGAGTCCATCTACGTTGACAGGGTGCTTTTACTCATGACCATGGCATCATAGTTGGAACCTGGGAAATGAGCACAGCAGTGCCTCGTCATCAGAACAGCATGGCACATCATTTGGATATTCATGGATTGGTACGGCTACCTATTGCGATAGATTTGCTCCTCTGCCTTTGGTTGGGACCAATGACACATGAGTTCAGTCCAGTGCACCAATCACTTTAGGGATGTCGGCTGTTGCATAGAAATGTGCCTTAGTGGCATGCACCTAGTTTGGTGTGGTGGGCATTATGATGTGATTAGGTCCATGTCGCATTAGTGCATCAAGCAGCTGTACCAGCAGTTTCAAACACATTAGCTGCAACATGTCATTCAGCATCCCAATGTTGTGCTGAAATGTGCCCATTGCTAGGAAGTGTAGGACAGCCACCAGCTTCAGCAAGGGTGGGGTGACAATCCTGATGCTGATGATCCGACAATGGAGGTCTACCTCTATGAGGTTGAGCAGCTTGGCAATGGTGTAACTGTTCAGTCGTTAGAGTGTGGGGGTATCTGCTCATCTGTCGTTACTCAGCATGAGGGTCTGACTCTGGGTATGGGTGGCCTACTCATTGCACATCTGCAGAGGTAGTCTCCTTGTCAACAACTGCACTGCATGTCTCTGCAGCTCAATGTACAATAACACATCGTGGAACCCACAATCCATGTCTGCTAGAGGTTGGTTGTTGCTTTTAAGTGTGTTTGGGGAAAGGTGTTGGCATTAAATACTAGTTTGGATGCATTGGATACATCTGTGGCTTAGTTTCTTCACTTGCATGTATTTACCTGGTACTGCAATGTTGGAGGAGTTAGCGGAATTAGCACTGGAGGAATTACCTCTGTTTTTGGGTGCTTTGAAACACAATTTACTTGATGCATAAGTGCCTTTCAAATGAGAAAGAGAGAAAGAAAGAAAGAAAGAAAGAAAGAAAGAAAGAAAGAAAGAAAGAAAGAAAGAAAGAAAGAAAGAAAGAAAGAAAGAAAAAAGGAAGGAAGGAAGGAAGGAAGGAAGGAAGGAAGGAAGGAAGGAAGGAAGGGGAAGGAAGGAAGGAAGGAAGGAAGGAAGGAAGGAAGGAAGGAAGGAAGGAAGGAAGGAAGGAAGGAAGGAAGGAAGGAAGGAAGGAAGGAAGGAAGGAAGGAAGGAAGGAAGGAAGGAAGGAAGGAAGGAAGGAAGGAAGGAAGGAAGGAAGGGAGTTCCTCCAGTGTTCACCTGTGGAATTAGCACCGGTGGAATTACCTTAGATTTGGTGTTCTTCTTATTTGACATTGTTGTAGAAGTCACTGTAACAGAATTACCCCAACTGTTTTTTGCACTGCCAAACTCAGGAAAGAAGGTTAGCCAGTTGTGTTTGCCTGAGATTTCAAACATGTGTTCATTATATGTGGCAATTGGATCGATAAAATATGGGAAATATTCACATAGCATTTGTTTGTGTATATGTGTATACGTTTGTGTATACGCTTGTGTATATGCTGTTTGCTAATTGTTTAATGAATACATTTGTTTTATTGTATGTGTTTTCTATGCTATGTTAAATTTGGGGTTGACCCTTCATGAATATTTTGATTTGCTCTTACTATTGCGGACTAATTAAAACATCCATTATAAATCTTACTTGAGCATGTTGCTGTAATAGATATTCAGAATGATTATAGGTGGCATTTCATTGTTAAATCGTTCGAACTACCACCAAACGGATTTACTCTTACTGCCACATGGTCAGCGTAAAAACCGCTGGATTAAAAGTGATAGTAGGCAGTGCTAGTCCCCATTTATTGGAGTCCATAGGACTCCATGGGGATTACTGTTGGTGGTAATTCGGCCTGCCCTCAACTATGGATATCACAAAGGTGGTGGCACGGCCATTTGGGGGTAGGATGAGGGTGGTTGAAGCCCTCCAAAAATGTGGACCAAGGAATAGTAAACTATCCCTGTAGAACCATCATTAGATGTCCCAGATTCACTGCAGCAGTGTTACACCTCAATCAGTGTTGAATGAAGTGTGGGACGGATCCAATTTTTTGATTGGTAACTAGAATGAAATATATGCATTTCAAATCCCAAGTTGTGTTTTCAATAGTCTTCCCGAAAAGCAACTTAATTCACAAAGTAAGCCTCTTTTTTGAAACTTTGAATGCTGCCTGTTAGTTTATCACATAATCTCATTATGGATGACAGCATAGGTATTACTTCCACAACTACTTTATCCGAACTAATGCCTCTTCCTCCTGCCCCACTCCATCCTTTAACTCTTTAGTGTCCTTCACTTTCCCTCGCAACACCTCCCACTCACATATCTCCTTACGTCTCTGTTACACCTCCTCAATGAGTCTACAAGGCCTTCTCTGCTTTCAGCTGGTCCCAAAACATTATTTTCGACCTCCTTTCCTTCCTCCTGCAATGATCTGGGGTCTTGTCATGTATCTGCGTCGGACATGAAGCGCTTGAAAAAGGATGCTTTCTTTGTGACTGCCTTCTGGGAGTTAGCGGGCATCACCATTGTCCCTTTTACGTCAGTTATCCGGTGGGGTATGCTGTTGTGATTTGAGTCCATCTTCCTCTTTGTTTGTTGCTTCACGAGTACTTCTTCTACTTCCTCAAACTCTTTTGACCTCGCTCTCTGAGTCCTGCCTGTTCTTTCCTTCGTGGCCTCTTTTTCCTTTGCCTCTCTGTCTCTCACCTCGTAACCTAGAAGGTGCTGTTCTGGGTGTCTCAGGGGCACTTGGGTCTCTTGAGGTAGGAGTGTTCTGGCCTGGTACACTATCATGTGGCCTCCGAGTGGTACTCCTATGACCAAATGTGGTGTGTTCCTGTAATGATATAGCATGCGGCATAGGGCTTGCTGGATTGTCATTCCTTGGATTGTGACCTTTTGGATGGTCCTCTTGATTGAAGACATGCATCTTTCTGCTATCCCGTTGGCTTGTGTCCACGGCGGTGTTATCCTCTTGTGGGTGAACCCCATATATCTTGTGAACCTGTAAAATTCCTGTCCATTGAATGATGGCCCATTGTCCATCTTGACTGAGTCAGGGATGCCCCACTCACTGAATACTTCATCTATAACCTCAGCGACTTGGGCGAACGATGTGGACAAGGTCTGCTTGACGATGGGGAACCTGGAGAACTTGTCCACTATTACTAGTAGTTAGTTGCCAGTCTCTAGTTGCACGTAAAACTCAATTTTGACTCCTTTCCATACCTTCTCAGGTATTTGTGTCGGTTGCATATGGAGTGGCACGTCAATTCTCGTTGCACACTGACATGGTAGACAGCTTCTTACTACATCCTCCACCATTGAGGCCATGAGTAGGAACCATGCTAACTGTCGGAGTAGGCTCTTTGTTTGTTTTACTCCCCTGTGACCCTCGTGTGCCAGCTTCACCACCCCCTCTGGAGGGAAGATCAGATGATGATATGGCAGCCTCTAAGCTGTATCCGTGTTCCAAAACTGACAGGTATGAACTAATATTTGCCATGCGTTCCAGTTATAGTCTGTTCACCCCTTCCTGATAATGTGACAGTCTTTTGCAGTCTCCATTTGTTGGAGGTGGTGAGTTCTTTGGCCCACCTGGTTGATGGGTCAGCCTGTGTTGCTCTGCCCAAGTCCTCGGTGGTGATAGTTGATGGCAGGGGCTGATCCATCACATAACATAGATAGTTGGTGTCACCTTCCCTCAGCGGCAGCGCTTCTGTCGTTGGGTGTTTCAGCATGTAGTCAGCCGGGTTACTGTCTCCCCTGGGTCTGTGCAAGATAGTGTAATCGTATTCTTGGAGACGGATGCCCCATCTCTCAATCATGGGTGGCATCTTGGTCCTCGGATTCTCAAATAATGACAGTAGAGCCTGTAGATCTGTCACAAGGGGCAACCTCTTCCCGATCACGAAGAGATGGAAGTATTTGCAGACCCACACTGCGGTCAGGCTCATCCACCTGGGAGTATGCACTATCCATCGGGGATAATGATCTCCTTGCGTATGCCACAATGCAGCTTGCCAGAGCATGCAGTCTCTTCTGCTGAGCCAGGATGGCATCAACCATTATCACTGTAAAATATGGCAGGTGTGCAGCGCTTCCTAACACCGATTTGATTGTGTCAGACAACATCAGGCAGTCATGAGACCATCCGAATGGTTCGTCTTTCCTCAATAGTCATCTCAGCTGCTCGGTGGCAACTGCATATGACCTGCAGGTGTCTCTGCAGGTATCGGGCACAGTACCCGGCTATCCAAAGAAAGGATCTGACTCCTCCCACGTGGGTGGTTTCTTGCAGTTCATTAACGGCGCACACTTTATCCGGGTCAGGTTGCATTCCTTTTCCCCAAAGAAATTTGACCATAAAATCTCAATTTGTCCTTGCTGATGTTACATTTTTCATAGTTCATGGTGAACCCTCCCTCTTTCAAGATGGTGCACACGTCCATGAGTGCCTGGTTATGTTCCTCCTGGGTGGTGCCGTACACCAGGATGTTGTCCAAGTAGTTAAAAAGCTAGCTTGACCGGGAGGAGCAGGTGTCTAATAGTCTCCTGGAAGATCTCTGCAGCTGAAGAAATTTTAAAGTTCAGCCGCTTGTATCCAAGCAGGCCATTGTGAGTGGCAAACGTGGTTATTCCCCTTGGAGTCGGGGTATAGTTCCAGCTGGTGGTCCCTCTGGTTGAGGTCTAGTTTTGAAAATGTTGTGGCACAGTTCAGGGTCACAATCATGTCTTTAATTAGCAGGCCAGGGGTCATTCTCTTTCAATAGTGGTGTCCGCCACCCTCATGTTGACGCAGAGCCGAAGTCTTTTTCCGTCCTTGGGCACCATTACTAGGGACGAAATCCATGGTGTGGGCCCTGTTGTGGGCTCTATAATGTAATTGTCCAATAGTTGTTGCAGTTCTCTTGATACAGCCTCCTGCAGGTGTAACCCTAATCATCTTGGAAGTTACGGGACCGACTTGGCTTTCTCATTATTGTGTAGTCATATGATTCTGCCTTTCAGTTTCCCTAGGCCCTTAAAAAGTTCAGGAAATGCTTCCTTGAGCATTTCCTCATTGACCAGTTAGGTGGCATACAGATTTGTTGGCGTGTTGACCACCGCTGCATATCACTACATCGTTGTCCTGGAATTTGATGTCTATCAGGCCGAGTACTTTCCCTGTGTCGTAGCAGAGTAGACATTTTCCCCAACCTGGGACCCTGAGCACATGGATGATGGTGTCTATCTTCTTTCGTCTGAACGAGAATATCTTTCTGACTTGCACCATTAATGGGAGTGGGACACTGGCCTCCAACTGAAATATTCTTTCCTTCGACGGTGACACATCGTGACATTTCCCTGACAAAAGGAATTCTTGCTCTCCCATAATATTGACTGTGGCCCCCGTGTCGATGAGATATTTGTAGGTAAGCATCTCCTTTGTCACAAACACTTTGGGTGCTTCACTGCTGTCTTGTTCCCCATGTATGAGATTGACAAATTCATCAGGGAATTCGTGGGTCCTGTCGATATAAGAGTTTGTCCCAGTTAGCATATGGATCGTCTGGGTAGCCATACCAGTCGGTGTAGTATTCCGACTGCGATAGCTGATCGTGTGTGGGTATATCCCCATAGTCAATACCTTGTTCCATTGCTCTCACCATCCTTCTTGGCTGTGATAGGTAAAACTGCGATTGTCTCCACTGTGTAGTCGGTGGTCCTGGTCTATATGGTGATCTCCAGTTATTGAATGTCGCTTGAGGTTAGCGGGTTGGTGGGAATGGTCTTTCTTCCAGACAGACAACTTGTAAGTGTCGTTCTCTGCCACATCTGGAGCACCGTTGGCTCATTGCTGGGCAGGATGTCTCATCTGTGGGTTTCCTTCCCTTTGCTGTCCTCTTGAAAAGGCTTGGTGGTCTAGGGCGACCCTTCCTGTGGCTTCGATGCTGGTGATGTTTTCCACTATGTGATCTCTCTCCGGTTTCTTTTTTGAAGTTTCTATGGCGGACACCTGGATCTCCACCCTCTCATGTACTCTTGCCATTTCAATCACTTTGTCGATCATCAGGGACGTCATCAGGAGCTGTTTCCGCTGCACCAACGATGTGCATCCCTTGATGACGTGAATCTGGATAGCTTTGTTATCTGAAAATGCTGAGAATTGGCAGCGTGCCAACTTTTGGCAGAATCGTGTGATGAACGCATCCACTGTTTCGTGGGAAGCCTGTTGGCACTGGTTAAACATGTTTCGTACATAATCCCTATTAGGCTGTATAAAAAGTTTCTTGTTCAGGGCTACCACCAGAGCATCAAAGGAGTCTCTCTCATCTGCTGGGATGGTCTTGATGCTGCTATTGACTTCCTTCCCTTCTGGATTAATGTAGATGTTATTCAACACTGGTGAATTCTCTCCTGCTGCTTTGATGAATCCAACAAAGTCCTCGACCCAGACAGTTCATCTGGGGCCCCTGTCTGGCTGTGGCTGGAGGCTGAATGGGCTGTGCTTTCTCAGGAAAGCTATGCTGCTGGTGGACAGTTGCGCCGCTTGGTCCACCATGGTGGTTGGAGTGCAGGGCTTTCGATGACACTAGTTAGTACTGGGCTGTGCACTTTGGCATTGACACTGTGGGTCTTGAACCCTTTCAGTTTGGTGTGGGGCTGGAGCTATGATGCTGCTGCAGTGCAACTTGTGTGCACTTTGATGTGATGAGCGTGGACAGCCCTTGGGCCATACGGCTTGTCGTGGTGTGCACCTTCTCCCAATATGCCAACCTTCTTGGTGCTCTTTGAATTTAGAAGGAGATTTTTTTTCTCTGATGTGTTTCTTTGTGGGAGGGGCCCTCCTGCTTGATGGTGTGGGCAGGGCCTGACAAGCGTTTTCTGTGCTCCTCTGTGGGAGCCTCTGGCCTGATGGTGTAGGCGGGGCCTAGCAGGCATGTGTGTGCGTGCTCCTTCAGACCATACCAGTCTCACTGGTGCTCTTCACTGGGACATGTACGAGGCGTGCGGGTGGGCCTCTTCTGTTCCGTGGGCAGGCTCTCAGATATGCGCCTGTCCTGTCATAAGAATGCGTCATGGCTGCCTGGCGAAATGCGCGGATGTTGCGGCTCGGTCCTGCGCTTCGCTGAGGGGAGGTCCCACGAGATCCCTTCTTGGGATATGGCATGCTTCCAGCAAGGACAGACACCTGGATGGTGGGGCCTGGGGGCTCCGGTATGGCCCACGGAAGGGCGGCTGCTTTATCCTCATCGCTAGTTGTTAGTTTAGCACATAACCTTATTAAAGATCCCAATAAGGACTTCAGGATACGTCTTACTGCCACTACTTTATTCGAACTAACGCCTCTTCCTCCCCCAGGCTCCTCCTCTACCTCCTGCGCCACTCTGTCCGTTAACTCTTTAGTGTCCTTCACATTCCCTCGCAACATTGTCTAGATCATTATACCTACTTGTCAAATGCACAAAAAATCTATTCAGCTTATTTTCTGGGGCAATGCAAATGTCTTTCACATCAGTCATACCAACAGATAGCAAGCCTGTGTAAAACAAAGACTTAAAGCACTTTACTTTCTCATGCACTTTCTTCTGAGCTACGTCTTTAAAGGTTAAAAGATAATACTTCACTGGGCAGTTTGTAGATTTCAGGTTGCCCCATAACTTTCAGGCTCACGTCCTCACGTCATATTGCTTTATGATACTTGTAGTGTAGCATTTATAATGTGGAAAAACTACTAGCTCAGTAAAACATTGCACAATGGCATGCACTCAAACATGTTAGGACTGTAGAAGATACCCTGCAAGTAGATGATGATAGTTTTATAAAAGTGGGCAGACGCTTGTTGACATTACTACCTAGTGAGAGCTTCTGAATGTGTACCCTCTGCAGTTATGTTATGCTACTTGGCATGCAGATTTCTTGTGTGCAGTAAAACATGGGCATAATTCCGGCCTCCCTGGCATATGTGGAAGTCTCTGGGAATGTGGGCCATTGGAAAATTGGGGATAGTGAATGGAAACGTTCATCTGATGTTTGAGGACTCTTATATGACGCATTGTTTATCACTCGGAAAGCACGTTTAAGTTGTTTTCTAAGACCTCACGAACACAGTGGATAATCGTTGTGATGTGTGGCGGTGCCAGGCTTCTCTGCCAAATGTTTTCTTAAAGATCCTCCACTCGATCTCCATACAAGGATCTTTGCACGCCAAACAGTGACTCCATTACCAGGAAGTAACGAGTCTTGTTATCTGGGGCTCCAATTACCAGCCGGAATCGTCCTAGCGGGAATTCAAGCGCAGCAAAAACCAGCAGGACGTGGCCTAAACCTCGTCGGACCGACTCGGAGAGTTAAACGTGTGAATAACACTGGTTCCTGCCAGCCTCTTCCATGGGAAAAGAATGCGGTGCGCGCGAGAGATGCCTCTGAAGGCAGTGATGTGTTCTGTGGAGTTAGACCGCCCTGCTGTGAGAGGCTGGTGTATGAAAGCCGGGTCCTGCTGGGAAAGTAAATAAGCCAGCCCCAGAAAGCTGCAAAGTACGAAATCACAGCGCGGACCTAGGACGATAAAAGGACCTTGTTACTTTAATGATAGGCCTCGACTTGTCATTGTAACTACCGCACCTTTTTTAAAATGGAATGCTGGCTGGAGATAATTGTCCGTTTTGTAGCCGATTTATGGCGTCATTTAAACATTGTAGAGGACAAGGTCTATTTGTACTTCTGTGGTGCAAAGAGTCCCCGATGTTGTGTAGTGAACCCTCCTGTATGTTTTACCCCTTTTAAGGGGATGTGTCCCTCCCCCTTGTATTGCCCTTTTAAGATGGGCCATGGAGCCCTGCAGGCGAGTGTGACAGAACGGCTGCAGATTCCATAATGGAATGATCTGAGTGTGTGACTCTCATTGAGGCCTGCAGGCCCATCCTCAGCAAGCAGTGCCTGCACGCCAGCATGCCATGCGGCCGGCCCCCTGCCCCAGGGTCCACATGAGCCGGCAGGGCCAGCTCTGCCACCCCTAGAGGTATAAAGCCTCCTAGGTGCTGGCGTCCCATAGCACCTCAGGGTGGGGGCTGGTGGGATGTCCCAGACTAGCCCCACCCATCAATCCTCAGAGGCATGATGCCTCCGTGACGCTGGTGTCCCATACTGTCTCAGGAGGGGCTGGTTCGATGTCCATGGCCAGCCCTCCCCCAGAACACCCTCCATGCAATGCGAAACATGTCCACCATGTAGTGGAAAAGTAAAAGCGTGGAGAGAAATTGCCTTTTCACCTTATGTTTTTAATAATTGTTAGGAACAGTCAGTTAAGATCTACAAGAGGCATTCACAGTGGATTTCAATGGATAATGGAATGAATCTGCCTGCTTTTGCCAGATGTTAAAGTCTGACGGATTCCATAGAACTCCATTTGTTGAACGCCAGCATGAAAAGACATATGTGATAAATCATGTAAACCTCATTTTAGAAAAAGTGCCAATTGCATGCAAGAGACTGCAAACATTTACATTTAGTGGGGTCCCCTTTATGCAATTGTGTTCATTAGCAAAACGTAAGGCGATGGCAAACCTGATTTTAAATTTGCCGGTATCCTGCCGGAATTACCGGTGGGATGCTGGCAAACTGCACTTATCTCCGCAGCCCGATATCCCGGTATTACCAGGATATTAGTGGCGGCGGAGTGCTGGTAAGTTCACATTTCCATGGATTTAATGCATCACTGGCATGGTTAGAACGGTGTCGGTGATTCAGGCATTTGCTTGCCGGTAGGACACTGAACTCCCAGCAGATCAGGCCTGCCGTGAGATCCATGGAGCCCACAGGCAAACTTAAAGTGTGCTGATCTGGAAAAAAAGCCTGGGCCAGAATTACTGTCATTTTTTTCAGGCATTTATTCTTGACTGATACACTCATAATGAGGCACTTTGTGCTTTTAGAATACTGCCAGCCAATTACGCTTCACAGGCAGCATTTACAATGGATTCATAGATATCTGACTGCTTTTAGGAGGTGCTAAATGGGGGCCGTTTTCCTAGGAATCCATTGATTTTACGCCTGCTTGAGAGTCTCATGCAGGCATAAAACAAAGTGCACTTTAAAGATGGAGGAGGAAAGCCCTTTCTCTTCCTTCAAAATCAAGGAAACTTCCTGCAGCGGAAATGCAAAACATTGAGGAGCACATGCTCATTTTAGCCATAACGTCACTTGAAGATGTAAAAGCATGTAAAAGCCTTGCATAAGGGTTTTACGCCTCCCGTTGACACCATGGCTCAATTTCAATCACATGTATGGTGGAGCGGGGAGGAATGCAACTTCCTTTCGCGAATGGTACTGGCCCCTATGGCGTCTGCAAGCTTTATGCACCGGCGTTCATTCGTGAATGTAAATTCTGCTATGCCTGCTCCATTCGAGCAGTGTTTACAAATTGAAAATGAAATGCTGTCTGACGTGCGAGCATGTAGGACAGAGTTTAAAAGTAATATAGTGAGCACTGCTTACCATATGAGCATGGCAAGCAGCGTTCACAATCAAAGTAAACACTGTCTGGTATGGGTTCCATGTAATAATGTCCCTGCAAAAATGTCTCCTGACAAAAAAGTTGCTGTTTGTTGCAGAGACATTAATACATTGAACATGCAGGGGACACCCACACAACCCTCAAATTCTTTTTTTGTTTACAATGGGAGCAGGGGACATCCCCACAACCCTTCACCATTCATAATGTCACCATATATAATGTCACCAATTGCTTTTCCCAGTCACATTATGTATGGGGACATTATTACCTGATTCCTTGGTATGCTAGTATGCCAGGTAGTGTTACTCACTTTGAATTGCGGAGTGCAAATGTGAAGGGCACAAGGTGGCGTATACACTTGTATGCAGCATTTTGCCCTTTACTTTTGCACCCCACAGTGCAAATGACCAGAAATTGGCACCAGGACCCTCTTACGTTTCAGAGTAATCGTAACCCTTCTCCGCACCAAATTATGGGTAACTCGAACATGAGCCCCCAACAGCTTTATGCATTGGAGTTATGCCTTGCTTTACTGTTCCATGGCTTGAAAAATGAGTTCCTATTTTGTTTTGAGGCAGAGCAAGAACACACGATTTGCCCATTCTGTTCTCCTCTCCCATAAAAAAAAACACAAAAAAAACGACTTATCGTCAAAGAAGGTATTGAGAAAGGGTTAACACAAAACTGCTTGTCTCAACACTTTCTTTGTATTTGTATTCATTGAACAAGAATAGGGTGTCATTTTGAACAGAAATTATATAAAACATAGGAAGTAATAGAGAGTGGAGGCAGTTCTATGAAAAGGTGCCTTTACATAACAAGGGTAAGAGTGGGAACGTATACCGGGGTGGAGACTGGAGGACACAACCATATCTTTAAGATTGACAGTCAGCGGCGAGAATTCAAACATTTGCACATTAGAGGGTCTTGAGGGCAGATTGCAGGAGAAATAAATGTGGACAGTTGGATTGGATCGTGGGGTGCAAATGTTTCAGGGTTTAATATCATCACTAAAAGCGGAATTCTTAAATGTGTTTTGAAGACTTGCACTGTAGAGGTGCCTTTGATAATCAGGTGGTGAGCATTCCAGTGGAGTGGGGCAAGTAAGAAAAAACAGAAGAGGGAGGAGGTGGCCCAAGGGAGCGTGAGGCAAATAGGTAATGAAGTGTAGAGGAGCTTAGAGTTTCAGAGTGAGAGTACAGTGGGAGGCAGTCAGTGAGGTAGTTAGGTGCAACATGACCATGGATTGATTTACAGAAGAGAAACAGGAATATAAAGAGACAGTGATTTTGAATGGAGAGCCATTCAGGAGGATTTGAGTACGTTGGGAAGGGTGTGTGTTGCAAAGTTGAGGACTTTGTTGAGTAGAGGGTTAGACCATCCTTGGGCCTTGCAAAATAAACTTTTATCGAATCAATTTCACTCCCACAAGAAGAAACAATTCACATCAATCTACTTTTAAAAAACACCAAAGAGAACCAACAATTAAACATAATAAACAAGGGAGGTGCTTTCAAAAGCACAGAATGAAAATTGAAGAGCTTCAATAAAATGTTTACTGGAGCATCTAGCAACATGTACTCAAACAATTGACAATTGCACCAAATGCATATTCTCCATGCAAAAAGAGGTAATTTACACAGATGCATCCCCACAAGAAGAAGGACATGCCTTTATTGCATTAAGCTGGATATTGTTGATCGCTACGACTTTCAGCTAACAGTAGAGCTGTTTTAGGCTATTTTCCTGAATGAGCTAGGCTCATACCTATTGAGTATTGTATTGTGTGAAATTTGATTGATAGCACATAGCTAGATTCAAATTTGAAACTGTGAGCTAGAATTGCAGTACATTGTGCCCTGTTGAAATTTAAATTGCTTAGTGAAGTGTCTGAGAACATTGTTAGTCATTGTGAGCATTATTTATCCAGTGACTGTTAGGAAGTTTGCCCGCATTGTAGAATGCTATCAGTGAGGGAAACTGCACCTACCAGCCGCTCGAGCAATAACTAAATTGAAGACCAGGTGCACCAGTGCCAGTGCACCAGCAAGAAGCCGGTCTTTGCCTACTTTATAAACCTTTGTTGTTGCCCAGAAAATCATTTACGCTATTTTCCTGAACGAGCAAGGCTCATATCTATTGAGTATTGTATTGTGTGAAATTTGATTGATAGCACATAGCTAGATTCAAATTTGAAACTGTGAGCTAGAATTGCAGTACATTGTGCCCTGTTGAAATTTAAATTGCTTAGTGAAGTGTCTGAGAACATTGTTAGTCATTGTGAGCATTATTTATCCAGTGACTGTTAGGAAGTTTGCCCGCATTGTAGAATGCTATCAGTGAGGGAAACTGCACCTACCAGCCGCTCGAGCAATAACTAAATTGAAGACCAGGTGCACCAGTGCCAGTGCACCAGCAAGAAGCCGGTCTTTGCCTACTTTATAAACCTTTGTTGTTGCCCAGAAAATCATTTACGCTATTTTCCTGAACGAGCAAGGCTCATATCTATTGAGTATTGTGTTGTGTGGAATTTGATTGATAACGCATACTTAGATTTGAATGTAAGCTAGAATTGCATTATATTGTGCCCTATTGAAATCTAAATTACTCGGCATTCTCAGCGTTACTCTCTCCGTTCACCGCCAGGAACCCAGTAAGCGAGCTTCGACTGAGCATCTACCATACTTTTGCTAGATTTGCTTAGCCTTTCTATTTAGGACCGTGACGGTCCAAGGTGGATGAGAACCAGATGAATGACCCTCCGCCCCCATACTGCGTAGTCGGTCTCATTTTGAGATGGAAAATAATTTCATAAGTTACTTACACTTTCTTTCTGTTACCGCGCTCTCATGTTGGGATTACCATTGCCTAAATGGGTTACACAAACAATTTGAATCTGCTATTAGCAGCCCAAAAAGCGTACCGCATTGCAATAGTAAACAAATACCGACAACTAAAATCGATTTTCTCGCTGAACCCAACCCCTACCCCAGTTCTCCCCAGGCCACACTACAAACATGATGTACAGCCTGTGCTTTGTCTTTCATCCAATAAAGACAGGCCAGCTGTGCCGTGTATCAGTACTAGAGCCTCCCAAGCTGCTGAACCGCCACTGAGCAGCTTATCTGTCAACCCACCTATTACCTTAGATCAGGTTACGGTGCCCATTCCTAATGAAGCCCCTGACACAATGGGCTACAAGGCCTCTACGGCAACCTCCTGTATCTCTAGCCGGAGAACACACCAACAGATAAAATACCCCAGCAATGGATTCACTTCCCATGTTGGTAAACCTGTTAAAGCTCTCAATATAGGAGGTACCCTGCAAATCAAGGATAATGGGACCCTTACAATGGCCCTCCTGTAAACCCGATTCTTGAATAGACATGCCAGGGATATTCACATTGATAGGGACCTGGATATACTCTGCCTGACTGAAACATGGATTACAGAGGCCAGTGAGCCCATGATTGTCCTGGCCACACCTGATGGCTACACCATCTCCTGTAAGAATCGTGAACAGGTTATATGGGGAGGTGTGGTGATTATTGCTAAAAAATAAGTTCAGATTCTTTACAGCCCTGAGTCAATGGCAACATTTTGAAGCCCTCCACCTAAAAATGACCACAACTCACTGTAGCTGCTTTAACCTCATGCTGATTTATCATCCGCCCTCGGAGATGTCAGGTTTCAATGAAGAAATCGCACAGCTCTTGGGTAAACTCAATAGACCAAATTACTCAACCTTATTCCTAGGCAATCTACAATGCTACCGGAATAACCCTGCTGACACAGAGGCCATTGAGCTGGAATTGGCCCTCAATAACATTCATCACCATGTATTTACTAGTGACCCCACCACGGCTAATAATAACATGCTGGACTGGGTGGTGACAAGAAATCTAGGCGTATACAACAACAGCACCACCCCTTGTATATGGTTGGACCACTATTTGATTGAGTTTCATGTCAAATTGCAGGCCCCCTTATGAAAACCAACAACCCTGTGAAAAGAGTTACTGTACACAATTTCTAAAAGATTCAGCCTCCTGATCTCCAGGGCTGCCTTGACAAAATTATGATCAGCACCTCAGACCTAGATTCAGTCGAGCAAATTGTGACATGCTATAACTCCACATTGACAGACATGTCGAATAGAAAAGCATCCTTTAAAAATAAACTTGTGAGGGATAATATGGGACACGAACTCTGGTTCACACCAGAACTCAATCTCCTAAAGAAAGATAAAAGAAGAGCAGAATCTCAGTGGCAAAAATGCCCCTTTGATGCAAATAAGTGCACATTGAAGAAACTAGAACAAGCTTACAAAATTGCTATCGCAGACTCAAAGAAAAACGTCTTCAATAAACAGATTGACAAGGCTAAAAACAGTCCAAATTAATTATTTGAAATTCTAAAACTCATGGAGAAAACAAAGGTCCAATTGATTACCTTCTCACCAACTATCCAGGACTGTACACAAGTTCAGATAGCTTTTGCAGAAAAAGTAGCAAAAGCTAGAAATAAGATTGAAAAAAAGACTTGACCAACATCACACCCTCCAGAATATGAGTGAACAAGTCACTAACAGACATAGATCAACCGAAACTGAAGTTAACGCTATTTATTTTGCAGACATGGAAAGAACGTTGACAACCATGCGCCCCACATCATGCCCTGAAAATGTTCTCCCACCCAAAATGATCTTGGACCATAAAGCAGTCTTTGTCCCGTTCTTTACCCAGTTTGTTAACGCCCCCTTCAATGACAAATGCATCTCGGATGCAATTACGGTTGTGACAGTCACCCTCACTGGTAAAAAGGTCTGGGCTGGATCGTACGGAAGCCAACAAACTCTAACTTCCTTTTGAAAATCCTGAATAAAGTGGTCACGTCAAATCTCCAGGCTTTTGTGGAAGCTAACGGGCTCCTACTCAATAGGCAATCCAGCTTCACATAATCACAGAGCACAAAGAGGGGACTTATTGACCTCCAAACACACATGCTGGAAACTTTTGACAAAGGAACAACTGGACTGGTGGCCCTTTTGGACCTGTCAGCAGCATTGGACCTTCTCAACCACAAAAGCCTATTCATTACCATGGAAGAGGCAGGCAATTAGGCAGGCAATTGCTTGGAGGAGACCATAGAATGGGTCCAGTTTTTCCTGATGCACTGCATATCTAGAATCTGCTGTGCGTATGAGACATCCCCACCAGCTGCCATTATTTGCGGTGTGCCTCAGGGAGCCTGTGTGTCATCTGTCTGTTAAGCGGCTTCACTTCAACACTACAGCTAAGTCAATGCCTAGTCTGGGATGCTGAGGGAAACCCTTATTGATATATTTGTAGGTCCAGTTCATGTATTCTGGATGACAACCCGTATATAACACCCCTCTCTTAGAATCCCCCTGACCCCACTGAGCCAAGAAGTAGGTCTGTTCTGCAAATTTAAAAGGTTTATTTGAGAAATATAACAATATATATCTATCACACTTTTATAATAAATTAATATTGGCTATCACACTTAAAATATGACAGTGATCAACAATGGATAATGTTCTACTGGTAAACTGATTTGGTTACTTAGAAGTAGTATAGAGGATGAGGTAGCTGAAATGCTTTATGGTTTCAAGGAAATGCAAGGTGGAATAAATGCAGTACAGAAAATAAACTGATATGGTTTCACAAGAGATAATATGTTCACTTTTCCCCTGGTGGCAATTCACCCCCCCCTATATGCAATGCAAGGAGATGGAAGTAACACACACAGTCTTCAGGAATATAATCAAATACAATGCGGGGCACAGATAATGCATATTTTGGACAACTGGTGGGCTAATTTTCTGGTTTTGGACATTGCAAGAGAAGATATTTGGGCAGACTTCTGTGAAGAGTCTCGGGAATCTGAAAGAAAAAGTTGGCAACTGGAAATCAGAGCCATTATGGGTTCCTCTGGTTCCGGTTCTGGGCCGCCCCCCCTTTTTGGAGGCAGTCACCAGGATGGGTTTGAACCAGGGGATTTCGGTATGTGGGTTCTGGGTTGAGATGATTGGCGGCGGTAGCTCAGTCTCCATATCTCCCCAGTTTGGATTGGAATCCCTTGGGACCCATTTTTCCTTGGGAGGAGTTCCCCCATCTCTGATGGAGAAGATCCTTTTATCAGGATCTTCTGAGAATCCCTCTCCCTCAAATTGGAAGACCTGTACCTCCTCCACAAAGTGGGTCTGTTTGGGTCCTTTGTTTCTCCTACCCCCCCTCTGCTCCTTGGGAGGCAGGCTTTCAGGGGCAGGAGATTTTGTTTCCGTTTCCTGGGTTTCCAGGGGCTGTTTACAAGTTGGGAAGGAAGCTTCCTCCAAGGCTTTACACCTCCCTTCCCCTTGTGCCTCCTCCCTGGGAACTGGTGGGTTATCAGGGTGCTGCCCCCGTCATTGTTCTGGAGCACCAGGTCCAGAGTTTGGGGCATTCTGCTGTGGCATGCTCATCTGAGGGTTCTGTTGAGTCCTCAGTATGTGACCCAGATCCCGTGCTATATTTTGGACCTGGCGCTCTAACTGGGAAACCCGCTCAGGCTGATACGGGGCTCTATTTTCTCCCCTGGGCTGATCCCGGGAAGGGTAGCTATCCCTTCTCTGGTAATACCCTGGGTTGGGAAGATTCGGGGTACCCCTCCACCCTTGGCCTCCCCTCTCCCGGATCAAGTTGTCTGGGCTCAGGGAATTGGGGAAAGAAGGATGGATGATTTTGGGGTTGGAAATTGGGTGGATACCTGGGGAAAAAGTTCTGCCCAGGATTTGGTGAATTTCTGCCCTCCTGGGGGACGTTGGGAGGGAAGTTCCCTGGGTTAGGTGCTTGGCTGGATTCCCCCCCATTGGGCTGAAGGAGTCAACACATAACCCAGGATGGGTCGGTTTCCCTTGTAGCGGGGACTGACATAATCAGGGTGAGTGACCCCATTTGTGGGACTACCTCCTTGGCTCGCTGTCTGTGACTGGCCTGAGGACCTTCTGGGCTTGGCATTATTAGGTGCAGGTAGGTTTTTAGGCCCCCCCATCTCGAAATCCAAAACGTGGGTGACGTTTACCTCTGCCACCTTGGCAGCAGCAGGGGTGCTGTTGGTTTTGGGGTTTTTCTGCGCATTACTTTTATTTTCTATGGGCTTCTGCACCTCATAGATCCGGGTAGCCTGTTCAATGACCCAGTCTAAAGATCTTTTCTCATTAAAATCTCTCACGAGCTGGGTCATTATGTATTTGTGTAAGGCATGGAAAAACGTATTGATAAATTCTCTGCTATCCGTGCGCACCCTTCTGGTGGTCTGCGCAAAAGCACGCTTTAATTCTTGCACAAACTCTTGTGGGGCCTGATCCTCCCCACATTGCAAATTGTAGGCTGCCTTGCGAGCCTCTTGAGGATTTCTGTGCACAGAAAAATGTTTCAAGATGGCCGCCCTGTATGTGGACCACCTTGAATGGTTTTGATCCTCCAGCCCCGCAAAGAAACTGGAGTATTCTGGTGAGAAGGTCCATTTGACGTACTGGATGCAGGTACTGCTGTCCTTCAAATGGAAAGTATCCATCGTTTGCTCATAGAGCTCCAAGTGTTCCCAAACAGAATACTTGGCGTTCTTATGATAAGGCCTGATGACACTCCTTATTGCCTTTATTTGTTTCAATGGGTCCTTAAGCAAGGCCCTTTTTGCCTTATTGGCCTTTTTGGTTCGGGTAACCCTGGTCCATTCATCCTCTGACTCAGAAGCACTGCTCCCAGAGGTGCCCGTCTGATCTTCCAGGTTTTCCCGGATTCTGCGAGCCTGGGAATGGCTGGCAGAATGTGGGGACCTGGTCTCGAGTGTCCTGTAATGCTCAGAGGAGTCTTCAGATCCCTCCTTGCTGCCAGGATTTGATGGGTACCCCCCCACTGACCTAACTGGGCAGAGGTTTTCAAGATGCCCTTAATGGGCCTACTCTCCTGGGGTTCCCCACTAAATTGCACTGTGCTTGGGTGCCCATACCCGAATGCCCGCCCATCCATTCCTGGGAGGTACTGGCCTATGAGCCCCATACTTCTAGCTGGATAGTAATCTGCGATCCCCGTGACCCTGGGCTCATGTGCGTGAGGGGACATGGGGGTGGCAGAGTCCAGGGACTGGGAGAGATGAAGGCCTCTGGTACTAGGTCTCCTGAGGTTATGCTCAGGAGTTTCTCTTTCCCAGCGAACCTCATCTCTATCCGCCCCTGCTCCCTGTTGCAATGCAAGAGCCTGCGCTTTCAGTTCCTCAGTTAAGGCCTTACTAGACTCTATCAGTCTCTCCTGCATCGCTACCTGTTGCTGGAGCCTATCATTGTGCTGGCAGAGAGCCTCATTCTCTCTCTGTGCCTCCTGATTGGTCCTGGAATACTGGGCCAGTCTTTGCTGCAGGAGGGTTACCTCCTGAGCTGTGTCCCTATTGGCCTGCTCCTTTCTTGCCAGAGCATCCTCCACCCTCCTGGTGTGCTCTAACAAGTTCTGGTGTTCTTTTTGGAGGTCACCCAGTCCCTGGAGGGCCAGGTGATTTTCTTCCATTTTCCTTTTTAAGTGGCAGACTTCCTGGCCTAAGGTATCCCTTTCCTGACTAAGAGCCTGCATCTGTGCCGCCAGGTCATCCCTTTGCCTTTGGAAGGCACCAGCTTTCTGGCGCTCCTGGTCAAACTCTGCCTGGGTACCCAGGTCTTTCAAAATCAGTTTATTGCTCTCTGCCTTCTCCCTATCTAGGTGTCTTTGCAGGGTGACTACCTGCTCAGCACATGCCCTATCGAAGTCTAACTGTTGCTCCAGCTTTTTCTGGCTCTGCAGTAGGGAGTCCAAACCTTCTTGGTACTCCTTCTGCAAAGCCAGAAATCTGGTATCCTGGTCCGCCTTTTCCTGTTGCAGCACATCCATCTCCTCCTTTATTTTAGTGATGTACTGTCTGCTGTCGTTTTCTGACTCCTGGCTCCTGAGCAGCCTCTGCTCAGAAGAGTCCAGATCAGATTGGGCCTTCTCTAACGCCATCTGTTGCCTATTTGCCAGATCTTGGCCTGCAGCACATTTATTCTGTATGGCTCCCATATATAGGTACAAATATGCCGCTATCCTGGCAATCTTATTATGTTCATCTTTGGCTTTAGGGGCCATATATAGTTCACTCAGGGCCACATGTAGGGGAACCTGATCTCTCCATATATCTGACCCTGTTTCAGTGACCTGTTGCGCGATTGCCTGCAACCAGACCGTTTGGTCCTAATGAGTCCACTCACCTCTCACAAATAGCTTATGTAAGAAGTGCTCTCTGGCTATTTTGATGTCTACCAGTGTCGTCATTCTGGAATTTGAGTTCCATCCTGACTTACAGAAGTTTGTATTTTATTTTTGCAAAACAGACCGTTTCCTTAGAGCGTTCCTTTGAGGAGTGCTTTACAGCGTAACACAGCGTGGTGATCCGACCGGATGTATGTCTCCTGTCAGTTAGCACACCGTATTAATCTGCACTAGTGATAGATCTAACCCAGAATCTCCGGCTACGAGCCCCCACTTTGTTAAGCAGCTTCACTTCAACACTACAGCTTAGTCAATGCCTAGTCTGGGATGCTGAGGGAAACCCTTATAGATATATTTTTAGGTCCAGTTTATGTACTCTGGATGACAACCCTTATATAACACCCCTCTCTTAGAATCCCCCTGACCCCTCTGAGCCAAGAAGTAGGTCTGTTTTGCAAATTTAAAAGGTTTATTTGAGAAATATAACAATATGTATCTATCACACTTTTATAATAAATTAATATTGGATATCACACTTAAAATATGACAGTGATTAACAATGGATAATGTTCTACTGGTAAACTGATTTGGTTACTTAGAAGTAGTATAGAGGATGAGGTAGCTGAAATGCTTTATGGTTTCAAGGAAATGCAAGGTGGAATAAATGCAGTACAGAAAATAAACTGATATGGTTTTACAAGAGATAATATGTTCACTTTTCCCCTGGTGGCAATTCACCCCCCCTATATGCAATGCAAGGAGATGGAAGTAACACACACAGTCTTCAGGAATACAATCAAATACAATACGGAATTCAGTTCCGCCCAGCAAGTTTAGACAACAGGTATCATTTTTAAAACACGGGCAAGAGAGCTTTGTAATGTGGTGGCAAGGAAGTGAAAAATGCTAAAATTGCTTTTAATTCCCTATAGGAGGTTCCGGGTGAGTGATAGACACTTTAAATCAGTTCAGGTCAGCCCTAACTATGGTTCAGGGATGGTTATTAGGTTTCAAACGAATTTTAGCAGTTCAGGCAAAAGCGGCTATCTTTTTACAGATGACGAAATCAGGCCAAATCGCAAATCGCGGTAAATTATGCGAGTGCGTAAATCGGTTCCAGGCTTTTTGGAAAGCTTAGATTCTAAGCTTTAAGAGAAAAGTTAAATCACGTTCCTAGGACAAACCGTTCCAGAGATACGGACGATTTAATAAAGGTAGATTTTCGGATTTAAAGTAAAACTCAAAATGACAGGTGACAGTTTGCAGCTTTAGAATGACAGATGACAGCTCGCAGCTTTAGAATGACAGATGACAGGATTTCTAGGAGGCAGTTCTACTTAGGTTAGACAAGTTTGGATTAGATTATTTTAACTAAGAGATTGGTTTTGCACAGTGAGTACTCACACTATATTTTTTAAATAAGCCATCAAGGTCTGGTCAGGTTGGACAGGACTTCCGGCGGGTGGTTCTGAAGTCCCAGCTATCTGGGTCAGCTCTGCTCTCTGGGTCTGTCAAGCACTGGTTCTGGTCTCTCTGGATCTCTGGTCTCTCTGGATCTCTGGTCTCTCTGGATCTCTGGTCTCTGGAGGTTGATGGATTTGAAGTCTGGAGGCTCCCGGCAAAGCGTCCCGCAAGAAAGTGGAAAGTGAATCCCCTGCCTGGGTTTCAGTGGCCCTTTTTATGTGTTTTGGAAGTGGGAGTGTGCGTGGCATAACTGAGCCTGCCCCTCTCTACTTGTCATTGGCCAAATTCTCCCCTCTCCCATGATTGGAGGAAGGAAATGGATTGTCATCATGATGAGATCCTCCCCTGGTCAATTTGCCCACAAATCTATATTTGATTCAAGTACATATTTCCCAGATACACAATTTGTTGAAATTACATGTACACATTATATATTCCTTATGGTCCATGCTTGTCCGCCTCTGATCTTCCTGGGGGCTTGCATTCAAAAATGGCAACTTATTTTCGATTTGAGTGGGTTTTGCAACATGGGATTTTCATCAAAAATTATACAAAGGTACATTTCCCTTCCACATATATCCCAGTCACTTTACATGTCTCTAGCTTAAATACAGTGTCTACAAAATGCATAATTAGCGGGGTTTTGCCCCAGAACATGGTACAAATTGGAGTTTGGACTCAAATCGTGAGGGCATTTTCCATACTAAGACTCTCAAAGTTGTACATTCCTGTCGTTTGGTTACAATAAGTTATCACTGTTTCTATAAAATATATATTTGTTGCAATTCAACTCCCCAAAGTGTTTGGGTCCGCCTCCAGAAGTCTGGGTGGGTCAGTGATCACATGTCTCTCCTTGCTGGCAGAGGGCTGTTGACAGGAAACACTCAAAATTAACATACCCCATTCAACTGAAAGGGGCTATTGTCTCTCTCCTCCAGGCTGAAGGGGAGACCCCCTCCCTCTCACTCAGAAGGGCCAAGTGATATCCTGCCTCCTGTTGTGAGTCTCTGGGATGTTAAGAGTTCTCAGCCTCTTGGCCTCTGGGAACAGCAGGTGGCTAAGATTTTTTTAATTAACCCACAGGCTTTGAAGTCCAGTTGACTCAGGTCCCTTTGTCAGCCAGCTCTCCTGAGTTTAGACCGCTAGCGCCGCCTTGTGGAATTTGTCGGTACTGCATCCATTTTTGAGTTGTCTTGAATTTGACAGGAGATTTTTGCTATTATTTTGATAGGCATCCTTACATTAGAGTGGTTATGTGGAACCCCCCCCCCCACAAGAAGGTTGAATCTTTGGAGTGGTCTTGTGCCAACTGCGCAGTTCTCCTGGATTCTGGCGTGAATGTGAGCGGCGACAGCTCATCCCCACATCCACCCAGTCTATTGATTTAGTTTGTTCTGGGATAGAATAATGGGCGGCGACAGCTCATCCCCACATCTACCCAGTCTAAGGATTCAACATGGGTCAAAACCCTTGACACGTCATTTCCAATCTATACATCCGCCCACTTCGTGGTCTCTGTGAAGAAATGGGCCTATTTTTCACCAACCATGCCGACGAAACGCAGCTAGTGTTGGAGATTAGCTGAGACTATGACCTCTATTTAACCAACCTTCAATGCACATACAGTTTAATTGAGTCTTGGATGACCAGTAACTGGATGTGCCTCAATGGAGGCAAACCCAAATTATATATGTTTGCTCCCCACAGGCTAGGAGCAAATTGAGCCTGATTACCTAAGCTCCAAACAAAACTCAAAATTGCAGTATTTCAGTATGAGTAAAGTAAAAACAAAGGGCACCTATCTTGAACCCTCCTTGACCGCAGAAGCCCCTGTAAACAAGCTCTCCAGGAACTGCGCTTACTACCTTCGGCTGTGAAGAAACATCCGACTTTTCCTCTCAGAGAAAAATTGTGTGACCATAACCAGAGAAATTATTCTCTCGAGGTTAGACTACTGTAATGCTCTTCTGATCAGTGCGAGAAACTCATGCCTTCAAAAATGTCAAACTATTCAGAACAATGCCGTTTGAATTATAAAAGGAATACCCAGGAGAGAACATACCTCTAAGTATAGAAAGGACCTGCAATGGCTTCCTGTACATGAGCACATTTGTCCCAAAGTTTCCACCTTGATACATCGATGCATCCATGGGTCTGTCCCGCTCTACCTTAAATCTTTGGTTTTCAGTTACAAAACAACCAGAACCTTGTGCTCATCGAGCCTGCCCCAGGTTAACTGGCCAAGCTTTAAATGGACCAAGTGCCTCGGAAAATCATTCCCTGACAGCTCAGCTAAAACCTGGAACTCACTCCCTCTAAACATAAGTCAGGAAGAAAATGTGGGGACATTTCGATGGTCCCTGAAAACCTTTATTTTTGATTAATTATCTCGTGTAGCTACGTTTCTAGGCTCAGCCTCAGTTCTCTATCTCGTCCTTTTTGTATCTACACTTGTGTAAATGTGCACCCCGATGCCTGTGTGAATTTGTCGCAATACAAATAAACAAATAAAATAAATACATGCTAGATGCTTGCACCAGCTCAAATTCCTATTTGCATGCTTATTTATTCTGCACCCAATGAATGTTGGTTTAGAGAATGTAACTGTTCACTTGGAGTGTGGCCACATTTATGTATGTCCATAGTCTAATGTTCACATGGGTATTCCCACACAAATGTATGGTTTATGGCTTTTCTAATTACCAAAGATGCATTGCAGTTGCTCTCCTAACTTGGAGAGAGAACATGATAACTCTTGTACAGGGTGGTCTACAACAGTTTCTCACAGAGGTGAGGGACCTTTGAAAGGGGACAGGGCGGATGCATGATAACCTTTGCACTCCTCCAGAATCTATGTCACCCTAATTGAGTGGCTGAGCCACAGAGATGATGTAGCGCACTTTGTGGTGTTGGCAAAGTTCTTTGGGAGGGGTAGGAACCTCCATGTGTTCACCCCACAAAGTGGGGGACCACGACTGGGAAGGGTATTTGCAAGTCCACAAGGATAGGGCACCTATTACATATGCTGCTTCAGGGTGATTTTTGGGCAGTGGCACTATTTAAGGCTAGACACAGAGGGAAGAACAAAGTATGTGTTTAGGGTAGTTGAACCATAAGGGTATGCATGGATTTCCTTCCCTGGGAGATGGAATTCAAGCAATTATATATTGTTCATAAAACTCAAGGAGGTGACAGAAACTGGGGTTGGAGAAAGTTGGGGCCTTATTACCAGTTTGGCGATGTGGCCAAAAACGATGGTAATGCAGTGGTAATGGAGTTGCCACTGCATAACTACTGCATTACTTCACTGCTGAACTATGGGTTTAGAGCTAAGGTGGAGGACAAATCTCCAGCAAAATGTAAAAAAAACAGCAAAATCTGTGGAATTACCACCAGCTGTAATTCCACCAAAATCCCCAGTTCTAGGGCTCCAATAAATATAGACTAAAACTGCCTGCCTTCCTCCACTTGTAGTCCATCGGTAAATCAGCTGGACCAAATGGCTATAACAATAACTCTGTTTGGTGGTATTTTGGCAGATGTATCACCAAAATACCACCAAACCTGTCATGATGCCCTTCAATTCTGATTGAAAAAGAATGGCAGCAGGATTTCAGAAGAGTACTTTAGGTTTTGTCAAAAAATAGAGGGCAGCATGTAAGAGTAGGACTGTAGCAGGTGTTTAGATGGGTGCAAATTTATAAAGGGTGGGTCTAGTAGTTCATGGTCAGTAGAGCAAGCGGTAGTGCATACATTAAGGACATGTGGAAAAGGAAAATGTGTGGTGTATGGCAATGAAGCCAACAGAGAAAGTGCTTCTGATGCAATAAAAGATAATGTTTTTTTTTCAGTGCACACAAGACTATTGGTCAAGGGACACTCTTACATTATGAAGACAGAACAGCAAGAACCAGTGTCACGGAGGTTGCAGGTATTGTTCCAGGAAGCTGTTGTAGGTATGTATATCAGGCGTGCTTGGGAAACAACTGCCACTGGACATCATTTTCACACGTTTGGAGGAAAAGAGTTTGACCACTTTGGAAAGGGCCTCCGTCATACAAGGCATGATGGCCACATTGGATGTCTTGAATGAAAGGTCGGAGTACCAAACTAGTCTGTTCAGAGGAAATAGCCAGATCCTAGACGGAAAAACTGAGGTGACAAGAAGTGCTTAAAGTCACAAAGATCAAATTGAATTGATGAAAAAACGTGTAAGGTCCAGGGGAATGGGTAACATCAGAGCTTAACGTTCTTCTGCTGAACATAGCCTGTACCATATACATTGTAGGAAGTGCAACATAGCTAATGAGGTTAACACGCTTTGGGAAGAGTCGCTGTAGGGCAGGGACCCCACGTGTGCCAGATGTCCATCAGAGAGACATGGCAGAGCAACAGGTGATCTAAAGATCTGTGGTTGAGGAAGTAAGGAACTCCAAATAATCAAGGTGGGGGCAGACCCTTGCAGTCACAATCATTAGGCCCTCCCCTACAGGAAGAAATGATGGAAGCACTTGGATAGCCGCACTTGTTCAAGGTCCGGGCCTGTGAAGGTGTAAGTGATTCCAACCCTTAGAGTGTTCCTATTGAGGGGTACATTTCACAGTGTAGCACAGCGTGGTAGCCCAACAGGGTTTATGTACCCCGTCAGTTAGCACACTGTATTAGACTTTTAAGTGGATTGTCTAATTCAGAAATCACGGATGAGCCCCCAATCTTGTAAGTGATTCCAACCGGCACACCACCAGTCAATGCCTAGCATATGATGCACAATTGAAACCCTTAAATATTTATTTATGTCTATAAGTTCTTTTATTTCTGAATGATATGCCCTTATATCACGCCCCTCTCTTTGAATCCCACCCGGTCACACTGAACCAGGAAGCAGGCTGTTTTGCAAAGTTAAAAATATTTATTTTATGGATTTCACAATATATATACATATCACACTATTTTAATGGTTATACAATGATCACCAATGGGGTGATGTCACAATACATCTCTTTAATCACACGGAGCAATGGAGCAATGATAGGAAAAATAATGCAGCATAGAATAATATTTTGTGTGGGTTCAATCAAAATGCAATGTGATTACTTTTTCCCCCTGCACCCTACTCAATCCCCCCAATATGAAATATAAAGGGATGGAAGGAGAGAAAAGAGGTTTCAGGAATACAGAATTCAACACAGGAGTATCAATCCCAATTTCCCCCCAGCAAACACAGAGAAAAACAGGAATGATTGCAACCTGGTCAAAATGGTAGAGATTTAATTCACTAAAATGGTTTCAACACTAGTGTGAGTTACTTTGTATAGTTTCTGACAAACACTAGCAATGATTATTAAGTAACTAGCAAATTGAAAACTTAATTCTGAGGTCGGATGCAATGAACAGCTATTTCACACGTGATAGAGTTGAGCCAAACGAAGAATTTGCGGCAACTTTTCTGCATGCGGTAAGCATGATTGTGGAATAACTATAAGGGGTTGGGATGCAGTGTTGGGATTGCTTGAAATCTGAGGATGTTAGCTTCAAGTAGACACTTACATTCTGTTTCTAGCATACAAGGTGAAGAAGTTATGAAGGTTTTTGTGGAGGACATTTTTTTCAGAAAGAGTCAAAATAGCAAAACAAGAATGCGCTTTTTAAAATTAACAAACAAGGTTTCTTTACACTATGGGAGAATGAAGATGCAAACTACATGACAGGGCAGCCACCAGCCCAGGATATCACTGGTTGGTTTGGCCTGCTGAGACGCTCGCCCTTCTTCAGAAAATATATCAGTGCAAAGATGATTTTAACACTACTACTACCAAAGGACTATAGGGTAAGAGAAAGAGTTCAGGCAAGACAAAAGGATTTCTAGCAATACAGTTCTGGATATAAGAGAATGGGTTTGGATAGGATTACTTATGGATAATACATTTCCTAGGGACAATCCTATGCTATGGATACTCACTACCAATGTTTGGAATGGACCCGTCAGGGATCTGGTCAGGGATCTTTCTGGACAGGAATCCTACTAGCACACCGGACTGGACTCAAGGTGCTCTGGTTCTGCAATCAGCAAGGCACTCTGGACACCGCACGGTGGAACTGGACTGGATCTGACGGGTTCTGGTTCACAGCACAGTTCTACTGGGTTGGATCTTTGGATCTGACAAGAATTCTTAGCAAGAAAGCAGCACAGCACAGCCAGGCTGTTCCTTTGTTCCACTTAGAGGTTTCGGGTAAAATCTTGTTTCTGGATTTTTTAAAGGCCAAGCTTAGAAGGATTCAGCTTTGGAAATGGGCCTCTCTGCTTTCAAAGTTCTGGAGTCTGGAGTCTTGAATCTGGAATATGGATTTCTCTTGCAAAGTGCTCCACTAGCAATCGGTTGGTGGGTGAATGTGTGTGTCCTTCTTGGTCCTAAGCTATCTCTATTTATGTATTTCCTAAAGGGGTGGGTATGCTGAATTATACTAGGCACATCCCTAGGTATTCTATTGGTTAGGGTCTTTCCTCTCCCTTGATTTGAGAAGAAAACAGAGTGTCATCATGACAATGTGTTTTATGATCTAGGGAAAACATCCCCTCTGTTTGTGCACATGAAATCTACTTTTCATAGAAGACATATTTATAATTTTACAAACTTGATAGCAATAGCATATTTATATCCCAGATTTTGTGGAGCAAGTATTCATCCATGCCCTGTCGCGGTGAGAGCTTGGGTCTAGATTTGGCAATTTTTCACACTTTTGGTCTGATACCCAATGTCAGATTTGTCCACAATTTGACACATATGTGCGCATGATATGTGGGCATAATCATATGAAGTTTCATGTTCCTGGCATTACCACAATTGCTACAAAACCACAATTTATGCAGTTATGTCCATGAACATAGCACAGAGTTCTGAGTACCTTTAAAACGTACCCACATATTTCACATTAACACTACTGTAATTTTACAATGTTTACAAATTCACACAGTCCTTTGTCAGTCCTTTTCAAAAATATACTTTTCTGTGCTTTAAGAATAAACAAAACTGTCTATTCCCGCCCCTAAAGTTTCTGGTGGCTCAAGATCAATCCCTGCCTCTTTCCTCTGGCAGGGGCATCTGTTTACACTTGCATCTGCATATCTCTTCAATCAAGGAAGTCCTTTGTCTCTCTCAGGAGCAGCAGTCCAAATCCCCTCCCCTCTTATTCAAAACCCGAATGTGAGTTCCTGCACCAGAGAGCAGAAGGGAGGTACCTTTTGTTGGGGCAAGCTGTGGAATTTGCTTTGTAGTTCTTTGGCTGGCATCAGGCTGACTTTAAAAATCCAATTGTTTACATTTTTCTTTGATTAAAATAAACTTATAATTTCAACACAGGCAAATAGAACTCTAATTCCAGTCTTTTAAAACAAAGAGATTAAATAGTTGCAACCTATATTACTTTAGATGGCAAGTCACTTAATTCCAACCATTTGATTTTAACTGCACAAGTTTAAACTTCTAATGCAGTTAAATGACAGCTTCATACAGGCTTCATACAGGTGGTACTGTGCCCATATTTGACAGATTTTTCCCAGGCAAGCACACTTTTTAATGTGGATATTCTTATGATGGATTCTGCTTTTCCTGACAAGGTGTGCCCCTGTGGATTCCTTAAATGAAATGACGGGTAACACCCAGCAAGGATGTTGGATATTTTCTGATGTTTTGAACCATTATTTTATAATCTCAGCAACCAAGGGAAAAAAGGATTTCAGAGCACTTCTGGGTTTACTCGCAATAAAGCCATGGCTTTCCTGTAGTTTCCATTTTCACTCTGTGGGCAGCCCAGTAACAGGTTTCAGCAGTGTGGTCTCCTTCCACTACTGACACAGGCAAAGTAGATTGGCAGCCATCTTTTCCGGTTTCACAGCGCAATTTTCATAGGTTTATCGCGCATTGGGCTTTTTGTGGCCGTTGTGCTGTTTCTGGTACCACCAGCACACAGTGATGTCACAGGGCAGAGCCTAGTAGGTCAGTACATCCCACAAATGTGAAAGCCATGAACTGCAACCCATGCATGTGCTCAAGCCCAGCCTAGTGGGAACGTGTATGAAATACTCTGGAACTGACCAGTGATAAATAATTGAAAGTGGGGTCATGAGAAAAAAGGGAGAAGTCAAGTTCAGACGAGATGTGGGTCACCAGGAAGGCGACTGGCAGTCACACAGAAGCATGTAGCACAGGTCCTCTATAAGTTATAATTGACGGTCTGAAAATAAATGGGTTAACCAGAGAACATTAACAGAAGGCCCTGGAAACGACACAGATCCCTGGAAGCAACAGAGTTGTACGATCTGATAAGAGGTAAGTGGTGCCGAAGCATACAAGGTAATGTATTGCGTCTATGCTAACTCTGCAAGTAAAGTGCCGTCTCGTCCATCATATCATTCCTGTTTTGTCTCATTATTTTGGGTTGAGGTGCAATTTAGAATAGGGAAGAGGGCTTAGAGGTGTCACTTCCAGGAGGGGCTGCCTGGCCAATGACAATGAAGCCTAAAAGGTCTTAACACCCATTGAGGTGATACTGCACCTGGAGCTTGGCTTCTGTTTTCCTCCCTCATTCGTGGTACAGGGAGAAAGGGGACTGGAAGAGGATTACATTTTCGGCATCCTCCCATCCCCCGTCTCTAAGCACAGAATAGAAAGGGAGAAGAATACAAAATAGATGGGAAGAGGTTTAGCAGAAGATAAAGAGAGTTTAAGCAACACGAAGAAAGAACATGATGACAAAGATGTGGCCTTGGTAGGTGAGAAAAAGGCAGAGGTAGGTAGAGAAAGGCCCAGGGCATGGCAATCATATGTCTTCTCCAGGCAAGGGAAGGAAAGCCTAATTGACTGCACAATAAATTAATGGATACATACATAACAGGATACACTTTTGGCCCTAAGGTTTGGTTATAGGTCGTAGAACATAGTTACTAGTTTATCCAGGAATTCAGAAGGAGAAGTCAAAGACAACAAGGAATGCTGTGTGGGTGGGCCATATAGCCAGGCTGACTAGCTCCCATCATACAGAACAAAGCAACACTTGCTCAAGAATCAGGACTGTCAAGGTGACACCAGAGAACTCTAAACCATGCAAAGCATTGTGAAGTGGAAGAGATTACACAAAAAGGTAAAAGCCACTAGAAGTATTTGACCAGGGGGTGTGGTCACCAGAAAAAGAACTAGTGATCGGTGATCAGGTCAGGAAGTGACATGGATTACCCTGAAAATAGTGTTGAGGGATCGGCAATTAGCACAGGTCACATGGACTTTATAATTAGTGTTCCAGGCAGAAATCAAAAAACCTTCACTCACCGCCTTCCGTAAAACCATGAAAACCACCTTATTCACCTGATCACCTTACCCCTGTCAGGATGTCCATCGCCTATATGGATATTTGAACTATGTATAACATGTATTACATCTCTGCGCTCCAATGTTGTAACTTATGCATAATGTAACTAAGCCTGCTGCAAGTAACAGTGCCACAATGCCCCTGGGCTGTCTGTGTGCTATATAAATGTAAAAAATAAAATAAAGAAATAAATATTTCACACACAATTAGGTTACTAAACCCCATTTGTATGCCTCTCTACACCCACCGACCCACCCCGCATCCATTCTCTCTACCCCAACCCACCCCACTCCATTCTCTCTACCCCCATCCACCATTATGTGTGCTGGTTTGGTTTGGTTTGGGCTATTTTGGAAAACTCTGATGAGTCCTACCAAGGCTGCTTAGGTTTTCTGCCCCAAACAACTACCTTCACCCACTCCCACTCTCTCTACCCTCCACTCACTCACCACACCCCCACTCTCTGCCCCCCCACAGCCCCTGCTCTCTCTATGCCCAACTCTCTCTACCACCACTGACCCCCATAATCTCTCCAACCCACTCAGTAACTCTTTCTACCCCTGCCCACACCCTCACTATCTCTACCCAGCTCACACCCTGCTCTCTCTACCCCCACTCACCTCCACTTTCTCTACCCCACCTACCCCTACTCTTTCTACCGCCACCCAACTCCCCCATCTCTACTCCCACCAACCCAGACTCTCTCTACCCCCCTCAACCTGCCCTATAGCCTCAGTCTGCCACCACCTACACTATCAACTCTCTTAATCCCCACCCAAACTATACCCTTTCTCTCTACTCCACCCTACCCACTCTCTCTTTGCCCCACCCATCCAACCCACTACCTCTCTCTCTTTAACCCCCCAACCCACTTCACCCCCCCCTCTACCCCTTTCACACTCTCACTATATTTCGTCCCCTCTCACTTTCACCCTTTCTCACTCATATTTATTTTTGCCAATCATAAATGGCACACCCTCACAATCGCATCCTCCCCATCTCTGTTCCCCTTCTCATTCTCTTGCACAACTGCACCCCTTATCACTCCTTATCAGCCCCTTATCACATGCTCCTTAGAAACTGTGCACTCTCCTCCGTGCACCATTGTGGCTTTGCATGCAAAATGCAAAGAACAGCAGTGAATGCCAAACCTATTGACCTTGTCAATGCGTGTTTAAAGCGTGCTGGCTATATCTCAAAGTTGTTGATCTCTGCCTTTCTCGCCTTTGCACACAGAAAGGGATTTGGATTCAGAAGGAAATGCGTCCCTATCACATTCCTGAATGGTTTCAGGTCCTCTTCAAAGCAAATGGAATTTCCATTTGCAGGCACACTAGAACCAATTGTATTGCCTCCAGGCTCTGTGAACACACGGCTGCCATTTATGAATAGTTTGCCATTGCATGTCCTTAGTCCTAGCCTGTTGTTTGCAAAACCACAACCCTCATGTTTCAAATTAACATAATTGACATACAATTAAAAAATATTGTTTTCAGGCTTTTATTTTGTATGTCAATTCCTTCAACCCAACATGCGCATGGACTATTTCACTAGCCAAAATCATATGCCCATCATAACGCTTATGACGAGATAAACCCGCCTTGATTGATAGTATTGTCCCTGTTCTATCTTGAATATGGCAACTAAGGCAGGGGATATTGCTTTATTCCCCAGTGCAAACCCCCAAGAACAGTTCTTCACTAAGACACCAGGCTAGTTTCGGGACATGGAGAGCTGACCCAATCCTTCACCATCCAGAGGCTGCCTGTGGTGGAGAGTGCAGCAAAGCATTGCCCCCTCCTGCTTTAGACATCAGTGCAGCAGCTTCGTCCACATGCTTGGTGAGTGCAGCAAAGCATTGCCCCTCTCCTGCTTTAGGCATCAGTCCAGCAGCTTGGGCCACATGGTTGGTGAGTGCGGCAAAGCATTGCCCCTCTCCTGCTTTAGGCATCAGTCCAGCAGCTTGGGCCACATGCTTGGTGAGTGCGGCAAAGCATAGCCCCTCTCCTGCTTTAGGCATCAGTCCAGCAGCTTGGGCCACATGCTTGGTGAGTGCGGCAAAGCATTGCCCCCCTCCTGCTTTAGACATCAGTGCAGCAGCTTGGGCCACATGGTTGGTGAGTGCGGCAAAGCATTGCCCCTCTCCTGCTTTAGGCATCAGTCCAGCAGCTTGGGCCACATTATTGGTGAGTGCGGCAAACCATTGCCCCTCTCCTGCTTTAGGCATCAGTCCAGCAGCTTGGGCCACATGCTTGGTGAGTGCGGCAAAGCATTGCCCCTCTCCTGCTTTAGGCATCAGTCCAGCAGCTTGGGCCACATGCTTGGTGAGTGCGGCAAAGCATAGCCCCTCTCCTGCTTTAGGCATCAGTCCAGCAGCTTGGGCCACATGCTTGGTGAGTGCGGCAAAGCATTGCCCCTCTCCTGCTTTAGGCATCAGTCCAGCAGCTTGGGCCACATGCTTGGTGAGTGCGGCAAAGCATAGCCCCTCTCCTGCTTTAGGCATCAGTCCAGCAGCTTGGGCCACATGCTTGGTGAGTGCGGCAAAGCATTGCCCCCCTCCTGCTTTAGGCATCAGTGCAGCAGCTTGGGCCACATGGTTGGTGAGTGCGGCAAAGCATTGCCCCTCTCCTGCTTTAGGCATCAGTGCAGCAGCTTGGGCCACATGCTTGGTGAGTGCAGCAAAGCATTGCCCCTCTCCTGCTTTAGGCATCAGTCAAACAGTTTGGGCCACAAGCTTTCCACTACTTTCAACTGGCTTAATGGTGCTCATCCAACTTCACCCCTTGCTTTGGACCTGTTTCAAAACCAATGGTGCTAGGGAATTTGGCTGTGTGGTAAGCCAGAGCAAAGTAGGAGGGGGAAATAAGTGACACTAAGCCCCTCTCCCACTAAATGCAATGTGGGAGGGTAATGTCCCCCTACTCATCCCCAAGCTTTTTTCCCCAACCTATTGTCTCTGTTCCCCTGCTCCTCCCTCCTGTATCACAGCATGTATGTCACAGTTAGGGAACCCGGGAAAAGGAGTTCAGTAAAGGGGACATAGGCCTTCTGCACCAAAGCATCACTGCATGCCTTCAAGTCCCACCTGACACTTTAGACAGCTTTCAATGGAAGCAAAGCAAGGGAGTGGGTGGAGTAGTGATACAGTGCACAGTGGCTCTCCACTCCGCCACTACTGCCAGATACTCCCTAATACTGATACATGGGAGAAGACTGTGAAACGCCATCATAATGCAAAAGCTGCCCATCAGGGATGAAGATTTCCTGGACATTTGATGGCAACTGGTTGGTATGTCACTTGAGTGCTTGTTGGCCACAGCCTTGTTAATGGGATGAGTAAGTGGGCATTTGATGGCCCGACCTGGCAATGGAGTAACTACCTGCCCATTTGATGACAACCCATGACAGTGGGGTAAGTATCGGGACATTCAGTGGAAATTCTGTAACAACTGGACATTTGATGCCAATGCCTGGTAATTTTGTGAGAACTTTGACAGAATGCAATCTATGAGTGCAGAATAGCCTAGGATGTGTTGATGTTGATGAGTAAAATGATGCGTGTAGATCAATCGTTGAAAGTGGGGTCTGCTTATCAGGCCCCCTTTCATAATGCTCCATGCTAGAAAAGCTTAGTGTACATATATGACTTTTTGATCTAGTCTATTGACACCTCTCAGCAGCTGCCTTGTGGGTATGACATGATATGATATGATATGATATGATATGATATGGCATTTGTAACGCGCCTATACACAGGTGTTTCAAGGCGCGACGAGGCAGGGAGGGGAGGAACAAGGGGAGACAGACAACGATCCTACTAGGCCAGGTGTCATTCAGATTGCGCAAGTGCAGGGGTGGGGGAGGGGGAAAAGTGCAAAGGGAAGGGGAGGGGGGGAAGTGCAGTACAAGGTAAGTGGCGTAAAGTAATAAATAAATAGGGCCAGCTGGTGGCAAGTGCAAGGTAAGTGCAGAACAAGTGCTGGAAAAGGGGGGGGGCTCTAGGGATACAGAGACAGTCCCGCAGTGCAGAGGGGTTCCAGGGCATCAGTGCAAGTGGAGAGTGGCTGGGCCCAGGACCGAGGCCGTTAAGAGTGGTCCAGTTGCAGAGTCAGTGCAGTTTCAGTGAAGAATATTAGCTGTTCAGCAGGGGAGAGGGAGAGAGAAAGCAGAAGCAAAGAGGAGGGTTTTGAGGTGCTTCCGGAACCGGAGATGGTTCTCCTCAAGTTTCAGGGAAGCAGGAAGGCTGTTCCAGAGGGAGGCCCCTGCCGTGGAGAGAGATCTACCCCCAGCTCGTTGCTTCGAGAAGCGGCTGACCCTGAGGGAGTTGGAGGCGGATGAGCGAAGGGCTTGGGAAGGAAGATATTTGGGAAGAGAGAGTTGAAGGTATTTAGGACCAAGGCCCCAGAAGGCCTTGTGGACAATGCAGAGGGTTTTGAACTTTATCCTCGCAGCCACTGGGAGCCAGTGTAGAGATTTCAGTCCTGGAGAGATACGGTCCCTGGGCTTGAGGCCAAGGACAAGTCTCGCAGTTCTGTTCTGGATGAGTTGCAGAGGGCAGAGAGTGGAGGCAGGCAGATTAAGATAGAGGCTGTTACAGTAGTCCAGCTTCGAGAGAACCAGGGCTCGGGAGACAGTGAACTTCTGGGGGAAGGAGAGGAAGGGAAGAATACCTCTGAGGAGGTGCAGCTGGTAGTGTGACTTCTTAGCGACGTCAGAAATATGAGGAGAGAAGGAGAGTGTGGAGTCGAAGATGACCCCAAGGGTTTTTGCATTGCAGGTAGGAGCAGGGAGGGGGCCAAGGGAGGCAGGCCAGAGAGCTGCAGGGAAGGAGGGAGTGGGTGTACCGATGAGTAGAATCTCAGTCTTACTGGCATTAAGGCAGAGGTCATTGGCGGCACACCATTCCTGGATAGCAGACAGACAGTCAGAGATGAGGGAAGGAGAGGGGGAGGCTGAGGGTAGCCTGAAAATGAGCTGGGTATCGTCCGCATAGCACTGGAAATTAGGGCAGAGAGCCACGATGCGGTGGGCAAGGAGTGCCAGATACTGGTTAAACAGCCAGGGAGAGAGATTAGATCCCTGCGGGATACCACAGGTGGAGAAAAAGATGTCGGAGAGGAAAGACCCTAGTTGGACCTGGGAGGGTCGATTTGAAAGGAAAGAGGTCAGCCACGCCAGAGCCTGACCAGTGATACCCAGGTTTTCACGGAGACGGTTGAGCAGGATGGCATGGTTGACAGTGTCAAAGGCAGAGGAGAGATCGAGCAGAATGAGAACACACGGAGTGTTGGAATCGAGGTTCAAGAGCAGGTATTCACGGATGTTCAGGAGAGCAGTTTCCGTGCTTCTGGCAGCTCTGAAACCAGATTGATGGTCATGAAGACTACCAACAGATTCAGCATGGAGGTTAAGCAGGGAGATGGCCAGTTTCTCCAGGAGCTTGCCCAGGAAGGGAGTGATGGAGATAGGGCGATAGTTAGCCGGGCAGGAGGGGTCGGAAGAGGGTTTCTTGAGAAGAGGGTGCACAAGGGAGTGCTTGAGGGGGGAAGGGAAGACTCCAGAGGCGAAGGAGTGGTTGCAAAAGTCAGCCAGGGCAGGAGCCAGGGAGTCGATGTGGTCATTGATAGTTTTGGAGGAACAGGGGTGAACCTGTTTAGACGAGACTTTCATAGATCGGACTTGTCTGGAAACCTCGTCAGCAGAGAAAAGTGGAAAGGCAGAGAAAGAGGGAGGAGGGGTGACTGCAGAAGGGCCAGAGGAAGAGCAGGGAAGAGAGGGAGGGAGGTGAAAGGAGGAGAGCGAGGACAGGATGTCCTGAGTTTTAGAGATGAAGTGAGAGGCCAATGCAGTGCAGAGGGCCTGGGAGGGGACAGGAGAGGTAGAGACTGCAACAGGGTTGGCCAGCTCCTTGCAGATTTTAAAGAGTTCGGCGGAGTTGTTAGATGCCGCAGAGATGCGGGCTTGGATAAGGGCTCTCTTCTTGGTGAGAACGGAGAGCCGATACTGCCTTTGGAGCAGGCGGCAGGCCAGTTTGTCAGAGGATGAACATGAAGCACGCCATTTCCTCTCTGCAACCCTGCACTTGCGTTTTAGGGTGGCGAGATCCGAGTCATACCAGGAGTTACATTTGGCTTTGGGCTTCAGGCGGATTCTCATGACGGGGGCAAGGATATCAAGAGTAACAGATATAGCAGAGTGGAGCATGGAGAGGGCTGTGTCAGGGTGGGAGTCAGCCGAAGGAGCCGGGGGGGCGAGAAGGTAGCAGCGAAAGCCTCAACTGACACACGCTTCATGGGTCGGATGACCGAGAAGGTGGGTGGCAGTGAAGAGGGTGGCTTTGCCTGTGGGGTAGGGAGGGTGAGGTGGGAGGATAGGAGAAAGTGATCACTCCAGGAGAGAGGAGTGGAGAGAGGGACGGAGAGGGGAAGGTCAGAAGAGATCAGAGCATCAAGAGTGTGCCCAGCAGAGTAAGTAGGCCCAGACGGGAGAATAGAGAGTGAGAGAGAGTCGCAGAGGTCACGAAAGAGAGCAGTGGGAGGACTGGGGGCATCAAGGTGGATGTTGAAGTCGCCAAGAAAGAGGAGTTGAGTGGTTGAGGACAGGAGTGAGGAGGAGAGGTCAGCCCACTCAGAGAGGAAGGAGGAAATTTGACCAGGTGGCCGATAGATAGTAGCCACGGTAAGGGAATGGCTAGGAGAGAGAGAGAGTCGGCAGACAAGACATTCAAAAGAGGAGTAGGTCTGCGTAGGAGTGACAGTGGCAGGAATCCACTCAGGGAAGATAAGGGCAACACCACCCCCTGCACGGTTAGGCCTGGGCATGGAGAGGATCTTGTAACCGTCAGGTAGGAGTGTGTCAAAGCTGGTGGCAGAGCTGGCTGTGAACCATGTCTCAACATGGGAGTCACAAAGAGGCATATGGATTCCTGCCAGCAACTGTTGAAAACAAAAAGTCCATGATGTCAGAATTTGCCTTTAACTGTGAGCAGTCGTGAGCCAGAATTAAATTATATAATTGTGTGCCCCAGGATCTAGTCACAGATGACACAACCAAATATAAGCCATGGTGATGTCTGTGTCTCCAAACGTATATTGGCAAAAGTATTAATGACATTTTATTATCAGCCTGCATTCTACTGATCCTCCTGGTCAGACGCTCCTGTGTATTCATTGTCTCTCACTGAGTAACCTTTTATTCACTGGGAAAGGCGTGCCACTTCCCAGGATGACAAGAACATCCCCCCAGGGAGCAGGGAGAGATTCGGTTCTTCAAAGAGCAGAACCTGCAAGGGCAAGGGAAGTTACTCCAGACAATTAACAGAGGTAATTTGATGTTGGCAAATAGGAGAAGAGGAGGAAAAGATTTGCCCACAAGAGTTTCCACTCGGAGAAGGGTTCTGCCATCTTGCATTTTTCCAGGGCACAAATCGTGCTCCCCCTCTACCCATTTCGTGCAGAAAAAGAACTCTGCATATGATATCACAAGGCATGAACATTCTGAAAACAATAGTTAAGATTAGAGCACTTAAAGAAGAATAGACAGGAACCAATCCACTGTGGCCTTTTTCCTATAGAAGTGGGGGAGACCATCCCCTTAGATAATTCATCTTTGCACATCTTGATGCCATTCAAGCTTCTGCAAAGGAACCACATGAGTCATCTTAAACTTCAACTTCGATAAACAAAGGCCTCATGCACATACAAATTGCACTCAACGGTGACACCAATGTTTCACTGTCTTGACGTCTGAGATTTGCTACATCTTCTTTTATTTAAATTTGTTTTTTTTTTTTTTGTTGGCAGAGGCTTACAGCAAACACGAGCATCGGGCAATCAATTACATTAAAATTACATATGAAATAGTACAGTAATTGCAAAAACATCATTAGAACAGATAAGGGGCCAAAGCACAAGAGAAACAAGGTGCACCACCGCACACAGATTATGAGCCCAGGGAGGTGCCACTCTCAGACGTGCCCCCCTCCTGGCTGTTAAGATAGCTGTTGAATGCAGTCCATATATCCTTGGGGCGTGAGTGAGTAGGAAGCATATCCAGGTATTCTACCTCACAATTCCGGGACAAGGTAAGTAAGTTCAACCATTTTTGAAATGTGGGAAGGGAGGGGTTCTTCCAACTTTGAAGTATGCATTTCTTGGCCACCGTACAGCTTATATTCAAAAACGTAGCCATACGCTTAGTGTCCTTGGCCCTCCATACCCCAAACAGTACCCCCAATGGGTCCGGATCAATAGTGCTTTCAATGATCTCTGACAATGTCCCCAGGACTCCCTCCCAGAATGCTCCCAGTTTGTGGCATGTCCAGAACATGTGTAGGTGATCCACCCTCTCCGATTTGCAGCGAGGGCAAGGATGTAAGCCAGTATTAGCAAATTTGGAGATCCTGAGAGGGGTGTAATATAGCCTATGTAGCAGTTTGTATTGCATGGCTCGGTAACAAAAATTGAGGGAGACTCTGTTGGTGTGCTCCTCGGCCCATTCGTCATGTGCCCTGGAGGGCGGAGTTGGGACGCTCGCCAAAAGTAACTTGTACAGTGAGGAGACAATGCCGCGGGCCCCTCCCGAATTGGCAATGTATGCAACCACTGGGGAGTTAGGGGGTTCATTAGGGAAGTCGGGCTGTGCGGAGCGGAAGGCAGAGCTGAGCCTATAGTATTGTAGGAGTTCCCGAGCCGACTCAGAGTGGCCCGGCCTCCATGTCTGTGGATTTATGAACTGCCAATCGGGGTAAAAGTCAGTTAGTGCCTCTTTTAGCCCAGGGCACTCCAGTGTTGACGGGGCTGTATTGCGCGTAGACTCCATCCCAGGGAACCCCCAAACAGGGAGCCACTTGTAATACGAGTGCAGTTCTGCTGTAATTCCAAATAACCATCCCCAGGCAGTCACAGTCGCAAGGACCGGGTCAATGGGTGAGTCTGGTATGTACTGTCTATGCAATATGAGTGTCATTATGTTAACACCCGCAGCTGCTAGGGTCTCCAGCTTGACTTGCAGGCGGTGCCTGGTTACAAATGTGAGGCATATTGAGTTTGTGCTGCAAGCCAATACAGTGTTAGATCCGGGACAGTGAATCCCCCTCTCTCGTATGGGAGGGTCATCGCTGTCCATTTCTTGCGCACCACGCCGGAGTGCCACAGGAATTGGGCATACATTTTATGTAATCTCGTAAAGTACTCCCCCCTGGCCAGACGGGTACGTTGCAGAATGTATACAGAAACTTGGGGAGAAGAACCATCTTGATGAGGAAAAGCTTCCCAGCGAATGACAATGGGAGAGGGCGCCAGTGCGCTATCTTTGATTAGGCAAGCTGCGCCACAGCCTGGTAGTTATCCATTAACAAGGTGTCTTTATTGAGGGACACCAGCACCCCCAGATACCTGATTCCAGTGGGCGACCAGCGGAGTGGGTATTCAGTGGCCGGTTGTTGGGTGGAGCTAGTGAGTGGGAAGACCTCAGATTTGGTGTAGTTAATTGTAAATCCCGAGTGGGTACCAATGTGGGTGATATCACGTAGTATTGGATCTAGGTGGATGGAGGGGTCCCTAACATATAACAACACATAATCAGCATAGAGTGATAAGATCTCGGGAGTATCTTTCAGTCAAATCCCCCTGTGGGAATTCCGCGTTCTAATATGATCTGCCATCGGCTCTATTGCCAGGGCGAAAAGGATTGGGGAGGATGGGCAGCCCTGGCGAGTGCCTCTGAAGAGCGGGATCAGGGTGGACGTTAAGGAGTTGACCCGCACCCTAGCCACTGGGGAGGTGTACAGGAGTTTGATGTATCTGATCATGCTAGGGTCAATGCCCATCGTTTTCAATACCAGCCACATGTACTTCCAAGATACCATGTCGAACGTTTTTTGAGCGTCCAGTGTGACCGCAACCGCATTCGAGCCCTGATCGTTTCGGGCCATGACGTTGAGCATCCGCCTGATGTTATGGGAAGTGGATCGCCCAGACACGAAGCCTGCCTGGTCCTTATGGACAATGTAAGTCATCACTGGAAGGAAACGATTTGCTATTACTTTGGCGAAAATCTTGGTATCAAGGTGCATAAGAGAGAAGGGCCTATATGACCCACAATCATCGCTGGGCTTGTCGGGTTTAAGTAGCACTGTTATGACGGCCTCGCGTAGGGTGGGGGGAGGGTAGAGACCCGGAGCGACTCCTCCCATACCTCTAGTAGCCTGGAGGCCAGAATGGCAATGTGTTCCTGATAGAATTCAGCTGTGACCCCATCAGGGCCAGGGGCCTTACCCTTAGGTAGGTCAGAGATGGCGATGACTATCTCTTCAAGTAGGATCGGGGCATCCAGTTGGTCCCTAGTTGCAGGAGAGATGCATGTTGTGGGTATTTGGTCGAGGAGATCCCTCATGTGCTGTTTGCTGTGTTCAGGGGGTTGGGAATAGAGATTATTATAGAATTCAGTGAAAATGTCCAGTATTTGCTGGTCCGACCAGTGCGTATCACCACCTCCGCGTGGCCTGCGGGCGGCTAAAGTATTGGACCTCCCTGGTGGCATGTGCATTAAATAACTGGAGTTCCTCGTTAATCAAGGCGATTGTGGTGGGGTTGGCCGAAGTTGTGCATTCTTGCTCCAGTTCACGCAATTTGGACTCAGAGTGGCTGAAATCTGCCCTTATTGTCTTCAGCACCTCCGCCTCCTTGGATATGGACATTCCTCTAATATAGGCTTTAAAGGCATCCCATCTGACCCCTATGGAGGTGGTTTGGGCGGGGGGTTGTGCTCAAAGAAGGATTCAATGTCCGCTAGTATGTCAGCCTTAAACACAATGTCGCGGACGCCGCTGATTTAAATCGCCATGTGCTAAATGTCAGGGCGGGTATTCCCAATTCCATTGATGGAGTGATAGGGGCGTGGTCAGAGAGGGTGCGGGTCAGTATTTGTGCTCCACTAACCCTCCTCATTGCTTCCCCCGACACTAGGAATAGGTAAATTCTGGAGGAACTATCATGTACGGAGGAGTAATGGGTATATTTGCGTGACTGTGGGTGTAAAATTCTCCAGACGTCTAGTACGTTAAGTGTTGCACTACGTGCCTGTAATCTGCGTGCTGCACTGGACAGAGGCCTGGAGGCTGTCCCAGTTCTGTCCAGGTTCATGTCCAATATGCAGTTCATGTCCCCTCCCCAGATGATTTGGATTCCCACATACCCCGGTAATATAGTCACCACCGTATCAACAAAGTCGGGGGTGTCCACATTGGACCCATATGTGTTTACCAGAATGTATTCTCTGTTAGCAATTGGGCAATGCAGTATAATATATCTACCATCAGGGTCAATATAACTCTTGTGCAGTATGAATTTGATGGATTTATGAATCATAGTCAACACGCCTCTGGCCAGAGAGGAGTAGGAAGTGTAATATCTGTTGGGTCCCCAGGATGGCACCATGTTCATTGCCAGGGGGCCCTCAGAGTGTGTTTCTTGTAAAAGTAGAATTTTGCAACAGTGTCTTTGGGCATAGGCTATGATCTTATGAGCTTTGGTGTGATTACTTAAACGCCAAACATTCCAGGACATTATGGTAGAGGGCATTTCAGGGGTCTAGTGCACATCCCAGCTCTGTTGTTGTGGCCTGTGTTTGCAGTCAATGTTATCATTTTGAGGACGCCCGGGTGCAGCGTGATATGCTGGTCTGCCTGTGCCATTTCTAATATAACTCCCCCAACAAACTCCACCTCCCTCCCTCACTGCACTTTCCAAGGGAGCAGTATTCCTGAACCAACCCCGCCCCATTGTTCCCAAACTCTCCAAAAAACAATAGACGGCTGATAAATCCTGCTGCAGTAAATCCCAACATGGATCTACCATGCAGGTGGCCCCACAGAGGCCCAAAACCACCAAAATCCCAACAAGAGTTACCATTGCAACCACAGTGGGGGGCGCTGTTGCCATATGGTTGACACTTAAACAAAAGCAAAGGACAACAAGTACCGAAGGCGGTACAGGTGTCAGCGGAACACATAATAATAGCATATTCTATAACACCAGAAAACGTTATAAGGCAGGGCCTATTCGAGGACTGAGCAACATAGATGGTTGGCTCCCGGTAACATGGGGCTATTTGGGAAAGCCCAAAGACAGGGCTGCTCCTATGACCGATTGGGCCCTTAGGATGAGGAACAAGTAATAACAACTAGAAAGGAGCTGAATAGGCACAACGGTTGCCTGCATCAGGTATGTTTACAGAATTAGATATATAAGTCGTTATTGACATCATCACATCAGAAAGGACAAAAAATGAGCAATAATTGCCAAGGAAGGGCGGTATGAGAACAGACCAGTTTGCGTTCAATCGTTGTCCATGGAGTCCCGAGCAGGGCTGGGAAGTGGTATCTGTGACTCAATGAATTTCACAGCTTCCTCAGGGACAGTAAAAAAATAGAGTTTTTCCCTATAGGTGATCTTGAGTCGTGCCGGGAACAGTATAGCATAGGGGACATTGCGTTCTCTTAACAGTTTTTTGACACTGAGGAACCGCCGCCTCTCCTGTTGCACTTCCAGAGCAAAGTCAGGCAAGATCCTGATGGTGTGAGAGTCTAGGCACAGGTCGCCCTTCTCACGTGACAAACGGAGGATGAGGTCCCTGTCCCTGTAATTAAGGGTCCTTGCGATGATGGGCCGGGGGAAGTAGACCAGTTTAGGGCGTGGCGACAGGGCCCGATGAGCACGCTCCACTGTGAAGTATTGGGACAGGACTGGGTTGCCCAACAGCTCTTTAAGTAAGGTCTCGACTGCCGCCTCCATGCGCCCCATAAGGGCATTCTTCGGGACCCCAATAATGCACAGGTTGTTTCTACGTAAGTGGTAATCAAGGTCATCGCACTTCGCCTCTACAATCTTCATGTTGCGGGTTAGGGAGTCGACTGTGACTTGTAGAATGTGTAGCCCATCCTCATTTGTGCTAATTCTGCTCTCTGCCTCAGTCATCCTGGCTCCAGCCTGATCACCCCGGGATTTAAGTGAGGCGACGTCGGCGTTGATATCATCTAGCTTCTCTTGGAAAGAAGCAAAGTTCTTTGCCATTGATTCCATCATTGCAGTGAGATCAGGGGTTGATGCGCCGGAGCGTGGCTCAGATTCAGATTCCTCTTGGATGGATGATACATTTCCCGATTCAGGCCTTGGCGCTGCTTTCATGAACTTATCCATGGCCCCCACCTTGTTAGCACCTCGGGATCGGTTAGAAATGTCATGTATGATTCGGGACGCAGTGGTGCTCAGGTGAGTGACACTTAGGGTGATGTGGAGTGCAGAGGTGAGGGTCGGCGTAGTGGCGCTCAAATGGTGCAGTAAAGAGGCAGTGGGGCACAGGGTGATAGACCCGGGAGCTGACAGCAATGGAATCCAAAATGAGGTGACAGAGGGGGCCACACGCAGGTCCCAGTAATGCAAGTTGCCTCCCCAAGTCTCCAATGCTCAATATATAATGATGACGGTGTGATCAGCCACTGCCACTATACAATGATGACTGTAAAGGTAGCCGAGGTGGGGCACACACCTGTCCAGCAGAACCATGTAGTTGGAGAGCAAGGTCGGGGCCCCAAAGCCAGGTGGGAGAGGTGCCAAAACCCCACCTGGGCAGCAGCTTAACAGTTTTTACAGGGGTACAGGAAGGCCAGAATGCAAAGCTCTATACGCAGGTTAGTTCACTCCAAGGGGGCCCTCTGTTACTGGATGGGCCGGTGAGGGCGTGCGTAATCAAGACTGAGAGCAAAGATGTGGGTGGCTGCAGCCCCTGGATTACTGTGTGGGGTACATCATGCAAGCAATGGACCCACGAGAGCCCCGCAGCACGCACAGCAAGAGTTTTCGTGGGTGAGCCCCCCAGCTCCTCACCTGCTCTGCGGGTCCACCAGCATCAGTCCGCGGGAGACGACCCCGCCATTCCCCTGCCCCACCAGGGTCCACCCGGTACAGACAAAGGATCCCTGGAGGCGAGCCAGATGCACAGAGCGCACCGCCGGTGGGAGGGCAGCCCCCGCACGGGCCTCCACTGCGTGTTGGGAATGGAGACCGCAGGAACAGGAGGCGAGCGGGCGGAGGGGCTGCCAGTGCCAGCCCAGGTGCAGTCACTCACCGGGGATGCTGTGCGGTGCGCGGCCAAGCTGTTGCAGCCCCTGCAGCGGCCACAGCGGATCCCACATTCACAGCGTAGGATCCAGGGGGGCAGGTCTTTAGTGCCCTGCAGGCAGCCGGTGCAGTTCTCTGCCCAGGCAGAGCAGGATCCCCCGAGGGCGGGCGCGCAGTGGGCCCAGGAGCCACAAGACTGAGGAGTCACCAGGCCGCAGGCAGCTGTCGAGCACGGCGGGTCCTCCAGGGTCCGTTTTCGCCCGAAACTGCGATCGATCAGTCAGCAAGGTAACAGCTGTAACCTGGGGGAATGTAGGTCGATGGCGTGATGGCAGACCGCAGATGTGACTGGATTAGTGTCTGTGCCACACAGAGCTGAAATGCTAAGCGGCCATTTTCGGGCTGTTGAACAGCGCCCCCCCCTGATTTGCCATGTCTTCTAGCGTGCCCAACTTCCAGTGTCACCAACTCTACACTGCCTGCCTGGTCACCAGCCTTTTTGAGCCCCAAGCCCTCACCACAGCAGTACAATAATAGTTTGTTGAGGCAGTTGCGTCCAATTGCTGCCGATGGCAAGTTTATGCTCCTCTGCATTCAAGGCAACCATGTCTTCAGCAACGTGTCACCAGCGTCCGGCGTTTTCCGGCATCTTTGACCTGCAAGTAGATCCTGCCGCCAAATCACACATCATTTGTTGGATCCAGTCAATGCCCCTTCCTGACTCGATTACAGCTCAAGCTCAGCAAAGAAAGCAACCAGAAAAATGGTGCAATGTTGAAAAGCCTGCAAAGCAAGAATAAAGGTATTTGAAGATTTGAAGGGGTTCTGTCCCCTTGGCTCACCTTAATTAACCCTTGTGACTTGTGCGCCCCGACTATCTACCCCTTTAAAGACCTCTTTAGCGACCTTAACATAGCTGCAGAAAAGGATTGCATTCTATGTGTTTTTCTATATTGTGTATGACTATTTATTTTGTTTGTATTGTTAGTTTAATTATATTCATCTAGAACCTTGGGTGGACATTCTCTTTTCTGGAATCTCAGTATTTTAGGGTTTTTTGGTCTGCTTCTTTACTAGCACATACCCCTCTTGAAGAGTATAGCCTGTCCTCAGCTTGAGCTACACTATGAGGCAACGGAGGTGCACTTTAATTTATTTGCATCACTGCCGGTTTGGTAATAGTGTGGGGCTGATAAAGAGTCATATTCACTACTCGTCCCTGTATTCCCTGCAGTAGTCATGCTGTCACAGTATCAGAGTTCCTGGGCTTTTGATGGCATTAACTTGTTTATGACACAAAATATTTGCACATAGAAACCATTATTTCTAACTGCACAGATCCAAGCTTGGTAGGAGGAATCTTTACAGATTTCAATGTGTTCATCAACAAATTTGACTTTCTAAATAATGTGTGGATTGTCCATGCAGCAAGTCTTAGTTTGCTGCCATGATGCCAGCAATATGAACTGCTGTGGTCCCAAATGCTTTTATATGTTTTTAACAGTGATAGAAATACATGTTTTGATTTTTTGTAACATTTAATGATGTCAAGTGCTTATATTTAATTATTTATCAATGTGTTTATTTAATTATATACAGAAGGAAGAATGCTATTTTGATCACAAAAGAACGTAGATTAGCTGAGAAATCAGATTTGACGGGAAGAAATGAGATTCTTAAAATGGGGTGAGTTTGAGAGCCATCCTGACCAGGTTGTGGAGGGGAGTAAGTGGAACGGTCACCGTGGACAAGACACAACTGGACATACATAGATCAAAGACAACCAACATTGGACATTTTTAAGTGCAGGTAAGCGGTACAGCCATCAGTGCTTGGGAAGTGACCATGATGGGTGAAGTGCTAGAGTGGAGGCAGAGGAAGTGAGAGACAAAGTGCCTGATTCATGGAATATTTGCCAGGTTCAAAATGAATTTGCACTGCTTAAAAGTGACTTTGCCTGGACTTTGCCCTGGTTTTGTACTGCAAAAATGACTATCTGCACACTTTTTTGGCCGGACTTTGCGCTGCAAAACTGCACTTTGCACGTCTCGATGAATCGGTGTTTGTGTCGGCAGTGCAAAGTAATATTTCAGCAGTGTAAACTCACGTTGAACTGGGCATATATTCCATGAATCGGGCCAAAAGGCAGGTTAGAGGTGAGTGAAAAATGTAAGCTATCAGGCAGATGAGGGCTTTGTTAAGAGGGTAACACAGAGGCGAGGAGGAAGGCTTTTAGTTTGGTCTTCTAGGCCTATCAATATAGAAATGTAATACCTGTACCCACATAGGTGCCACGAGCTTAAAATACATTTTATTCCGGGTATGCTCAGTACTATATAATAAAAGTGGGCGTGCCAGTAAATCATTGTTGTTAGTGCACGGTCTACAGTAAATGTTCAGGTTCCTTATGTGAATAGGCTGACTTGAGTAGTTCTCATCTTTCAGATTGTCGTTCCTTTGTTAATTGGCTAGATGGTAAAATGCAGAAACATCCTTCTGATCTCCCTTCTTATTCTCACTTTCCATTTCTATCCAGGCCCAGTACCTTGGAGTGTTTGGGTTGCCAACCTATTTAGCTACACAACTGCACTGTATACCTTAAATCACCATATCAACTCAAACAGAGCTTGGCTCTGACAAGCATATATTGGCAAAATAGTTCTCCAAGTAAAACATATTTTCTCTGCATAAGAGCACAGACAGGCGAATGCTCCTTGAAAAGACATTGAAATAAATCACTAATATAAAAAAAAATGCAAAAAGTCAACCATTGCTTTAAAAAGGAATGCAAAAATATAACACACCTAACAAACAGTGATGTACAGAGAACAAAGTCTTTTTTAATACAACTACTATACAACCGAACATTTTGAAAGATAGTTCGGAAGAAAATAGTCCTTGCAGCTAAAGAACGCAATGCAAGGAGCGTGTGCAAGGTTGAACAAAACACCTTGTTTAACACAATGCCTCATTCAATTTCACCTGTACCCTCTGCAAATACTGTTATGAAACGTCTTTTCCAGACTCTTTGCAAATTTGCTAATATTGACAGTACCTTTCTCCACTGGTTCACCAGCCGTCGATTCCCTTTGTTACTTCATTTCCTTTTAATAATTGTCAAAGAGTACACAAAAAGAAGTCAGCAGGGTGCATACACATATGCCATCGGAATCATAAAAGACTTTTTAAAGTCACTCATCCATGAAAGAAGACAGCTGTTTTATTAAAGGCGCGCATGATGCACCTGGCAGTAACAGAGAAGAATTATGAAGAGTGATGACTTCAACGTGAACTGTGTGGTGGGGAATTAAAAGGACAGACTTTCATCTTCGAAGCCCTACGCATAAATCAGCTGGCTGAAGAGTATAATACACGTGGAGGACCTTAACATTAGCCATGATCCAGACAGCAAGTTCTCTTGCCATAGGGATTACATGTCAATATTTTCAAACCAGTTACATACAACTCGAAACAGTGATGATAAATTCAGCGTTCCTGTCAAAAATGTAAACCAAAGAAGACATTTGTTAATTTATATATTTGCAAAAATGTATGAGATGCCTGGTCTTTCCATGATGGAAAATGGAACCAATGATTGTGAATTCCTCCATCTGTTTGGACGCACAATGAATCCACGTTACATTATGTCACCCTAGACAGATACTCTGTCCGAGTGCACATATGTATCATGAAATAGGCCGAGAATTAACAATTGGAAGAAATTCTGAAAGAAATGTATTATAAAACCTAAATCTTAGCAAGTGTGTGTATATCAGCACCAAGACCATTGGCACACATGTTCCCCTTCTTTTGGTGACTCGCTGTCCCCTCAGGTCTCTGCTAAACCTGGGATGTTTTTCTCAAAAGTGACCCACATTCTCCTGTATAAGCGGTCCTCCAAAGGCAGGTAATAACTGGAACACCAAAGTAATCCAAAAAGGAGTGTAGACCAAGCAGGTCCAGACGCAGCTGCGAGAGCACAATTCAAACAGCACAGTGGAACAGAGCTGTATGAAGGAAGCTGTTGACGCTGCTTACTGCGACTACCTTTTTTAATGGTTCTCACTACATTAGCATAGACAAAGTTTGCAACAAATATTAAACCATCCAACAGAGCTTATTGGCCGGGCTACATCAGTCCCCCATGGTTACCTATACGTTACCCACTCATGATTGGAGAAGGCCATCTTGACCCCCTTTGTCCAACACAACCCACGTGGCATCACAAAGCTTCCCACACTGCCACAAGATGACGTTCATTACATTACATGATTGTGTTGACCTCTGGAACTTTATTAATCCACCAGTGGCCTGTTCTCATGAGACACACAAGACAACCTGAGTTTGGCAATGAGGAGACATTCACACAGCATCCAACCAATGAGGTGCCCCTTTTACATTAGCAAGGACACAAAACACTGTAGCACCCTTGGGTCACCGAAACTCTCTCGATGATCGGTCCACTCCCAGCTCACCCCCTCGCCACACAGCCCTCTTCCCAGGCCCATCAGCCAAGGGGCGTTTTGAAACCGCTTACCCCACTGTGATTGTACTCCTATGTGCCTGTTTTGATTAGTTGAATCCCTTGGTTTCCTAGCGAGTGCCCAGGAGCCTGGCTCGCTGACGTTGAAAGTATCAGCCGAACCCATTTCCCAGCGACTATAGTCTCCAGAAAATGGTCAGCTTGCAACATTTCTCCAGGACACAGCTGTGTAAGAGCTCTCGAGAAATTCATGTTCGCCCTGAAATACAGGGCCTGTGGGTGCGAAAAGACAAGTGGTTTACTTAGCTCTGCCTTATTCCCCAAATGGCTGTTCGGTGGTTCATATTATACTGTACTACCCCTTCTGCCTGTTGCTCCTGCCCATATCCCTATCCTCCCTGGGTGCCAGCACACCTGTTCTTCCCCACAGACTTCTCTAGCTGCACCCGCGCGCACTGCATATAAGTTACACATTGCAGCTGACCCCATTCAGGGATACTCCTTCCCCTTTCCCCATCACTCCCACAACTGATAAGTGTGCCCCCCTTGGCAGCACTGAATCTAAACCTTTACCACTCTCCCATGAATCTCCCAAAGAGATTCAGGTGGGTTTGCGGGTTTCCACAGATTTTTCTTCCAGTCCATGTCAGTCCAAATTTCCTATAAGTGCCTTAAATCAACTGGGAAGTTTTGGGAGATGTCGGGGCAGGTTTGGGCTATTTCTTGTGGAGAAAAGATGTGCAAAATAACTTCAAAGGCTTCAGGAAGGGAACGTTTAAGTAAATGGGAGAGGTTGATGAGGCTGGGTGGCAGGGTTGATGAGAGCAAATTGAGTTCTCTGCACCTATCAATGTTATCCAAGTAGGGCAGCACATTCAACTCTGCAGTCAGATATCTCAGTACATGATTGCATGCTCCAGACACGAATGTATGCAAGGGAGCTGGTCAGCACATAATTCGTGCTGCAGAACAGCCCCTTTAGAAATATGCAGACAGCCTTTGTGAATAAGGCGAACTGCATATTTGTCATAGTCACACAAATAAAAAAATGCATCTTCTTGAAATATTTTACAGCAGTACTATTTGTGATTTTGGCACTGTTACCCTTATTAAGGATTGCAATTTTTGTCAGCTACAAAGAGCTAATTTTGGTTTCTATAGTAAAGAAACAGCAGGATGCAGACCATTAGTGATTAAAACACTTTCTTTGAGCATTCTTGGCCAACAATGTTCAGAACTTCTGGCCTAACCAAATAATTGTATACTTTGTTTGCTTTCAATATGTTCTCTGGCAGGAAAAGGTCTGACCTCTTCAACCTAATGTTTACAGCAACATTTCTTCAGCATGAATTGTCATGAGCTTAAACCAACTCTGTCCTCCAAATCTCTTAGACTTTCAGCTGAAACCGAATCTCCTGTATACAGTGAAAATACGAGTAAATCTGGTTTCAGCTAAACTGTAACGGTTTATTGAGAGAAAACCTGCAAAACTCGGAGTTCTTTCCCTCCACTCTCAAGGTGTCATGCAACAAACTGTTTAACTGATTCTTTTCTTCGCCCCTACTTCAGACACATATCATACCCCTTGGATCACTCCCCCTAAGCTACCAATGAACCAAGGACCACGGCCGTGGTACAGGAAATGTATTTGTATTTATTTAAATTAAAAGTAATAGAAATCACACAACTAGATAAGCCACCTTCTTTGTGGCGCAACATTAACATATGTTTTCACAAATCAATTATACAAATGAGTTAAGCAAAAAAACAAAAATCATAATTCTTTACTTTCTTCACATCTTACTCCAAAAAAAAAAAATCTGACCAATAACCAAAACTATTACAGATGTAATGCTTTGCAATTTTGATTTTCCTGCTGGCTTAAAAGGCTAGAAATAGGATTTCAATTGTTAGGCAGAATCACATGCAGTACTCTTGGGGAACACTACATGCAGTTAAGACTACACGTGTCAGTACAATTTCACCTTTGGTACAAGCCTGTAGTAGACAGTAATGTGGTAGCAGTGGCTGAGCAGCCAGACTTATCTCAAGAGTAAAGTGAGCAGCAGAACAAGTTACATAAAGGACCAACAAATAAAGTGATACAAACAAACACTTATTCAAGGTTTCTTGGTAAAAGAAAATACATTTATTTACACAGTCATTTGGAAAACATTAACTAGTGAGAGCAGCTCAATATCACTATCAATATACTACAATACACAGCCAAGCAGTTTCTGAACAAGTTTAGCTCACCTGAATTGGGAGCAAAATGGCACTTCAGGGGTAAAAGGACAAGGTTATGAGAATCAACAGCACAAATACTTTCATAGGCATAGACGAGAATGTTCATTGTGAGAAGAACTGGAGTCTGTGATTGCTGCAGGTCAGAACTACGAGGTGAAAATATGTGGACCTGCCAAGACATGGCATAGAATCCAATGGATAACAGCAGTGGTCAAAAATATGCAGCATGTTCTGTGAATGTGGCTCATATGAAGGCTGGATCAGTCCGCACACTGTAATTATACAGGGACTGTGGATGGGTGATAATGGCAAAGGGTTTCAGTGCACTACAACCAGCTATTCAATTCAATAGGCCTGGGCCACAGTCAATGGTTCAGAGTCTTGTATAGGATAGCGCAGTTCTTGTAGTAAACAGTTAAGTCCTTGCCACGGATCTTAGAAGAATTTGGTCAGACAAAAAGTTAGATGTTGGTTTAGGGAAGGACAAGCCTTCGAAGTCGAGAAAGTTTCACAAACTTTCACTGTGGTCGAAAAGATTTCCAGACTGCGTTTGCACAGTACCTTTAAAGTGAAGAAGAGCTGTAGCTGAGGCAGTTGTTCCTGGCAGTTCGAGCAGATCTCGTTGTTCCTGAGCTTCAGTCGTGGGGACAAGAAGGAGGACATCGGGAGGTTCCTGCACTGCCATGGGAAGAGGCCATAAGCTTGGCAAAACGTTGGTTTAAGGTGTGAGTGCCTTAAAGTCAACAAGCTGGTTGCCTTCCCCCTGGCTATCCGGTTTTCAACAGCACTCTGAAGAAAATTCAACCAGTATGGGGACGGTGTCCAGGTGGCTTGCGGGTTGGTTGTTCCCACTAAACTCAAGAGAAGAAGTTAACCTTGAAGGGCTTCTCTGTCGATGGAGTTTCAGGCTATTTGGACCTGCAACAGGGCTTCACCGGTCATCCAGGAGTTGCGGCAGTTGTCTTCCGTCAGCTTGTCTTTGGTTCTTTTGTTCCAGTGGTCGACTCTTCTTTCCAAGTCCCAGAGACCTGCTTTTAAACAGTTTTCCCGCATTAATTCCAGCCTGGCTGTCACTCACACAGCAGGGTGTTTGTCCAATCACAGCAGAGTGCATTCAGGACGCCTAGGAGACTAAGCACAGGGAGTTTCAGTCACCTCCCTTACATCCTGTCCAACTCAGACACTCAGGCACCAGAGGAGGGCTTCAGCATTGAAGCCTGCCAAAGGCCAATGAACAAAGGGACCCAACCTGGTTTGGGACACAGAGACAAACACAAGGACCTTTCCAAAAAGAAATGACAATAAAGTTGACCAGAGTCTGTTTGTACAAATAGGTCTGGGGCGCCATATTGGAAAACATGGCTGACCTGATTTTTAGCTACCGGTGATTGGTGTCAGGGAAAATTATGGTAGTTTGTTTAAAACCACTGCCACCAGCCATTTCAAGTGGGAAAGTGTAACATTTGACTGTTACATGAGTGTTTAGGCTCAGGGGAAGCTAGGCAACGCCTCCAGCACTCTATAGGAAGATAGTGTGTGCTGGGTCTGTACATTTAAAAAGACTAGTAAAGTCAATTCAACTTTACATGCTCTGGGAGACAGTAGTCATTCCCAGAGAAGGTATTTAAACCTTGGGGAGTATGAAAGATACCCATGTGTCACCGCACTCAGGGTGCTGTGTGACACACAGAAAAAGATGATGGCTATGGAGTTGTTTTAAAACTCCATAACCAAAAAACCCAAAAGTAAAACACATATCAAAATACATGTAAGAGTGGGAAAAAAAAGCTCACACTCTTCCCAGGTAAAAAATCAAATCATAGAAATCCAGCAAAATTGCTGGGGGTCTCAAAAGGTCAGGGAAATTAGTGCATTCTTGAGAATTCTCCCTAACACTCGTCCACCCCAGACTAAGCAACACCAGGATTTAATCTACTCCTGGATGAATATCCTTACTCCAGTCGGTCAAACATCCTGGAGAGATCATCAGCATTTTGGTGGTGACACCCAGACCTGTGTTCAATGGTAAAATCAAACCCTTGCAGGCTGATTGACCATCTCAGTAGTTTAGGGTTTTCCCCTTTCATTTGCATCAACCATCTCAAGGGTTGGTGGTCCCTTTGAATCACGGAAGTAGTTCCATACAAGTATGATCTAAACTTCTTCAGTGACCACACAATATCAAAACATTGTCTTTCAATGGTTGCCCACCTTGTCTCAGGTTCCTTCAGCTTCCTGCTGATGAAGCAAAAGGGGTGCTCCATACCTTTCTCATCCAGCTAACTGAGAACTGCACCTATACCTGTATTTGAAGCATCTGTCTGCACAATGAAGGTTTGGTTATAGTGAGGAGCTCTTAGGACTGCAGCTTGACAAAGGACTTTCTTTAGGCCTTCAAATGCTTGAGTGCTCTCCTCATTCCACCTGACCTTTTTAGGGAATTTGGGAGAGGAGACCATATTCAAGGGAGAAGCTATGGTCCCATAGTTTTCGATGAAGTTCCTATAGTAACCAGTGAGGCATAGGAATGCTCTCACCTAGGTTTGAGTAGTAGGGGTGGCCCAGTTTTTTACAGCTTGTACTTTGCTAGGCAATGACCTGATTTCACCTCCTCCTACCTCATGTCCAAGGTAGACACCTTTACTCTGACCAATTTGACACTTCCTTGTCTTTATGGTACGATGGGTCTGCTCAAGAGCCTGCAACACATATCCTAAGTGGTCAACATGTTCCTTCCAAGTAGGGCTGTACACTACAATGTCATCCAAGAATGCCATGCAGAAGTCCTCCATCCCATTCATATCTTTATTAACCATCCTTTGGAATGTAGCAGGTGCATTCTTTAGTCCAAAAGGCATTACCTTAAACTGGTAGAGGCCTGCTGGCGTTGAGAATGCAGTTTTCTCCTTGGCATGGTCTGTCAGTGCTATTTGCCAATAGCCTGAATGTACTGAGGTACTTGGCTGAACCAAGTTTGTGCACCAGTTCATCTGGGTAATGGGTGGGCATCAGTCTTGGTGACTGCGTTAAGAGCTCTATAGTCCACACAGAATCTCAACTCCTTGGATCCTGCCTTTGGCACTAGTACAACTGGACAAGACCATGGACTTGTAGATGGCTCTATTACCCCATGATCAAGCATCCTGTTGACCTCCTCCTTTATGTGGGTTCTTACTTGGTCTGACATCCTGTAACCTCTGCTTTTAACAGGTAAACAGTCACCAGTGAGAATATCATGCTGGCCCCAAGGGGACAAGCCTGGTGATAGTGAAAACAGGGAGATAAACTGATTTTACCGAAACTTGCACTCCTCCTGTTGTTCAGGTGTCAAATTAGAAGAGAGAATAACTTCTTTTATTTTCTCATCTAAAGGCTGTCCTCTGAGTAGGTCAGGTTGACTCTCCTCCTCCTCATGAGCTGAAGCTAGAAGCAAAGCTCCCACTTCTGGTGTTGAGACATAAGCTTTTAGACGGTTGGTGTGTAAGACTCTGGGAGCCTCCTTAGGATTTCCTAAGTCCACCAGATAGTTGACCTCTCCAAGTTTTCCCACAAGCTTCAAGGGTCCTATCCTTTTGTCCTGTAAGGCCCTCTGCCTTGTAGGTACCATAACTAGAACTAGTTGGTCTTGAGTAAAGTCAACCATGTTGGCCTTCTGGTCATGCCAATGCTTCACCAGAGTCTGGCCTGCTTTCAAGTTATCTGATGCTTCTGCCATCATGTGTGACATTTTCCTCTGGAGAACTATTACATAGTCAGTGACTCTCACTGGGTTGGGTGAAGGAGCACTCTCCAACCCCTCCTTAATCAGAGCCAAGGGGCCTCTAACTGGATGGCCATAGAGAGGTTTCTCCTAAGGGACTTCTCTATAAGCAAATAGAAGGCATGGCAGTAGAAATTCCCACTTTCTCCTAAGGGGTTCCTCTAAAGCACCTATCATGCTCTTCATTGTACGGGTGAACCTCTCTACCAATCCATTTGTCTGAGGATGGTACGCAGTTGAGAACTTGTAAGTTACTACACAGTTTTTCCACATGACCTGCATGTAGTGGGACATAAAATGGGATCCCCTGTCAGAGATAACTTCCTTAGGAAAACCTACCCTGGTTAAATACCAGGTAGGGCCTTAGCAACAGCCTGAGCTGTAATAGTCCTCATAGGTATGGCTTCAGGATACCTAGTAGCATAGTCTACTACAACCAGGAAAAACCTGTTTCCTGAAGATGTTGGAGGGTCTAAAGGACCAACCATGTTGATTCCTATCCTTTAAAAAGGGACTCCCACCTTGGGTAGAGGCACCAAGGGTGCCACATTCTTGGCTCCACTCTTGCCAGAGGTTTGGCAAGTGTGGCAACTCCTACAGAACTTATCTACATCAGACCCAAACTTAAGCCAGTAAAAATATAAGGAGAGCCTTTCCTTGGTCTTCTTGAATCTCAAGTGACCAGCCAAAGGTATCTCATGGGCTAACTATAGGAACTGGAGTCTGCTTTCAAGAGGCACTACAATTCTTCTGTAATCCCCTGGGATAGACTCAATCGGTCCACTGTAGAAGAGACCATCTTCCCAGTACAACCTATGCTTCCCTGGCTCGTGCCCATCCAGCTGGGAAGCAGCCTGTTGGTGAAGACCTTCAAGAGTAGGACACTCTCTTTGACCTCTGCTGAAGTCTGCCCTACAGGGTTCACCTTCTGCCAGTAAAGACTGCAGCTCAGGATGGTCTGCAGGATCCAGATCTCAAACAGGAGCAAGGTCCTCTTCCAGCTCTGATTCTTCAGCAGACGATTCAACCACACAAGGTTGTCTCACACCCTCAGCCTCAGCTGGTGGAGGGATCAAAGGTGTGATCTTGGACAGTCCCCTCAGGGATTTCCTTGTTGGTAGCACAGGAGTGGTGGCTGGTTTCTTCATGGCCATTTCAGGTTTCCCCTTTTCCTCCTTCTTATTTGAAATTGCAGTCAGTAAGTCGTGTGGGTTGGGAGTTATAGTTACCTCTATAATCACCACTTGGGAGCCCTGTTACGGTATTCTCTCTGGCCTTGCTAGTCTGCTCCTGTTTCATTTTGCTGGGAGGCCTAGGGGTGCTTGATACAACTCCAAGAGTGTTTAAGTCATTCCCCAACAGGACTCTCCCAGGTACTTCACTCGGCACACTTACAGGTATCTTGACAGTCATGTCAATGTACTGGATGAGAGCTGGTAACTGTGGAAGCATTTGGACAGGGCCGCCAGCAAGCTTAGTTAGGTATTTAGGTGCCTTAGTAACATCCTCTACTTTGAAAAATGATTCATCAACTACAGTAATGCTGGCCCCAGTGTCTCTGATGGCAGGGGTCTCCTGACCATCTCAAGAACACTGTCTTTGTAATACTCTTTAGTATTGTCTCGAATGGAATTATAGGCATCTAAATTCTGTCATTCCCATAGACCCAGGGATACTAAAGAAACACTGGCTGAGACGTTCATGGGTTCATCAGCCAGTAAGTGACATTTTCCACTTGCCATTGGTACTTCATCCTCAAGGGAGAAGGCTAAGGGGACAGTGTGGATCCCTGAAGGTTTACTCTCACATCTGGGATCCCCTTTCACATGGTCAGTTGACCCACAAGCATAACATTTCCCAAATGTCTTTATGAATGGGAGCTTGTTCTGACCTCCCTCTGGTTTGGCACCAGGTGGTAAACTAGCCTGATTTGGTTTCCTGTGTGGCTTACCCTTGTGATGTTTGGGGCCCTCTTTTGTAGTGGAAGTATTGGAATTCTCTTTGGTATCTTTCTTGTGCTGCTTTCCCTCATCCTTCTTCTGTGTTACCCCAGAATCCTTGTGAGTAGCCCTGTTGGCAACCCACAAGTCAGCAGCCCTTGCTAACTTCTTTGTGCTGTCTTAGCTTAGGAGAGCAGACATCATAAATAGATTCCAACATAAACAGATTTCTCATACCTTCATAAGTGTTAACTCTGTAACCCTTAATCTATCCATCTACGTTTTTCAAACATTCAGTCACCCAGGTAGCCCAAGGGGTACCATCATGCTTTTTGAGGGTTCTAAACCTCTTAAAATACTGGAAAGGGGTCTTACGCAACCTAGCTATCAAAGCTAGTTTCACACTGTCATACTCCTTTCTGTATATATCCCCCAACTCCATTACCACATCAGTTGAAACAGGGGTTAGCCTAGAAAAAAGCCATGGAATCAGCTGATTCCCTGTAATGTCTTGAATCCCATGGTTATATTCAAAAGCAGCCAACCAATACAAAATATCAAGCTTAACCTCATACATATTAACTGCATCTTTGGGCATGCAAGGCCTCTTACGATTGGAAGACCTAGAAGACTCTGGGAGAGAACCAGTTTCAAGAGACAACTTTTTCATTTCCAGTGCATGATTCAACTCCATTTCTCTGAGCTTCAATTCTTGATGTTTGCTTTCGCTTTGGGATTGGATTCTTTTAACCTCCAATTCTAGTCTCATTCTTTCCAGAGAGACAAGTTCATGACTTAGTGTTGGACCTAATGGGGTCCCTGTGGTCAAAGGTTGAGGCCTATGAGCAGGTAGAGTTAAAACGGGGCCTACATTTTGAGACTCTTCTGCCTCATCTAACTCATCAATAACATTTGAGTTACCCTCAGAAACATTATCATCCTCATCAACATTTTCAACATTTGCTGTATCAGTAGGGGTCTCAGATCCACTTCTCAGACTTTGTTTTTCCAACAATTTTTCTATCAATTCAACCTGTTTGCCTTTTACAGTGAGATTCCTAGCTTTACACATTTCTCTGAATTGATAAACTCTTAAAGTGGTTAGGGTCTCCTGTCTGTAGTTATCCATATCAGACATGATAAAACAATTGTTTCTCTAGTGGTGCTTAGCCTTCTGAATGTTATTTGAATGAAGGTAAGAGTAGCACTCTAAATGTTACAAGAATACTTTATCCTCACCACTGTACACCAGTGTTAGGCAGAATCACATGCAGTACCCCTGGGGCACGCTACATGCAATTAATTCTACAAGTGTCAGTACAATTTCACCTTTGGTACAGGCCTCTACTACACAGTAATGTGGTAGCAGTGGCTGAGCATCCAGACTTGTCTCAAGAATAAATTGAGCAGTAGAACAGTTACATTTATTTACACAGTCATTTGGAAAACATTCCACTAGTGAGAGCAGCTCGATATCACTATCTAATATACTACAATACACAACCAATAAGTTTCTGAAAAAGTTCAGCTCCCCTGAAGTGGGAGAAAAGTGGCACTTCAGTTACTTTAAAAAGGGTTAAAAAGACAAGGTTATAAAAATCAACAGCACAAATACTTTCATAGGCAGGGCAAAGGGTTTCAGTTCATTACAACCAGAAATTCAATTCAATAGGCCTAGGCCAAAGTCAATGGTTCAGAGTCTTGTATTGCATAGCACAGTTCTGGTAGTAAACGGTTAAGTGTTTGCCACGGATCTTAAAAGAATTTGGTCAGACGAAAAGTTAGATGTTGGTTTAGGGAAGGACAAGCCTTTGAAGTTGGGAAAGTTTCACAAACTTTCACTGTGGCCGAAAAGATTTCCGGACCGTGTTTGTTTAAAATGAAGAAGAGCTGTAGCTGAGGCAGTTGTTCCTGGAAGTTCGAGCAGATCTCGCTGTTACTGAGCTTCAGTCGTGGGGACAAGAAGGAGGATGTCGGGAGGTTCCTGCACTTCCCAGGGAAGAAGCCACAAGCATGGCAAAATGTTGGTTTAAGTTGTGAGTGCCTTAAAGTCCACAAGCTGGTTTCCTTCCCCCTGGCTATCCAGTTTTCAACAGCACTCTGAAGAAAATTCAACCAGGATGGGGACAGTGTCCAGGTTGCTTGTGAGTTGGTTGTTCCCACCAAACTCAAGGGAAGAAGTTAACCTTGAAGGGCTTTGCTGTCGATGGAGTTTCAGGCAATTCGGACCTGCAACAGGGCTTCACCGGTCATCTAGGAGTTGCAGCAGTCGTCTTCCTTCAGCTCGTCTTCGGTTCTTTCGTTCCAGTGGTTGATCTGCTTTCCAAGTCCCAGAGTCCTGCTTTGAAACAATTTCCCCCATTCATTCCAGCCTTGCTGTCACTCACACAGCAGTGTGGCTGCCCTTGTCAGACAGCCAGCCGGTCAATCACGCCACAGTGCATTCAGGTCTCCTCAGATACTAAGCACAGGGAGTTTCGGGCACCTCCCTCACATCCTGTACACCCCAAACACTCAGGTGCCAGAGGAGGGCTTCAGCTTTGAAGCCCGCCAAAGGCCAACGAACAAAGGGACCAAACCTGGTTTGGCACGCATAGACAAACACAAGAAGGACCTTTCCAAAAAGAAATGGCAAAAAAAATTGACCAGAGTCTGTTTTTACAGGTAGGTCTGGGGCGCCATATTGGAAAACATGGCTGACCCGATTTTTAACTACCAGTGTTCGCGGTAGGGAAAAATCATGGTAGCTTGTTTAAAACAACTGCCACCAGCCATTGCAAGTGGGAAAGGGTTACATTTGACTGTTACATAAGTGTTTAGACTCAGGGGAAGCTAGGCAATTCCTCCAGCACTCTATAGGAAGATAGTGTTTGCTAGGTCTGTAAGTTTAAAAGGACTAGTAAAGTCAATTTAACTTTACATGCTCTCGGAGACAGTAGTCAATCCCAGAGAAGGTATTTAAACCTTGGGAAGTCTGAAAGAGACCCCTGTGTCACTGCACTGAGGGTGCTGTGTGACAATCAGAACTCCATAACCAAAGAACACACAAGTAAAACACACATCAAAATACATGGAAGAGTGGGGAAAGAAAGCTCACACTCTTCCCAGGTAAAAAAATCAAATCATAGAAATACAACAAAGTTGCTGGTGGTCTCAAAAGGTAAGGGAAATTAGCACATTCTTGAGAATTCTCCCTAACATCAATATTGGTACAAATACATATGTCAATTATGATTTCACCCACACTTTTGGTTTAAAATAAAGGCAGTGTGATTTAGCGGTTTGTTTTTCAAACCCCCCCTACTTTGGTCTGTTTTGAGGAAGTTGGACAGAAAGATTGGAATGATTTGGGGAATTTTGGATATCGGACCCCAACCACTGAAAAGCCTATGCTAGGGGAAAGTTGGACAAACCGATGGGACTGATTTAAGAACAAAGACACCCCTCTTCCTTAAATAAATCAGGGTTAACAGTCCAAAAAAAGGATTTCCCAATTAAATGACGTGCTTTCGTTTTTCAGTGCACATTGGGAAGTGAGCTTTGTTCATTTTGCATTTTAACAAAAATCACCCTGTAGTGTTCCACCCAATGGGGAATTAATTGAATTAATCTTTTTAGTGAAGTAGGCTAAGGATCTACACAGATTTGTAAAAAAAGATAGGTGTAACGCTCACCTGATTCCCGTAGAGGCACCGGTCTTGACTGGGCGTATACCGTATCTTCAAAGGTGATGTGTAACACACGGCTGGCTCTTTGGGATGGACCTCTGTGCACTGTATGTCTGACTCGAAGGGTAAGATGTCTTAGGTAAGTGAACGCCGTGCTTTCCATCTGCCTCGGGGCAGGGTGCTGTAACCAGTTTCTTCACTGGATAAGGGGAGCAGGCCTCTTGACTTCAGAGGACTGCTGTCCGTCGTTTACTGCACGAACGGTAAGTTTCGAGTAATTCTAATGTCTTTAAAGTCTTTAGTAATGATGTCTCTTGTTTTGCAGGGTTCCAGCGATGGCGGATGACGGGCTGAAGTGAGTTGAAGATGGAGCCCGTGTGATGAATAGAAGCGCCTGGAAGCACATAAGTAAGTGCTTGTTGCCTGCTTCACGATGCGCTCTAACTGTCTTTTTATTTTGCAGGTACAAGTTTGGAGCGGCTGCAGGGTGCCGGAATACCCACTGGGTTAGATGTGGAAAGGAGTAATGGCACGTGAGTATTAAAGTTCCCCAAGGCCTCCGGAGCGTGCGAAGAGTTGGTAAGCTTTTGTCTTTCAGATGCCGGAATGCAGTGTGAAGACCTCCGGAGCGCACGAAGAGTAGGTAAGCCTTTGTCTTTCAGATGCCGGAATGCAGTGTGAAGATCTCCGGAGCGCACGAAGAGTAGGTAAGCCTTTGTCTTTCAGATGCCGGAATGCAGCGCGAGGCGTTGGTGACAGCCGATGGACCAGGTAAGTGAAGAGCTGTCACTGAAGACCGTAATGCTAACCTGTTCTTTCTTGTCTTTATAGGTGTTGCTGAAGACTGGATCCAGGATGGTAAGTCTTTTCCTTAGGCCCAGGATCAAATGCAGAAGACACAATGAGCGTTCTGCTGCAGAGGATACAGAATAACGCAAAGCAAGATTCATCCATTGGGTGTGGTTTAAATAGCCTCCTGTAGTGCTTAGGTGTCTCCTTCCACAGCCACGCCTAGGTAAGAAAAGAGTTCCTGCTTTCCAGAAGAGTTCCAGTGTTCTGAATCTAGGGAGTGGCTCCTGCCCCACCCAACAGGAAAAGTAGTTCCAAACAGAAGAGGATCAGAGGCTCAACTGGCAGACAAGTACGCAGCATGGTCTGCTGCAGGTAAGTCCACCCAAGCATTATGAGCCCGGTGCTTCCAGCGCTGGGACTGGGCATATTTATGAGCCTGGTGCCACTGGCGCCAGGACTGGGTCCAAAAGGTCCCAATTGGGACTGGTTGGCACTCGGAACCTGGGTTATGGATCTGCTTCCAAGGGAGTTGGGAAAACCCTGACCTTTTGGAAGCAGAGATCATGACAGTACCCCCCCTCAAGGCCCCTCCCAAACCGGGCTTCTCCGGGGGTTTTGGCTTGTCAGGAAATGTTCGGTGAAATCTTTTGATTAGGCGAGGAGCGTGGACATATTCAGCAGGTTCCCAGGATCTCTCTTGGGGGCCGTAGCCTTTCCAGTCAATTAGGTAAAATAGTTTAGATTTGGAGATCTTGGAGTCCAGAATGCTTTTGACTTCAAACTCGAGTTCTCCATCAACTAGGATAGGTTTTGGAGATTTAGTTAGTCGGGTTTGAGGTTGCACGGGTTTTAATAGAGAGATGTGGAAGACTGGATGTATCTTCATGTGCGGGGGCAAGTCCAACTTGACCGCTACTGGGTTTACTATGGTAGTGATGGAATAGGGACCAAGGTATCTTGGGTTGAATGTGCGTGGCCCTTTTAGAGGTAGATATTTGGTGGATAACCAGACTTGATCCCCTACTTGATATGGAGGGGCTTCCTTCCGATGTTGATCTGCTCCTTTCTTGTATTGTTCTTTAGCCCTTTGAAGGTGAGAAACAGCTTCCTTAAAGGCTTGGGTGATTGTAGAATGCAGGTAGTCTACTGCTGGTGTTTCAAGATCTTGGAGGGGATCCAACTCCGAGGTTCGAGGGTGACTGCCGTACAAAAGAAAAAATGGGGTTTTCCCAGTTCCCGAATGGACAGAGTTATTGTAGGCATATTCGGCTATCCAAACGATGTCTTTCCAAGTTTTTTCAGTTTGTTGCAGCATGCAGCGTAAATACTGTTCCAGAGTTTGATTGGTCCTCTCGGTTTGTCCGTCGGTCTGAGGGTGGTGACTGGTCGATAGTCTCACATCAATTTGAGCCGACCGACAGCAACTTCGCCAAAAATTAGAAATAAATTGACTACCTCGATCCGAAATTAGAACCGAAGGAAAACCGTGCAGTCGGACGATGTTTTCGAGAAATTCTCGGGCCAGAGTTGCTGCTGTTGGCAAGCCTTTGAGCGGAATGAAATGCGCCATCTTGGAGAATAAGTCCACGATTACTAGAATCGTATTGTATCCGGAGCATGGAGGTAGATCGGTGATGAAGTCCATAGAAAGCGTATGCCAAGGGCGAGGTGGGATGTCAATAGGGCGTAAGAGGCCTGCTGGTCTTTCCTTTTGACTCTTGTTTTGGGCGCATACTCCACAGGACATTATAAAGTCTCTGATATCTTTTTTCCAAGACGGCCACCAGAAGTAGCGCTTGATCTTTTCTGAGGTCTTGGCCATACCGGGATGTCCTTCCATTAAATAATCGTGATAACAAGAGATTACTTTTTTCTGTAAATCTGTGCTGGGTAGGTATAATCGTTCTTGGAAATACAATAAGTTGTCCTTTACTGCAAAGTCCTTTCCCTGCAGATGCCAATTCTGTATGTCTGCTGGAGTTACAAGTTGCCTGGCTTTATCCTTAACTTCCTCTATGGTTTCTGTGGCGATTACACCCAGAATTCTTTGTTCGGGAATGATTGGTACAGGTTTAGGGTTGATCAAGTGTTCTTCCACTCCCATCCGAGAAAGGGCATCAGCTTTACCGTTTTTTGTACCAGGTCGATAGGTAATTATGAAGTCAAACTCGGCAAAGAATAATGCCCAACGGAGTTGTCTAGAGGATTGGGCTTTTGCGGTTCTCAAATATTGCAGGTTTCGGTGATCCGTAATCACAGTAACGGTGTGTCGGGCCCCCAGCAGATAATGCCGCCAAGCCTTAAAGGCAGACTTGATAGCCAGAAGTTCCTTGTCAGTAATCGTGTAATTGATTTCAGGAGGCGAGAATTTGCGGGCCCAAAATGCCACGGGATGCAACTGATTGGTTACCGGGTCCTTTTGTGATAGAACTGCCCCCATGGCAAGGCTTGAAGCATCAGTTTTCACGATGTAGGGGAGTTCGGGCCGAGGGTGTTTTAAGATTGGTGCAGAGATACATTAGGTCTTCAAATCCTGGAAAGCTTGTTCCGCCTCGGTAGACCATTCAAAACGTTTGTTTTTCTTTAACAAGGCAGTGATGGGCTGGACTATTCGAGAGAATTCGGGGATAAACCTGCGGTAAAAGTTAGCGAAGCCTAACATGCTTTGCACACCTTTTACGGAGGATGGTGATGGCCATTTGAGAACTGCATCGACCTTCTTTGAATCCATACGCACTCCGCCAGGTGATAATATGAATCCCAAGAATTCAACTTCAGTCCCGTTGAAAACACATTTTTCCAACTTAGCGAAAAGTTTGTGTTGACGCAATCTTTCGAGGACCATTTTCACGTGTTTCCGATGTTCAGATTCCGATGAAGAATAAACGAGGATGTCGTCAATGTAAACAACAACACACACATCTATGAGCTCTCTGAGGACATCGTTCATAAAATATTGAAAGGCGGCCGGGGCATTGCAAAGTCCGAAGGGCATGACCTGATATTCAAATAGCCCATACTTGGTGCGGAAGGCCGTCTTCCATTCATCGCCCTCTTTTACTCATACCAAGTGGTAAGCTCCTCTAAGATCCAGTTTTGTATATATGCATGCTTTTCTGACTTGGTCCAGGAGTTCAGGGATCAAAGGTAACGAATATCTATTCTTAACGGTGATCTGGTTCAGGGAGCGATAATCTATACAAGTTCTAAGGTCTCCTTCCTTTTTTGGAACGAAGAACAAAGCTGAAGAAGCAGGGGACTTGGAAGGACGAATAAACCCATTTGCCAGGTATTGATCCAGGTATTGTCGAAGATGAAGGTTCTCAGGCTCGGTGAGGGCATAAATTCTACTACAAGGAGGAGTAGATCCAGGTATCAGGTCTATCTGGCAGTCATAAGACCTATGAGGAGGTAGAGCGTTAGCCTGATCCTTCCGGAAAACATCTTGGTATTCTAGGTATTCGGGAGGTAACTGGGGAGTCTCTGAAGAAATTGCTGCCAGTGCAACACCAGGTGGAGGGTGACAAGTAGAGACACATTCTGGAAACTGGACCGTTCTTGCTCGCCAATCGATCAGAGGATTGTGTTTCTCTAACCAAGGTATTCCTAGAATAATCTGAAACTGAGGGGCCTTGATCACATCGAACACGATCTTCTCATGGTGTCCATCTTGACTTACTAGCGTCACTTCTTGAGTGGTATGCGTTACTGGCCCGGAGGCTACCTCCGTACCATCCACCGTAGTAATGACGTCCTTTACAGCCTTGGGACAAAGAGTTAGATTCATCCTCAAAACCATTTCATGATCCACATAATTGCCGATGGCACCGCTGTCGACGTAAGCTTCAATTGCATGTAATCGATCCGGATTATCAGGGCTAATGAGGACCATAGGTATTACGAAATGCGAGGTCATGGAACTGGTTTTCACGCTCGGCAAGAGGACCTCTATTCTTGTCGGGCGAGGTCGTTTCCCTGCTCAGAGTTTGTAACTTTGGTAACTGCAGCTCCTACTGCCTTCTTGGCAGGTTTCACCGGACAGTCTCGAAGAAAGTGCCCTGAGTTTCCGCAATAGAGGCATAATTGCAACTGTTTTCTCCTTTCCCGCTCCTTTTGTATTAGAGGACCTTTCAGACCCCCTATTTGCATGGGTTCCCCGGAGTCTACTCCTTTGGAAGGAGTTGGCGGTTTGGAAAATACTCGAGCATCAAACTTGGAACGATCGGCCTTCCTGTTCTGCAGTCTGTGATCTATTTGAACGACTAAGTCTATATAGTCCGAACAATCTTGTGGGGGATTCACTACTTGGGCTAACACATCTTTGAGCTCTCCACGTAGACCTCTATAAAACAGCGTAATCCTTTTGTCCTCAGGCCAAAAGGTCTTGATTACCTTGTCGCAACGAAAGAAGCTCATTGTCCAAGGCCTGCCCCTGTGAATGTCTTGCGAACAGTTTTTCCATACTGAGCTGAAAAGCTTGAAAATCATGGAGGACCGGATCATCTTGATTTACAAGAGGGATCGACCAGTCTGCCGCATTGCCACTAAGGTACGAAAGCACGAAAGCTACTTTAGCTTGATCAGTTGGAAAGGTTGCTGGCCGGCATAAGAAATGCAACCGGCAATGATTGATTAATAATGCAAACCTCTTTGGGTCACCAGAAAATCGTTCGGGCGGAGCCAGAGGTACATTCCCAGGTAGGTTGATCTGCACTGGATTCATAGAGGATGTAGAAGGAAGATTTCCCCCAGATGCAGGTAACGGGGTCTGTCCGGCTTGTGACTGTAGCAATTGTCTAGCGAGATCATCTGTTCGCTCCTTGGAAATAATCAGTTCCCTTCTTAGAGCGTTCGTTTCCTGACGGGCTGCATGCACTTCTGCCCTTAGTTACCCAAGTAACTGGGCTAGCTGGTCGGTATCCGAGGTTTCCATAGCGCCTGGACGAGAGTTTTGTGGTAGGCTTTGCGTTCTGTAACGCTCACCTGATTCCCGTAGAGGCACCGGTCTTGACTGGGCGTATACCGTATCTTCAAAGGTGATGTGTAACACACGGCTGGCTCTTTGGGCTGGACCTCTGTGCACTGTATGTCTGACTCGAAGGGTAAGATGTCTTAGGTAAGTGAACGCCGTGCTCTCCATCTGCCTCGGGGCAGGGTGCTGTAACCAGTTTCTTCACTGGATAAGGGGAGCAGGCCTCTTGACTTCAGAGGACTGCTGTCCGTCGTTTACTGCACGAACGGTAAGTTTCAAGTAATTCTAATGTCTTTAAAGTCTTTAGTAATGATGTCTCTTGTTTTGCAGGGTTCCGGCGATGGCGGATGACGGGCTGAAGTGAGTTGAAGATGGAGCCTGTGTGATGAATAGAAGCGCCTGGTAGCACGTAAGTAAGTGCTTGTTGCCTGCTTCACGATGCGCTCTAACTGTCTTTTTATTTTACAGGTACAAGTTTGGAGCGGCTGCAGGGTGCCGGAATACCCACTGGGTTAGATGTGGAAAGGAGTAATGGCACGTGAGTATTAAAGTTCCCCAATGTCTTTAAACGCACCTTGTTTTGTCTTTCAGATGCGGGATGCAGCGCCGAAGGCCTCCGGAGCGTGCGAAGAGTTGGTAAGCTTTTGTCTTTCAGATGCCGGAATGCAGTGTGAAGACCTCCGGAGCGCACGAAGAGTAGGTAAGCCTTTGTCTTTCAGATGCCGGAATGCAGTGTGAAGACCTCCGGAGCGCACGAAGAGTAGGTAAGCCTTTGTCTTTCAGATGCCGGAATGCAGTGCGTGGCGTTGGTGACAGCCGATGGACCAGGTAAGTGAAGAGCTGTCACTGAAGACCGTAATGCTAACCTGTTCTTTCTTGTCTTTATAGGTGTTGCTGAAGACTGGATCCAGGATGGTAAGCCTTTTCCTTAGGCCCAGGATCAGATGCAGAAGACACGATGAGCGTTCTGCTGCAGAGGATGCAGAATAACGCAAAGCAAGATTCATCCATCGGGTGTGGTTTAAATAGCCTCCTGTAGTGCTTAGGTGTCTCCTTCCACAGCCACGCCTAGGTAAGAAAAGAGTTCCTGCTTTCCAGAAGAGTTCCAGTGTTCTGAATCTAGGGAGTGGCTCCTGCCCCACCCAACAGGAAAAGTAGTTCCAAACAGAAGAGGATCAGAGGCTCAACTGGCAGGCAAGTAAGCAGCATGGTCTGCCGCAGGTAAGTCCACCCAAGCATTATGAGCCCGGCGCTTTCAGCGCTGGGACTGGGCATATTTATGAGCCTGGTGCCACTGGCGCCAGGACTGGGTGCAAAAGGTCCCAATTGGGACTGGTTGGCACTCGGAACCTGGGTTATGGATCTGCTTCCAAGGGAGTTGGGAAAACCCTGACCTTTTGGAAGCAGAGATCATGACAATAGGGCAGGGATCTGTTCACTCCACTCTCAAGGATGGCCTCCCGCTCTCCACCATAGGACCCAATCAGCTCTTACCCCTTCTTGGCAATAGAACTCCACCCAGATGCACAATCAGCAATCTCCTCTGTTGTTTCCTTGCATCTGTCAAATTGTAAGTTGCAGCAGCACTCTTCGATGGTAAATTACAGCAGCTCCCCTGATAGTTAAATTCCCCATCTCTCTCTCCTCCTCCTAGTGCAGTCCTCCTTATCTAGCCTCGAGGACTCCACCAATTTTACAATCTTGGGGAAGTACTCTGCCAGGGTTATCGCAACTATGATTGGACAGTTACCCTTCTCTCTCCTCCCCACTCCAGCCCCTCTCTATGGATGTGTTTAAGAGTCTGGAGCAGACATAAGACAGCTTCATTTACAAACCCCATTTTTTCTCATGTCTAATGTTTGTCAAAAACTTGTTATGTGGCAAAAATGCATAATGTTACTAATAACTGCCATAATACACATATTACCTGATTCAGCTAATCATGGGGAATTAAATAACATGATAGCTAGGTCTGCAACATTTTGCACGGCCATGTGGCAATTTTCTGCACTTTCCATAAAAAGCATAACAGTTATGAATAAATCATTTGTTAGCCATATTCCTAATTTTATCCTCTGCCGTTCACCAACTCTCACATTTGGAACACTTTCAGATCAGCCAAAAACCTAGTTTAACTGGCCATTACAGTTCCCTAACTCGTGGGTGCATGAATTTTATATTTCCAAAATCACCTGGAAATTACCTACACAATGGTAGCCATATGAAGATAATCTGACTTATGGTTTCTCGGAAAAAGTCTTAAATGATAATAGTCCTTTTAAATTAATAGTACATTTTTGCGTGGGACAAATGGCAATTCCCCCAGGCCATATGTCCCCACTGAGCTTGCCTGTAACCAGTTTTTTTATTATTATTTTTGAAGTTGGAGTCTCAGCCTCCTTCCTTGTATCCCCCATTTTCACACATTTTGGTCATGCTCCAGCCAAGGGAAATTGTCCTGCAGTAACTGCCTTCAGAGCCGCCGCCAAGTCTGGGAAACATTGGATTTCCGACACATTTAGCAGGACACTTTATTGCAGTTTGTAATCAGCTGGAGGATGTAAAATATAGACTGGTAGTGAGGGATTTCTTTGTGAAGTGTCCCACAGCCAGCAAAAGGGTTTTCCTCTGGCTTAGAGACACTCTTTCATGAAAACAAAGTGGCTTTTCCTTTCAAATGTCTGCTGATATTTTGGATGCAAGCCATAATATACATTACTTTTGTTGGTCTTTTCCCTGACATTTTCCTGTTAGCAGTGGTACATTTTCACATTTAAACTACAAAGCCGTTTTTGTGTCAGTCTTGAAAAATCCTGTTTTTCATGTGAAAGGCAACTTCAGTTTGGGGCCTTTGAATGCACCCCAAATGCACCCCTCTGTTCTTCCATGACTAATTGGTGGGGAAGAGCAGAGCAGAGTGGGGTTTCATAAGATGCACTCCAGCCGCCCCTTCCATGTTTGGGTTGGAGGTTGTGGCATGGCACCCCCTTTCTTCCTTCTTTAGGGAGTTGGCAATCCAACCACTGCTTCCCTCTTTGGGTTGGAGGGTGTGGCATCAGTGGTGTGATTTGTAATGTCATCAGTGTTCTCATACAACATGTAATTAGTGATGTCATCAATGATGTGATCTGTAATGTCATCTTTGTGGCCATAGGCTGCGCAACAGGGGGCTCGAAGTTAAGGTGACTTTAGCTGAATCTCAGGGGTTTTGTTGCAGTACGTTCGCATATTAATGTCCCTGGAACTAAAGTTTTTTCCTTGAATTTCATGGGTTTCGTTATAATGTATTGCTCACCTTAACATCCCTGCAACCAAACGTTTTCCTTGAATTTCAAGTGTTTTGTTATTGCATAAATAATTAATATTGATAATACAGACAATACAGCTAATCAAAACACGGTATTAATTCTAGAAAAGTAAAATGAAAAGCAACTGGACATCCACATACCCCCCAAATAAACCTGTTGTTACATAAAGTCAGTTTACATATGTACTTAACTTCTTAAAGTTTTTACATGTATATGTACTGTTCATGAATAGTTATTAAAATTGTACAGTAACTGGCAATATATTTGAAAATACATATTTACCAGACTACTGGCCATATATATGTAGATATATTTATATTTGTTTAAAAACATTTATAGCTGCGTCTAGTAAGAACACATGCGCGGCTACACACAGCAAGGATTTGGGGGCGCAGGATTAACCTGTACATGCATATTTATGCATAAGTGTATAACTCTGTAACATTGTAAGCTTTGCACTTTCTTTCCTGCTGTGCCCTGCAGCCTCTGGGTATGGAGCGCATTACAAATAAAGAAACAAACAAACAAACAAACAAACCTGCGTGTGCGAAATGAGCCAATAGAACATCTGCATCCTTCGACATTGCAGCAATGTCTAAATGTATTATGCTATATAAGATCACAGGACTGCACTGCAATAAACCTTGCCACCTCCCACTTGCGTTGATTTTCTTTTACTTAAATTAAATAAGTTAAATAAATAAAAAAATACAGCCTTTAACCCTGGTCTGCCAGAGTTCAAGGGACAGCATTAAACCACTAGACCCCAATGGCTTAGTGCATCAAGAGGCATACATTTCACACTTACCCTATCATTTAATATGTTTCATGATAAAAGGCTAGGTATGAAACTTGTCAAAATCCAAACAACGCATGTTCAAGCAATACCAATTGTGACCTCTCATGCCTAAACATTCTTGCACCCAGAGGTCCCTGCCTCAACTGGCTGTGTCAAACTGGGCATGCCGAAACAGAACCTGCAGCGAAATGGTCATGCCATAAGGGCGTGCACCTAACTGGCCATTCTGAAATGTCCTTCCCCGCGCTGCAAGCACCTTGTTTTATGGCCAGTCTCTTGGTAACTGTTGTGATACATCGCACAACCCCAACTAACCACATTTAAGCAGCACGGAAATGGGAAGAAAATTACGGCTGCAAGAATAACATATACCCTGCTACTTTCTGCACTCAGAGCATAAAGCTGGCACCCATGAATATATGCCCAGTACTGCTTAGCTTCAAAGTGAGGAAGCGGCCAGCACCCCCAGGCCATGTTGCTCTAAGTGGTATTGTAACGTTGCCTCCTTTATTAGGCACCATGGTCTGAGGAGGCTGGCCTTTTCCTCAGTTTGAAGCTAAGCAGAATGAATCCTGGTTATTGCACCGATGGGAGACCTGGATCACCATCGATGTCACTGTAGCTTTTTTTTTTTATTATGTGTAAAACATTGCAGGCTTTGAGAACTCCCAATGTTTCTAGTTAATAACCTATGTGAGTAAATGATTTGCCGTGGATCACACACTTTGATAAATCACGGCGCTACAAGCCCCTTGTTTTATGACCGGTCTCTTGGTGACTGTTGTGATACATTGCACAACCCCAACTACCCGCATTTAAGCACCACAGAAAAGTGTAAAACATGATCAGCTGCAAGAATAACATATGCACAGGTACTTTTGTGTCCCATAGCGAAAATCAAAAAGCTAGCACCCATGAATATGCACATATTTTGAAGTGAAATATACAAATGTAGTTCAATTGACTTTTTCTCTAAAAGAAATGGGAGCTGCAGCTGAATGCCTGTGCCAAATCGGCCTGTGCCAAAATGTTGGCGCTGTAAGAGGTGTACCGCTTGGAGAACACTGCTTAACCAAAGTGTGTGCTCCATGGCTCCATGGCTAAAAACGTCAGGGTCATCTTCGACTCAACATCTCCTTCTCTCCTCACATCTCTGACATCTCTGACGTCTCTAAGAAGTCACACTACCAGCTGCACCTCCTCAGAGGTATTCTTCCTTTCCTCTCCTTTCCCCAGAAATTCACTGTCTCCAGAGCTCTGGTTCTCTCTAGGCTGGACTATTGCAACAGCCTCTTTCTTAATCTGCCTGCTACTACTCTCCGCCCTCTGCAACTCATCCAGAACAGGACTGCAAGACTTGTCCTTGGCCTCAAGCCCAGGGATCGCATCTCTCCAGGACTGAAATCTCTGCACTGGCTCCCAGTGGCTGCGAGGATTAAGTTCAAAACCTCTGCATTGTCCACAAGGCCTTCTGTGGCCTGGGGCCTCAATACATTCAACTCTCTTTTCCAAAATATCTTCCTTCTCGAGCTCTTCGCTCATCCGCCTCCTAATCCCTCAGGGTCAGTCACTTCTCCAAGCAACGAGTTAGTGGTAGATCTCTTTCTTTGGCTGGGGCCTCCCTCTGGAACAGCCTCCCTGCCTCCCTGACTCTCTGCCTCCCTGAAACTTGAGGAGAGCCATCTCTGGTTCCGGAAGCAACTCAAAACCTTCCTCTTTGCTTCTGCTTTCTCTCCTTCTCTCCCCTGCTGAATTCCTGGCTGAAACTGTACTGGTTACCTGGCCACCCTCTGATCTCGGGCCCAGGTCCCCGCCCCTGCCAGTTACACTCATGCACTACCTCGCTGGCAATCCCTGCACTTGGGAACTGTTTTCTGTATCCCTACAGTCACCCCCAGCACTTGACACCTGATGTCTGCACTTACCCTTGCACTTGCCTCCACTGGCCCTACTGCTCTTATTGTTTTTATTTATTCTATCACACCAAGTACTGCACTGTCCCAACACCCCTCCCACGCCGCCCTTTTTCTCTCCCCCTTCCTCTGCACTTGCGCAATCTGAACGACATTTGGCCTAGTAGGATCGCTGTCTCTGTCTTCCCTTTGTTCCCTCTCCCTTGCTGCGTCTCGCCTTGAAACACTTGTGTATAGGTGCGTTATAAATGCCATATGATATCATATCATATCAACATACATCCTTTTTGCAGGCCAATCGGCTATGCAGCGTGGATGGCTTTCATTTTCCCAAATTGACATAGTCTTCCTCATCAATGAGGGGCTCTCCCCTGTGGACCTGGCTTTGTAATTTAATTTCTGGCCGCAGTTGCTGACAGCCTAGCGCCTCTTAAGAAATACATTCTGTCCTGCTGCCCTTCTCAGCAGTGGTTCACGGATGAGCTGTGGGTCCTACGTCTGCAACAAAGATAGATGGCACAAAAGTGGAGGCGTTCTAATGCCCACAGGGACAAGCTTGTACTGTCCCAGGTTGCTTCTCAGTACCACCCTGCTATCATTTGTGCTAAACAAGTCTATTTTGTTTGTCTTATTGAAACTTCTGCTAACCATTTCAAAGAATTGTTTAAATTGGTTTTGAATCTTTCCAGCACTTCACCGGCCCCAGTCCCATACTCTCAGACTCTCTATGATTCTTTGGCCCTATTTTTTATGGACACAATCAGCTCCATTCCGACTAACATTCCTTGTATTCACCTGCCCTAATGCTAGTCCCGGGTCATCAGAACCTCCATCCATCACATCTTGGTCTGTGTTCCCCACTTTCTCTGTATCAGAGGTGGCCACAGCAGTTACTAAAGTCCTCCTCTCCCCTTGATCCCATCCCTCTCCACCTTATTAAGAACAATCTTCCTCAATTAATTCACTTACTGATGGAAGTGGTTAACACCTCCGTTTCTACCTCTCTTCAACTGGCCATTGTTATTCCACTTCTAAAGAAGGCTTTGCTTGATCTGTAAGTGATTTCAATCCGGCACACACCTAAGTCAACGACTAGCATGTAATGCACAACTGAAATCTGTATTTATTTGTGTCTAAAAGTTCTTTTATTCTGAACGATGTACCACTCATATCGCGCCCCTCTCCTTAACCCCCCACGCCCCCGTGTGACCGGTCACACTGAACCAGGAATCAGGCTGGTTTGCAAAGTTACAATATTTATTTATGTATTTACAAATGAATCACACTATGTTTTAATGGGTACACAATAATCACCAATGGGGTGATGTAACACGAAATAATCTCATTAATACACAAGAAGTAATAGTGAGCAAAACAATTCAGCACAGAAATAATACTTTTGTGTGTGTTCGGATCAAATAGCAGTTTGGTTACTAGTTCCTCCTGCAAACCCCTCAACCCCCCAACAGACAATGTAAAGAGGTATGAGAGATCAGGTATTCAGGAATGGCAGAATTCAAACAAAATATCAATCCCAATTTCCTCCCAGCTGCACAAGAGAAAAACAAAATTGATTGGCAAGCGGTCAGAATGGTTTTAAAGTTATCCTGAGAACGGATTGGGTAAAAACACTAAATATGGTTTAAATTGCTGAAATTGTTTAAGTTCTTATGGGATGAGGATTGGATAGTTGCACACACACATTAGCAATGATTTGATACTAAGGAACAATGTGAAATCTTAAAATTGAGGTCAGAAGCAATCAAAAGCTGTTTTACATGTGTGAGAATTTCCCTAAAATGAAATTTGTGGCAAACTTTTCAGTGTGCGATAATCGAGATCACGGGAGTACCGTATGGATTTGGGATGCGGTTTTAGATGCAAATTAATGTATTTGTACGAACAATAGGGGTGCCCCTTTATGCAAGCGTGAGAGGGGGCAAAATATACTTATAAAGCAGAACCAGTTAAGGAACCCACGCTTAGGACAGTCCTGATTTCTGTCAATTATTTCAACGGTATCTCCAAAGTAAATTCGGGAGGAATGTGCTTGAAAATGTCACATGAAAAGAACCAAAGAAGAAGAGTACAACGATTTAATAAACTACATGCATTTTTTAGTCAGATCACTTTTAACAAAAGTTACATACAAATATATTGAAAACAGGAAAGAAAGGAGAACAGCATTCAACAAAGCATTCACAGTATATAGATAAATACAGTAGACAAAATATATTCATTTAAAGCAGCTAGGATAAATGTCAACAATTTAATTGATTAAAGGTCCCAGTAGGAGACACATTGTTCCTACAGGGTTAGGAATACCAGGGTGTATCAAATATTACCCTGATAGGTACAGAAATATATTAATCAATCATATAATTGTTGTAGTTATCTGCCCAGATGCAAATTAAAGCTGTGGATGTTAGCTTTTGTTTCTAGCACAAAAATTGAGGGAGTTATGGACGTTTTAGTTGAGGTTGTTTTTTTCAGATAGGCACACGAATGAGAAACAGGAATGCACTTTTAAAAGACAAATGGGATTTCTTCCACTGGATTATGACTATAGAAAAAGAGAATGCCACACATGAATCTCCACAGTTCCTGGCCAGGGAACCCTTCACATGGTGGATACTCAGTTTCTTTCTGGGATTCACTTTAGTTACTCACAACACTAATGACTTATGATTTTAGAATACAAATAAGAGAAACTCAGCCCAAGAAAAGTTCTAACAATTCAAAAATACTCCTAACAATATCAGGTTCTAAAGACAAGATTGGGTGGGTTTAAGATAGGGATTGGCTATGGACACTACATATGCTAGTGACACAGTTCTATCTATAGATACTCACTAGATATGTTTTGAAACGGAATCGTCAGGCTTCTGGTCCGTCAAGATTTCTGTTCAGGGATGGGAATCTGGTTCTGGGATAGACAGCTGGGCACACAGGATTGGACTGGGTCTGTTCACAGCACGGCACAGGTCTGGATCGGATATGCAATGGTTCTGGTCACAGCACGGTGCAGGACTGGATTGGATCTTTTGGTTCTGATGATAATTATTCAGCAGGCAAGCAGTACAGCACAGCCCCACTGTATTCTGATTCCTCCCCTTAGGTTTCTGGGGTTGGTTCTGGTTCTGTAAATTTAAGGGCTAGCTGACAATGGTTCAGCTATGCAATGGGCCTTTCTGCTTTGCCAAGTTTCTGGAGTCTGGAGCAAGTAAGATGGATAGTTCTGCAGCAAGGTGCTCCGCCAGCATTCGGATAGTGGGTGAATCTGTCTGTCTCTTTCTGCCCTCTGCTGTCTCTATTTATGCTTATGTTACAGGGGGTGTGTGTGGTGGTTTATCCTAAGCTCACCCCTTTGACAGGTATTTGTCAAGGTCTCCTCTCTGCCTTGATAGGAGGAGAGAAACAGGGTGTCACCTTTATGGTGTGGGTTTATGAGGCCTAGAGTCCACCCCTAACCTCTTGAACACAAAATCTACTTTTAGTACAATACATATTTCCACATGTGCAACCTCTATAACAATCATATATACAGATTACATATTTTGTGTAGCAGATACTCCTCCAAGCCCCGTTGCGGTGGGATCTTGTGTCTGCATTTCACAGAATTTTGCCCTTTTCATCTGGAACACAATGTCCACTTCAGGAGCAAATTTCTACAAAGGTGCGCGTTGAACATGGGCATACGCGTAGAAAGTTTCATACTTCTATCAGAAATACATTTTGTGTAATATCACATTTTCTGCCGTTTCTTCCCAGAACATGTCACAGAGGTCTGGCGCCTTTTCACCCGTGCATCCAGAAATTACATTAAAAACTGTTATTTCTATATTTTGCAAAATTTTACATAGTAAGTTATCAGTCTTTTTAAAATGTGTCTTTTGTCCTTGTTAAGCAACACATGGTTGTTTAGCTCCACCCCTTTGGTCTCTCCCTGGGACCCAGGAGCATCTCCTCCCTGTTTCTCCTGGGCAGAGGCCATTTACGACTCTTCACACCTTGCATTTCCTTTAGCTGGAGGATGTCCATTTTCTCCTTCCCCCTGCAGACCCAATTCTTCCCCATACTATAATCATCACTTAGGAGTGATTTCCTGCAGGAGGGAAGCTGGAGGGAGAGGCATTGCCTCCGTGAGGAAAGCTGTTATTCCAGATTTGGTGGCTTTTAGCCAGGCTTAAATTTAAATGTTAATTCTGTTGCATTTTTCCTTGGCTGAAAACAAACTTGTGATTTCAAACTAGCAGCTAGAACACTTATTCCAGATTTTAAACCATGGGCTCAAACAATTACACCATAGGTTACTCTCAGGAACAGGCCACTTAGATTTCAAACATTAGATTTCAGTTTATATATGTTTTAACGTTTATCATGCAGGCTTCTGACAGCTGTCATTCCGGCAGCCGAGGGTACTACACCCAGATTTTGACAGATTCCACAGGCAGGCAACTTTTGCTGTGGATATTTCTTTGATACTTTCAGCTTTTCAGGACATTGTAAGTTCACAATGATTTCTTGAACTAAGTGAATTGTAGCACCCAGTAAGAATTTTGGATGTTTAAGGGTGTTTTGTACCGGCCTTCTGCAGTTTCAGCAACAAAGAAAACAGGAATTAAAGCAAGATTTTGGGGTTTCCTTTAGCAGGGCACTGCTTTTCCCTCTGTACTCCATTTGCACTTGTTGTGAATCCCAGTGACATATTTCAGGAGTGAGATCTCTGTTCCACCACTGACAACATGCGTGGTAGATTGGGCAGCCATATTTATGTGCTTTGGAGAGCGCAATTTTTAGAGGTTTTGGTGCACAAAAGGGTTTTGCGGCCATTTTGATGTTTCTGGCACCATCAGAACACATTGATGCTGCATGGCCGAGCAAAAAGTGGGTTGAATCATCCCACAGATCCATTGGTCCCATCCAATTTTCATCCTATTTATCTCCTCCCTTTTCCTGTGAAACTGCTCAAATGTTTGGTCTGTCCCCTACTCACTACCTTTCTTTAGGAATCTTCTTTTTTCCACCCTTCTCAGTCTGGTTTCCATTCAGGGTGTGTTCTGGACTCGACCATGGATGACTGACATTGCATGGACCCATGATGGGGGCGGCATCAGTGCTCTGATTTTGCTGAAACTTTCTGCTGCCATTGACATCATTGATCATGGAGACCTGCTATTCTGCCTGGCCATGGCCAGCCCTCGGGAACTGTCCTGGCCTGGTTCTCTTCTTTTCTCTCTGACCATTGCCAAATTCTCTCTCTTCCTCCTTTCTTTGCTACGGCTCTGACATGTTGTGTCCCTAATAGGCCCTCCATCTCCCTGGTCATATTGAACACCTAAATTCAACCTCTAATCAAACTGATACTCTCTCACAGCTTCCTTTGCTACTCTTTTGCTGATGACACACAAATATTGGTATGCCTGAATGTTTCCACTCCTGAGTCAGCGAACAGATTCCGTGCCTGTCTGGAAACTGTGGTGGAATGAATACATAACATCTGGCTCAAGTTGAACAGTGACAAGACTGAGGTGTTGGTGGTGACCCCCCGGTCGGCTTCTTCTCTTTGTCCTTGTCCGTGGAGCCATAGGTGAGCACATTCTGCCAGCGGGGTCACTTTCAGCTGATGCTCCTTCATCAGGTTATTCTCTATATCCTAAGCATCTCTGTGCCTCAGTTATCTGTGCCCTGGTCATGTCCTTGCTGCATTTCTGTAACTCTGACTACTTAGGTCAGCTCGCCTATGTTCTTCATCGCCTGCAAGTTCTTCAGAACTCTGCAGCCAGACAGGCGACCTCTAACACCTCGCTGCTGTCACAATTTCATGTTCTTCACAAACTCCATTGGCTGCCAGTGACCAAATGCATTCATTTCAAGGCACTCTGCCTGGTTTCCTCTGGCATTTTAAATCTAGTTATCCCGAGCCGAGCCCTGCAGATGACTAACGCTTGTTTACTGACTGTCCCACCAGCCAGGTACAACCGCATTGGCAGCCGCTCTTTCTCAGTGGCAGGGGCAGTTCTTTGGAACTCCCTTCAACTGTACCTCAGAGCAACGTCTGTTCACCTGGTGGTTCGCAAAGCTCTGAAAATGTTCCTTGTATAGATAAGTTATTTCTCTGTCCTGCAAGGAGCGCCAAGATGCCTTTGTGCGAACGTTGCGCTTAATACATACCATACCATACCATCAGGCAACAGCCAGATAGGCCTCTCCGTACCAACACACCATCTTGGATCCAAAACATCGTGGAAAACTTCATCAACACCCAGAGATCCTCTTTACCGGTATAATTCAACACTGTTAGAGGAAAAATCACAGGGTCTTCAATGTGTCGATAACATTTCCTGATGATCAGGTCCTCTTTCTGTGCAGTGATACAATCTGCATCTGGGGTATGTTTACTCCACTGGGCGGTCGAGAGTTCCCTTTTATATGAGTTTATGACCTGGTGACAGCAGCAATTTGATTTCCTCCAGCACGGATTCGGTTTCTATCAAATCCACCTGCAGAGCTACGGTTTTAGTCAGCTGGTCAGCCAGGCCATTCCCAGTCTTATCTGGCCCCTCAATAACCTCTTATCTTCTTCCATTAGATGGTCATCTCATTGGAGTTCACCAGTTCATCAATTGACTGGATCAGTTTGGCATGGTTTATGGGTCTATTGTTGGCACAAAGCATGCTTCAATTCTTCCATTTAACCATGTGCTCCAACAACACATTCCTGACATAATCAGAGTCAGTGATTATGACCAGTTCATTGAGTTGGTTTTACACTGCAGTGAGGATGGCTTGATGAACTGCCATCAACTCTGCAACCTGACTGCTTTGGGGTCTTGTTTTGTAACCAGCAGAGGGTTCTGGGGAATCATTCACCCAGGTGTTCCCAATGCCATCCACTAGTTATTTTTCCCTGTTGTTATCAACATGGTAGGAGCAATCATCCACATAAACTGTAGGTATCCCTTGACACATGTCTTCTTCAAAGACCTTATGTGCGGAAGTTAAGTAAGCCTCCATGTTGTTATTGGTCATTAGACTTTCAACCTTAACACAATCATGAAAATCCACCAACCCTTGCGCTAGGGGACTCTTCTTGTGTTGGCCACACCTGACCTCTACAGGAAAGCCTTGCATGGACAGAATCCAGGAAGTAATTCTGAAATTACTAACGTTCCCTGCCCATATTGGAGATATTTCAAGGCTTGGTGAGGAGTCTCGACAATGATGTGCTCCCCCTTGATGAATGGGTGGTCATTTTTCAATGCCCACACCGCTGCCAGGAGGGCCTTATCACAGTCATTTGTTTATTCCTCCACAGTGGTCAAAGTCTTGCTCGCGTATGAGATGTCTTTGTTGACCTTCTCATGCTTTTGCTACAACTCTGCAGTTATTCAAGTATCTGAGAACCCTTTCTCCAAGAAGGACTCCTTGTACATTATGGGGTAAGCCAAACAGGGTGCCTGGGACAGGCTTCTTTTTAGATGTTTAACTGCCTCAGCTTGTTCCAGGCCACACTCCCACTTGATTCTGGCATTTAATAAATGGACCAAGGGTGGAGGGACCTCTGCATAGTCTTCAATGAACTTCTGACTATAATTAGTGAGTCCAAGAAGGCTTCTTAATTCTAGCAGACTAGTAGGGTCTTTTAATTTCAATAAGACTTCCATCTTCTTTGCCTGGGGATTAAAACCTTCAGCAGTGATCTCATGCCCTAAGAGTTCACTCAGGTCTTACACCACTGTGTCCTCTGAAAGGACAGTTTTTCTCTGGCTTTCTGCAACAGGGTCAGAACATAGCGGATTTCTGGAATGTGTTCCTCTACAGTTGTGCTCTTGATCATGACATCATCTAAATAGGCCAGGTTTCCCCTTTCGCCCAAGTTGGGCATGGCCTTATGTAGAAAGATGTTGAACTTATTAATGGAGTTTGTGTCTCCAAAGGGGGTTCTGGTCTGTGTTTACTGCTGCTCCTCGAAGGTAAAGGCAAGCTTGTACTAGTCTTCTCTACTCATGGATACTGCCCAGTAGCCATTAGTCAGATTAATGGTAGTGTACTCCTTTGACCCATGGATCTGTGCCAGTCCCTGATCGATGTTTGGAAGTAGCCATCTTGACATGTGTCCCTGTTTGTTCAACACCTTCAGGGATGCACATAGTCTCCATTGGTTGTTTGATTTGAGTGACCCCAGTAGCGGGTTGTTGAAGGTACTGTGGATGAGACGAATTATCCCATGGATCCAAAGTTCTTAAAAATCTCTGTGAGTGATTCCATGGACACGCGAGGTAACCGGTATTGTTTCACAAATACTGGAGCCATCTCTGGGTCAGTAGGAATGGTGGTTGAATGAATGGATATGCATCCACAGACTTATGAGTCCACTGAAAAGATAACTTAGAATTCATGGGAGACCTCTTTCAGCTTTTTCTTCACTTCTTGGTCTCAAAGGCATCAGCAAGGCTGATCCTTTCCTCAACCATCTGCTTGAAACCTGGAAAGACCCGGGCTTGGCAATTTCAGAGGTATCCTCCAGTTGGGTGGAGAGATCTCTTTTGATGGTGTTGACCTGGACAGTAGATTCCAGGGATTCGAGGTAGTGCTTGACTCTGAACACTACCTCCTCCCTCGTAATGTCACAAGTCATTTCTTCCACCCCGTAGGGGCAAAAAGAGGACACCCTGAAATTCCCACCATGCCTAGTAAGGAGGAATACTGTCACTGATTTAGAAAGAGTTGTTTGGGGTTGGTTCCTTGATTTAATTACCTAAATCAATAGAATAATCTTGGCCCTCACCCACCATTCCAATAAAGGTGTCTGCACTCAAAGTAATACTTCGAGGGTCGCTGTTATGGAACAATATTCAAATGGTGTTGTGTTCTAGGTCTACTATTGGTGTCGGATTTAAATACAAACCTTGTTGTTGGAGATGGGAATTAAAATGTATATAGGTGTCCTGATGTTTGAGGTTGTGTCCTCGCTTAATTTTGAGGGGAATTGTTGCACCTGTATTGTTATGGATTCAGTGTCTCCGATTCAGAGACATCAGGAGACAGGAAGGTCCACAGTGATGCTGCTAAACTGCAAAAACCTGCAAAAAATAATGAATGACGTATGCCAGAAATAAGCAGGAGACTTCTTCTAATATACCAAAAACAAGAAATAAGAAAAAAGTCTGCATAAAGCAGGAATTTGAGGATGACCTAAGGAACTCTCTCCCAAAGAGCCACTGTATAAAGGTGGCGAAACACGTGTAGAGTGATGGAAAGAGATGTAATAAGATCATACAAAATGGAAACAAATGCAATCTAAAGAAAAATGTAAAGTGCAAACAGACATGAATATTAACTGGTAGAATTGGAAAACAAAAAGACAAAGAGAAAAATTGAACAAGTTTTTGTGTTCTCGATTTACTGAACATTACTTGAATTAAGAACAGTTGGCGCATTAGGATAATACAATTGGAAATTAAAGATGATCTGGAGTTCTTCCACAAAGTGGGTTCTTCTTTGGCCTTTCCTACTTACCCTTTGCTCTTTGGGCTTTAGCTTTCCGGGGGTAGAAGAGTTACTTTCAGGTTGAGAGGTGTGTAGGGATTCTGCTGGGGTGAGAAAGGAAGCTTCCTTTATGGATGGCATCTCCCCTTCACCCAGGCCCCCTCTTCAGGAACCTGTGGTTTGTTGGACATTTCATCCTGTCATTTTCTCCCTGGGGCAGGAGACCTGGGTTTTGGGGAATTCTGGGGAGCAGGGTTAGGTTGAGAGTTGGATAAACACTCAGCATGCGCCCTAGATCATCGGTCAGTTGATGGACCGACTTCTCCCACTCTGAGAACTTTTCTGGGTAGTAGGGCGGTCTTGAGTCATACCTCTGCTGCTCCCAAAAAGGGTAACAGTCCTTCTCCGGGAGAAGCTCGGGTACTGGAAATTTTGCCCATAATTTTCCATCCTGAATCTCCCTTCTCCCAGGTTCAGGGTCTATTGTCCTGGAACCGGGGAAAGAGAGGAGGATTATTTTGGAAGGTCTGGTTGGAGGGACATCTGGGGGAAAAGTTCAAATTGGGAGGTGGAGTGATACATCTCTCCTGAGGGAGAATTCCTGGGCACTAATTACCTGATTGGTTCCCCCCTTGGGCCAGTGGAGTGTGTACATACCCCAGGATTGGCTTGCTACCCTTGTACCTAGGTCTTATGTACGTGGCAGGGTCTGATGGATCATTGTGCTGGACCCCTGCCTGACTTCTATTCGATTGGGCTCTGTTGGTGGCTCCCTTCTGCCTTTTTTATTGTGCTTGTTGGCTGGAGGGTTACATTTAGGCTCCCCATCTCCAGATCCATTGGAGGGGTCATTTTTACCTCTGCCTCCTTCTCAGCAGCAGGGGCTTTAGATAATTTCGGGTTTGGGGGTGTTTTTACTCTCAGCTGGCATTTAGACCTCATAGATCCTGGTGGCCTGTTCAATAACCCAATCCAGGGTCATCTGCTTGTGAAAATCCTGCACCAACTGAGTCCTTATGTATTTGGGAAGAGCGTGGAAATATGAAGTTATGAACTCCCTACTATTTGTTCATACCCACAGGAAAGTCTGAGCAAATGCCTGTTTAATCTCCTGCACCAACTCCCTAGGTGCTATCAGAAGAATAAAAAAACAGACTAAATGACTATATTCATAAAACGATTTTCAACACAATAACTACCAAAAAGAAGTCAAAATCCATCATGTTCTCATCAAGGGAGTTTGCATGGTCTGAAGTACTCACTGGATTATTCTTAACTTCCCAGGACACACTGGTCGGTCCACCATCCCTTCTGTGTGATAGAAGTGAGTGCTCCTCAATCTCAGAAAAGGACTGGCCTTCTGGATCAGTATGGCTAGGCCTAGGTATGTCTAGGTGCCTCGTGTTTCATTGGGGTTTGTAGAAGGAAAACATGAGGTCAGACGCAGTCAGCCCATAGGAAGTTGTGGCTAACTGCCATGATTGTTCCTGATGGGGAGGCATCCCCCATCGTGTGGGGTAAAATGTAGTCCCTGAATGCCAGAAATAAAGAGGCCAGAGTGATTTGTGAAGTCCCATTGAAGTCTAAAGACAGCACAGAAATGGCAATGTCAGACATGAGGCCTATTGAACCAAAAACAGGCCTAAATCTCAAAGGAAAGAAAGTGGGCTTAAATCTCAACCAGACCTCCCTCATTTAGAGAGAGGTCTGCTTGTCAACAATCAATCAGGTCCATTGCTTAAAAATATAAAGAAATGCACTGCTTTTGATGGAATCCAGAGTGAAAATAGATAAAGCCATGCCTGTCTTTTTTAGCAGAAGTGACCTTGAGGTCACAACTCTCATAAATTGTGCATACATTGTACATAAAGTGTGCATTAAAGCGGCAGCCAGGGTCATAACAAGGCCAGGAAGGGATAGCTAAGAAACACATGAGTCCACAACTGGCTGGTCACATGCTTAAGGGGAAATGTGACTTAAGATATCAAAGGTG